>NW_027459467.1:600000-1200000 GCF_050624435.1 Tenrec ecaudatus
TGATGTATTTTCTTCGACCTTTGATTTTTAGATTCTATTTCTCTTTATGTCTCAATTGTGTTTGTTGTAAGCATAGATTTATGGATCAAGTTTCCTTACCCATTGTGCTTCTCACTGCCTCTTGAGAGGTACATTGTATCCATTAACATTCCATTTCATTATTGATGTGTATGCATTTATTGCTATCATTATGCATTGGGTTGTCTTTATGGTTCCCCCGCCCCTTTGTGGAATTATTGTGTTTTTTTCTCAATTTTCTTGCCCTGAGTTCATTTTCTTATGTTTTCTCTTAATTTTTGTCTTTTTTTGGTTATTATTTTGTAAGGCTTCATGCTTTACTCTTGCTGTTTTTCTTTTGGATTAGCTTTATTTTTTCTTCTTCATTCTTTCCATTTTACTTGAGAATCTTGTTAATAATTATATGATTCCAAACAATAATATTGCATAGAAAATCTTTTCTGGATCATTCTAAGGGAAATTTTTTGAATAAATATCTATTTTTGAGTATTCATTAGGTTGAAAACTTTCAAGATACATCAGAGGGTGTGAAGAAAATTTCCACTCAGCATGAGAATATTTTCTTTTTGCATTAACTATTTCTAACTTTGACAACAAATGGCCTAGTTAGTATCCTGGAGTGAAAACAGATCTCATCAATACCTATTATTCTGAAGTCTGCCTTTGGATCAATGGTGACAGACAGACAAAGCCCATTCCAATGAAGAGAAGGCAGATTCCAATGCAGGAAGTTTCCCAAGAGCCACTGTGCACGGTGTCCCTAGAGAGGTACTGACAAGTTGGGGAAACCACAGCTTCTGAGAGGAAAGCATCACTGACTACATTCCCTGGCATCTGCTGAAAACATGGCCTAAAGAACATTTTGAGAAATCAGTTTGCAATTTCCTCCTCTTGTGACACATTTACTATCCTTTGGAATCAAAGATGTCTTCCAATGAGTGCTTCCTTCGTTGTGACTCCAATGAATGATCTTTCGAATGACTCAACCCAACAGACAGGTCATTCAGTTCACCTCTTCCCAGTGGCAGGGGTCTCTCTGTGCCTGGAACCTTTGTTTCTGCATACAGGGAGACAATGGGTAGCAAGCATCTCTAAGGACGTGTCAGAAATTTAGCCCCAGAAGTCACCACCATTGTTTTCTCAGACATAGAGATCATTAGTCATTCACTGCCAACAGTGCACAGAGAACAATGCAGAAGGAAATCTTCATAGACCTGACCCTGGACTGTAGGAGGTCACTGAGTTCAGTACATTTGAAATCATTCATTGCACGCATGAATCTGGACATGCCTGTATTTTATTGTCAATAGGTTTTGAGTAACAGATAGGGTGAGAATTATCATGATAACCTATTTTTCAAGAAGGAAACTGGGTTCTATAGGATGAAAATGAACTCTTAGAGTCACTTTACTATTTGTATTGCACACAGAGAATGCTAATTTCTCCTTCAGGTCGGCAGTGAGGAGAAAATTTAGAGAGTAAGAAAAAGAAAAAAATGTCCGTCGACATGCTGAGAGATGAAAGATGGAAGGAACCCTGATTCCAAAAGGAAATGCTCCATCATCTATCTGTGCCTGTCTAGGGCTGGATGTGCGCACTCAGTGAGTTCTGTGCGCCCCCTGCTGCCCAGTGTCTTCCCTGCAGGGGAGGTTTGTGTCTGGGCTCACACTGACTTCCCCTCACTGTGTTTCCCTTGCACAGTAATACATGGCCGAATCCTCAGCAGTCACGGAGCTCAGCTGCAGGGAGAACTGATTATTCGATGTGTCTCTAGTGATGGAGAGTCTGCTTTGGAATGATGGGTTATAATTTGTACCGCCACTAGAGCATATCCATGCCATCCACTGCAGCCCTTTCCCTGAGGGCTGGCGGATCCAGTGCCAGCAGTAACCACTGCTTGTGATGGAGAAACCAGAGACAGTGCAGATGAGGGACAGCTTCTGGGAGGGCTTCACCAGTCCTGGACCCGACTCCTGAAGCTGCACCTGGGACAGGACACCTGCAAACAAAAACAGATGGTCCCCATTATTCACTTGAGTTCACAAACATACCCACAGACCCAGGTCAGATATCTGAATCTCCCACCTTGGGGAACTGTCAGGAGGCACAGGAGAACACACAGCAATAGCATCTTTAGAACACAGCTCTGCATTCCCAAGAGACCTGAAGGCCTGTCTGAAGAGAACTGATAGCTTTCCTGCCCAAGGGAAATTTATCCTAGTGCCCGAAGAATGATTTGCATGTGAGTGAGCACTGTCTTTATAAACAGAAAGTGATAGAGACCAGACAACCCTCTACCTCCTGAGCCCATGCTAGGGTAACTGTGTTTGAACTTGTATGCATGTTAGTCTATAATGAGAGAGCACTTGACCTAAGCGGTGTGTATTAAAGATAAAAGGAAAACCAAGTATTTCTGAGCTCAATATTCTCTCCCTCCAGCCCCTCAAAGTCTCTGCCCTGCCTTGGGCTCCTGTATGTCCTGTGCCCCAGAGAGTGGACAGGCTATCATTTGTTGAAAACATCAGGTGGACACCAGGGTATCTTCATCACCCACGCTCTCCAAACACCTTTTCTTTCCAAACTAACACTTCCTTATCAACCTCCTCAAAGTCTTCTGGGGTTTTCTTTGAGCCACTGCCATCACCAACTCCAGCACTCCTACCAACAACACGTCTCAGGTTTTGATAACTAAGGCCAATCTCAGTGTAAATAAAGAGATGCCAGTGTCATAGGGTCTCAGGGAGGAGGTTTCCAACTGGAGAATGTGGACCCCAGAAAAGAAAAGTTTCAACTCTATAACTTCTAATTGATGCAAGACTGTGAGATGTCAGTCACTTGGTTTTCCAGAGCACATCCAAAATTAGGGCAAAACCTGTCAGGAGTTCAAGTGTAAAGATACAGCAGAGAAGTGAGTGGAAATTCAAGTTATCAGGGGGGCAGAAAAAGAATAATGATATTTCAGGTTTTGAAAAAAAGACACCTGCTTGAGACTCAACAGGCACCCTGGATTAAAATAAGGTCTATTCAGGCAACTAGTCCTCAAAATTTAGGGGACAACCATGCATACTGTTTTAAATGCCCCTTTCCCAGGGGATTCTGTTCTATATGAAATGTGAGCATTTCCAACCAAAATCATCCTCTTCATTTGCACGCTGGGCACAGCCCTCTGAAAACTACTCAGAGATCTAAAGCTTGTGTTTATTTCCTAGACTCAAGGAAAATTATTCACCTTAATGCCTATGGAATCTGTGGGATTGTCTCTAGACATGCAGTTTACAAAGCCATTCCCCATTCAGATTCCTTCCTCATTTCTCTCCCTCATATCATAGATTATTTCCCCCAGATTAGGGTTGGCCATATTAATTTTCTGGTCAGTTAGAATATCTTTAAATTTCTACATAAATATATATTTCAACACTGTGAAAATCTGAGCATAAGATTATGGTCACCTGAAATTCTTTGGCCCAGAATTTGCAGAGGGATATTAGCCATAAGATGATATTGCTGCACATATACTTGACAATACAAATTAAATAGGAAAACTTAAAAAGAAAAACAACCTATCACTTCCTCCCACACAAGCATCAGAAATCCCAAACTCGAACCAGACACAAAAGACTATAGCTATATTGGTGAGAATATGATGGCATGTTCAATGTCTTTGCCATTAGGGAATTGTAAAGTATAACAGTGACATACCATATTGTTTAAATGAATGAATCAAGCAAACATAAAGGGCAAACTAATGATGCCTTATGTTGTTTATTGTTTTGATAGTTGTATAAAAGACACAAAATCATAAAGTTCTCTAAAATCTGGTCAGCTGTTTTAATTTTGGTTTTGTGTTTTAATGCACTGTGGTCTTAAATAAGTGGTAAGGAGTTTGATGATTTTCAAATTATCTGTTGAGGACTATTATAGTTAGGCTTGTGTCAACTTGGCGGGGTAGTGTGCTTAGTGGTTTGGTAGTTGGCACCTAGTAATTCCTCATCATGTGAAAGAACACAATTCAATCAATTCCATAATGGGGTCTGCTGTGCGTAGCCAAGCAGTTGTATGATTAGGGTAGAGTGTACCTCCCTTACTCAGGACACAGCTCTGAAGCAACTGGAAAACAAATATTCTGTGTGAATGTGATCTACTTCCTTTATAAACAGATTGGTAGGAAAACTTGTTCGTTTCCATCTGGGTTTGGATCCTGCATCTGGGCTCTTCAAGCTCTAGGTTTTGAATTTGACCGAAAGCTTGAAATAACCCCTGCCAATCCTGAGAGTCCACAGTGGCCTGGTATCTGACATGTGATCTGACCTTGAAGTAATATACATCTTCAATAACAAGTATGACTTGTTTTTATTTACCTGCCTTTGAAACTATCATCAAGTTGTGCTCCAGCCTATTGTAGATTTATCAGCCCCTGAAGCTACATAAGTCAGGAGAAGCCTAACTAAGACTCGAGGACTTAGAGTCAGAATGGAGGTGCCCACTTCTACAACTGCATGAGCAGTTCTCTTTATCTCTCTATGCAGCTCTGGTTTTGTTCTTCTAGTGACCTTATCCTTACATAGATGTTGAATGTTATCACATTGGATTTATCATTCAGTTTAGAAATGGCAAGATTTAGAGTCACTGAGTTTTACAATAAATACCGTGACATGCTCCTCCATTTATTTCTGTTATATTTCATTTACTACAATAATATTTTAAATTTTATATGGGGTTTTAAATATTTATATTGTATAATCTCTTATACCTTTCATTTTATGAAGCACATAATATTGCTTTTTATTTTCCAAAAACCATTTTTGGGTGTGATAATGCAGATATCATATAATTCCATAGCTCAATCACATCAAGACATATTGTACATTTGCTACCACAGTCAGTTTCAAAATATTTTCTTACTTCCTAAACTCTTTAATATCAACCCCATCTTACTCTGTCTGTCTCCCATAGCCCCACCCCACCATATCCTTCAGGAACCCTATTTTACTTGCTGTGTCTATAGGTGCATCAATCCCAGGTTTCATATTCTGAGAAAAACAGAAAAGATAGTAATATAAATTCAGTAGGGTTATCACCAATGACAAAATACATCTGAGTAGAGTATACCCAATATGAAACAGAGGGAGAGAGAGAGAATGTTGAAAACCAGATCAGGTCTGGCTCATGGCATGGAGGAACTTGGAGCTGTGTGCCGGGCGCTGGGGTCACGCTGCGTTGCTGACCAGAGGCTAGAGCCCCTCCTCTGCCCATGGCGGAGTGGCACCCAAGCTCCTGACAGGGGACTGAGGCGGCTAGGGACGTCGGGGCTCCGGAGCCAGGCACTGGGCCTGCTTTTGCAGCCGCCTCAGGGGCCAAAGAGCACGAACCCGTTCATGCGCGCGCAGGAGGAGGCCTGGCGGCGCCGCAACAAGACTGTCCTCACATACGTGACCTCGGTCGCCATGGCCATGCTGGGGGCGTCCTACGCAGCGGTGCCCCTTTATCGGCTCTATTGCCAGACTACTGGACTTGGAGGGTCAGCTGTAGCTGGTCATGGATCTAACCAGATTGAAAACATGGTGCCTGTTAAGGATCGCATTATTAAAGTAACCTTTTTTTTCTTTTTTAAACATTTTATTAGGGGCTCATACAACTCTTATCACAATCCATACATATACATACATCAGTTGTATAAAGCACATCTGTACATTCTTTTCCCTAATCATTTTCTTTTTTTTTCTCCTCTTTTCTTTTTTTACATTTTATTAGGGGCTCATACAACTTTGTCACAATCCATACATATACATACATCAATTGTATAAAGCACATCCATACATTCCCTGCCCCAATCATTCTCAAAGCATTTGCTCTCCACTTAAGTCCTTTGCATCAGGTCCTCTTTTTTTCCCCCCGCTCCCTCCCCGTTCCCCCCTCCCTCTAAAGTAACCTTTAATGCGGATGTGCATGCAAGTCTCCAGTGGAACTTTAGACCTCAGCAAACGGAAATATATGTAATGCCAGGAGAGACGGCACTGGCATTTTACAAAGCTAAGAACCCGACTGACAAGCCAGTCATCGGGATTTCTACATACAATCTTGTACCATTTGAAGCTGGACAGTATTTCAATAGAATACAGTGCTTCTGTTTTGAAGAACAAAGGCTTAATCCACAAGAGGAAGTAGACATGCCAGGGTTTTTCTACATTGATCCTGAATTTGCTGAAGATCCAAGAATGGTGAATATTGATCTCATCACTCTTTCTTATACTTTTTGTTGGAGCTAAAGATGGCCATAAATTGCCAGTTCCAGGCTATCATTGAAGTCAGCAACTAAATCTGCGTCCCATTTGTGATTTTTGAGAAATCATGTGTCTGACTTCTCAGAGATGAAATATTTCTACTATGTTGTATTTAATTATTGTGTACTGGTGATGGTTCAGCTTGCTTCCTTCCATGCCTGGACATCTTAACCACATTTAAAATCTAGAAAACAGGTTTAGCTTTTACCATAAGGAATCCACTTAAAGAGTGTCTACTTAAGAGTGACTGCCACCAAACTCTTAAGAGCTTGATAGTAGTAAGTAACTGTTTAGCTTTATATTTATATATATATATATATATATATATATATATATATATATATATATATATATATATATATATATATATATATATATATATATATATATATATATATATATAGAGAGAGAGAGAGAGAGAGAGAGAGAGAGAGAGAGAGAGAGAGAGAGACTTAATGGTACGGTTTAATTCATTAGATTGCTTCCAAATTTTGGCCCTTCATACTTGTATCATTTGAACACTTGATGTTTATTTTTGGCTGTGCACCAGACTCTGAACAGGTTGATTATTAAATCTCTCAAACCAATGGTGTTACCTGCCTTCAGTGTGAATAGTCATTATTGTTAGTCCTTAACATGAAAGAGGTGTGTTACTTGCTCAAAGATTGCATGTTTTCTTCAAATTCTTATTTGTTTTACTTTTAAGATCTAGGACTGCTTTATATTGATTGTACCATGTAAATAATTAGGTTGCAATTGTGGTACCATGAAATCTCTATATATATATATATATATGATTAACTATGATAGTTACAAGTCCTTCAATGTTAAAATATGTGTGGGGTTGTATACATATACTGATATCGAAAGTCTACCTGTAAACAAACTCTAAAGACACATTAAATTATTTTAATAGTTAAGAAAAAAAACCAGATCAGACCCAACATGTATCAGTAGGGGGGTTAACTGAAAAAGTTTTAACCATTCAAGCCAGGTTTATCATTTTGATCTACTATAATCATCTCTCCAATGCAATCTGATTAGTAACCAGGTGATTCCCATCCCTCTATTATGGACAGAGGGTAATCACCTGAGGTTTATTGCCTCGGTAGATCTCATAAATGTATCTTGCCTTTAAACATGTATCTTCCATTCTTTCTAAAGTTTAGAATAGTGTTATCATCTATTTCCTTTGAATCTGGTGACCCTAGAAAGGGACAATGCTATTTCTACTTTATCCTTTCTTTATTCTGTGAACACAATGATATCCCATCAAGATAATGAGGGGTTTATTGCTCATTCCTCAGATATATTAATGTATTTCCTTAACACTTGGAAACTTGACTTGTATTCACGCTAAAAGCTGCTCAGGTCTCATTCAAAATCACTAAATTTTAATGATATACCATGAAGTGTGACAATTTTATTTTACCTCACTTTCCCTAGATATATTATCATTTATTTTCTTAATATATTGAAAGCTGGTGTGTATTATTGTTAAAAGCTGTTCTCATCTCATTTAAAATCACTAAAGTAAGCTTTAATTGTATCAGATGAATTGTGATGATTTTATTTGTATAAAGCCTTTATTATTTATTGGTTCCACATTTTTCTGCTTACTGATAACTATTTAGCTTTTCTTTTATAATTGTGATTTGTGTTTATTGAATTTCTGGGGTCAGGCATGGATAAAAATCCAACTGCAGTCTCCAAAACGCTCTGTGCCATCAGACACACACTGGGAAGTGGCCCACTGAAAGGGTAGTGGCAGCTCCCAGACTTCTGTGAAGCAGCAGGGGCCCAGAAATGCCAAACCCCACTGTCCTGCTGGGCAGAGTCCTGGGTGTGGTGTCTGAGAGGAGTGCTTGGGGGCTGTCTGCTCAGGAATGATGTCTCTGTCCACTTCCATAGGTGAATCCTCATTGATGCTGAGAGACAGCGGCATGGAGTCTGAACCCTGCCATTCCCGGCTTTTGCTCAAGGATCCTCCAGATGCCCACCCCAGTAAATCCCCTAGTTATACTGCCAATCTCTTACTGAATCTGTTCTAGACCACGTGGTACACAGGGTGGAAGCTCTTGTCAGTTTTTCCCTGTGATCTGTTATCTCAGGCACAGAGAGAAGAATCAACTCTGAAGGTGCTGACCTAAACTGGGAACAAGAAGAGAATGTATAATTAGGAAAATATAAAATATTGGAAATAGGACTTCATTTTTAAGCCTCATCCTGGAAAGAATACAAAAACACATATAATCAGATTTTCAGTGGTTTATTTTTGTTGTTTTGTTGTCTGGTTGCATACTGTTGCTTTGTTTTCCTCTCTCTTGTTTTCGTGCATGTTAGTGTCTCCACAGGTCTGTCTGAATAGGACAGGCTGGATGAACTATCTGTAGGGAAAAAAACTGGACCGACAGTTCTGGGGGGACTTTGGGTGGGGGGATAGGGGGGTAAAGAAGTAGTGTTAACAAACACAGGGACAAGGGAACAACATGGGACCCCAAATGGTAGAGAGGGGGGAATGGCAGGCCTGGTGGGGAATGATCAAGGGTAAGGTTGTGTAGACAAGAGGTATACTCTAGCCCAGGTGGCAACGAGGCATGGTAGTAGGGCAGGAGGAAAGTCAAGGGAGATGGAGGAAAGAGCTAGGAGTCAAAGGGCATTTATGGAGGTCTAGACAAAGACATGTACATGCAAATATATATAGGAGGATGGGGAAATAGATCGATGTGTCTATATTTATAGGTAAAGCCCTGTCTATTAAACAACTCTTCCCCCCTCCTTGCTCTGCCGTGTCTCTACACGTGAAGTCATGACACCTGACTGGTCTGCACTCTTCTGAACGTTCTCTGTCAAACAGAGTCTCTCTTCAGAATCTTGCATTTCTCGCAGAGTTAAAACCTTGTCTTGTCTAGGGACCAACTTTTCTAGTTGGCAACTTCTTCCCTGAAACACGGTGGCACTTGACTCACTTGACTTACCCTGAGGTTTTCCTTAGCAATCAGGCACTGGATGAAGTGATGGTGTTGCTTGTAAGAGCGGTGGGGTTTGTGATGATCTTGGCCAAGGTGGGGAAAGACCTGGCTGATGAACATTAGTAGGGAGTCAATGCCAACTGCAGACATCCTGCCAGAGGCCTCAGGGCATATGTACATTAATGAAATACAGGGACAAGAGTGAAGGGCAGTCTCTGGTCGAGCTTACCGCTGCCTGTCCTTAGTATCTGTTGGACATGGCAACAATTCACAGAGCCCAGAAACATGAGGAAATCTACTCAAGGGAGGAGTGGGTGGAAAAAGGCACTGGAGGGCATCATGGAAGAGGTGGATATTTGTGGGATAACCAATCCCCAACTCCTTGGGACAGATCTAGTATTAATTCTTCTAAAACATTTATTTACCACATATGAAAATGACCAAGGACATTGAGAAGGTTGATTAAATGGCGTCAGTGTATAAAAAAGCAATGTGTTTGGAGAGTGTGGGGTAATGAGGACACTGTGGGGTGAACCTGATGGTTTCAAAGAACTCTATACTGCCCATCCTCTGATGCACAGGATATATGGGAGCCTCAGTCAGGGCAGGAGCAATGAAGGGCTGGAGGGGAAGAATACTTGGCTCAGAAATGCTGGGCTGTCCTTTGACCATTCACAGACACCTCCTAGAAAACGTGCTCTCTCATTCAAAACTAACACACAGATGAGTTCAAAAGAAGAATTGCCCTATGATGGCCTCAGAAGAAACAAAGGAGCCTCTATTTATAAGCACAGGACTTCCTCCTATGCAAATCATTCTTCAGGCAGTAGGTTAAAATCCCAGCCTTGGGCACTGAAGGCTATCAGTTCTCTTCTGACAGGGCTGTGGGTCCCTTGGGAAAGTACAACTGTAGGCTAAAGATGCTTGTATTACAATTAAATAAAACTATTTAATATGCACCTATAAAATTCTGACACGTGGATTTTTAAATGTTTGTGAGGGGTGGGGACAATTTGCAATCAAAACGCAAGGCAAACAGTGGACAAGATGTTTGCTCAAGTGAAGCACCTCTCCTTACTCTGCACAAGGTAGCACAATGCTCCAGGCCCTCAAATGTGTCCTCCGAAAACCATCACTTGTTTAGTCCTGATTCCCAGCCAGTGTCTGAGGATGTCCAGGGCATTAAGACAAGCCAGGTTTTGAGATACACAGGACAGCTCCGATGCACAACTATGGCTTGAGGACACTGTGATGTGATTGCTAGTTCATGCTGGACTGTGCTGACTTTATGGAAATCCCAGCCACCCTTTCTGTGGGAAAATATGATTTATTATTATCACATTTAACTGTAGTGTTAAGTCACACAAGAAACCAATAGAAACAGAGGACACCATATGATTCCCCCCCACCCCCCAGAATATAGGCCCTCTCATCTATAATATACAAATACCAAGATGTAGAAGTTAAAGACTCCAAAACAGGAAGTTATGGTCTCATGTGGTAAACTATAGCAACTGTGGGGGAAACAGATGAGGTAAAAACAGAAGAAGGTCGATCCTGGAAAGAGAGCAGAAATTTCTCCTGGACCCAAATTGCCCCTGAGGGAGAAACGTGGATGTTTGTAAGGCCACACCTCAGACCTAGGTTCACAATGTTTCCCTAAGAATGACAGAACTTCAGTTAATTACCTCTAGCTTTAGCGGAGCTCCAGACAAAACTTACACTCATCAAACACAAGAGTGCTGGAATCCACCTGAGGGTGCTAAAAAGGTAAGTGCAGAGTTGTTTTCTCCCTTGTCAGACCAATGCCAAGAGAGAAAGAAAATCAACAGCACATCAGTAGAGGCTGGAAGACCTTGGCGTCCAGAAAGTAGAGAACCTCAACAATGATAGTCCTGAATTGAACCTCTAATTCCATTCCCTCCTCTGATCTTGGTTTTACCATTTGAAATCATGTGATCATACCTTGAAACTCATGAATTTAGAATAGCAATCAGCTGTGCCTCCCATGTTGGAGATTTTAAGCTTTAAGTTCAACACAGTAGTTTGGTTCCTTTGAGAACACCATCACAGGAGACTCTATGAAACTGAAGTAACGCTGGGACGCTGCTGAATGTCAGAAGCCCTTGCCATTTCCCAATTCCTGCTATATGACAACATGCCCAAATTTGAGTGGAGCCTCCTTTGTAGGTGTTTTTTGTTTTGTTTTTGCTTCATTGTTTTGTGTGCGTGTGTAATTGTCTAGTTACACTCATGTCTATGTCCTAATGTGCTTTGTGGTCTCTCTGGTACTTTTTTGGCATGTATAGCATTCTATTGTGTGCATGTATCAACGTTTCTATAATTTGAATAAGTGATTGTCATGAAACCTTACAAAGTGATGGAAGAATATACTGTGAAATTTTCAGTCAATAATGTTGGCACTTAATAGTGACCTTTTCCCAGTCTCCCATTTCCCCTGAGTCTTATTGGAAAGTATTTATCTGAGCGTCATGAGATCTCTGATGCAGGGACACCTGACAGAGTCATTTCCTGCCCTTAAGGGACAGACTGTTTGTTGCTGTAAGACAGACTATATTCTCCCATTACAATATACTATTTGAATTCACAGATACCAGAAGTAGGCACAGAACTAATATTCTTAAATTAGAGAGAGATTCCCTAGGGAAACAGATTTAGCAGAATCCGCATATCCCCACAGGAAACCAGCCTTGAAGCTCCAGCTGCACCTGCTCCTGGGTCTGAGCCCTGTGCTCTGTGGGTCCTGAGCGCCCCCTGGAGACCACTGTCCTCTGTGCAGGGAAAATTTGTGTATGGCCTCTCACTGATTTGCGCCCATTGGGTGTCTCTTGCACAGTAATACATGGACGTGTCCTCAGCTTTCAGGCTGTCCATTTGAAGATAGAGTGTGTTCTTGGAGTTGTCTCTGGAGATGGTGCATTGACCCTTCCACCACTATTAATACCCAAGAACCCACTGCAGGCCCTTTCCTTGAGCCTGGCGGACCCAATTCATGCCATCCTTTTTGATGTTGAATCCAGAGGTTACACAGGAGATTTTCAGAGACCTCCCAGGCTTTCTCATATCGCCCCCAGACTCCACCAGCTGCACCTCACACTGACCACCTGCAAACAGACCCACATACAAACTAAATCACTCACCATCACACACACACACACACAGTACGGTACACCACAATTACCATGTGAAATAGCCAAAATGAAAGCCAGTGTTGCTGCAAAATTCATGATGTGTCCTCTGGACAAGCTCCTGTCACGAAATGGTAACAGCAGAGACCCGGAAACTGGAATGTCCTCTGAGATCTCAAACATCAGGGGCTGTGGCTGGTTTATCAGCAGGCAGAGAGCTGCATTTGCATCTTCCCTGATATTTAGAAGCGATTGTGTAGAGATTATGGGCAACTCTTCTCCCTCAGACTCAGAGAAACACAAGCATTCTCAGGAAAATAGAGCTCTTAAACAGGTTCTGTACCAAGTATTTCTTTGTTGCACATTATTAAATTTTTTAAGAAAGTAACTTTCAAGTTATAAGCTTTATATGGCAGACACAACAGCCTTTGCCATCTGAGAGGTCACAGTGCATCCCCTCTCGTTCCCCTCAACCGCTGGATAGGCATGATGACAGTGAGCAGCTCTATGATCCGTTTCTTATGTGGGGACATTATTAGATTCTTTTTCGCCTTTCACTGTCCATAAAATCTGTGGAATGGTGTCTCTTCTCTGATTTCTGATCTGGGAGATTCCAGCCGCCTTTCTTTTATCATGAGCATTAAAACTGGGTATTTATCACTTTAATTCGTCTTCTCTGTTTTTGTTTAATTGGGTTATTTGCTGTGCGCCTTCTGTGTTGTTAGGTGAGTTTTTAATATTTATTAGTTTCTACCCACCTACGCCTGCCCTGCTAACCTGAGTTCTCTCTCTGATTCTCTCCCACATGAGTGGACAGCTGTGCCCTCAGTGTGATTGAGCTCAGATGCAAGATAACTGATTTGTGGGTATTCTTCTGGAGTTCGAGTACCAGTTCCATAGGGATGGGAGGCTGTTTTCTGCTACTAGAATATATTGCTCACAACTACTCCAACCTCTTCTGCAGGTTTTGGCAGCTCCAGCTCTGGCATTCAGCAGTCACCAGAGATAGCAAAGTTTACGTTGAGAATCTGAGGGATTCATCAATCCTAGGCCCAAATCTTGGACAACTAGGAAGAGGGAAAATAATTACTGATGACAAGTAATGGAAACCTTATTATGTCAACCCATTTTGGGAATCTGGAAACTATCAGAAAGAAGTAACCACTTGGCAGAAGAATCTCCACAGGTAATTCATGACTACGGACAAGGTTTGTGGATCCTAGAGGACCCTGTCCATGACGTAATGTTTTCCACTAGGTTTGAGATTTTACCTGGAAATTGATGAGATGTTCTGAATTTTGGAAGCCCCAAGAATGAAGTAGAGACAATCCAATTCTTCTCAGAAACTGAGAAGAGAAAGTCTGACCCCCATCATCTTCTTTGTGATAACACCAATCCCAACCTCACTGTCATTAAGGTGATTTCGAATCACAGTGACTCTATAAGACAGAGTATATTTTCACATTGAAAAACACACTCAGTCAAACGAAGTGTGAAACAAGTTAGCGACACCACTCTAGCTGAGAAAAAAGACAGGAGCAGCATGAAAGTGAAAGGGTCTGCTTTACTTGAACCAGGCAAGAACTAAACCAGAACATTCCTGAAGGAAAGCTCCTGGGGGAAAAAAGGTGGGAGTGGTTTACAGATTTAGCCAAGGAAACAAACAAGTAACTGGGGTGTTCCAACATGCTGTGGCACCATCTCATATCCTAAGGGGAGGTTCCTTGGTCAAGCTGTGGAGTTTACATTGCCACACAAAGTTAAGCATGTTGGGGTATGGCCTCAAACAGAATGTCCAATGTTCTTAATTGTTCTTACACTGTAGTAAGATTCTCCTTAGTTATTATAATCACAACAAATATAATCTTGGAACAAAAATTAGTTATTGAAGATAACTTTTTCAATCCCTTGGTGTGTACTACATTTTGCTCAAATAAATAGTAAGTTTATTAATATTTATTGTTTGTTTTATTTCTTTTTAGGAACTTGATAGTGATTGGTAGACATCGATGGTCATGAAATGTACATATTACATTTACTTTTCTATTCTTCCTTTCAAAGACAAGCAAGAGCTTTCAGTAAATATCAAAGACTTTATTGAAGGAAGAAAACAATCTAGGAATGGACAATAATAATTGTAAAGAATCACAAAGTCCCACAATGAAAGACAATTTTCAGAGTTTAAATGCAGAAGGATCCTGCAACATAAAAGAAAATTTCAATCCTTTGAGCTTTATTTCACTTGGTTCAAACAGACAAGGCAATATCAAGGCCACTTATAAAGACTGAGTCATGTAACACTTTTTTTGTTTTGCTTTGACTTGAGCTATTGGGAGAGAGAGTGAATTCTCTTCCTGGCAGCTTGTTGTGAGAGGAGCTGGAAGGAAGGTGGGTGTCTGGAGTCTTCATGAAGTATGCTGACTTTTCAAAGTCAGTTCAAAATAAACAGTAATCATAAACAACAACAAAATTGGAATCTGGCCAGCATCGTTTGGTCTTCTTTACATTGAATCCTAATACATAATGACCTCTGCAATCCTTGATCATCATCAGCAAGTGTTTCAAGTCCTCACTTTCAGCAAGCAAGATTGTGTTATCTTCATATCACAGGTTGTTCATAAGCCATAAGTCATAAGCCTTTTTCCAGGCCTGATGCCATATTCTTCTTCATACCAGTAACTAACTGGTATCAGGTCTGGGATCCATGAGCAGTTTGTTAATGCCACAGCACCACTGCTCCCCCAGGAAGTTTCTATAAAGCTGTTTCTTGAATTAAGTTGAATGCAGGCAACTGAATCAAGTTAGAAAGCAAGCAAAGATCATGGCTACTTCTTAGGAAGAAATTCTAGTAACATTGGGAATGGCCTTAATGAGGAAAAGGCCAGGACATTTGAGCTGATTTTTTTTTCCTATATGACAACGCACCTGCTCAATCTTCAAGAGCATCAAGGGCTGAACTCTGAGAATTTCATGAAGAAACCTTACGTCATATGCTGTATAGTGCTGCGGTTAATCAGAAGTTACACAGTGGGCCACTCCAGAGAAACTCTTACTGGTATGATACATCAGTGCTCCCATGTGGGGAGATGTCGCCCTGTCGTGCCAGTGGCCTGTGTTATTGGTTTCACGAACTGGGAGACAGCAGACACTCTGTTCTCTGGTGCTGAGTTGAGAGATGCTCTGAGACTCCTGCTCTGCAGCTGCATCAGGCTGAGGGTTTCTGCCCCTCTCAGGAAGGAGTTTCTCTCACTGTGTCTCTTGCACAGTAATACATGGCCGTGTCTGAGTCCTTCAGGCTGCTCCACTGCAGGTACATGGTGCTGATGGAGTTTTCTGTGGAGATGGTGACTTTTCCTTGGAAGGATGGGTTGTACCTGGTATCAGCATCACTAGGATAAATTATCCCTATCCATTCCAAGCCCTTTCCAGGTGTCTGCTTAATCCAGCCAATCCAGTTTCTATTAAAGCTGTACCCAGATGTCTTACAGGAGATCCTCAAAGATTCCCCAGGTCTCTTCACCTCTGCCCCAGACTGCACCAGCTGCACCTGAGCACAGACACTTGTGGAGATAGGATTGAGAGATGAGAGACTCCCTCTGCACACACATCCTCCATTCATCTCAAACCTGTGGTGATCCTGACCTGGGAGAAGAGCAATGAGGGGATCTAGGGTGGCAGACCCCATCTTGCAAGGAGGATGCAAAGGAATCACACTGAGTTCACCAGCTGGGTGATGAGAAACCTTCCCCTGTGGAGGTGGCCTGTGGGTCTAAAATGGATGTCTTCCACTTTGCATATTTCTGCCCTGCCCTACGTGTCAGACTCCTCCAGCCCTATAACCCTGGATACCCAGGTCTTGGGACTCCTGGGAGGGACAGAACTTAATCCTAGTAACATCCTGCAACACACACATGCAGAGAGAGAGAGAGAGAGAGAGAGAGAGAGAGAGAGAGAGAGAGAGAGAGAGAGAGAGAGAGAGAGCGGGGGCAGGGAGACAAGACTGGCACTAGCACTAGAACCTCACACACAGAGAGCTTTGAACTGTGACTCCACTTAGTGCATCTCTCATTCACACTCAGGCGAGAGTGGTTTCAAACCCAGTGTGAATCTGCAGCCCAAGGAGCCTGGTTCCCTCCTTACTGTCTGTGGGGAATGATGTCCATGATGGAAGGTACCTCTGTCTCCTTAGTGAAGACTTTGAAGAATCTCATCAACTGAATGACCCCTTCTAAATAGACTCTCAATAGACTCTCAGGTGTGTCCTAGCGCCCAGGTCTCTCCTGTACTTCCTGCTGCCTGAGAAGAGGAAACAAATCTCAGGGAATGTCAGCTTTACTCGGAGTGTCAGACAAATCTGTGCAGATTAAAGTCAAAGATGAGTGTGTCACTCTGAATACTCATGGACAACCTGGCCCTTGTCACCGTCTCTCTGACAGGGTAGCTGTTTGTTAGAGAAGTTAAAAATCCAACATGGAGAATATCTCACCTTCATCAGTTTCACAATCTCATAAATTTCATAATCTGTCTAAACATTTCTCTGACCTACTGTGATCTAAACTAAAGAAAACCATCAGTTTGTTAACTTTTCTCTCTCTCAGGAGGAGGCCTTGGGGCTCAGGGACACAAGACTCGCTGAGATAACGGCGCACAAAGACAATGTCCTACATCTGGGCTTTGAGAGTAGTGACTGGGGACTTTAAACCACACTAGGTGCAGCTAATTGTTTCACCCTTTCCAGAGTGATGATCCTTGAAGACACAACGAAACCATTCGTCCAATGTTGTAATGAATCATGGATAGGAGTCTCCTGATCTCTATGACCAGAAGAAATAGGTGGTGCCTTGCTATCAGTACCCACTTCTTTGGAAAAGATAGCGTTAGAAGGTCTTGGGTAGAGTGGGACAAAAAGTGAAACAATACACACACACAAAAGAATAATACAAAGACTAGGCTTCCTTGTTGGGTCGATTTGTGGAAGTCCTGAGACCATGGCTTCCAGCATCGCTTCAGGTGTGGGACTGAACTCACCCCTTGGAAAAACTTCCAGTCAAATAATTGACAAGCCTACCTGGGAGCAATAATCCTGGGTAGATACAATTACCTTAAAATAATCTAAGTTCTGTGATTAAAAGGGCAACATTTATCCAGGGGAACATTCAGAATATTTGGAAAGCAAAGGTAATTGTAACAGGAGTTTGTGTGTATTACAGTCAATGAAATGAAACAAGAGTGTATGAATAGTTGAATGAGCATTAATCTTGGTAAATCTTCCCACAATCCACAAGCAAGTGTAAAGATAAAAATAAAAAAATAATATTAAAACGTTTCCCTTCAGTTCTCCTCTGATGGGGAGAAAGCACCTCAGGTTTGTGCACTCGGGGTCTCCCAAGAAAAGAGCAAGGACCCAGAGAAGATGTCCTAATTCCATGCTTCATTCTCCTCCCTCTGTTCTCTGGAGTTGACGGTTATGCTAAAAACATCTAAATCTTGGTTCTCAGAGACAGGAAGAGGAATAAAAACCATTACACAGGGGAAAATTGAATAGGGAGGCCCCAAATTCAGGAAGGAAACCTGTATCTTGCTCCCCATGCACTGAGTCTTGAACTGGGTCATGTGCTGTTTGTCCCGAGACCCTATGCAATACATCCCAACCTTCCCTTCGTGGTGCTTACACTCTGGTCTCACATAGCTTCCCTGACCTACTTTTATCTGCATCACCACACACATCAAATAACTGATATGTTCCTGTTGTGGGGACCCAGGTACTTGAGACAATCTCTTGAAGAGTGAGTCATTGTTTTATAACATCCTTCCTCCTTATGACACACTGCATGTAGTAGTTTGTGCATTTAGTCTTCAATTTATCTCAGTATAGACAAGAGTGTTCTGTGAACACCATCTGTCTGGACTCAGCCCAAACCCCTGAACCTGAATGCACAATGACACTGGTGTCTGTTGAACGAGTTTCTCTTTCTCTCTGTCATCCATCTATACATATTCCTATTTCTGCTATCTTTCTATCTATTTATCTATCTATCATAAATCTATTAATTGGTCCATCAATCTGCTGAACTATTGATTTAGCTGTCAATTTTCTCTATATAGCCTGTCCATATCTTGTATCTCTCATCTATCTGTATTTCTATTAAATATCTATGTGTTTCTATTCGTTTCATGCTTCACTTTATTTCTGAAATAAATTCCAGCCTAACGGGAGCAATATGTTTTGTTTTTGGTTGAGTATGCTATATATTGGTCATTGATTCTAGTTTTCTAGACCCATTTATTTGTTTGTTTACTTATTAAATTCTTGTTGTTCTCATGACTTAAATTCTTGATGTCCTCATGGCTTTTTATTTAAATGTTAAGACCAAAATTGAAAATATTGAATTGAATTACTCCACTATTTGGTGGAGTTCGGCAATTATTTATTTGTTGTAATTAAAATATTAGCCAGAATTTGTATGGTGTATTTTGAAGGAATAATGTTATATTCTCACCACCTGTCTGTTAGTTCATCATACTGTGGTGGCTTGTGTGTTGCTGTGATGATGGAAGATATGTCACTGTTATATCAAATGCCAGCAGGATCACCCAAAATGAACAGATTTCATCAAAGCTTCCAGACTAAGACTAGACAATGCAGAAGGACCCCACTACCTTCTTCAGTGGAAGAAGCTTTGAAAATCTTATGCATACTTTTGAAGCATTGTTAAATACTGACAGCATAAGAAAAGGAATTAGGAAATTGTTGAAACTACTGTTAGAGGATGGACCCCTCATGTTCGAGGGCACTCAAAATGTGACTGAAGTAAAGCTGGTTTCTTGGAGGGGATTCAGCCATGAGGATGTAATTTGGGTAAAGGCTTTGGGAGTGGAGCTGTCAGGATCTTCCTTTGCTGCTGGGGCATGACTCAAGGTAAAGAGAAAGAGCCGCAAAAGTCTTCTAATGATCAAAATTGATAATTTGCATACTATAAATTTAGGAAGATTGGAAGGGGCAAAAGATGAAATGGGATACTTGAAGGTTAGTTGGTATTCTAGGCATTAGTGAGCTTAAAAGGACTTAAATGGTATTGCAAGTTGATCAGGAAACCATAAGATTTACTACGCAAAGAACAACACAATGAAGAGAAGGGGATGGCATTCATTGGCAGGAAGGATCTTGCTAAACACATCATGAAATACAGTACTGTTTGTGATAAGATCATGTCCGCCTTCAAGGAAATCCAACCAATTCAACTATTATCAAACAGTACTTGAAACATGCATTTGCTGTAAACACTAATATACAAATAAGTGAGGTATAACACTAAGAAATAAAAATTATATTTTATCTGCTCCTTCTCACATTCGGCCGTTGAGATTTCAATTCCATTATTATACATCCTACCTGCAATAGTCTGATTTTAAATATTTCTTATACAATAATCTTGCATTCCTTTGTCATAAAAAAATAGATAAATTCCTTGGGGGAAACAGTGCGATGGAGAAGCATCCCCAGATCACAAGAAGAAACCAGCCCTGAAACCATGCATGGGCACCTGCCCCTGGGGTGTGACCTGCGATATGTGGGTTCTGAATCCCCCCTGCAGCCCAGGTCTCTCCCAGCAGGAAGTTTGTGTCTGGGATCACACTGACTCCCTCTTCCTCTTTTCTCACTGGGTACTAGATGGTCTTGGCTTCCATTTTCTCACCTTCTCTCTGCCAATAAACTGTGATTTTTTCATTGTGTCTGGAGGTGGTAATTCGAACCTTCATGGAGTCGGCATAGTTGTCAGTACCGAGATGTAAGTGTTTACACAGAGAGATAAGGAAAGGCTACATACCAAGGTATTTTTAACCTCCCCCCTTGAGGGGCAGATTTAATTTCACGGTATTATAATGGTAATTTCACAGAAAGTAATTGTCTTTGTTTCTCATCTCTAAGTTCATAGGAGGTAAATAAAGAGAAGATTCAACTAAATATTCTGAGTCACTGCCTCAGCGAGTACAGCTGCCCTGCCCTCAGGTGTCCTGACGCTCTCAGGATGTGGATTTCTACAGCGTGTGTCTCACACAGGAAGAGGTGGCAGTGTCCTCGAGTTCAGGCTGCCAGTCTGTAGATAAACTGTGCTGAATGACGCATCCCAGGAGATGTCTTCCTGCCTTGTGTGAAGCCCGGGGCATATGTTGACTTCCCAGCGTGGGTACTGATCCAGTCCTTCCACTAAAGGCCTTTTCCTGGTACTTGTCACACCCAATTCGTACCATAGCTGGAGAAGGTGTATCCGGAAATCCTGTAGGACACCTTCACCTACTCTCCTGGCTTCTGCACCTCTGCCTCAGATTGCACTAACTGCATCTGGGCATAACACCTGTGAGGAGGTAAACCAGAAGGTGAGGGCTCTGGAGCTGCCACAGCGTTTTCTCCAGCCTCATCTCTGTCTTATCTTACCCAGGATGACTGCCAATAGGAAAATAAAGCTCCATAGTCACTCCTTGATGAGTGCACTTCGGTATCAGTGGTTCAAGAGCACCCTATATGGCAATGTCCTTGCTTATTGCTGTATCGGGGTGATGGTTTCAGCTTTCAACTCTATAGGGCACTTATACATGCTCATAATTCACATTCATGAATGCAGTTCTGGTCTACATCAGGTATAAATAAGAGATAACCTCGAGAACTTGACAGAGCCACACACCAGGATAGCTCCGCTGCTCATCTCAAATGTGGTCTGGAATCCTGATGGCTAGTGGTGGGTGTATCTCATGATGTGGGTTGACAGCTGGTCATGACGGGTACAGATGTATCCATTTATACACGACCCCTATAATTTCTCTCACTTCATAGATGAGATCTGACACAATCAGCTTCTCATGGAATAATACAGATCATTCAAGGGGGCCATTCCTCTGTGTCTGTGATGAGGTATAGTGATTTTTCACTGATTCACTGTGGTGGGTGTGGGGTAAGTCTTACTCATTTTACTGTATCATCCTCAATATTACTATACATGTAATGAGTGTGTTTTCATAAATAGTCAGCTATTTCTTCCATGAACTTCTATTTTTTTACTCATTTAAAATAATGTATACCAAAATGTTATTTTAATAGGCATAAAATTTTCTTATTTCCTCTCCTCACATAAAAACCAGCCTACAAAATATTTTATAAGAAAAATTGAAAAGCAATCAATTAAATAATATAAAATATGTAAAGTATTCAGAAAACATACAAAACCAAGCAATACATTCTTTAAAATATAATGAAATATTATTTTATCATGATATGTCTGATAGAACTCCCCAAATAAATTTAATAATTTTGCAAGATGTATTAAAGACAGATTAACAAGATTAACATAAGTTGTAAATTTTAATGTAAAAATGATATCAGTGTTGTGAAAAAGATTAGTGAGAGCCCATAAGATTAGGACATATCTCTCCAAACTCAGATAATTTTCTAGTATACAGTACCTATTTTCTGGGGCGGAGGGTGTGGGAATCCTTCCTTGCTGAATAGTCCTAAAACAATTCAAGTGCTCAGGGCTCGAGGAAACTTAGTAACCATTGGATACACTTCATTTCAAGGCCAGGGAACTGGTTTCTCAGGTTTCAGCTTGAAGAACCTAGGGACTGAGAATAGGGTTGATCAAATGTAGATCAGTTTCCCAGTTCTGGGTGATGAAACATCCTATACTATCAGTCCATTCATCCCTCTATAATGTGTAGTCACGTGGAGATGACCACAACTTTCTGCCCACGTACAAACTCTAGGCCTTCTCTGGATACCTGCCCCTCCATTTCTACTCTGGACCCCTGCTCTGTCTCTCTTGGACTGTCTCCTCCTCTCTGAGTCAGGCACCTGCTTCTTATTTTGCAACATGAGCCGTGGGTGCACTGATGCTAGGAGTCCGTGCATGCACCATCAGAGAACTGAAGTGAATTGGCATATCAAATGCCATCCGAAATCTAGAGGAGGTCTATTCAGATGGGAACAACTGTGTTCTGCTTACCTGAATCAGAAGCTACTAAACACATGTTTTTGATAAAACAAAAACATAAATTAAAATTTTATAAATTGCTAGAGAGAGTACTGTTTACTGAGACAGTGAGAAAGTTCTGGGGCCAGTCATTAGTGGAGCCCCGAACTTTGTGAGCTTTGAGTATAAAACCCCTCCAGATTTTCAAGTGAACATTCAAAATAAGCCCTGTGTTTCAGACACTGGAGGGAGAGACTTTTATCAACTCAAAAGATTTCTCACCAGAGAAAGGTCAAATCCATTGACTTTTCATAGTTGGAGGTAAAATATTTCCCCTATCAACCAGACACCCCTTATCCTACCCATGAGACCTACGTGCGAAGGTATCGTGAACAGATATTAAAAGTTCAAACATAAAGGAGATTTTGCAATGAAGGAAAGGAGCATGGACAGGCCAAACTATAAACTACACCACAGGCATGAAGGTCAGAGCCTTACTGCCCAGGTGATATAAAAGGTTCAGACTCAATCAGAAGAACACACAGAAATTCCCTGTTCTCCCACTTCATCACCATGTAGATTCCCAGCATAACAATCCTGCATTACAATTTAGAATGGGAAGAATCTGCTCCCCTGAGGAGAAAAAAAAAACAAAACAAAGCAAATGACATATAGCAAACACTACTATGGTCTAACTCTTCCAGGTTATCATGAATCCCCATAAAACGTAGTTCTGAGAACAGGGTGAAAAATGTTCATACCTCGAGGAAACACTAAGATAAATTGTCATTTATCTGAGTACATCCATCTCATTTGTAGACTGATTTTCTGTGTTGCCATATCTCAAATTTAACTCATTATTCGTATTGAAGGTTTTCAAATTTTATTTTATGTTGAAAACTGAACTGAGTATTTTTTCAATCTCTGAACCTATTAATATTCTTTGTTAAATCGCTGTAGCTTGTCCAGTAGAAGTGCGCAGGACACACGGGTCTGGAAATGGAGTGCTGTTTGAATCAGAGTCCTTCTTCCTAGAAGAGGAGACCGTGGGACAAAATTATCTGCAGAGCACATTGAAATCTGCAAACTAAGAGTGAGGAGACGACCATGATGGATACATGGATTGTGATAAGAGTTGTACGAGCCCCCAATAAATTGACTTTTTAAAAAGAAGAAAAGAAATGTCTAGGAAATAGTGATGATGACATACGTACAAATTATCTTGATACAATTGATTAGTGGGTACAAGAACTATAAGAGCCTTCAAAATGTTTTGTTTTCTTCAAATAGTGAGGACACTTAAGAGATGATCACATTCTAATAGAGAGTAAGTGAAGTGTAGCAATGAATACAGAAAACAGAAATGACAATTAATTAATTTCAAAATATAATGAAAGTAGTATATGAAGCCATAAGGTTCAGGAAAATCTTCCAAGTTTAAAAGGCAAAATGAAAATTATTTATGATTCCACTAAGTAGTATCATAAAGAGCAAACTTGCCATTATCCAAAACAGTTGACTAGACTAGAACTCAGATTAGGAGCACCAGGAGGAAACATGTGTTTAATATCTGTTAGGGAGAGTCCAGACTGCATCACTGATATGTTGTTTTGTATATGTATCGTCCATTTTGACTACAGGTCACCCTTTGTAGAGACTGGAACTGCCCCCATAGGGATCTCTAAACTGTAATCTTTTTGGACATAGATTGTGAGTTTAATTGTGCAAGGGGCCAGCTGGTGGGTGGTACCTGCTCACCTTTCAAATAGCATCCACGATCGTGAACTTTGTGGCACCAGGGATTGCTACATCATCACTTACAAATATGTAGAGAAACACAGTTTACAACAACTATTAATTGACATGTATAATATTTAACTGTAAGCAAGGGTTTTTCCATCTCAATCCTATCCTCCACCTAATCTGGGCTGAGAACAGTAACCTCTATCAACAGTTTCTGAGCTACGAGCCGGAAAAAAGGGAGAACATGCTTTCTGTGACGTTCATAAAGATGACTTCATTATTTTCATTCCTCTTTTTATTTAGTACTGTTACACCTGTCTTACATTCCTATTCATGCTTATGCAAAATGAACCACATAGTAGATTTCAACAGATGAAAATGTTTTTCTCTATTATACTATTATTTATGAAAGTGCTTATTAAGAGAACATGTGTTCACAATCTATTTAAAAAAGAGTTGTTGGTCCTAGTTTGAAGACAAAAAAGAAATTACCTACCTTTGCCATGTTCACACTCACAATCCAACATTCATTATAAAATACATAATCAATAGAAAATGTAGACAAGAGCCTTGAATGACTTCAGGGTATGTAATAAAATTCCCAGAAAAGGATAGAGGCATCGGTCTTAAACAGAATTGGAAGTTGTCTCACATCTGAACGTCAGTAGTTTGAGAAATACCCAACTCACCATTATCAATAGGAGAAATATATCCCAAACATCGATAGGTATGGTAAGAGGGAAAATAAAATAAAAATCTAGGTTTTCTATATAAGAATCTATCAAGAGTGTACCAGGCCTAAGAATGGCCTGCCATTTTGTCAAACTACAGTGGACACAAAAGGCCACGGAACCCATCGCCTAAATTATGCAGAGATATCAAGCCAAAAGAGGAGCCCCCACTTAAAATGAGGAGCACAAGAAATAGTCTGTCATCTCTAAAGGAGAATTTTCCAATTAGAACACCGAAATGGCAATGGTGAACCTTCCTTGAAATGCACAATGGTTAATATATTTCTGCCCAACATACTCACCCTTCTCTTTCCCTCAGGATCATAAAGCAATCTTCCAAAAGTTGTGAAAAAAAAGAAATCTGGTTATTTTTAATTAAATTTCTCAGTGAACTATTTGAAATCCAATTATCCTCTTTTCATAGATTAAAAGTTCTTCTCTCTTCCCTGGCATCCTCAGAATGGTATGATTCACCTTTAAAATAGAGTGCCAAGAAGTCATTTCTTGACAATATTTGAAAAAAGATTAAGATTTCCTTTTCTATCATTTTTCAGCCAGTAATTAATACAGTAATTCCTCCTGTCATCATTTAAATCCAAGGAATATGTAGAGATAATAGTGTATAAGTTTATTAGCTCCAAAAAATATATTGACTTAATTCTGGAAAATTACATGTTACTACTGAAAATGTTCTCTGACGGAAATCAATTTAATAATAAGGAAAAGCCACCATTCCTGGCAGGTATAGGGCAGCTATGGGAGGGTCTCAATGAATGACAGCTAATATCATTCCAAATTTCTGAACAATGCCAAGTATAAGAATTTAAAAATAATTACCAAGCAATCCTATTTAATAAGTAGCCTACTTATATCAGAGTATAAACTACTGTTCACTTTGCATGAGGCAAGGTAAATAATTTCTAACAAAAGCTGCCTCTGCAATTATTATATTAGAAATAATTAATATGAAAAAATATAAATAGGTCCTAGTAAGTGGCAAAATATTTCCAAGACAAAGTTTTATAACAAAAATAAGGGATGGTGGGCACATTTAATATAAATACTGAACATATTGTGATGGAATTCTAATAATGCTGGCTTTTGAGAATAACATACTTTATTGAATGAGATTTTTTTTTGAAAATTTGGGGTCAATTCTTCAGTTACTTAAACTGTTCTACTTGAAGACTAAAAACATGTGGTTGGATATACAAAATAGTTATCAACACAGGTAATTTTAAAGAGCAAAACATGCATCAAATGAAATTTCTGAAGTTACATTCTCACTTCAGGATCGTGTGCCATATGCACCTTTTTCCAACTTTGGCTTAAAATATCTACAAGACTGTGGTCTTCGAGGCCTTGCTCCATCTGCCAGTTCTTTCTGATCCTCAGGAGACAGTAGATGATACCGCATTCCATTCATCACCATCTTAAGGCACTCAGGATTGTCTTAAATGAGGGATTCAAATGGGATGGTTTTACATAAGAAATTTTTTTGAGATAAGAGGAAATCTGACGTTAGCAAGGACATCCACCATAAAAGGCTGGTGATTCGGCGCATCATGTCTCAGCCACCTGACGGCAGCATCATAAACCTCCTCCTCTGCGCTCATGGTCAGGGAGTCCTGGTTGAGCAGACTTGTTACTAGCTCAGCATCAAGGTGGAGAAACTCCTCAGTTTTGGAAACGTCAGGGAAATTATGGTCAATAAAGGCATCTGCAGTGGCTTTCAACTCAGGACAGTCTAGACGCTCTGCTAGAATGCTTAGACCGAGACAGTTTGAAGCATCCACTTGCTCTTTCAAAAAATCAGCACACATGTTCTTCACAGGTTCCATCTGGTACTGGTTTGCGGCATCCAACAGAGACTGCACATTGTTGGTATTCACAGAAACCCTTGCAGTGTAAGCAAATTCCACCAGGTGTTCAATAACGTCAGGGTCTGCGTCTTTGAGTTCTACTTCAGAGGATTTTGATTCGAGCATGCCAGTTGTGAGCATGACATTAAAAACTGGGCTGGCTGCAGCCAAGACCACACGATGAGCAGGGATCTCTCTTTCCTGGACCACGAGAATCACATCGCCAAAAGTTCTCTGCTTTCACATGCCATTCATGACTGCCATGGAGCCCACCAGAAATTTCGCTTCTTCCCAAGTGTCAGGTTTCTTCTTGGTCTTTCTCTTGCTGCTCTGTGACACCCTGGAGCCTGACATCCTCCCTGAGCTCGACTCTTGTCTGAGGCTCTCCGGGCTTGGTGCAGATTGTGGACTGCAGACTGCGTTCCGGCAGGGGTCCCTTCTGTGTGGGCCGAATGCTGAGGGCAGGCTGACTGTGGAGGCGGCGGCGGCTCACCCTCTGCGGAAACACCAGGCTGGGCTGTGTGGTTCCGGCAGCAGCTCCAGGGCAAGCTAGGCTGCATCCGGGACAGAGCTGTAGCAAGGTGGTGGATGAGCCTAGGATTCCGAAAACAAGACATTTTTTGGTAGGGAAGAAAAAAAGGCTAACAAAGAGAGAAAAATAAAAATTCTTCTATCCATAAAAAAAAGATGATTTGGACACATACCAGAGGGACTCCGTAGAACCCAGTCAAGGAGAGTTGCTTAGAGGGAAATTCACCACTGCTGGAACATAGGAGGAACATCACAAAGGTAAGTAGCCACAGACCCATGGGGTTTTGAGGGCTTTTGGCACAGCTCAGTGGAAGCCTGCTGGGGCGTGACCTTGGCCCCGCCACTCTATCTGCTGGAGCAGGGACCATCTGGAGCCTGTAGTGGGGATTGGTCTCAACACAGCCACAGTATGCTTTCACCTGCCTCAGGGCTTGGACAGGACCCGTGCAGCTCCACCTGTAGGGATCAGGGTTCAGCTACACTGTTGCTTCTGCTTACATCTCTGCTCTCTGTTCCTCCACAGCCCTAGAAGGCTGTTCAGGGGCTTTTTCACAGCACAGCCACAGCTTGCCACTTCTGCGTCTGGGCAGGGACTAAACCCATACCCTGGCAGCTCCACTGGCAGGGATCAGGGTTCAGCTACATTGTTGCTTTTGTTTATATCTCTGTCTCTGTCCCCCATGGTCTTTGAGGGCTGCAGAGGGACTAAAGCCTTGCAGCTCCATGGGTGGGGAGTGGGACTCAGCTGCATAGTTGCTTTTGTTTCCCTCTCTTCCTTATATTCCCTGCACAGTCGAAACAGTCTTACTTTTAATTTTTTTCCCTCCTCTTTGTCTCTTTCTTGTTCTCTCACACTCCACTGCTGACCTCCAGAACACTCCCTTTGGCCTAGGGCATTTAAGACTGTACCACACCCAGCTAGGTGAGCTCCAACCTGTGTAGCTTGCCCGAGGCTAGGGAAAGGTCCTCTTTCCTTCCATGGGAAACTGCCCAACTTATCACTGGGGAATTCCTGCCTGTGGCCTGTGTACCTGGGGGCATAAGGCAGCTCAACCAACACTCATTAACATTCCAAGCTGTTGCAAGAACCTCTGCTCACCAAAGAAGGCAACCCACCAGCCTTCTGGGACTCTCTCATGATAGGGAAATGACAGGAGGATAAAGTGGAATTCCATAGTGAAATAAGCTATAGGCAGTTCGAAGAAACACTCCTACAAGTCTCCCAAAGAGAGCCAGTGCCCTCCGACTCCCTGGAAAATGGTATCTGGCTCCTCTAAAACAACACAATGCAAACAGCCATCAGCCGCAAAGACCTCAACATAAAAATGTGAGAAACAAAGGAAAATGGCAGAAGATGTCCTAAACATAATGACATGCATAGAAGAAGCAGACATGGCGCTGCCACAGAGAGAAATTTTCAGAATGCTACTTGGAGTCATATAGGATATGAGGGAAACAATACAGAAAATGGATAAAATGATGGAAGAGGTAAAAGTCATAAACCAAAGGGAAATACAGGAGTTTAGGGAGGAGACAACAGAAACCAGTAGCAGCCTCTTGGACTTTGAGAAGCGATGGAGGAATCAGAGATCCGCATCAATGACTTGGAGGACAGCCAAGAAGACTTTAACAAACACAGACAAAAATCTAATAAGATCATCAGAGAAGCTGAAGAAAACTTAAGAGTTATGTCTGATGCTATGGAGCGGAACAATATTAGAATTATTGTGTTACCAGAGGAAGACACAACAAAGAAGTCATCTGAAACAATAGTGAGATAATTCTTGGAGGAAAGCTTCCCCAGCATAATGAGTGAAAACCAGGCAACCATTCTGGAGGCGGAAATAGCACCAGCTAGACTAGATCCCAAAAAAGAAGTCACCAAGGCACATAACAGGTAAATTATCCAACTTTGAGGAAAAGGAGAAAATCAGAAAGGGGAGCAGCTAGGGAAAAAGAAGCAATCACATATAAATGTTCTCAAATAAGAATATGCTCAGACCTATCAGCAGAAACTATGAAGAAAAGGAGTGAGTGGAGTAAGATATTCCAAAAATTGAAGGAAAATAATGCAAACCCAAGAATACTCTACCCAGCCAAATTATCGATCAAGATAGATGGAGAAGTTAGAGTCTTCCCACACAAGGAAAAACTCAAAGAATATGTTAGAAGAAACCCAGCCCTACAAAAGATCCTTGCCGACGCAGTATGGGCAAAAGAGCAACACTGAAAAAGCATATATAAGAGACCAACACCTAGAACAACCTCACCCAGAGGGCAACAAAGAGAAAACAGACTTCAAGATAACATTGGCTTAAGGATGGAAAGAAGTCAAGAATGATACTCACACACATGCACAACACACTAATGAGAAAGGAACGTGTGAAAACTCCCAACACAAAAGGTATAAGATGACATCACAGAATCCGCAGATGGAGATAATAAACCTGAATATCAATGGACTGAACTCAGGCATTAAAAGACTGAGACTAGCAGAATGGTTTCGAAAACACAACCCATCTATCTGCTGCCCACAGGAGACACATCTCAAAGCTACAGACAAAAATCGCCTGAGAATCAAAGGCTGAAGAAGTCCTACAAAGCAATCAGCAATACAGAAAAAGCAGGGTTGCAATTCTAATCTCGGATGAAATTGACCTCCAAGTGCCAACCAAAAAAGAGATAAGGAGGGACACTATATAATGCTCAAGGGAATGGTAAGCAAAGAACCACTAAGCATTGTAAACATGTATTCCCCGAATGAGAGACCCGCTGAATACGTCAACCAAACACTACGAAAAATTAAAAATGAAATTACAGACTTGACGATTATAGTGGGTGACTTCACCACACCACTCCCTGAGAAAGATAGATCACAGAGAAAGAAACTCAACAAGGAAGCTAGAGAGCTAAACTCCACAACTAGAAAATTTGACCTGATAGATATTTACAGAGCTTTTCATCCAAAAACAAAACAAAAAAAAATTCATGTTATTTTCAAGTTCTTATGGCACATATTCAAAGATAAACCACATGGTGGGGCATAAGGCAAATCTACATAAATTTAAGCACATTGAAATAATACATATCTCTCGCTCTGACCACTGTGTCATAAGGCTGGAAATCAACAAAAGGAAGACAAAGAAACAAGAGCAAACAATTGGAGGATGAATAACTCTCTACTGCAAATGGAGTGTGTACTGGCGCAAATTTGAGATGAAATTGGGAAATTTCAAGAAACCAACGAGAATGAGCACATTAAGTTCCAAAAGTTATGGGACACAGCAAAGGCAGTCATCAGAGGAAGTTTCATAGCAATACATGCACATCTGAGAAAGGAAGAGAGACTCAGGACTGATATGCTGGCACAAAATATACGACTAGAGCAGAGTCAGCAGGACAATCCTACTACTAGAAAAAGAAAAGAAATTATAAAAATCAGGGCTGAGATTCAGGAGAGGGAAAATAAGAAAACTATACAAAATAAACTATAGAAAAAACGAACCCCAATCCTACACAAAATCTTCCAGAGCATATAAAGAGATGGCAAACTCCCAAATTCCTCCTATGAAGCTAGTATAAGTCTGATACCAAAACCGGGCAAGAATCCCACAAGAATCGAGAACTACAGATCAATATCCCTAATGAGCATTGATGCAAAAATCCTTAACAAAATACTAGGCAACAGACTACAAAAGAATATAAAACAAACATTTCACCATGACGAAGTTGGATTCATTTTCAGGGATGCAGGGATGGTTCAACATACGAAAGACCATTAGTATTATTCATCACATTGACATGAAAAATTATAAGAATCACATGATAATATCCATAGATGCAGAAAAAGCATTCGACAACATCCAACACCAATTCCTGTTTAAGACACTAGCGAAGATAGAAATGGAAGGAAAGTTCCTGAAGACAATACAAGCTATATATGAAAAACCAACAGACAACCTGGTAGTCAATGGAGAAGACTAACACATTCCCACTGAAAAGGGGGACCAGGCAAGAATGTCCTTGTCCCCACTCTTATTTAATATTGTGCTGGAGGTTTTAGCTAACAGCATAAGGCAAAGAAGAGACATCAAAGATATTCGTCTGGGGAAGGAAGAGGTGAAACTATCGTTATTTGCAGATGATATGATTTTATATATGGAAAATCCCAAAAGTTCCACAAGGGGAGTACTAGAAGCAATAGAGGAGTTTGGCAAAGTGGCAGGATACAAGATCAACAAAAGTCCATCACATCAGATAAGGCCACAGAAGGGGAGATAAAAAGAGGTGTTACCTTTCACAATAGCCAAATACAAATTGAAATATCTAGGGATATACCTGACTTAAAAAACAAAAGATCTATATGGGGAAAACTACAGAACACTATTGCAAGAAAACAATAGTGACCTCAACAAATGGAAGTGTATGCCATGCTCATGAATTAGAAGACTCAATATAGTCAAGATACCAGTTCTGCCAATGGCACTATATAAGTTTAATGCAATCCCGATACAATTACCCTCATCTTTCCTCACAGAAGTGGAAAACTAATGATGAACTTCATATGGAGAGGGAAGAAACCTAGAATTAGCAGAGAACTCCTCAAAAAAAGGGCTTGATTTACCTGACTTCAGCATATACTATACAGCCACAGTTGTCAAAACCACATGGTATAGGTACAATGACAGATACTCAGACCAATGGAAAAGAACTGAAAACCCAGAAATAAAATCATCAGCATACAGGCAACTGATCTTTGATAAGGGTCACACACATATCAAATGGGAAGCAGATTCCCTCTTTAAAAAGTGGTGCTGGCAGAGGAGGCACAAATTGAAAAATGGGATATACTGAAAATAAAACACTTGTGTACATCTAAAGAATTCACCAAGAGAGTGATAAGAGAGTCCACAGACTGGGAAAACATCTTTAGCAATGACACATCAGACAAAGGCCTTATTACTAAAATTTACAATACGCTGCTAGATTCCAAAAAGAAAAAAAACCAATAGCCCACTTGAAAGATGGGCAAAGGACTTGAACAGAAATTTTACAGGGACAGAAATCCGAATGGCCAACAAACATATGAGAAAAAGTTCCCGATCTTTAGCCATAAGAGAAATGCAAATTAAAACAACAATGAGGTACTACCTGACACCCTCAATGGTAGCCCAATTCAAAAAACCAGAAAGCAACAAGTGTTGGAGGGGCTGTGGGGAGACAGGAACTCTCATCCACTGCTGTTGCACTTGTAAGTACTTACAGCCACTATGGAAATTAATCTGGCGATACCTAAAACAGATGGAAATAGAGTTACCATATGACCCAGCAATCCCCCTACTGGGCATATACCCAGAAGAGGCAAGAAACAAACCAAGACCAGACATCTGTGCTCCAATGTTCATCGCGGCACAGTTCACAATTGCAAGGACTTGGAAGCAACCCAAATTTCCATCAACTGACGAGTGGATTAAAAAACTGTGGTATATACATACAATGGAGTACTATGTATCACTAAAAAGCAGTGATGAAGTATGAGGCACATAGCGGCATGGGAAGAACTGGAGGAAATCATGCTAAGCGAAATAAGTCAGGCACAAAAGGACAAGTACAACATGAGCCCGCTGAGGTAAGAATTTAAAAATTTTTTTAAAAACCAAAGTGGCATAGGGGGAAAAGCTACTGTATACAAACATTTGTGGGGTGAAGACTGTGTAGTATGGCAGAGACCAGACCAAAACCAGGGATGCACATGGTAGACAATGGTGGAGGAGGGGGGGGAAAGGAAAACAAAAGGAAGAAAAGAGTAGTGGGGGCATGGGGCACTAATCCACCCAAGAGAGGGTATTGTTTATATCTCCACAGGGAAAGTGGGACCAGACTTCAACCCAGTGTCGCAAGGTGTGCATGCAATATCCGGCGTGGTGTAGGGAACCAGTGGAGAGGTCTGGGAGGCTGGCCCCAGCACCATAAATTAAGTGGATTCCTGCCCCTCCCCCGAAAATAATTTGTTCCAAAGGACGACATTGACTCTGCAGCTCCGGGAGATGAACATATCTTATCAGAGCACACGGGAGTAGATGAAGGGGCAGGAGGAGAGAGTGCAACACAGCCTGGCCCACAAGGCCGTGAGGGTGATGTTCCTGAGTAGAGCAGCCAGTCCATAGAGAGAACAACATGGCTGGCCCCACTATGAGAAATGATGCCCCTCATTGGCTAAGGGCTATACAGGGGACTGTACCGGAGACACAGTGTGGGAATTGCACCTGACCTGATCCCACCACACTGAGGCAAAGCACTGGGGGAGTGCAGCAGAACAGCAAGGGAATGGAGTGTCAAGGTCCACAGGGAATGCTAAAAGTGGACTTTGGGGCCAGGGCGTGGTGCCCTAACAGTCTAGACTGGAAAACGCTCCTAAGGGCCAGCAAATGATCCCTGAACTAACTACAAGCTTTGCTCTTGGGAAGTGTTTTGTTTTGTTCTTTGTCAGTGGTTTGTTGTTGTTTTGTTGTCAGGTTGTATACTGTTGCTTTGTTTTCCTCAGTCTTGTTTTCGTGCATGTTAGTGTCTCCACAGGTCTGTCTGAATAGGACAGGCTGGATGAACTATCTGGAGGAAAAACAATGGGACCAACAGTTCTGGGAGGACTTGAGGTGGTGGGTAGGGTGGGTAAGGAAGTGGTGTTCACAAACACAGGGACAAGGGAACAACATGGGACCCCAAATGGTAGAGAAGGGGGAGTGACAGGTCTGGTGGTGAATGATCAAGGGTAAGGTTGCTTAGAGAAGAGGTATACTCTAGCCCAGGTGGCGACGAAGCATGGTAGTAGGGCAGGAGGAAAGTCAAGGGAGATGGAGGAAAGAGCTAGGAGTCAAAGGGCATTTATGGAGGTATAGACAAAGACATGTACATGCAAATATATATAGGAGGATGGGAAAGTAGATCGATGTGTCTATATTTATAGGTTAAGTATTAAGGTGGCGGAAGGACCTTGGGCCTCTACTCAAACACTCCCTCAATGCATGAATACTTTCTTTAATTAAATTGGAACTCTATGATGCTCACTCTCCCGACACAACTGCTGGAGCCAAAGTGGGTGAACAAGGAAATGTGGTGAAGAAAGCTGATGGTGCCCGACTATCAAAAGAGATAGTGACTGGGGTCTTAAAGGCTTGAAGATAAACAAGCGGCCATCTAGCTCAGAAGCAACAAAGTCCACATGGAAGAACACACCAGCCTGTGTGATCGAGTGGTCCCGAAGGGATCAGTTATCAGGCATCAAAGAACAAAAAAATCCTATCATTGGCTGCACACCTCCATGATAGGATCGCTGAAGACAAATGGGTGCATAAGCAAATGTGGTGAAGAAAGCTGATGGTGCCCGGCTATCAAAAGAGATAGTGTCTGGGGTCTTAAAGGCTTGAAGGTGAACAAGCGGCCAGCTAGCTCAGAAGCAAATAAGCCCACATGGAAGAAGCACACCGGCCAGTGTGATCATGAGGTGCCAAAGGGACCAGGTATAAGGCATCATGCAAAAAAAAAAAAAAGATATATGTGTGTATATGTATATATGTGTGTGTCTATATATATATATATACCATATTGAATGAAGGGGGAAGTGCAGAGTGGAGACCCAAGGCCCAAGTTCGGCCAATGGAGATCCCCTCACAGAGGGGTTCAGGAGAGGAGATGGGTCAATGAGGATGTGAGGTAGTACCGATGAAGAACACAGCTTTCCCCCGGGTCCTGGATGCTTCCTCCCCCCAACTACCATGATCCGAATTCTACCTTGCAGGGCTGGATAGGGCAGAGGTTGTACACTGGTGCATATGGGGGCTGGAGGCACAGGGAATCCAGGGTGTATGATACCTTCAGGACCAGGGGTGTGAGGGGCGATGCTGGCAGAGCGGAGTGCGAGGGGGTTGGAAAGGGGGAACTGATTACAGGGGTCCACGTGTGACCTCATCACTGGGAAAGGAATGGCAGAGAAGTGGGGGGAGGGAGACTCCGGATAGGGCAAGTGGAGAGTGAATGCTTTGAGAATGATTGGGCCGGGGAATGTATGGATGTGCTTTATACAATTGATGTGTGTATATGTATGGATTGTGATAAGAGTTGTGTGAGTCCCTAATAAAATGTAAAAAAAAAAAAAAAGAATGGCGAGGGCAACAAATGTATAAGGGTGCTTTGCTCAATTGATGTATGTATGGATTGTGATAAGAGCTGTATGAGCCCCAATCAAAATATTTATTAATTAAAAGAAAAAAAGTGTTGCTGGAAAAATATGGATATTTACCTGCAAAAAATGAAGCAAGACACTTATCTCACTCCATGCACAAAAATAAACTCAAAGTGCATCACAGACCTTTAAGTTAAACTCCAAAGTATTAGGGCCATGAATGAGGGAATTGGGACCAACTTGGGAACTTTGGCACAGGGAATACATAGGTTATCAGAAATAGGGAAGGACACAAACAGAGGGGACACAATTTGACAAATGGGATATCCTGAAGAAAAAACACCTGTGTACATCAAAAGAATTCACCAAGAGAGTTATAAGAGGGTCCACGAACTGGGAAAACATCTTTAGCAATGACACATCAGACAAAGGTCTTATTACTAAAATCTACAATACTCTGCTAGCTTCTGAAAAGGAAAAAAAAAACTAATTGCCCACCTGAGAGGTGGACAAAGGACTTGAACAAAAGTTTCACAGGGGCAGAAATCAGAATGACCAACAAAAATATGAGAAAACGTTCCCGATCTTTAGCCATAAGAGAAATGCAAAGTAAAACAACAATGAGTTACCACCTAACACCCTCAAAGGTAGCCCAATTAAAAAAAACAGAAAGCAACAAGTTTTGGAGGGGCTGTGGGAAGACAGGAACTCTCATCCACTGCTGGTGGACTTGTAAGTATGTACAACCACTATGGAAATTGATCTGGTGATATGGAGAACAGATGGAAATAGAGTTACCATACGACCTAGCAATCCCCCTTCTGGACATATACACAGAAGAGGCAAGGAACAGACCAAGGCCAGACATCTGTCCTCCAACGTTCATTGTGGCACAGTTCACAATTGCAAGGACTTGGAAGCAACCCAAATTTCCATCAACTGATGATTGGATAAAAAATCTGTGGTATATACATGTAATGGAGAACTACACATTGCTAAAAAGCAGTGATTAATGTATGAAGCACATAACGGCATGGGAAGAAGTGGAGGAAAGCATGCTAAGTGAAGTAAGTCAGGCACAAAAGGACAAATACAACATGAGCCCACTGAGGTAAGCATTAAATAGAAAAACGAAAAAGGGGCATAGTGAGAAAGCTATTGTATACAAACCTTCTTGGGTTGAGGACTGTGTAATATGGCAGGGACCAGATGAAATCCGTGGATGCACATGGTAGACAACAGGGGAAGAATTGTGAAAAGGAAAAAATAAAGGATGAAAATAAGGAAGAGATGGTGGAGGGGTATGGGGCGTTGACCCGTCCAAGAGGAGGGTATTGTTTGTGTGTCCACAGGGAGAGAGGGACCTGATTCGACCCAGTGCCCCAAAGTGTGGGTGTGACACTCTGTTATGGAGTGGCGAGACAGTGGAGAGGTCTGGGGGGCTGGTCCCCGTACCAAATACTGGATGGATGCCTGCCCCTCCACCCAGAAGAATTTATGTCAAGCAACAGCATTGAGTCTGCAGCTCTGGGAGAGGGACATATCTTGTAGGCGCACACAGGGCCAGATGAAGGGGGAGTGGGAGAGAGTGGAGCATATCCTGGCCCACCAGGCCCTGAGGACGATGACCCCAATTAGAGCAGTCAGTCCACAGAGAGGGCCACATGGCCCATGGGGTCAGCACCAGAGACACAGTGTGGGAATTGCGCCCGATCTGAACCCACCACACCAAGGCAAAGCACTGAGGGCTTGAAGCGGGCAGCAAGGGAATGGAGTGGCAAGGTCCCCAGGGAATGCTGAAGTTGGACTTTGAAGTCATTGTGTGGTGCCCCAACAGACTGGACTGGAAAACACTCCGAAAGGCCAAGAAACGATCCATGAACTAATTAGAAAAATGATGATTTTATGCATAAATGATTCTAAATATATCATAAGTACTATAGTTGATAAACTCAAAAATGTTTTCGGCTACATTTCAGCACATATTAACTTTGTACATCAATCCTTACTCATTCACTGCTAATCACCATCTCCCAAACCATTAACCCTTATACGTTAACCTGCTGAGTATCCTTACAGCACACTGATAACTAGCTGAAAAGTCACGCATCCTCCAGAACTACAAACACCCTGCGCATCACCTGATGTCACAGCAAAGTTAACATGTGCCTAACAAATCCAATGACCATACACACTAAATCTAACCTAAAGCAGTTATTCCACTTCTTTGAATGAGAGTCACAACCTGGACTATAGTCTATCAACTTAACCCTAACCTTATGACCCTACATCTCAAGTGCAGAAACTACCCCGAAAACTCCAATGCTTAAACATTATTTCTACATCATTATCACTTAACATATATGCTCCTAATCAACTCAAAACATAATCTGTTAGGCAGAAACTTTCTAAGTATAATGACCTTTAATCTGTCCACCAACACCTGAAACTCAAATCATCACAATTAACTCCTAATTCTATCCCTTGATTCTTGTTCTTGAAGCAGGAACATTGATTAATCTCAGGACCTGGCTTCCAATCGTTAAGTACAGACTCAGTCTTTAGCACACTAAAACCCTAAGCTAGGCACCAAGCCTAACACACCGAAATAACTCACGCTGCTAATTATGTGTGTGGACCTGTCTCCTCTCCCAGATTTTACCTATATGTAAGAGACTGCGAGAGGTAGACATGCAAAATTAGGAGACACCAACACATCCTCTGTTTTCAGTTAACGTTTACAAATGGTTCATGAAATTTGGCAAAATGAAGGAATATATAAATGTTTAAATATGACAAAAAAGCATATGACCAAGAGCTAGCCCAAAACATTTGTGGTCCTCTGCTCTACTGTGTCCTACACTCAAGGAGTCTTCTCTGCTATTAGACATATGCAGGGATGTGGTACCCAATAACCAAGGTGACCAAGAGCGAAATTGTACTTGCTCACTAATTGGTAGGTCACAATGTATCCTGGTTTCTCCCTCAAAGATGTAGTGAATCCGTGTTTAATGAAACAAATAAAATAATGGATATTCTACCTTTGACTCCCTCCATTCCCTCTTTCCCAGGGACCCTCATGTCAAAAGAGATGAACGTGGTATCAAATTAAAAGTACCATGATCTCCATTTTTTGAAACCGTGATCTCCATTTTTCACAACATTGGACTTTTCCCTCAGAATTAACGGCTTTGAGGAACATGTAACACACCCTTCTAACCCTAAAATATTTGGGTTTGTAACTACTTGAGTTTCCAGAAAACCAACCACTTAACCTCACAAGACATACTTCAAGTAGGAGCTGCAGCTTCACCCTTAAGTGTAAAGATGTTATTCCCATGGACATCCTATGGGTCCAGTGCCAGGAACGACCTGTCAGCGCACACTGGGCTCTCCACTCTTGGAGAAATAAGTCCTACAAGAGTCACTCGTGATAACAACAGTGGCCAACCCCGCGCTGACTTAATCGGTTAAATCCTGACCAGGCACCCCGAGTGTGTTGATATCTAAATATACCCTGAAATGAAAGTGAGACCCGGATGTGGACAAACCAGCAACTAAGAAGTCATTAGTGGAGGTTTCAGAGTCAGCGTGTTAGCACAGGCTGAATATCTTTGAGCTCAACCCAGGGGCTTCCGGAGGCAAAAGGCTATGTTCCTCCCTGAGCCTGTCTTACATACCTACTAGCTGAGGGTACCTGGCATGTAATAGGTCCCCGAGCCTAGGTTCCAGGTACTCTTATCTTCCAGGAAGCACAAAATATCCAAGCAAGGATGATCAACACAGCACAGCCTGATCTGAAATCCAAATCCGCCTGAATTTCAGCACCTTCAATTATCTGCGTCCAGCCTCACCTGGATCCTTAGCAGGAGCTGGAAATTAAGGAGGCAACGTGAGAGACTGATTAAAGGGTAATCACCTTTAATTACACCAACATCATTATTAAATCAGTGAAATTTATACTCCAGGAGCCTTTCTCATTGGAATATCCATCCTTTGGTGAGTGCAGAAAATCAGGGGTTCTCAACCTTCCTAAGGCCACAACCCTTTCATACAGTTCATCGTGTTGTAGTCCAAACATAAAATTATTTTCATTGTTACTTCATAACTGTCATTCTGCGACTGTTATCAATCAGGTGAACCCTGTGAAAGGGTCGTTCGACTCCTAAAGGGTTTGTGACCCACAGGTTGAGAACCACTGTTCCAGATGAAGGCAGAATAAACCCGGGGTGGATTGGGTGAAGTTGCTGTAGGAGATGTTCTTAGGGAACACTTGGAGCTATAGGAACACCTTTCAAACATAGACACACAGGCACACACATGAAAATATTAGCAAATAAGAACGTCAAATGTACGCAGAGAATCCAAAAGCCAAGTGAATTAAGAGACCATGAATAACATTTAATATAAAATAAGGGCTCACCCAAAACCCAGAGCTTAGCATCATGATTTGTGTGTTTGTTGCCTTATAAAATGTAATATTTGATGACACTTTTTTCTCTTAATCTCATTTATCAAACAAGGTTTATTCATCAGTAAATTAACTCTCGTCAAACTTCATTGTGCATTGTTCACCCAGAACCACCCCTTAAATTTTATATATTATCTCTCTGTCTGTCTCTCTTTTTCACTCTCTTTCTTTCTCCTTTCTGTGTGGACTGCTTAAATTTTTTCACATTTTTAATTTATGAATGCCAAGAGGGCACTACACCATCGTCGCAAGGCATAATTGTCAGTGAAAGCAAATTAATTAATTTAAAAGAATTTTTAGCTCAAATATGTCTTTTTAATTATATGTATCTTATTTGGAGATGTTAAAATAAATGGGATTAACAATGAATGGTAAATTTTTTTTATCACCATTGTTTGCAAAACTCTGCTCAGAAACACAGAGAAGACTAAGGCCAACATCAGCTTGAGACATGATGTCCCCTAGCTGGAGAGTACATTGCCAGAGAACCATACGGGTGATACATGGTGTGTAATGAGCCTGGTCTGACCCTCACCTCCCTCCACAGTGGTGTGAACCAATAAGGGAACAGAGCAAGTCTGCAATGGGAGCCAAGCCGAGCCATAATGCCCCTGAGTAGCTGCAAAAATAGACTTCAGACTAGAAGGAGCAGTTTCCGGAAACCCCCAGGACTGGTGGGGAGATAGTCATAAAGGTCAGCGGTCAGACCTAGGATTATATATGCTTTCATGTTTGAGGGTTTTTTTTTGCCTAGTTTCCCCCCACCCCTTTTTAAATCAATATTTTCTTTTTTGTTTTGTCTACGCTTTTGTTGTTTTGCCTACCCATAGAGGCATGGGAAGTAACTGGACCAATTGTTCTGGAGGGCCTTGGGGGAGAAGGGAGTGGAGAGAGGTAGCAGTGATCAAACAATTCCATAGATAGGGGAACTACTATGGAATTAAATGAATAATGAGGAGGACTTAGACATCCTGGGGATGTTAGAGCAATAGCAATTTAGCTGAGAGGCATTACTAAGAGACAGAAAAGGGTTGAGTGTGATGGTAGGACAGGGGGAATGAAAAAAGAAATACAGAAAAGATCTAGGAAGCAAAGCTATGGATAGAGGTATAAACATATCGGTGTGCATGTGTGAATATATTAATTCACAAAATAGAGGTATTGGATTATGTACATATATTTGTATGGCCATACATTGAGGAAGTGGATGGACTTTGGATTTCAACTATACAAGAACACTTTGTTCTAACAACGTGCCAATTTTACTGCAATTTTATTTAAACTCAAGTTAATTGGGTAAAAACATAACAATGGTTGAGAGAGAAGACTTAATAACACATTCTATGAGACCAGTAATAATCTGATACTAGTATCAGATAATGATACTTCCAAAAACTGTAGACCGATATTGATAATGGAGCTACATGAAAAAAAATTTTTTGTAAATATTAGAAACTGAGTCAGACAATATTTGTTCAATACTTTCGTGATTCCCTTCTTCCCTGTCTGCTAAATCCTGTCCTTGATCTTACTTACATGATGGGTTAGCCTAGTAGGGGGTGAGTTCAGTTCCGGACATGAGAGTGACCAAAGGCCATTTCCTTGAGGGTCTCTTTTGTGAGCCTGAGTTTGGGTCCATATTTTTTTCGCACTCTCTCCAGGACTTTCTAATGGCATCCTTTTGGAGCACTTGGTAGCGGTGGCTGGGCACATCTCCTTCTGCTGATCAATCACTAACTTTAGGTGAGCAACCCAATGGGAAGTAGCTTGTATAACCGATGGAAAGTTTTGGATTCTCATTGCATGCTATAGTGGGTGGGGTGGATCTACAATGAATGAACAAACCCCTGTTTGAGAAGAGGGTATAAGTTGGTCTGCTAACTTAAGACTAGCACTTAGGAATCACCTATAACACCCCAGGAGAACGAATGAGCGTTCTACTCCAGCAAAGATTTTCATTCTTGGAAACTCACCAGGGAAGTTCTACCCTGTCCTATAGTATCTATCTGAGTCTGCATTAACTCAATGACAATAAGGTTTTTATGGCGGGGGTAGGGGAAAGGGAAATTAAAGATTTATCCATGGAAACAGAAAACTCACATGAAAGCAGGTGTGGTAGCTACATAGTTTCATTTCAACTTGGTAAATAAGTCTAGGGGTGGAGGTTAGCCTGTTAGTAAGGTCACAACCTGATGATGCCTCCTGGGGGCATAACCTTCTCATGTAGAATCTGCAAACTTCCACTCTTTTTCCCTGGAGCTGGGCTACCCTCTCTTTCTGCTTCACCTTCCTGCTATTGAGTAACTTGGAGAGCTGGAAGAGCCACATGGAAACCCACACCAGCCCTAAATGCTTCTACCACAATTTGATACACAAGATTTTTCACTCACAGGCCTATGGTCCTCCTGCATTCCTCATCATTGCATGTGCTGTGTGAATCTGAAGAGGAAATTATGGACCAGTATCAGACATAAGGGCTAATATCAGACTTATATGGTTGATCTGGATTGTGGTGTAACGTTTTCTTGTTACCTATTAGTCATTGCTGTAAATCTCTTTCTTACACATATTTGAATGACCCTGGATTTGTTTCTCTAGTCAACCCAGTCTAACACAACAGGTATTTCCAGAGAAGTCGCCCTTTAGTTGGAAAATCTAGACTGCTTCCCAAGATCTATTGATAAGATGTCTCCATCAGAACTTGAAACATAAATCAGTTTTATTCAGAAAAATATTGGCTGATAAGTGACGTTTGTGGATTCCTGATAAAGTCAGGTGACAGTTTTCTGTACATTCTGTGGAACTATCTGACCATATTGGGAAATGTAACACAGTGTTACAATTCTCCTATCTCCATTTTCAGCCAGCAACTCTGGAATATGACTTGAACTTTCATAAAGAAATTCCAGTATATCAGGCATAAAAGAAGCACAATCCTTATGGATACAAGTTAGTCGGGAAATACTTCACTTTGATCTTTCCCATAAACACTTGTTCTGAGAGTCCTGGCAGCCAAGAGTTCCTTGCAGGAAACAAATTTAAATTTAAAATAACTCAACTTGGAAAAGCCTTCCCCACGGTCCATAGACTTGACCTCTTGGACCGATTGAAACACAAGGGATTTTAAATTAAATTAGTGGAGTGCATGAATCATAATAAGCACCATAGAAGAACATAACTCTCATGTTTAACTGTCCCCAAAGCTTCATGATGAAATCAAACAAGGAGATAGTACAAATTCCAACTCTAAGGACAGCAAGTTTAACAACCATTCTCTATTCTACGTTCTTCCATACCCTTTTCAGTGCTCCTGCTTAATTTTTATTTTTTAAATTTTGTTAAACTGACATATAACTTACCTAGATGTGCATGCTAGGTACTTCTCTTTTCCTAAAAATCAGTCACACACTACAGTGCTTTAGGTCGCAGAATAATTCGTTACCACAAGGTTTAGCAAGGGCCTTAGTTATTGCTTCACCCCCATTAACACCTTTCAGGATTGGATTGTTGGGTGTTTCCATGTAGTTAGGAGGATGCACATCCAGGGAATCTGATCACAGGCTTACACACCCAACGTACATGATTTTATTTCACCCACGTCACCCATGCACTGTGTCTGCTATGAGGGAAAGTACTGCTGCCTTGGCCTTTGTTATATGAGTCTTTGCAGCTGCAGTCTCAGCCACAGCTGTGGGCACTCTGGTGAGGACCACCTCTCCTTGGCCCCTCCCTCAGCCCCATCCCAGGCCAGCCAGGCCACACCCACCCCATCACCAGGCACCTATGTTGCTGCCTCAGCAGAAATGGGCAGGGAAGAGTTTCCTTGAGAGGAATTGATGGCAGAGATCCTACTCCTCCCTGTCCCCGTCAGCTCCTCCCACCCCAGGTCACACTCAGAAAGGGTCAGAAGTGGAGGTGTCTTAGCTGGAACTATATCTCAGAGCAAGAATGCCGCTGTCCGTTCTCTGCTCGCTGTGCCAGAGAAGGGCCCATAGCCTGAGCACCCCTTTAGTGACCCTCCCAGGTGGGAGGCACTAGGCTCCGGGAAATGTATGTGGGCAGTGGCCATTTTAGTCCAGCTGACTAGGGTGCAAGCGCCCTTTCTCTCCCCCTAGGAACCCTGCCAGCACTTCTCTTGGTGAGAGGTGGGCCGGTGTCCCTGAGACCGGTCCTATTTCCCCGCTTTCAGGTTGGTTGTGGTCAATGGTGGGAGTCCCTGTTGGAGAAAAGGGATCCCACCTGGGGTTTTGGGCTTCAGGGTTCCCTGATTCTCTCTTTGTGGGTCTCCTAAGAACCCCTCCCTTGTTTCTTTCCACACAGGGACTCCTCCTCCCCTAGACGCCTTGCTCCTCCTCAGCTCAAAGGTGAGCCCCGGGGTCTTGTTCTGCTGACCTCCCTCTGGATCCGACCAGAGTCTGTTCTACGGGCAAGATCTCTTGCTGGTCTGTGACAGAAACGTCTTCGCTGGCTTTAAAATATTGATAGTGGCCTTTTTTCTTATTCCATGTTTATATTTTTATCTATATTTTACTGTTTTTTTCCTTTCCACTAAATTTTGTTTCAGTTTGTTATGGTTTCTCAGTTTATGAAACACAGGAGTGGATGACTACAGATAAGAAATGATAGGAGGGTTTGTAGGGGATGTCCAGTTGGGGTAGGGGTGGGTGGTGTCTGAGTTGGGGAAGGGGAGGCGATTTGGGGAGCAAACAATGAAGGAAGGAGGGAACTGAGCACTAGAACTAATGGTGACAACAGAAGTCATTTAAAGGTGATTTAATCATCATGGGGAAAAAGACAATGTTCAATGGATTGTTGTTCGAATTGTACAATTCTTCTTGAGATGTTTGAATTGTGGGATATGTGCAGTAAGTGCCCCAAAAGGTATTAAAAAAAAGAAGGTCTCCATCATGAAAACTAACGAACTAAATAAACTATGCATGAGTCAAAAACCAAAGTGAAACATGCAAACCAAACACTAGGTAGTGCCAACGTGTTTGACTTCTTTCTCTGAGATGCGAACGGAAGTGACCCTGAAATGGGCCCTTGGGTTTTGAACGTTGTGAGGCTGAAGGACAATTTACTTGGAGCTAGTGTAGTGGGCAATGGCCTTGGTGCCCTCGGCCATGGCGCGCTTGTCCAGCTGTTCCAGTAGTTGCAGGTGCACAGCCGTCTGAATGTCCCAGGCGGTGGTGGTCGAGTAGTATGGAATATGGAGTTTAGATGATGTGGGTGATGTACACGAAGGTGTCATTGTTCAACAAGTTCACAATGCCCATGACCCTTGGTGCTGGAGTCCACGTGGACTTCCTTGAGCGCCTTGTTCGCATACACAGAGTAGGCCTCCTTCCTCCGCTGACATTTCTTGCTGTGCTTCCACTGAGCCATAGCTGCATCCTTTTGGGGCCCCTCCATGGGGCAGGGACTTAGCTGGGTCAGCTGGGTTGTTTGACTGGGACGGTACACCTGGAAAAGTTAACGCAGGTGTCCTAAGGTGAGCTCAGGGAGGATAGAAACTCTTGTGGAGAGTCAGGGAAAAAGCTAGCTTGATCTTGATTTTCAGTACGAATACAGACCATAAAAGTGGAGCCTCATGATTCTTCTGACCTTTTGACTTTTTAGAAGGAGGTGTCAGAAAAACTCCCACAGGGATAAGTGGCATGTGTTGGCCAAGCATTCACAGGGACTGTCTGATGTATCCCACTGCCCTCTTCTTTGCTGTCTATCACCCAGGGAGGAGGCTATACGTAGATTCTTGTAATCAGTTGCCCCTTTCTACCTCACATTCCCTCCACCCTCCAGGCATTGCTACTCTCACCACTGGTCCTGAAGGAGTCATTTGTCCTGGATTTCCTGTGTTTCCAGTTGCTATTTGTATCAATGTACATCCTTTGGTCTAGCCAGATTTGTAAGGTAGAATTGGCCTCTCCAGATTTGTAAGGTAGATCATGATAGTGAGGGGGGAGAAGCATTTAAGAACTAGAGGAAAGTTATATGTTTCATCGTTGCTACCCTGCACCCTGACTGGCTCATCTCCTCCCCACAATCCTTCAGTAAGAGGGTGTCCAGGGGGAACTGATTACAAGGATCCACATGTGACCTCTTCCCTGGGAGAGGGACAGCAGAGAAGGGGGGAAGGGAGACTCCGGATAGGGCAAGATATGACAAAATAACGAGGTATAAATTACCAAGGGCATATGAGGGAGGGGGGAATGGGGAGGGAGGGGGTGGAAAAAAGAGGACCTGATGCAAGGGGCTTAAGTGGAGAGCAAATGCCTTGAGAATGATTGGGGCAGGGAATGTATGGATGTGCTTTATACAATTGATGTATGTATATGTATGGATTGTGGTAAGAGTTGTTTGAGTCCCTAATAAAATGTAAAAGAAGAAAAGAGAAAAAAATGATTAGGGCAAAAAAAAAAAAAAGAGGGTGTCCAGTTGGCTACCGATGGGCTTTGAGCGTCCCCTCTGCACTCACCCACATTAACAATGATATGATTTTTTGTTTCTTGATGCGTGATACCTGATCCCTTCGACAGCTCCTGGTCACACAGGCTGATATGTTTCTTCCATGTGGGCTTTGTTGCTTCTGAACTAGATGGCCACTTGTCTATCTTCGAGCCTTTAAGACCCCAGATGCTATATCTTTTGATAGCCGGGCAAGATCAGCTTTCTTCACCACATTTGCTTATGCACACGTTTGTCTTCATTGATCATATCAGGAAGGTGTGAACCCACTGATAGGATTTTTAGTTCTTTGATGTCTGATAACTGGTCTCTTTTGCACCTCTTATTCAGACTGGCTAGTGTACTTCTTCCATGTGGGCTGATACATCTCAGCTAGATGGCCACTTGTTTATCTTCAAGCTTTTAAGACCCCAGATGCTATATCTTTTGATAACAAGGTACCATTAGCTTTCTTCCTCAAGGTAATATCTTTCCAGCACTGTAAAAAGGTGTTGATCCCCTGATACATCCAATGCAATGCAGCTGTTGATCTCTTGACTGTTACTATCACCATTCAGAGTGGTTTTCTTTTTTTTTTTGGGGGGGGGGCAGTGTTCATAAACTAACCTTTTCTGGAAGGAGTTAAAATTACTCAAGCTTAGATTAAGAATGTTGATCAAGGAAGGATTCAGATAATGACTGGGGTCGGGAGGAGGAAGCATTTAGGAACGAGAGGAACATTGTTTTTTTTCATCGTTGCTACATCGGACCCTGACTGGTTCGTCTCCTCCCCAAGACCCTTTTGTAAGGGGATGTCCAGTGGCCTACAAAAAGGCTTGCAGGTCTAGCTAGACCAGGGGATGTACACTGGTAGAGGTGGGAACTGGAAACACAGGTAATCCAGGGTGGATGATCCTCTCATGGCCAATGGTGTGATTGGCAATATTGGGAGGGCACGGGGAGGGTGAGTTGGAAAGGGGGAAGCAATTTCAAGTATCTACATGTGACTTCCTACCTCGGGGACAGACAACAGAAAAGGGTATGAAGGGAGACGTGGGACAGAGGAAGATATGACAAAATAATAATTTATAAATTATCAATGGTTTATGAGGGAGGGGAAAATGAGGACCTGATGTCAGGGGCTTTGGTGGAGAGCAAATTTTTTGAGAATGATGAGGGCAATGGATGTACAAATGTGCTTTACACAATGGATGGATGTACGGATTGTGATAAGAGTTGAAAGAGCCCCTAATAAAGTGATTTTTTTTTTTAAAGAAAGAATGTTGATCAAGTAGGTCCAACTTTATTCTTTAACCAGCCTGCTTCAGAGCTCTGCGATTGAAACATGGACTTAAGACCTAGGGGAATGGTGAGTCCTATATTCCAGATGTTTATGGTGAATGGGCATGACAGAGTCAAAAATAAATAGTGTATTTTTCTACTAGCTTGACTTACATACTAGTTTTATAGGGGCACAAACATACACCCCTGTCAAATAACTGCCACTTCACAACTTCCTGACTAAGAAACTCACTAGGGGTTGAAAAGCGCAATGTCAATGACATCAAACCAGCATATCCAACTAGCCACTTCAGGCTAATGTCTCCCTATTTTCTCACAGCCTCTTCCCGTCACATTCGTTTTGTGATCCTACCCTTCCAGGCTCCTGGTTGAGCAAGTTTCACAAGTGCATTCCAAGATACTAGCTTTCTATCTCTCCCTAGAAGTCCAAAACTATGGGTGAGATGTGGGTGTTAGTCCGATAATCAGGAAAAGGGATTACTAAAATGAAATGTAAAGGGGAAGAAATTGTTGGTAGAAAGGTACACAGATAGTAGCACTGAAAGCATTGGTCATACCTCATAATTCTGTAAATTTTTAAAGTACATTGTAAATGTTTTTCTGTTTTTGTTTTTTTTATTGAAATAATTCTTTTCTTTTTTTTTACATTTTATTTGGGACTCATACAACTCTTATCACAATCCATACATATACATACATCAATTGTATAAAGCACATCCATACATTCCCTGCCCCAATCATTCTCAAAGCATTTGCTCTCCACTTAAGTCCTTTGCATCAGGTCCTCTTTTCCCCCTCCCTCCCCTCTACCCCATCCCTCATGTGCCCTTGGTAATTTATACATCGTTATTTTATCATATCTTGCCCTATCCAGAGTCTCCCCTCCCCCCTTCTCTGCTGTCCCTCTCCCAGGGAAGAGGTCACATGTGGATCCTTGTAATCAGTTCGCCCATTACAACCCACTCACTCTCCAATCTCCCAGCATCGCCCCTCACACCCTTGGTCCTGAAGGTATCATCCACCCTGAATTCCCTGTTTCTCCAGCCCTCATATGTACCAGTGTACAGCCTCTGCCCTATCCAGCCCTGCAAGGTAGAAATCAGATCATGGTAGTTGGGGGGAGGAAGCATCCAGGATCTGGGGGAAAGCTGTGTTCTTCATCGGTACTACCGCGCACCCTAATTAACCCATCTCCTCTCCTAAACCCCTCCATAAGGGGATCTCCAGTGGCCGACACTTGGGCCTTGGGTCTCCACTCTGCACTTCCCCCTTCATTGAATACGGTATATATATATATATATACTTATACACATACATACACACATATATCTTTTTTTTTCTGCATGATGACTTATACCTGGTCCCTTGGCACCTCGTGATCGCACTGGCCCGTGTGCTTCTTCCATGTGGGCTTTTTTGCTTCTGAGCTACATGGCCGCTTGTTCACCTTCAAGCCTTTAAGACCCCAGTCACTATCTCTTTTGATAGCCGGGCACCATCAGCTTTCTTTACCACATTTGCTTATGCACCCATTTGTCTTCAGCGATCCTATCATGAAGGTGTGCAGTCAATGATATGATTTTTTGTTCTTTGATGCCTGGTAACTGATCCCTTCGGGACCACTCGATCACACAGGCTGGTATGTTCTTCCATGTGAACTTTGTTGCTTCTGAGCTAGATGGCCGCTTGTTTATCTTCAAGCCTTTAAGACCCCAGTCACTATCTCTTTTGATAGTCGGGCACCATCAGCTTTCTTCACCACATTTCCTTGTTCACCCACTTTGGCTCCAGCAGTTGTGTCGGGAGAGTGAGCATCATAGAGTTCCAATTTAATTAAAGAAAGTAATCATGCATTGAGGGAGTGCTTGAGTAGAGGCCCAAGGTCCTTCCGCCACCTTAATACTTAATCTATAAATATATACACACATAGATCTATTTCCCCATCCTCCTATATAAATATTTGCATGTACATGTCTTTGTCTATACCTCCATAAATGCGCTTTGACTCCTAGCTCTTTCCTCCATCTCCCTTGACTTTCCTACTGCCCTACTACCATGCTTCGTCGCCACCTGGGCTAGAGTATACATCTTCTCTAAGCAACCTTACCCTTGATCATTCCCCACCAGACCTGCCACTCCCCCCTCTCTACCATTTGGGGTCCCATGTTTTTCCCTTGTCCCTGTGTTTGTTAACAGCACTTCCTTACCCCCCCCTAACCCTCCACCACAAGTCCCCCGGAACTGTCGGTCCCGTTGTTTTTCCTCCAGATAGTTCATCCAGCCTGTCCTATTCAGACAGACCTGTGGAGACACTAACATGCACGAAAACAAGACAGAGGAAAACAAAGCAACAGTATACAACCAGACAACAAAACAACAAAAACAAACCACTGACAAAGAACAGAACAAAACAGTTCACAAGAGAAAAGCTTGTATTTAGTTCAGGGATTGTTTGCTGGCCTTTAGGAGCGTTTTCCAGTCCAGTCTGTTGGGGCATCACGCCCTGGCCCCAAAGTCCACTTTCAGCATTCCCTGGGGACCTTGCCACTCCATTCCCTTGCTGTTCTGCTGCACTCCCCTATTGATTTGCCTCGGTGTGGTGGGATCAGGTCAGGTGTAATTCCCACACTGTGTCTCCGGTACAGTCCCCTGTATCGCCCTTAGCCAATGAGGGGCATCATTTCTCATAGTGGGGCCAGCCATGTTGTTCTCTCTATGGACTGGCTGCTCTACTCAGGAACATCATCCTCATGGCCTGGTGGGCCAGGTTGTGCTCCATTCTCTCCTCCTGCCCCTTCATCTGCTCCCGTGTGCTCTGATCAGATATGTTCGTCTCCCAGAGCTGCAGAGTCAATGTCATCCTTTGGAACAAATTATTTTGGGGGGAGGGGCAGGAATCCACTAAATTTATGGTGCTGAGACCAGCCTCCCAGACCTCTCCACTGGTTCCCTACTCCACGCCGGGATATTGCATTCACACCTTGTGGCACTGGGTTGAAGTATGGTCCCACTTTCCCTGTGGAGATATAAACAATACCCTCCCCTTGGGTGGATTAATGCCCATGCCCCTGCTCCCCTTTTCTTCCTTATATTCATCCTTTTATTTTCCTCTCCCCCCTTCCTCCACCATTGTCTACCATGTACATCCTTGGTTTTGGCCTGGTCCCTTCCATACTACACAGTCTTCACCCCTAAAATGTTTGTATACAGTAGTTTTTTCCCCTATGCCACTTTTCCTTTTTTAAAAAAAGTTTAATTCTCACCTCAGCGGGCTCATGTTGTACTTGTGCTTTTGTGCCTGACTTACCTTGCTTAGCATGATTTCCTCCAGTTCTTCCCATTCCACTATATGCCTCATACGTTCATTACTGCTTTTTAGTGATGCGTAGTACTCCATTGTAACTATATACCACAGTTTTTTAATCCAATCATCAGTTGATGGAAATTTGGGTTGCTTCCAACTCCTTGCAATTGTGAACTGTGCTGCAATGAACATTGGAGCACAGATGTCTGGTCTTGGTTTGTTTCTTGCCTCTTCTGGGTATATGCCCAGTAGGGGGATTGCTGGGTCATATGGTAACTCTATTTCCATCTGTTTTAGGTATCGCCACATTGATTTCCATAGTGGCTGTACATACTTACAGTCCCACCAGCAGTGGATGAGAGTTCCTGTCTCCCCACAGCCCCTCCAACACTTGTTGCTTTCTGATTTTTTGAATTGGGCTACCGTTGAGGGTGTCAGGTGGTACCTCATTGTTGTTTTAATTTGCATTTCTCTTATGGCTAAAGATTGGGAACATTTTCTCATATGTTTGTTGGCCATTCAGATTTCTGATCCTGTAAAATTTCGGTTCAAGTCTTTTGCCCACCTTTCAACTGGGCTATTGGTTTTTTTCTTTTTGGAATCTAGCCGAATATTATAAATTTTAGTAATAAGGCCTTTGTCTGATGTGTCATTGCTAAAGATGTTTTCCCAGTCTGTGGACTCTCTTATTACTCTCTTGGTGAATTCTTTGGATGTACACAAGTGTTTTATCTTCAGTATATCCCATTTGTCAATTTGTGCCTCCTCTGTGTTTGTGTCCTTCCCTATTTCTGATAGCCTGTGTATTCCCTGCGCCAAAGTTCTCAAGTTGGTCCCAAATCCCTCATTGATGGCCCTAATAGTTTGGGGTTTAACTTCAAGGTCTGTGATCCACCTTGAGTTTATTCTTGTGCATGGAGTGAGATAAGGGTCTTGCTTCATTTTTCTGCATGTTGATATCCATTTTTTCCAGCACCACTTGTTAAAGAGGGCATCTGCTTCCCATTTGATTTTTTGGGGCCCTTGTCAAAGATCAGCTGTGTGTATGCTGATGCTTTTATTTCTGGATTTTCAGTTCTCTTCCATTGGTCTGAGTATCTGTCATTGTACCAATACCATGCAGTTTTGAGAACTGTGGCTGCATAGTATGCGCCAAAGTCAGGTAAAGCAAGCCCTCCCATGGTGTCCTTGTTCTTGAGGAGTTCTCTGCTACTTCTGGGCTTCTTCCCTCTCCATATGAAGTTGGTAATGAGTTTTTCCATTTCTTTGAAGAAAGATGATGGTAATTGTATCGGGATAGCATTAAACTTATATAGTGCTTTTGGCAGAACTGACATCTTAACTATATTAAGTCTCCCAATCCAAGAGCATGGAATATTCTTCCATTTGTTGAGGTCACTCTTAGTTTCTTGTAATAGTGTCCATAGTTTTCCCTATATAGATCTTTTTTTTTGTCAGTCAGGTGTATCCCTAGATATTTCAATTTGTGTTTGGCTATTGTGAAGGGTACCACCTTTTTGATCTCTTCTTCTGGTCTTATCTGATGTGTATAACAGTCCGATGGACTTCTGTTTGTTGATCTTGTATCCTGCCACTCTGCCAAACTCCTCTATTGCTTCTAGTACTCCCCTTGTGGAACTTTTGGGAATTTCCATATATAAAATCATATCATCTGCAAATAACGATAGTTTCACCTCTTCCTTCCCCAGACGAATACCTTTGATGTCACTACTTTGCCTTATGCTGTTAGCTAAAACCTCCAGCACAATATTAAATAGGAGTGGAGACAAGGCATCCTTGTCTGGTCCCCTTTTTCAGTGGGATTGTGTTAGTCTTTTCTCCATTGACTATGACTTTTGCTGTTGTTTTTTCATATATAGCTTGTATTGTCTTGAGGAACTTTCCTTCCATTCCTATCTTCGCTAGTGTCTTAAACAGGAATTGGTGTTGGATGTTGTCGAATGCTTTTTCTGTGTCTATTGATATAATCATGTGATTCTTATACTTTTTCATGTCAATGTGACGAATAATACTAATGGTCTTTCGTATGTTGAACCATCCCTGCATCCCTGGTATGAATCCCACTTGGTCATGGTGAATTATTTGTTTTATATACTTTTGTATTCTGTTGGCTAGTATTTTGTTAAGGAATTTTGCAACAATGTTCATTAGGGATATCGGTCTGTAGTTCTCGATTCTTGTGGGATTCATGCCCGGTTTGGGTATCAGAGTTATACTAGCTTCATAGAAGGAGTTTGGGAGTTTGCCGTCTTTTTCTATGTTCTGGAAAAGTTTGTGTAGGATTGGTATTAGTTCTTCCCTGAATGCTTGATAGAATTCTCCAGTGTATTCATCTGGTCCAGGGGATTTTTTTGTTGGTAATCCCTTTATAACCTTTTCTATTTCTTCTATTGCTATGGGTCTGTTGAGATTCTTGATGTCCACCGAGGATAGTCTAGGGAGGGATTGTTTTTCCAGGAATTTGTCCATGTCTTCCAAATTGTTGAATTCATTGGAGTACAATCCTTCATAGTATTGTGTAACTATCCTTTTGATTTCATTAGGGTCTGTTGTAATGACCCCTCTTTCATCCCTTATTCTTGCTATTGAGATTTGTTCCCTCCTTTCTTTGGTTAGGTTTGCCAATGGTCTATCGATCCTGTTTATCCTTTCAAAGAACCAATTTTTAGCGATATTAATTTTTTCCATAGTTTTTTTTATTTTCCCTCTCCTGAATCTCAGCCCTGATTTTTGTAATTTCTTTTCTTTTGCTATTAGTAGGGTTGTCCTGCTGACTCAGCTCTAGTTTTTGTAAATTTCGCATCAGTGTATCCGTCATGAGTCTCTCTTCTTTTCTTAGGTGTGCTTGTATTGCTATGAACCTTCCTCTGATGACTGCCTTTGCTGTGTCCCATAAGTTTTGGTATGTCGTGTGCTCATTTTCGTTGGTTTCTAGAAATTTCCTGATTTCGTCTCTCATCTGCACCAGTATGCTCTCCTTTTGCAGTAGAGTGTTATTCATCCTCCAATTATTTGCTCTTATTTTCTTTGTCTTCCTTTTGCTGATTTCCAGTCTTATGGCACGGTGGTCAGAGAGAGAGGTCTGTATTATTTCAATGTGCTTAAATTTATGTAGATTTGCCTTATGCCCCAGCATGTGGTCTATCTTCGAATAGACTTGAAAAGAATGTGAAATTTTTTTTATTTGAATGAAAAGCTCTGTAAATATCTATTAGGTCAAATTGTCTAATTGTGGAGTTTAGTTCTCTAGTCTCCTTGTTGAGTTTCTTTCCCTGTGATCTATCTTTCTCAGTGAGTGGTGAGTTGAAGTCGCCCAGTATAATTGTTGAGTCTGTGATTTCTTTCTTAATCTTTTGGAATGTTTGGTTGACGTATTGAGCTGGTCTCTCATTCGGGGAATATATGTTTACAATGCTTAGTGGTTCATTGTCTATCATTCCCTTGAGCATTATATAGTGTCCCTCCTTATCTCTTTTTATGGTTTGCACTTTGAGGTCAATTTTATCCGAGATAAGGATTGCAACCCCTGCTTTTTTTGTATTGCTGTTTGCTTGGTAGGTCCTTCTCCAGCCTTTGATTCTCAGCCTATTTTTGTCTGTAGCCTTGAGATGTGTCTCCTGTAGGCAGCAAATTGATGGGTTGTGTTTTCTAAGCCATTATGCTAGTCCCAGTCTTTTAATGCCTGAGTTCAGGCCATTGATATTCAGGGTTATTATCTCAATGTGCAGACTCTGTGATGCCATTTTATACCTTTTGTGTTGGGAGTTTTCCTACTTTCCTTTCTCATTAGTGTGTGTGTATCATTCTTGACTTCTTTCCATCTTTAAGCCATTGCTATCTTGGGGTCTGTTTTCTCTTTGTTGTGCTCTGGGTGAGGTTGTTCTATGTGTTGGTCTCTTATTTGTGCTTGGTGAGTGTTGTTCTTCTGCCCATACCGAGTCGGCGAGGATCTTTTGTAAGGCTGCATTTGTTGTAACGTATTTTTTTGAGTTTTTCCTTGTCTGGGAAGACTTTTACTTCTCCATAGATCTTGATCGATAATTTGGCTGGGTAGAATATTCTTGGATTTGCGTTGTTTTCTTTCAATTTTTGGAATATGTTACTCCACTCTCTCCTTTTTTTTCATAGTTTCTGCTGATAGGTCTGAGCATATCCTTATGTGGGAACCTTTATATGTGATTGCTTGCTTTTCCCTAGCTGCTCTCATGATTTTCTCCTTTTCCTCAAAGTTGGATAGTTTAACTATTATGTGCCTTGGTGATTTCTTCTTGGGGTCCCGTCGTGCTGGTGTTCTTTCAGCCTCCTGGATGGTTGCTTGGTTTTCATTCATTAGGCTGGGGAAGTTTTCCTCCAAGAATTCTCTCGCTATTGTTTCAGATGACTTCTTTGTTGTGTCTTCCTCCGGTAGGCCAATTATTCTAATGTTGTTCCGCTTCATAGCATCAGACATAGCTCTTAGGTTTTCTTCGGCTTCTCTGATGCTCTTATTAGATTTTTGTTCACGTTTATTACAGTCTGCTTGGCTGTCCTCCACAACACTGATGCAGTTCTCTGATTCCTCCAATCGATTCTCAAGGAACACGATTCTGCTATTGTTTTTCGTTATCTGCTCCTTAAGCTCCTGTATTTCCCTTTGTTGTATGTCTTTTATCTCCTCTATCCGTTCATCCTTTTTCTGTATTATTTCCTTCATATCCTGCATGGCTCCAAGCAGCATTCTGAGAGTGTCTTTGTATGGCATCCCAATGTCTGCTTCTTCTATGTAGGTTGCTATGTTCAGGACATCTTCTGCGTTGGTCTTTTGTTTCTCCTGTTTTTTCATTGAGGTCGTTGTGGGTGATGGCTGTTTGCGTTGAGTTGTTTTTGAGGGAACAGGTGCCATTTTCTAGTCTCTCTCTGGAAGACTTATAGGAATGCTTCTTCGATTTGCCTACAGCTGATTTTGCTATGGGATTAACCTACAGCTGTTTTTGCTACGGGATTAACCTACCACTTTATCTTCCTGTGGTTTCCCTATCAGGGGAGTGCCCCAGATGTCAGGTCGAGTGCCTGCCCCAGTGATGCAGAGGCTGGGCTGAAGTTCCCGCTATTGGTTTGAATATTGATAAGTGTTGCCTGAGCTGCCTTATGTCCCCAGGTACTCAGGCAGGAACTACCTGGTGAGAAGTCTGAGGAGTATCCCGTGGAGAGCAAGCAGGCCTTACCCTAGCCTTGGGATATCTATGCAGGGTGGAGCTCACCTAGCTGGGTGTGACCCAGGCGCAAATGCCCTAGGGCAATGGGAGTGCCCCGTAAGTCCGCAATGGAGTGTGAGAGAGCAGGGCAGGAACAAGGGGGGGGGGAGAAAAATCAAAAAGTGATACTAGACTGTGCAAGGGTACAGGGAAGCGAGATAAGCAAAAGAAACTATGTAGCTGAGTCCCATTCCCTGCCTGTGGATCTTAAAGGGCTTACTCCCTGCCCCAAGCCCCAGCGATAGTCTGCAGCTGAGCCCCAAGAAGGGTCACAAGAAAACTGTTGAGCAGCCCCCAGAGAAGTGGGGGGACAGAGAGCAGAGATGTTAACAGACGCCACAGTGTAGCTGAAGCTTAATCCCTGCCTATGGAGCTGTGGGGGTTTGGGTTTAGTCCCTGCTCAGACCACGCGGCGCGGCTGCGGCTGTGCCTTGAAAAAGCCCCTGCACAGCCCTCCAAGGCTGTGTGGGAATATAGAGCAGACAAGCAAACAGAAGCAACAATGTAGTTGAACCCCGATCCCTGCCAGTGGAGCCGCAAGCGTCCTGTCCCTGCCCTGAGGCAGGTAGGGGAAAACTGTGGCTGTGCTGAGACCAAGCCCTGCTACAGGCTCCAAATGGTCCCAGCTTGGGCAGATCCGGCAGCTTGACTAGGGTCGAGGCCCAGCCGGCTTCCACTGAGGTAAGCCAAAAGCCCCCAGCCCCTCAAACCCCGTGGATCTGTGCCTATTTATCTTTATGATGCACCTCCTGCGATCCAGTGGTGTTGAATTTCACTCTGAGCAACTCTCCTGGCCTGGATTCTGTGGAGTCCCTCTGGTGTGTGTCACTCCGTCGCCATCTTCCCGGAAGTCGTGTAAATATTTTTATAGCAATAAAACTAGCATAAGAATATTGTAGCAATGAGTATATTGACTTGGCTTGAAAACAGATTCTTCCTGAAAATTCACCTATTTTGATAACAAATTAAAGTGTGAAGGGTTCCTCTTCGAAGTCAACCATTCAAAACCTAGGTCAACACTCAACTTAAGCATTGAACTCCCAAGGCTATACAGTAATCCAGGGTCATAATTGCCTTTCGGGAACACCTGGAATCCATTAATCCTCTGAGACTAGGAAATACCTGCTTCTATTACAGAAATGTCAATGAAGGGGACCTGATGAAGAGAAGAATGGACTTTATTAGCATAGCGTGGGCCCTGTCTTTACAACAAATACTTCTGTTTGGATCCTAATCTTCAGCTCAGTGGCTCAGGGTGGTCTCTCTTAGGGCAAGAAGTTCAGGCCAACACTGACATACCTAAGTGATCACTCCTCTTCAGTTTCAGGTTGCAGATTGGCCACACATAACAAAATACAGTCCAGTCTAGGGAGCCAGAAACGTGGGACTGCTGTCTTGCACACTTAAGCATCACAAGGATTTGAACTTCTGGATGGCTGTGAACCAAATCCATTCACCTAACTCCAAATTTCCTAGTGTCTCTGCTTGCTATTTAGAGAGTGCATTGATTTTTCTTCCAGGAGCTGTACTACAAAATGGTGAGTACTACAGAAACCTAGGTTATTTTCATTATATAGAGTAAGGTCAGATAAGAATCACTGAAACCCGAGGTTAGATTCAAAGGCAAAAGTGTGATGGGTGGGGGACAAGGGATGGAGCTGTATGATGCAGTCTATTGCTATCAAATGCATATGTGGTTCCAAACACTGGATAACAGTGATGATAAACTTCCTGAGTAAGTCTAGATATACAGGTCGACCAAAGGACATGCTTTCTTAGCACATTTAAAGTCACCATTGCTTCTTCACTATAGTTTTCTTTTCTCCATCAGTCAGTGAAATATTTTCTTTAGATTTTTTAGAGATGGTAGATTTGGCTCTTACACTGTTGCACATATCTTCTCATGGCCTCATCAAAAGAATGAGTCTGAATGAAATGTGTCCATTTGGTCAATAAGCCAGAATTCCTATTCTTTATATTTATGTATGGTGATTGTAAGCCCTGTAAAAACATTCCTCACTGGTAATGCCCCTTTGTACAACAGAATGAAATCCTGCCTAGGCTTGCAGTGTCTTTACCTTGCCTTACATAATTAACACCATTATTGGGCTATTATTAAAAACACAGCCACTGAAGGTGATTTTATTTTTCTTGACTGTTTTCAAAAATTAAACAATTGTGTCTCTTTCTTCAGAGGATCCCATTCATAACATGTCCCATGTATTGAGGATGATACCTCATCATCTTTGATTTTTAATAGCATTTGTCCTGTACTTATTCCTAGAGACCAAAATAAAAAAATACAAACTCACTGCCAAAAAAGTGATTCCAAAACAGAGTAGCTTTAAAATTGTGGGCAGAACTGCCCTGGAGGTTTCTTGCACTGTTACTATGTATGGGCATAGAAACTTTGACTTCCTCCAGTGAAATGACTGATACTTTCAAAGGACTGACCCAGCAGTTAGCTCACTGTACTACCATTGCTCCATTGTCCATGATAGGTTTGTTTATTCTTCTTGCTGTCTGTGGTATACTCAACATTCTGCACCAATATCATAAAATTCAGATGAATTAATTTACATTTTTTTCTGATTGATTGCCCATTTGAAAACATGCATATGGGGTGATGAAAATATCATGGATTGAGCCAAGCTCACCTTAGTCCTAAAATGGCACCTTTGCTCTCTGCACTTTAAGTAGGCCCTTGGCAGAAGATTGCCCAATTTAATAGGTGCTTTGAGTTCTTGATAGCTGGTTCCAAGGATAATGATGATGGATTCAGTAATATATAAATCTTGATTTCAAATCATGCTCAAACTCTGCTGGGGTTGCTGATTAATTCAATTGTGTGTGTTGTTATAGTGATGCTCAATGTTATAATCTTTGATCTTCATTAGTTATTTCTTCAGATTCTCCTCACTTTCAACCAGAAAGATCAGTTTCTACTTCACAGCTTTTTAAAATGATTTTCTCCTATCCATATGTTTAATGTTTCAGATGATTTTTTTCCCAAAAATATATTAAATATATACTGTACATTTCATGATTTTAAAATTTGAAGCATCCCATTTTTCTGTTTGAATAGCTTCCTTTTTTCCCTACTGCAACAATTACCATAAAGACAAGAAGACAGGGGAATATTGTTATGGTACTCTCTTAATCCAATCTTTTACTGGAACCATTTGATATCACCCATAATATCAGAAGTTCTAATTCCAGAAGTTATTTTCCATTTACTTGAGTGCCAAGCAGTTCTGTTGATCGAGTATTGCAGCTCTATTTTGTATTAGTTTCAGCAGAATTTTGCATGTGTATCATAAAATATTGTTTGAAAAATTTCACGTCTATTTAAATATCTCCTTTTTTTGAATGCACAACAATATGGATAACCAGCAGTCTATGGACAAACACTTGTTTCCCAAATTTGAGAGCATAGACCATCTCAAGATTTGCATGTGTTTGATTAAACATATTCATTGGTATTCAGGCAATTACTCAAGACATGTTTATCTGGAATACTTCAGAGCACATTTGAATTATATATTGAAGTCTTTCAGTTGTTAATCATATGCTATTTCATGAAGTGGTTAATGGGAAGCAAAAAAAAAAAACCCAAAAAAACTGGCAAACCCATAAGATACCAGTCTTGAAGTATTTATTAATTGTTAATATTTCAACATTCACTTATTTTATATAAATATATGTATATAGATATATATAAATAGAGAGAGATATCACTGTGGAAGGTGTTTCACCTCCTCTCCATAAATATACCCCCACCCATCTCTCATATACCCACATACCACAGAGAGAGATGGAGAGAAATAGAAAGAGAGAGATGTTATGGAATATGTTGTTTACAGTGGAGAATTGCTGAAATATTATAAACTCTTAAAGTTAGGTTGTAGCCTGGATTTGAGAAGTCCATGTGAGCAGTGATAAGCTTATTATTTTAAAAACTTGAGACTTTACACAGTGAGTATGAAAAAATGGAATTAAAGGTAATGTAAGGTTTTCATTAAAATATTGAAGGTTCTTCATATTGATAAGTCTATGGGATGAGATGAAACTTTTGGAGAAGTGAATATATATGGCTAGAATAATGGGTAAACCCTACGGTAGACATTATAGAACCCATAACCATGTGTCAAATCACAATATAAAGAAAATTTCTCAGGATTAGATGCCTCATTTTTCTGTTCACACATATTTGACTGCTTATTCCTCAAATGAAGGAGATCCTGTGGGTTACTTTAGGATTCAGTGACTGTTGAGAATGTGGCTGTGGATTTTACCCCAGAAGAATGAGCATTGCTGGATGATTCTCAGAAGCAACTCTACAGAGATGTGATGGTGGAGACCTTCACAAACTTAGCTATAGTTGCTAAGAAAAGCTTCATTATTCCAAATAAATTCCTTATTTACCAAATATACCCAGTTGTTGTCCAGTCAATAGGAAAAGGGATAGGAGGAATACCTCGTTAAATATGACAATTCAGTTAGTTTTCTCTCTGGGACAATTATATTGTAGGTTTCCCATGATCACAAATTTTTACATATTACAGTCTACCCAACAAGTATTTCAATTACTACCAGTATTACCCCCTGGTGAACAGGTATCTGTGGAACTTTAAAACTCAGCAGATTAGCAGTAATGAAGATTTTTCCCACTTCCGGAATATAAACTGACAAATGTGAATCATAATGGAGTGTTATCTAATATAGTGCCAGGAGAAGAGTCTTGATGATTAAAAGATATTCAAAGCCTCTTCTTTCTCCCGCTAAGCTGGATTGATATCAAACTGCTGATGTTGCAGTCCGCGGCGCAATGTGTACCATCTATGTCACAGGGCCGTACTGTGTTAACTAAACATTTCAGGGAAATAGTTATTTTGAAAATAATTCATGCCTGCAAATAATTCAGAGATCTTGATAATCAAAGTATTTAATCAGTGTCAGGAAAATGTTCACTAGGCTTTCTTTTTGTCTGTTATGGGTGCAATGTTGGTAAGACCTATTTCGTTCTCTCAGAGTAGTAAGAGAAATGCCGCGGGAGAGTGCAGAACAGTCATCCAGGCCCACTGTGTCCAGAAAGCATTGCACACATTCCACTGTTATGGAAGAAACTGCATTTGATACATTTGTTACAAAAAGTCTCATTTAACTAAGAAGACAATTCTGCATGCCTGCCCTTGATTATTTGTTACTTGTAGGCATAATAAACCTATGTTCATGAAGGATTAAAGAAAAAGAAAATCCATCAAATTATTAATGTTATATCGGTCTTGTGTCTACTTCCTTTTAAATTTGATTTTCGTATTACAAGTTATGGTACATGTGATACTGCTCCCTTTAATCTTAAGGTTGAATTTACTTGCCAATTGCTTTTGGAGCATTGCCAACACATTGAAAGAACCAACGTGACAAAGCATTTCTGGTTCCACAGTTACCTGTTGCCTTTGTTTAATGCTTTTCTTTGTTTTCATGCTGTGAACGTCACCTCATTTCTGCTTCTCAAATGTACATGATTAGGAGAGGGATGATGGCAGACCAGGTGAGCCACACACTCTGAGGGCTCTTTTGAAAAAGGTGGGTTTGTTTTCCAGGTAGCCGAGTGGAAAGAGTAGGTGAGTGAAAGATCCCCCTGGTACAGAACTGTACCCCCAACCCATGCATTTGTTCTGAGCCAGGGCCTCGGTTAGTCAGCATTCCATTCTTGGGACATCTCAAGTCATCAGGGCTCCTCCACAGTGGCAGAGACCAGCTGTAGCCTCACTCCACCCCCAGAACTGGACTCCACACCTAGAATCGCTTGGCTGCTCTGCCAAGACACACAGCTGTGGTGGGACCCCCTATAGCAGTTGCCTACTCATGGGACCCCACTAGGAGAGAAGTTTGCCTTTCCCACAGTTTCCCTCTCTCCATGTGGCAGTGATTTGCCCTTGAGCTGGGGTCCCTCCCTCCATTCACCCAAGGCCCTTAATTCACCTGCATTCTTCCAATGGCTGCCTGGACAACCTCCGCAGTGGATGATTCACCCCCATTGCTGCCTTAAACCTCTCCACCAGCACCCCATTTGCCCATCCATCAACTTAACTGTCTCTCCACTCCCTGCTTGGGAAGCACTTCCCGCAGGTATGAGCCCATGGCTGGAGGCAATCTCACTTCTGCTTACTGCATTGCCTTTCCAGGGGAGCTACTTCAGGCTGGCTCCCAGCACTGCAGAGCCTTGTGCCTCTGTCCTGGAGCGCTAAGCCTGCCTCACCTCAGTGCATTCCTCCCAGTACAGTGGGCTGCCACCATAGCCCGGACCCTGTGTCAGAGCCAGCCCTTTCTGCCATGGTGCACCATGGGGTATCCAGTACCAACCCCTGGGAGTGCTAAACCTGCCCACCAAGGCGTGTTCCTCTGAGCCCAGACCCTACACTGTTCATAGTGCTGGCCAAAGTTCCTGCCTATTAGGACGGGTAGCTACATGACTTTGTGTTCCCAGCAGAGCCGACTTTGTCCACCCCTGTGCACTGTGGGGTTTGCAGTGCCAGCAGCTGGGAACTCTGAGCCTGCCTGCTGCGGCGCTCTACTCCCAGTGTGGAAGGTGGGCACCATTGCCCTCTGTGTCCTGTTGGAGCCACTGCTGCCCTTTCAGGCTAGCCCCACATTGCTGTGGAGCCTGTGCTGTTCACAGTGCCTGCAGCTCAAAAGATCACTGTTCCCTCCTCCTAGGGAGACTAGGACACGGCTTTGGGATCCCCACAAGAGCCATCTCTCCAATCTCAGCATTGGGGTGCCCTGTGCGGTCGCCAGTGCCAGCTTTTAAGCCTGCCCCCCCCAGCCCTTGTAGCCAGCATAGGAGGCAGGTGTTCCAGCTGGAATCTCCGTCAGCACCCTGTGTGACCCCAGCCCTTTCATGCCTTCATAGGAGGAGGGTACTGCGGCCAGCATCTCTCTCAGAAGGGGCAGAGTAGGAATGAGGACCCAAAGCAGTAAGTCACATCTTCAATGGAAAGACACCTGCTAAAGACTGAATAGAGACTCTGGATTCTAATGTAGGCCTGCGCTTCCCACAGGCAACAGGGCCTCAGCATTTGGAGAATGACCGTGGAAACTGTTTTAAATGCCCTTTACCCAAGTGACGCTGGTACATCTGAAATGTCAGCATCCCCAAATTCAGTATCTCCATTTATGCTCTGGACACAGCACTCTAATTGCTGCTTACCCAAACTCACAGATTGAGCTTTATGGAAAATTGTTCATATTATTGACAATTAAGAAGTAGCAACTCAAAACAAGCGTTTTAAAGCTAATTTCCAACAGTGGTTCCCTTTTCATTTCTCTTTTTCATATCCTAGGTCTCAAAAATGGTCTAGAGTTAGAGTTGGTCTCCCTAACTCGTTTTCTGCTTGGTTATAACCACTGTATTATATCACAACTAACCAAATTTAAACCAAATTCACCTGGACTTCTCTGAGCCAGATGCTGTTGAGGGGAATAAGTAACTGCTTTGACAGAAAGAGCCATAGATTTTATCAATTTCCAGATACTTAAACACAGTCATATTTGTGTGTGTCATTTAGACATTGCAGGCTTGGTTCTTTTTTCACATATAGGCTGGAATGGCATCACTTGATACTGGTCTTTTCAACAAAGTTCCATCTTATGCCATCTGCTGCTGGGGGTTGTCTGACCACCTTAAATCCCAGAGTATGTGTATCTGCCGACTAGTCCAGGTCACCTTCATCTCTAAATGTGATGATCATGATTGTCTCAGATAAGTTCATGACAGAGATCATGAAATCTGAAGTGTAAATCTAATGACAGTATCCCTCTGAATTGAATGTTTTTATTACGCATGCTAAAAATACTCTTTTTTTCCTAATTACATTTAATTTATTTATTTTAGTCATTTTATTGGGGGCTAATACAACTCTTATAGCAACCCATACATCTATCCATTGTTTCAATCACATTGTACATATGTTGCCATCATCATTCTCAAGACATTTGCTTTCTGCTTGAGCCCTTGGTATCAGCTCCTCATTTTGTTCCCCTCCCTCTCTGCTACCCCCTCCCTCATGAACCCTTAATAATTTGTAAATTATAATTATTTAGTCATATATTACACTGTCTGATATCTCCCTATGTTAGGGTTGTTAGTCACCAGGGAGGAGGTTACATGTAGATTCTTGTAATCCTTTCCATCCCACCTTCCCTCCACCCTCCCAGTATCACCTCTCAACACTGGTCCTGAAGGGATTAACTGTCCTGGATTCCCTGTGTTTGTAATTCCTATCTGTACCAGTGTATATCCTCTGGTCTAGCCAGATTTGTAAGGTAGAATTGGAATCATGATAGTGGGGGTAGGGGAGTAGGGGAAGGAAGCTTTTAGGAACTAGAGGAAAGTTGTATGTTTCATCATTACTACACTGCACCCTGACTGGCTCATCTCCTCCCTGTGACCCTTCCATAAGGGGATGTTCAATTGCCTACAGATAGGTTTTGGGTTTCCACTCCGCTCTCCCCCTCATTCATAATGATATGATTTTTTTGTTCCGATGATGCCTGATAACTGATCCCTTCGACACCTAGTGATAACACAGGCTTGTGTGCTTCTTGTATGTGGGCTTTGTTGCTTTTGAGCTAGATGGCAGCTTGTTTACTTTCAAGCCTTTAAGAGCCTAGATTCTGTGTCTTGTGATAAATGGACACCATCATCTTTCTTCACCACTTTTGCTTATGCACCCATTTGTCTTCAGTGATCATACTGGGAAGGTAAGCACCCAGTGGTATGATTTTTTGTTCTTTGATATCTGATACCTGATCCCTTTGGCACTTCATGATCATACAGGCTGAGGTGCTTCTTACATGTAGGCTTTGTTGCTTCTGATCTTGATGGCTGATTGTTTACCTCCAAGTCTTTAAGACCCTGGATGCTATATGTTTTTATAGCCGTGCTCCATCAGCTTTCTTCACCACATTTTTTTATTCACCTGCTTTGTCTTCAGTGATCATATCAAGAAGGTGAGCATCACGGAATGCCAGTTTAACAGAACATAGTATTCTTACAGTGAGGAAGTACTTGAGAGTAGGCCCCAATGTCCATCTGCTACCTTAATACTAAACCTATAAATATATGCACATAGATGTAATTTCCTATCCTCATATAAAAATATATTTACATATGCATGTGCCTTTATTTAGACCTCTAGAATTGCCCTTTGCCTCCTAGCTCTTTCCTCTATTTTCTTTAACTTTCCTCCTGTCCCACTATCATGCTCAGCCTTCATTTGGGTTTCAGTAATTCCTCTCAGCCACATTACCCTTAATCATGCCTTACCAGGCTTCCGACACCCTCCTCACCACCAATTTGGATCACTTTGTTGTTCCCTTTGCCCTGGATTTGTTAACCCCAATACCTTTCCCCCCACCTCCACGTCTTCCATGTCCCCCCAGAACTGTCAGTCCCATTGTTTTCTCCACCAGATTGTTCATCCTGCCTATCTTATTTAGACACACATGTGGAGATAATAACATGCACAAAAACAAGACAAAGCAAAACAAAGTAACAAAAAAAAAACAACAACGATAAAATATCCAATGACAAAACAACAACAAAGGAAAGCCTATGGTTAATTCAAGGACTGTTTGTTGGCCTTTAGGAGTATTTTCTGGTCAAGTCTGATGGGGTGCCAAGCCCTAACCCCAAAGTCTGTTTTTGGTATTCTCTGGGCACTTTGTTGCTCTGTTCCCCTTGCTGTTCTGTTGCACAACCTTCTTGTTTTTTGCCTCCGTTTGTTGGGGGACCAGATTGGGTGAAATTCCCACACTGTGTCTCCAGTGTTGTCCCCTGTAGGGCTATGAGTCTGTGCGGGATGTTGTGTCTCATAATGGGGCCAGACATATGGTCTTCTCTGTGGATTGGCTGCTCTGAACGGGAATATTGTCCTCCAGTCCTGGTGGGCCAGGATGTGTTCCACTATCTCTCTTCCTCCCCCTTAATTTGCTCCTATGTTCTCTACTCAGACATGTCCTTCTTGAGCTGCAGCTTCAGTGCTGTCCACTGAAATAAATTACTCTGGGGGCTACAAATATTCTTAATAAGCTGAAAAGTTCTCCCCGGACTATGGAAATCAACACCTTGAGCTTTACACTCAATGGCATGGATTTCTTTCCCATGCCCCAAGCCACAGGGTGATATTTGGTCAGTCATTTAATCCAGTTGCTCTCAGTACTTTCCAATTTGGAATTTGTAGAGTAATATGGGCCCAATGAAAGGGCAATCATATTTATTCCACTTTTCTACTATTGTAGAGAAATCATGAATAATTCTTTACAGCTTAAAATTATACCTGCTTGGTTATTTCATGACTGTGATTAAGACATTATGTGAAGAAGACAGTCTCATCCGTGTCCACATTCAATGTCTCCATGGGAATCTAATGGGTGAGTGAAGATGGTACTCTCATACATTCACCTCTCTTGCTACTCGAGGCTGTAGCATGAGAGCTAAGTGATAACTAAAGCCAAAAATCTTGTTCCAGCACACCTGGACCACTGCTTTTTCTCCTGAGTGTCCTCCCAATGTAGCTTCTGTGTGCCTTGAGAAAGCCAAGGAACAAAATGAAAGTTAGTTTAAATTATATACATTGATTAAATGATATATATTTCATTTAAACTATACTACACACACAAATTTCAGTGTTTAAATAGTTTCTCAAACTGACCTTTGTGTTCTCTGAAGTGCCAACTTGCAATAGAAGCTGATGAACTATTAAGAAATGTCACATACCAGAAGATTTCCGAAGAATTAGACTAAGTGTGTGTGCCTGTGTATATATACTCTCTATACCTTTATAATCTACTTAAAATGATAGAACTATTGACATAAGGGAAACGATTAGTTGTTGAACTATGTGACCTAAATTCACCATCTTGAGCTGTGAACATGGGAGTCATAAAAGCAGATAGTTTTATCTCCACAGGTCGATAAATTATGTAAAAAAAATTGGGGACCCTATTCCTCTAAAACAAAAGTAAACCAAACAAATTATCTTCATCTTTACTTCTATGGAAATTCTCAGGAGTACAAAACAGATTTGTTAGTTCTTGAAACTTATGGTGTATTCAGTAATCTTTGTCTATACCATCATTCAAATATACATTAAGTTTTCATTGGTCTTTTAAAATTCATTGTCAAGATTTCTTTTCCATATTAGGTGATAGAGAATGACATGGCTGGGGTAAGCCATACCGTAGTCCCAACAATGACATTAAAATATTTAATGATTTTTTAAAGAAATTTCTTTTACCTTGTATTTATTGCCTGCTTCTTATATTGATATTGATTGTGAATTTAGGTGAAATGAATTCTGTGACTGCAGTATTTTCTTGTTTTTTTCATGACATTTTTTGGAACCACTTGAGAGGACTAAATATTTCTATATAATGAAATATAAACCACATTGAAGGCTCTAATCATTTGTATCCATCAGTGAGTGCTCAATATCTCTACATATTGGTGTCATCTGTGTGTCATAGTCATTGGACTGCTAACTGAAAAACTGTCCGTGTGAATTAATCAAGTTTTTCTGTTCTCTTCCCATAAATATTTACAGTCAAAAAATTTGTAGAGCATGGCTATGAGTCAGGAGAGACTCAATGACATTTTGTTATGGGCTCTATGAAAGACACTTCTAAGAAATATAAAGCAAAAGTCATGGAAAGGGTATATTTGTAGAAACCAACTGAGATAATGGCCTTATATACAAAATATGAACCAAGTTCTTAAAACTCAATAAATAAAAGTGACAGGAGACTACTTGTTTTTAGGTACTATTTTTAATGTTGAAGCTATTTGGTTGCTGTGATGATTACCTATCATTTATAATCTTTGTAATGTTCTTGATTCCCGTAATCTCTAACAGTATGGTGCACACTTGTTTTTTCTGTTAAGGCATAAGTGCTAGGTAGATAGACGATAGATTGACAGATTGACAGAGAGATTGCTTGTGTTAGGCCTGGTTGTCTAGAGAATTCAAACCAGTCACTCAAATATGTGTAAGAAATAGCTTTATATGAAGAAGTAATTACATATTGACAGAAACATCCCAGCCCAGTCCAACTCAAGTCCATGAGTACGATACTATTCCATAGTTCTTCTTTGGACTCATGCAGCCACATGCAATGATGCCGAATGCAGGAATATCACATGATGGTAGGTACAAACTCTTGTGGATCCAGTGTCTCTACAGCATAAAGATGAAGACACAGAGTTGGGGGTGGGAGTGGGTTCCAATGTTCCTCCTTATGAGAAAACCATGCCCACAAGGAGGTACCATCAATCTGTGACCTCAGTGACAGGCTAGATTTTACCACATTATATATTTTCAATTTGACCTGAAATTGTGTAACTACCATACTGATAGTGATAGATAAATGATAGATAGATAGATATGACAGATATTGATAGGGATAAATATTCTAACAGTTTTATTAGTATGTCATCCACATGTCATACAATTCAATAATTCAATCATGTCAAGAATAGTTGTGAAGTTATCACCGTTTTCAATTTTAGAACATTTTCTTCTTCCTTGTAGTCATTATTATTCATGAATTAAGTTTTGTAATTGTAGCAAAAATATACACAACAAAACATTCTCCAATTACACAACTTCTACATGTATAGTTCAGTGCCATTAATTAAAATGTTTCATGTTGTACAACGATTAATCGTATCCTTTTCCAAATTCATCCACAACCATCAAACTCAATGATCCCTAAGCAACAGTGCTTTCTCCTTCAACCACGGTAATCATTGGTCAACTTTGGCTTCTATTTGTTTGTTTTAGTAGCAATATTCTTCATACAGTATTCAAATATCACACGCTTCTATGTAGAGATAAATTGCTTTTAAAATGAGTTGCATAGACATCATCACAATCATTACAAGTGCTTCTTCCCCCTCCTGTACTTACTGTATGCTCCCCCAATTCCCTCACTATCCCCGCCTCCCCTTCACACATCCCCCCTAAATCATTGCATTACCTATTGTTTCTATGCATCTACTCCTGTGCTTCACAGTCTGGGAAACCCAACAGAAACCAAAACAAACCGGCAAGAAGAAGACAATAAGAATATAAAGATAAAAATAAAAATAAAGATTAATAAAGAAAATACCACCAACAATATCTTAAAAGCCCCTCCCCCCCAAAAAAAATCTTAAAAGCCAGAGAAGAAATTACTGTAGTGGATAAAGTGAGGAATACTTGAAGCTACAGCAAATTCATGTTGAGTCAAGAGAGAGGTTAACTGAAAAAGTATCATATTATACTATGGTGTGATTGAACATAATCAGGATTACAATGATCTCTGGCTAATAGTAAAGCTGTTCTAGACCCTTTCCTGTGTTTAAAGAGGATATGCCAGAGATTTACTCTCACTAGATGGTTTCCAGATGGATTTGGGGTCCCCACTGTCCTACATATTTTCCTATAAATTTTTTTGTTTTGTTTTTCACAATTAAACTTTGCTATTTTTCCCTCACCATATTTGGATTTTGTTATCTTTGCATCACACATGTGCTTCATCCATGTGGACTTAGTTGACACCTCACTTAGATTAGTGACTGTTTGAATACAAACCGTTAAGACCCCAGACACTATTCCAATTGTTAGCGGGGCGCCATGTGCTTTCTTCACCACACTGCTGTAGCTCCCTTACCTTCAGTGATTGTTTCATTAAGGTCAGTATTGAGCAGGCCCTGTTATCAGAACTAACTGTTCTTGGATTGGGAATAGAGTTAAGTGGGAGCCTATAATCCATCTGCTCTGGTTTACTTTGGTGGTCATATTATGACAAAAAGACCACCACCACCACCACCACCAACAACAACAACAACAGCAGCAGCAACAACAAAAAGGCGTAAAACAAAGCCCCCTCAGATGTGATTGCATTGATAGCATCAATAATTTATCCAATGACATAGAATTTAAGATACTGTTGATATGAGGGGTTTATGCAAGTATATAACTTTGAGGTGCAATCCACGAGTTGTTGCTTTGTACAGAAAGATTTCTTAATTGAATGACCTCTGCTTACACTGAGCATGGTTCTTGGTGTTAGGGAAAATTTACTTTTATCAGTTGTTACAAGTGCAGGTACTTGCCTATCAGATTAAAACTGTTCATATTATTGCAAGGAACGCATTGAGGTATTAAATATTTGGTGGTTCTCAGTGTCACTGCATTGGACACCCACTAAGCCAGGGATGTCCAATGACCAACATTTCCACAGGTTTTCCCTCCCCTGCCTTAAAAATAGTTCAATCCTTAATCAAGGGTACAGGTAGATTTGGTGTATTGCTCAGTGCATTCAGTAGGGCTTCTACTCTGTGTCTTCCTGATGTGGCCCTTGGCCTGTAAGGCCAACATCTACAGTCATCATAGTGTTTACTCCATAGCATAGTTCATCCAGGGTTGGGTAGAAACATATTATTAGTGTCAACCCTGGAACATAAAATCAGTTTATTGACCACTTAGGTTCCCAACAATTATTGTTTAGCATCCCTCATGAAGTGAGGTTGCTCCTCCTCATTTACCAACCAAACCCAGCAACAAAAATATCAACACCTCCTTTCAAATGTAGTTGCCCCCATCCCCTGGTCTTACTTTGATGTTCCAGTAAGGTTCTCCCTTCATTCCTGTGGGGGGGGGGGGCTGCTCATTTGTCAGAGCCTTCTCTCACTGTTGTACAGCATCAAATGGAAAGTCTTTCCCCTTTTCCCCTTTCTTGACAGAGTGACCCAGCCAATGTGAGGTCTCCTTGTTTGAGGTGATTCTTACAAAGTGCACACAAGGGAGATGATGCATGGTTCATGGTTTTTGTTGTTGTTTTTAGGAATGCATTGTTTTCCATTATGTGTACACACCATAGTTTCTTAATTCATGCTTCCACTATGGGACATTTGTCTGCTTCTTTAGTTTTTGCTATTGTGAATTGTGCTGCTTTGAATATGGGAAAGCATACAATTACACATATTGTGTCTCATTTCGTTGGGGTATAAACTTAATAGTAGTATTGATGGGGCATATGGAATTTCTGTTCCCAGTTGTGTATGTACTGCCATATCATTTTCCATGGTGCTTTATTTACTAGTCCACTATACTGAATACTAGTTCCAACGTCTACACATCTTCTCCAGCATTTGTTGTTTCCTGTGGGTTTTGTTTTGTTGTTGTTTAATTGGGCTAGTATTATGGGTATAAAGTGCTATCTTGTTGAGGTTTTAATTTGCATCTTCCTGATGACTAGTCATCACAACCATTTTTTATGTTTGTTAGCATCTGTACTTCATTTTGGAGAAATGTTTGCTTATGTCTTTTCCCCTCTTCTTAATTAGTTAGTTTGTCATTTTCTTATTGAGTTGTTGTAGAGTTCTGTACATTTTGAAGATTAGATCTTTGTGTGATATGTTGTTGGTAACCCCCTACCCCCATGCCAGTTTGTGGGCTCTCATTTTAATCTGCTGATAAAATATTTCACTTTGCATAAGTGATGTAATTCTAGATGTTCTAGTCATCTATCTTGTCTTCCTCTGTGTGTTCCTCTTTCATTGTACTTAGTGGTCTCTGCATGAGCTGCAATAGAATACTTACATCTGTTACAGCTTTCTCATCGATGATGTGGATAGCTTTGGGTTTTACATGCATTTATGGGTGAATTTAGTCCATTGACATTCAGTGAGATTCTTGACAGGTATATATTTGTTACCGACATTTTTCTTTACATTTGTTAATGTTTTGTGTGAGTCTTTAATGTGTATTTTCATAGTTTCATTGTTTTTCCTATATTAATTTATTGCTTTCAGTGTCGCTCTGGGTATGTTTATTTTTCTTAGGAATTGTCTTTATGTTGGTTTCAAATAAATGTGATGGTGTTATTGATGGCCATAGTATTTCACTGGATTTTGGGTTTGTTTTTTTTTAACAGAGTGGTGGTCTTGTTCTTGTGAATTCTTTTAAATTCTTTTAAAAATCATTTTATTAGGGATTCATACAACTCTTATCACAATCTATATGTGAATTTTTGAATTTCTTCTTCTCTTACAATGCTTTTATTTCTCCATCATCTTTGAGTGATATTTTTGCTGGTAAAATATTGTAAGTTCACAGTTTTTTCTTCCAGTGTTCTGTGTAATTCACTCTATTTTCTTCTTGCCTGCATAGTTTCCATTGAGAAATCTGAAGTTATGCTATTTTGACGCATTGTATATAATTGTTCTTTTTTGTTGTTGTTGCTATCTTCACTTGCATTTTCTTCCCTTACCAATTGATATTAGACATAGTGAATACGTTGTGCAGGGTAGTTTTCCATTTGGGGTTTCTCCTGATTGTAATTCTTTTGGCTTCCTGAATAATTATCATTTCATCCTTAGACATTGAGGAAATTTTTCTTAAGAGAATTCTAATACTATTCCTTGTTTGTATGTATTTTTTTCCTTCCTGTTCTGGATTCCCATTAGATATGTTGTTCCTCTTGATTGCATCCTACATTGTTCTTAAAGTTTTTCTATTTCTCTTTTGCATTTTATTTTACTTGGAGTCGACAGATTTATCTTCAAGCCCACTAACTCAGGTTTCTCTCTCTTCTCTTCTGCTTCCTTTTTAGAGTGTTTTGTAATGCTGCTATTGTATTGTTTAATTTTTTATTCTGTGGCATATAGTGAACTTACCAGCTTTTTTCTATTGTTTTACTTTTCCTCTCAGTCTCTCCCTTCATCTGTTGTATGAGTGCTATCATTATTCTTTTAATATATTTCTCTGGTAATTCCATAGCCTGTTCAGTTTCAGACATTGCATTTAGTTCTGTTTGGAATTTGGTTGTTTGTTTCTCTTTCTTGTGTGTGTGTGTGTGTGTGTTTAACTCTGTTAGATAGTACAGTAGAGGGGGCAGTGGACAGTATGAACTGTATGAGGGAGAGTGTTAGATTAGGTTTTATTTGGGTAGATTAAAAAGTAGAAGACGAAGTGTTGGAGGAGGGAGAAACAAAGAAAAAGTAAGCAAAAAAAGTGAGAGATCCTGTAGTGTTATTTTGTAGGTTAAATGAAAGGAAATTAGGTCTCCCAAATGTACTTGTTGCTATGACCAGAAAATGGGTAATGCTAATAGATCAGGGGAAAATATAATAAATTTTAAGAATAGTGTTAGATTTTATTTTCATTAGAATGAGATAGAAAGAAAATGTTGGAAAAGAATAAAAGAAGGGGACAAATAAAAGATAGGTTAAAAGGGATAAGAAATCAACCTTTAAATATTAAAGAAGGTAAGGGTAAACGTAAAGTTTTAAAAAATAATAGAAAAAATGATACTAGAGTAAGAATCGTGAGAGCTCTTTATATATGTTTGTTTTGGCTCTAAGTTTTGCCCAAGAGCATTGTCTCTGATGTGGGTGCTAACTTCTGGATTGATGATGGGTTCAAAAACTGGAAAACAAATTTAAGTGAATGCAAAAAAAGTAAATTAACATTACCCCCCACCCCCCAGTTCTTACGTATACCAGCACATAATGAAGTCCTGATTAAGGATGAATTATAAGAAGAGTGCACAATTTGTTTTAGATATGGAGGGATTATAGGAATGATAGAACACAGAGCAACAACAATGCCAGCAAAAGAACATCTGCTGTCTAAACCTTGTCCTTGGGGAAGCTAAGGGTGTGTGGATCAGGAGTTTTTGAGCAGTTGGGGACAGTGTCTGGTAGTGTGATGATTTTATAACATGTAAGAGTAGGGTTGATATTAAGACTAGTGGAATGGTTTTGGTACCTGGTATGGCTGAGACTCCTGAATTTTTATGATTTAGGTTAAATATCTAAAGATGACAGACCTCTAGTAAACAAGGTCAGAGGAGTTGGGGTTCTCTCTTTTCTGGATGATGGACGTGACTAAATAGGACTGGAAGAACGGGTCTGTGGGGGTACCTCCCCCCCAAAAAAAAACCCAAAACACAACCAAAAGAAACGGGAAAAGCTCCACTGGGAAAAGTTTTTGTAATATGCACTTTTTTTTCCCATTAGGCAAGCATTGAGTTAGTTCACCCAGTGATGTCTCCTGGGAAGATTCCTTCTGATCACAGTGAGTTTTGTCGTGAAAGCAATTTTGCTTGAACCTCGAATTTGTGATGGCCAATTTAAGAGTACAGTGTGTGGCTTTGAAATTATGTTTCCTGATCAGGATATATGAACCAGTGGAAGACACCAAAGAATGCTCATCAAGTGAAATCAAATTTGTTGTTGTTGTTGTTTACTGTGAGGCGGATAGTGCATTTGGAGTTCATTCCAACAGGTCAGACTTTAATTACCTTTTCTATTTAGAGGTTTTGAAAAGATTGCATAACATGTGATCCCAAGGGGAAAAAATCCTAGTTGGTAGTTGAGGAGGGCAGCGATTTGATGACATAGAAGAGGTGAAGAAAAAAATGAGGGAGGTGTATCAGAAATCCCAACGGACAAATTTGAAAAGTATTTCCAAAAATGGAATCACAGATTTGACAAATATATTAAGTGTAATGGCAAGTAGTTTGAAGGTGATAAGGTTGTTTTGTAAAAATTTTTTAAATTAAATACATAGCTTAAAAAAATCCATTTGGGGGCCTTTTATACCCTCCACCTGCTTAGCTGGTCTAGTATGGAGGAATGAAGCAATAGCCTACTGTTTTCATCCAGGTAGACTAAAGAAACAAATTTATAGACACTCATATGTGTATAAGAGAGAGGTTTAACCCAGTTAAGAATAAGTACATAAGTCCAACATTAGCCCATATGTCAGATACCAGTCTATAACGTCCTCTTCAGACTCGGGAAACACATGTAATGATGCCAAATGCAAGAAGATCACAGGCCAGTGGGTGTGAAATCTTGCGGGTTCAATGACATTGTGAGAATCTCTGAACTGGCACGAGTGTCCACACGGCTTCTGCAGCATAGGGCACTAGCATAGTTCCATGTATCTTGTCAGTTGCTGTTTCCCAGGGAGTGAAGAGAGAGAGAATGTCTCCCATCTTCAAAGATGAAATCCAGGAGTTCCCAGAATCCTCAGGAGAAGGCCTTGCCCACACAGAGGCCTCATTGGCTATGAAATGTTAGGCAGACTAGAATCCACCCTTCCCTCTTAATACTCTCAAGTACAAAATTGACACCAGGTTATATAACTACCACACCGAATCAAAGGGCAGGTTGTTTATCTGAGTGGCTTGGGGTGCTGACCAGGGATGGAGTTATGGGACAACTGATGAATAGCTTGGTATGTGAACAAGGAGAAGTTTCTTGGCCCTAAACCTTTTAGTCTTTGTCATATGCCCAAATTCCCTGCCCATACTTTTAAAACCCACTGTTGCAATTTCTGTTTGTATTGTGAGGACAATACCTTGTTAATCAACCAGGTGTGTATTAACTGCTATAGAAATATTTTTTTTAATCCATGCTTTTTTGGTTGGCATCTTAAGATGGGGAGGGAGGGGCAGAGCTGTATCTCCTGGAAAGATGAATAGTTGTAACTTCCCCAGCTTCTGAGAGTTAGTCTATTCACTATCTATGACTATTGCAGGCTGCCCTGTAGAGTTATTGCCACACTTCTTGGGTATTGTGTTAGTCCGGGTTAACTAGAGAAACAAATCCAGAGGCATTCCTATGCATGTAAGAGAGAATTTTATATCAAAGAGCAATTGTACATTAAGAAAACATTCCCGCCCAGTTCAGAACATGTCCATAAGTCTGATATTAACCCATATTTTAGTACTAGTCCATAAATTCCTCTTTAGACTTATGAATCCATGCAATGTTACTGAATGCAGGAAGATCCCAGGCCAGTGGGTGGAAATTCTTGTGGATCCAGTGGTGGTGGAAGCATCTCAGCACTGGCATGGGTCTCCACGTGGCTTCTCCAGCTTCAGCGCTCTTGCTCCATCAGCATGGTTCCATATGTCTTGCTTGCAGGAAGACAAAGCAGAGAGTGTGTCTGGCCTCTAGTGAGCTGTTTATCTCCATAGCCCCTCCAAATGAGGACATCAAACTGAGACATATTCGACAAGCTAAATTCCACCTCTTTCCTCTTATTAGACTACAGGTGACACCAGATTATGTAACTACACTGTTAGGTTGTGCTATCTTGGTTATTGGGGATTTAGGGCTTCTAGGGCATCCGGCTAGACCTCCATTGACTTGTGTTGAAAGCCAAGTCTACTTGTGCTTATGTTGGTCTCAAGCTAGTTCCATAGAGCTATGTTTCTGAAGCTCAGCAGTTCCACCATCCTAGCTAGCTCCTGGACTAGGAAAATTAAGTCTAGCAATTTGGGAATCTTCACACAGTTGGTTATTGTTGAGGGCCGGTGACAAAGGGGAGTCTATCAGCAAATGTTGCTGATATTTTATTAAATTTGTGTTATGTAACTTTCTGCTGAAAATCCTGCATTCTGGAAGTGTAGCATATCCCTCTCCTGGTTCTTTTCCGCTGGTCTTTGTGGAGTCCTTCCCATGTGTACTGCTTGGTCACCATCTTGTTCTTCCTCCAAGATATAGGTATTGCATACATATATATGCGTATATACAAATGTAGTTAAATACATTTCTCCACTGTCTTAGATGTTTTCACTAAACAAAAAATAATCAAAATGTAAAGCTATTGTAATGAACCTTCCCCCAAATATTCTATGCTCCTTGATTTACAGAACGTCAGACTGAAAATTCCACAATACTCAAGGGATGTTCTCTGACTTATGGGAAAATACAGAAATATGCAGGGGGAAGATCAGCTCTTTAATGTGGATGGTGTAAGGCAGCATTTCTCAAGCTGTGTGTCGGGATCCCTTTGGGGTTGGGCGACCTTTCATAGGGGTCAGCCGATTCATAAGAGTAGCAAAGTTATAGTTATGAAGTAAAAACGAAAATAATTTTATGGTTGGGGGATCACTACAATGTGAGGAACTATATTAAAGGGTCATGGCATTAAGAAAGTTGAGAACCACTGTTAAGGTTTCTAAACAAAATCCTCAATGGACAACCATTCTTACTCTTGAAGAATGAGCTGGTGTATTGTCATGATAGAGAGAAAAACAGATCCTTTGTGCAACATTCTAGGACATTTTCTCACTAATACCATGTTACATTTTCTTGAAGCTTATTCATAATAATACTTTTTGATTTTCTCTGTCCTATGAGAATTTCATTCCAGACTAGCCATTTAGAATCCACAAAATCACTTTCATACATTCTGAATTGACCGTTATTCTTTGAATATCAACCTAGATGATTCCTACAGATCTAACTGTTTTCATTGGATCTCTCTCTCTGGATCATTTTGATACATTCAAGAATTATCAATACTTAAGTTTCATTCCACAAAACTGGCTTCATTAACTTCAATTTCCTACAAAGCAGCTCTTCAGGAGCAATTTTTTAGCTCATCAATCCCTGTGCATTGCTTTTTGGCACCAATCAAGAAACCAAAATTGTGACATAATAATTGAAAATGCTGAACCATGTGAAATTCCAACTTCCTTAGTTATCTCCTCAATGGCAACTCGACAGACTTCTTCCACCAGTACTTCATGTCATCCAGATTCTTCATTTGTACCAGTTGACTTTTCCCCCTCTTTGACTCACCTGTGAAGTTTTCAGTATATTCTTTATGATGCTTGATCCAATTAAAAAATGTCTAGTGTGCAGAAGAGAGAATTTCTGTTGGCCTACATTCTTTCTTTCTCTTTCTTTCTTTGTTTCCTGACTCACAGAAACAGATGTATTTTAAGTCAACCCAATGAAACCAAGTTAAGTGTGTTACTGAGAAAATATGGCCAACAGACAGCCAGTGATAGCAGAAACATGTTTAAGCATGTTTTATTTGGAATAAACACATGAATGTGGAATTTATTTTACTAACACTTGTATAAACTATACCTCTTCTTGGCTACACTAAAATATGTATGAATGTGTGGACAAATACAACTGTGCATTTATTAATACCATCTATGTATTTATAAAATGTTAAGGGTTCTAGTTTGATTTGGTCAAGGTAGTGTGTCATAAGTATCATTTTCATAAATTGTCATTTATTCTCTTCAGTTGGAAAGCCAAACATTAGAGGCTATTTTCCAGCATATGGTGGGAGGTCAGATGCTCAGAGATATTCCCCCTGAAGGCAGTCTGCTCCATTGTTGGTGGGGTTCACACCCCACTGATAATGGTTTCAATAGTGAGCAAGAGAACAGGTCAAACTGGCTCAGTGATAACCAAAATTAAGCTGGTTCTCTGAATCTAAGATCCACCCATCTTGTCACATGTGTACTCCCAATACCTCCCTGTCGTATTTTGTGGCTACCCCTAGATCGTCCCCCCGATTCATTACTGTAGTCCAATTAGTGCAATCCCTTCCTGTGACATATGTCTTTACCTGCAATTAGGAGGCTTGCATGTCCCCAAAGATATATAAGATTTGATTAGCAATAAAAAAAACTCTCTCTGCTCCCCCTTCCCCTCCCCTTGTCCTCACTCCCCTGTTCCCCTTCCCCTTTTCATCCTTCCCCTCCCTTCTCTCCTTAACTCTGGTCTCTCTCTCTCCCTGTGGAAGACCAAGTGAGGCTGAGGTGCACATGCTATCATCGGGGGGGGGGGTGAGGCTGAGGTGCACATGCTATCATCGGGGGGGGGGGAGCGGGGGGAGAAACAGTGAATCATCTGCCTTTCACAGATGAAGCATCCTCCGTTGTTTGACCATTGGTTGCAGTTTTAATAAAACCAACCTGTTCCTGTCTCTGTCCTGGACACTGCTGGATCCAACTAATATAATAGTCACTGAAGGTGAATCTAGAAGTTGCACAGGAGTGTCTCAGAGATTCCCCAGGCTTTCTCAGGTCACCTCCAGATTTCACCAGCTGCACTTTACACTGGACACCTGCAATCACAAAGACAGTGTGATAAGGTCACTGCCCTGCCTACCCCATCCAATATTCTACACACAACCACACAGCATTTTCCTCAATTATTACCACGTAGAATGGCCAAAACATAAACACAACTTTGTCCAAAATTCATGATGTGTCCTCTGAGTTAGCTGAAAATGGAAATAGCTGAGGCCCAATGTACTGGGGCTTCATGCCCAGAGCTCCCAGGAAAGGAGCAGGACAGGTTTCACTGGCACACAGAGAGAGCTGTATTAGCATGTGGCCCTCCACTTAGTAGCAGAGGAGTGGACTACCTGTGTTGGGGTTCTCCTTATGACCCAAGAAACAGACACACCCTCACAGGAAAATGGAGGTTTTTATAAAGGCTGCTTATACACGTGATACAGAAGCACTGCTGCTGCTATAGTTAAAAGCTATCAATGTTTGATATCAATGTTTTAAATTTTTAAACACTATTATACATAAAAGAGAACCTCTGTGGCATGAGAGTTCAGAATGTATCCTTCATCCTCAGTGTGGACGCACAGATGGTTACTCCTCATGTGAACATGATGATAGATAGCTCTGGTGTCTGCTTCTTGTTGGTGAACATTATTATCCTTATCATTGTCTTCCAAGATATGTCCTCCTTTATTTGACATTGATGAATTTTTTTACAGAGTTGTTCATTAAGAATGCCATCTTTAAAATGATTAGGGCAAAGACTGTACAGATGTGCTTTATACAATTGATGTATATATATGTATGGACTGTGATAAGAGTTGTATGAGCCCCTAATAAAATGTTAAAAAAAGAATGTCATCTTTAACTTTTTAGCACCCAGTCACCCATTCACTACAAAGTGACATCTCCTCTCTTATTTCTGCCATAGGGGAGTCACTTGTCCTGTGCGTTGTACACACACCTTTCTGGTACAGCCCTGCCCTATTCCTTACAGTAGTCTGTGTCTGGATACCACTGACTTCCGCTATCCCATACAGTAAAAGTGTCTTGTCTTCAGTGGTCACAGACTTTAACTATAGAGAGAAGGAGTTTGTGGGCTCACTTCTGGAGATCGAAGGTCAATTCTTCAGGAATGAAGTGAAGTTTCTTCCGACAACCAAGGTCTATTGTTAACAGTCAGTCTGACTCCTTCAAAAGGTATTGGCTGGTCCAGCTCCAGTAATACTAAGTGATCGTGGTGTGTGTGGAGAAGTCGGTACAGGTTAGGGAGAGGATCTGGGAGGTTTCGCCACTCCTCAGAGGGCTTCCTGCAGCTGGAATGGAGCAGAACAACTAGGGACAGGGAAATAGTAAACAGGCAGTGAGGACAAAGAGTAGACACCCATTCGTAACAGGCTATTTTGAGAAACCCACGGGAGGCTCTAACACCAATAGACAAATGCACACAGAAAAACCCAGCCTGCTCTGTAGCATACAGATTCTAACTGTTAGATGGCTTGTCACCGTGATTGCAGCAATGAGATCGAGTATAGCAAGGACTGTGAGGATGACACAGGAATAGGCAGTGTGTTGTTCTATTGTACATGGCAACACGATGATTTAAGACCAAACCAATGAAACCTGGCAATAGTAACAATAGCATTTGTATTGAGGAAATGTGAGTCCTAATCAATAAGACTGTCATGAAAGGTTACTGGTAGGTATTTTGGGAAAAAAAAGAAGAAGATTCAGAAATGAAGTCCTGGAGGAGCAATTGAATTGAATCACTGCTCTAGGTCAACCCTTGTTATGTGAGTGGTTACCATGACTTTCCATGAGCAATCAACAATTGTTCACTGCACCTGAGGCTAGATGGTTTCCTTTTTCTTCTAATAGCCTAAAAACTCCCTACAGACTTGGCCCTTCTTCATGGAAGGTGAGTATTAGGTTCACCCTGAATAATATTCACTAGTGGTGTTTGAAGAATTATCACATGTACTTCAACTTCAATAGAATGCTGAATTAGTTATTTTATCTAATCTTTTGGGGGAGTTCAGGTGGACCTAGTCTTTAAAATGAGGTTCTGGCTCTTCAATACTCTGAAGAATATTGAATATTCACCACATTTAATATATCTTTTGATCTCTTGACTGCTGCTTCCATGAGCTTTGATTGTGGATACAAGGAAGACAAAATCCATGACGAACATTTCTCCAGACGGAGTGGATGAGTGAAGAGACTTGGTGGTGGTGAAGTCAGTGGAGGTGGCAGGATTTTCTTTGGCAGGCTCCGATGGTGTTCCTCGCTCACTACAGAGGAATCTGCAAAGGACGAGAACGTAAAGGTGGCCTCCAAGTCCAGTCTCTGGTCACTGTAGCCAAGAGAATTGAGACCAGGGCGGTAGTTCTTACCCCAAAGGGGCAGTTCTGTGCAGAAGAGACAGGGCAATGCCAGAGCAAAGAGCAGGTGGCTTTCCTGTTGCATCTTTTTTGTAGTTCCCTGGACTCTGCTCTACGATGTAACTCAATTCTGAAGTGAAGATGGAGGAGGCAGTGCAGGAAAGTCCAAGACTTCCTGGAATCTGAAGTGCTACTCAGATCATCCAAACAAGAGATAGTAAAGGAGGGAGATGGCTCTGTAAAACTGAGCCCCTGAGTTCCAAAAGATGGTGTTGTAGACTGTACAGTTCTTTCTTCAATGCCTTACTCATTGATGGAACCGAGAAGGGGTTCTTCTGAGTTTCAGTTAGTATCCACGGAGAGTAAAAAGCCAACCACAGGCCAAGTGTATGAGAGTGACTCCACCAACCACTGCATGATCTTCCTTCACCTGGCTGGCCCGGATATTGGCAGTCCAGTAACAAACACATTGGCCAAGTTAACAAGGTTAAAGTCATTGGAATCAAAAACACATGGAAAGAACCAAGAGGCTGCTGCATGGGAGCAGTGCAACCTGCTGTGGCGCAGTAGGACCAGTTACAGCAGCCTAACTGGTGGCTCATCGGATGACTCATCGGATGACAATGAAGAGGATTCAGGGGGTAGTAGGCAATCACTACAATTATAACATAAGTAACTGATGTGCCCCTTGTGTTTATAAATACTGTAAGGTGACTTTAGTTACTCCAAGTTCTCCTCATTGCAATAATTTGTAACTCTTTGGACCATGCGTCCTTGAGGCAGATGTCTTTCAGAAAGAGAGCACTTTCAGGGGTTCTGGGTTTTTGAAGGGAGCAGTGAGAGTGAAGAAGTCATGCTACCTCACTAACGTGGTGGTAAGAGGTCATGGGAATGAACCAGCTGAGCCAGAGAGGTAGACACAGTTGTGTGTTGAGGCAACACATCTGGTCAGCAAGTACCTTCTGTCATAGCTGCTCTCCCTTTACAAGGTGTGTACCCACAGTACAACACCTGAACCCAAGTTGGCCTAATGCAGCATCTGTGTATTTTTGTTTTCTACCTTCTAAAAGTTGAAAAATAAAAGTGCAACATAATAAATCTGATGGAAAGTTTATCAGTGGCACTATGTGTTTTTCTGCATTGACATGGAATAACGACAGTGGGAGCTACATTGGATTCCAGAAAATGCAGCATTGATGGGTGGCATCAGATCCACTGTAGTCTGATATTTCTAGTGGAAAATGTAGAGTTAGAGCCATATGCGCATGCACAACGGGAGAGAAGTCATATTGTCCTGCAAGCCCTCACCCATTACTGTGACCATCTGTGTTCTTTTTTCATTTTACAACGTTGCAATGGAATGGCACTTTGTCTCCCTTTCCAAATGCCTTGGTAGCTCTTGAGTATCACAAAAGCACGTGGACTATAGTTTTCCTGTTTCATTCGGTGAAAATATGCTCACTGAGTGCCTGACCTGCTGAAGGCACTTTGTAGAGCGGCGATGTGGGACCCCTGATCTGGATGAGACACTCACTGCATGTACATGCTTCAGATCCTCCTGACCCGCCTGCCTGGCCTTTTGTTCCAAAAAAAACCAGTTCATTCCATACCCTTCTTTCTGCTGCCTCTTTGTTTCACTCCACTGGCATGTGTCTCACTCATCGTGTGTTTTTTTTTTTCATCTTTGTTGGCATCTGACCTCAGCGTTCTTCGTCAACTTTTTAATTTCTCCTCCACTTTGCTTTTGCAGACCAGGCTTTTTAAAGACCACGGACCTCCAGATTTTAGCACCTCATATATCAGTGTTTCACATGGACGTGATTCTAGAAGAAAACCAAAGATCCAAACCCAGAGCAACTTAGGACCTTCTGCAAATTCACTACTAGTGTACCTTTGGGCCTTCACATTTCACATTGGAGATTTATTAATTTTTATTCTTACACATTTTTGTTGGTTGATTTACTTGAGTTAAAATGCTAGACCAAGTAGAAATGTACAATTTCTAGCCTGTGTTTACCTGGGATATCGTTGGTAGGAGAATCAGGGTGGATGCCATTACTTTCTGTACTGGAGAAAAAATAAGCAATCACTGAATGAATCACACAAGCAATCAAGCAAACACACAACTTCTGCCTCAAAGTGTAAATCTACCGCCATTGGGTCAATTCAGACTCATAGCAAACCCGTAGAACTGAATATAACTGTTCTTTAGGTTTCCAGAGCTTTCCATATTTATCGGCACACAATACTTAAACTTACTCCCAAGGAGTAGCTTCTGGGTTTGAACCGCTAACCTTTTGTTTAGCAACTAATGCTTAGTCCACTCACCACCAAGTCTTCTTTATATATACATCTGCTCTGAGAACCTATGTTACATATTGTGTGATGTCACTTGAGGATCAACTGCCTCATATGCCTGTGAAAGCTAGACAATGAGTAGGAAGTTTGCAGGAAAATCGATGACCTGAAAATGATGGCTTGGGGGTAGGATATTGAAAGTACCAATGACTGCAAGTAAGGAAAGCTTACTTCACGCACTCTGCACCCCTGATATACTCCTTCAGTCTTACTTTTGTCTCCCAAATGCAAAGGACATTTAAAAGAATGTGATTTGAGTACCTCAGAAAGTGTTCGAAAAAGGAAAACACTGACTTGAGACTTACATAGACAAAAATGGACACTGTCAGGAAATATTAGGTTTATAATTTGTTCTTGTTTTGTTTTTCAAACTTGAGTAATTTATTTGGGTTGAAAATTAAGACTTTATGCAGCTTAGAGTGCTGTATAGTGGACTGATAATATTCAGTGTGATAAAGAGCATTTACAGTGGGCAATCCATGAGGAAAGGAAGCTTTTTACTCCTTACTTATTGTTTCATCCTGGATGACTAGGGTGCCTAGAATATTACCTGGCTCCTAATAGATTTTCAATAAATAACATTTACTTTTCAGTGGAAAAGGCAGTCTATCAATATTTTTACATCTAACCCACTGCCCTAATGTATACTCCAACTCATAGCAACCCTGTATAGGATTTTGACAGTCTATCGATCTTTATAGTAGATGAATTTCTCTGTAGATAGCCTCTCTATTTAAAATCTAAAAAAGGTGGACATTCTAGAGTACTTAGCACAGTTTATGAATTTGTTGTTGATAGGTGCCATCAAGTTGGTTCCTACTCAAAGCATCCCTAAGCACAAAAGAACAGAACACTGCCCAGTCCTGCACTGTCCTCACAACTGTTCTTACATTTGATCTCATTGTTGCAGCCATTGTTAATCCATCTCCTGGAGGGCCTTCCTCCTTGTCACTGCCCTCGTGATGGCCTTCTCCAGGGACTGGCCTCTCTGGGCAACATGTCCAAAGTATGTGAATAAAGTATCACCATCCTTGTGTCATATTAAAATGTGTGTATATATGTTTATATATATATATATTTATATATATATATATATATATACTTTGTATGAGGTCTTTCACTTTTGGGTGAGTTTATTTTCTTTTTTTGAGGATCTTCTTAATAATTATTTGCTTTCAAACAACAGTATTTGGATAGACAATATTTTCTAGGGCCTTCTAAGCCAAAATGATTGCATAAAACTACATTTGTGAGAGTGTGACCAGGCGGCTCGGACCGAGCAGGGCTTTCCTTCCCAGTGGATTGCAGAGCGTACACTGCCAGTCTCTTGTCTTCTGTTCACCATGGCTTCTTCTGATATCCAGGTGAAAGAACTGGAGAAGCGGGCCTCTGGCCAGGCCTTTGAGCTGATACTCAGCCCCCGTTCAAAAGAGGCCGTCCCAGAATTCCCTCTTTCTCCTCCAAAGAAGAAGGACCTTTCCCTGGAGGAAATTCAGAAGAAATTAGAAGCTGCAGAAGAAAGACGCAAGTCCCATGAGGCGGAGGTCCTGAAGCAGCTGGCCGGGAAGCGGGAGCACGAGAAGGAGGTGCTGCAGAAAGCAATCGAGGAGAACAACAACTTCAGCAAGATGGCCGAGGAGAAGCTGACCCACAAAATGGAAGCCAACAAAGAGAACCGAGAAGCACAAATGGTGGCCAAGCTGGAGCGCTTGCGAGAAAAGGACAAGCACGTGGAAGAAGTGCGGAAGAACAAGGAATGCAAAGACCCCGCTGATGAGACTGCAGCCGACTAGCTTGTCCTGAGGACTGACTTTCTCCCCTCCCTCCTCGAGATCCAAAGACCATGCTGGCCAGTGTCATTTTACTACTATTACTATTTCCCTCCTGACAAAGACTAGAAGCCAACGTAGGACATAAATAGGTAGATCCAGACCATGTGATGTTGTTTTAGGGGCTAAAGGGGAGAAACAAAAAGTGTTTGACTCTTTTTTTCTAAAGTGTTGGAGTGTTTCTAACGTAGCTATTTTTCTTGTTGCCTCTTTTCTACTTCGGTGCACTCAGTGCGCTGGGTGAATGGCTAGCACTGTATTGGCCCCGTGGAAACATGTTTGTGAAAGAGTATGTAGTGGCTTCTCAAAACTGTTAGATGCTGAATATCTGTTTGCTTTTAAATCCCAGTTCTGTCCCGATTTTACCAGATGCTACTGTACTTGAATGGTTAATAAAACTGCACAGTGCTGCTGGTGGCAGTGAAAAAAAACTACATTTGTGATTATTTATTACAAGAAGGTTCAAGATAAATCTGAGGGTATAGAGACAATTTGGGACTCCACATGAGAATTTTTTTCTACATGAAATATTTATAGCTTTGACAACAAATGGCACTAGTTGGTACCCTGAAACAGGAGTCCTCAAACTTTTTAAACAGGGGGCCAGTTCACTGTCCCTCAGACCCATTGGAGGGCCGGACCATAGTTTAAAAAAAAAAAAAGAACAAATTCCCATGCACACTGCACATATCTTATTTTGAAGTCAAAAACAAATGGGGTAAAAACACCTGGCGGGCCAGATAAATGTCCTCGGTGGGCCACATGTGGCCTGCGGGCTGTAGTTTGAGGACACCTGCCTGAACTAACTAGTTGTAAAGTGATATCTCATCAATTACTATTACTGTGAAATCTGTCTTTGGAAGATGGTGAAAGAGAGACAAAGCCCATTCCAAGGAAAATAAATCATGTTCAGAGGCATGAAGCTTCTCTTGAGTCTGTGCATGGTGTCCCTAGAGAGGTGCTGACAAGGTGGGGAAACCACAGCTTCTGAGAGGAAAGCATCACTGACCTCAGCCCTTGCATCTACTGAAACCATGGCCTGTTGCTGGGAGGTTTGTGTCTGGGCTCACACTGAATTCCCATCACTGTGCCTCTAGTACAGTAATACACGGCTGTGTTCTCAGGATTCACAGAGCTCAGTTTTAAATAAACTTTACTTTTGGAGGTGTCCCTGGTTATGCTGACTTGAGACTGGAGAGCTGGATTATAGTGTGTGCTAGCACCCCTCTGTATATCACCAACCCATTCCAGTCCCTTTCCTGAATCATGGCGGATCCAGCTGACATCGGAGCTGGTTAAAGAGAATCTGGAGACAGCACAAGTGAGAGCCAGTGCCTGTGAAGGCTTCACCAGTCCAGGGTCTGACTCTTGTCACTAGACCTGAGCCAGGACACCTGTAGATAAAAAGAGCAACAGTAGGTCATGTGTTCAGATGCTGCATCCCCAGACTTCCTGTGTGAATCCCTGAAGCACTCACCACCCAGAGTCTCCACCAGAAAAAGAAAAGTCCACACATAATTCATGTTCATGTGGATAAGATTCATGACGCCCAGAAAATGCTCTCCAGGGTGAGAAAGAATACGAATTTAAGTACATGTGCTGTGGTTTCGCATGGCTGCATATTATGTATTTGCATGTGGGAGGCACATAGTTATGTAAAGTTGAAAAGGGATCAATGGAGGCCCCTGGCTCTGGGAATTACATGGTGATGGGGATGTTGTCTTTGGGAGAACATAGTCCTCTCTCTCAGGTTTTCACTTTACCAATCATATGAACATTTGTTCATATTTTATGTTTAATGTTGCTTTACATCCATTACTATCATAATTACCCAGATGCTATGGTGAAATTATAGAGAATATCCTCATTGTGATAGGTAGGTTTATTGTGCCAACATGGCCAATGAACACACGTGGGATTAATTGAAGGGCAGATTGGTAAATGGCTTGGTGAGCCTCACCTTTCTTGTCTCTTGCTTTGTGATGATCAGATCAGTGTGTGGTTGCCATAGCTTGCTCTCTGCTTCAATTTACAAACTACACTACCTGTGGGACACCTAACCCATGGACTGTGTTGCTGTAGTTTGAGTTTCCTTCAAAACTGCTTCACCACACTACTGGAGTAATATCGCTTGAGCTTGGGACTGTTGGATACTGTCAACTGCCTTGCTGTTTGCTGCCTGTGCCAAGATAATCTGAATTGCTCTACAGAGGACTACCCTGTGGCCCTCAAGACCTGAAGGACTGCCAGTAGGGAAGTGAGTTGCACTGAGCCATTTGCACTGCTTTATAGATTAACTGTTTATTTCTTATGTTATATAAATAGAGAAAAATTGATAGATATTGATGTATAATCATATGTTCTGGTTTGTTTGTTTTTTCATCTAGAGAACCCTTTCTAACATAATCACAACATAATGGAATCACGGCCGGGCTTTCCTGAATCTCGTCACACATCTGAGCACAAAGGGAAACACTTATCTGTCATCCCTAAAGCTCCTTTCCCCTAGGATATTGCAGAATATTTGGAAAGGAGTAAAGGGTACTTCGAAGTTTTCATCCAGAATTAGAGATTGAATTAAAACAAACAAAAAACCCTAACAACAAGGTTGTTTATGGTGTTAAAAGAAACCACAGAAATACAGTAATTTTTCCTCCCCAAGGGAAAAATTACTGTATATACTCGAATATAAGCTGACCCGAGTATAAGCCGAGGTACCTAATTATTACCTGGGAAACCAGAAAAACTGATTGACTCGAGTATAAGCCTAGGCTGGAAAATGCAGAAGCTATTGGTGAGTTTCAATAATCAAAACAAGTGAAAATAAAATTACTAAAAATTGAGACATCATTGGGGGTAATTTATTCAAATATTTATTTTAAATAAAAAACAAATAAAAGGACAACAAGTCATTTAACATTAGTAAACCAACACAGTAAGTGGAAAATAGGTTCAACAAAAACAATAAGGTATGAACAATGATACCTTAAGGGTACTATTCCCTGAGTTCAATCAGCAACCTAGCTAAAATGTAAAGAGTAAAATCCCTCAAAACTGGATTCCTCATCATCATCCGTATCCTAATGCAGAGCTTCAGCTGGTGTGAGGTCACATAGATGCTGTCCTCACTGAGATCGCCGTCATCACCATCACTGCTGTCATTTTCACACAAAACACAGTCTTCACTGCCATTAGCATTACTAATACTACATTTCTGGAAGGCACATCACAACATATCTTCTGGAATGTCTTCCCATGCATCTAGAAACCACTTTGCTTTTAACTCTGTCAGGCTTCATGAGATTTCCTCCTTTTGTTAGTCAGGTTTGGCCAGATGACATCCATTCATGCCACATCCTTCACACATGGTTTTTAAAAGGCTTATTCAAAGATACATCCAGAGGCTGCAGTACAGATGTAAGCCCACCTGGAATAACGGCTAAAGTAACTTTAATAGATTTTGCCATTTTTTTTAATGTCATCCGACAGTTGGGCTCTGAACATATCCCAAACAAGTAATGATGGCTTTTTCTTTAAGGCTGCTCTTGGTTATCGGTTCCAAATTTCTTACAGCCATTTTTTTTTGTTCCGTCTTCATCCATCCAGCCTTTAACATGTGCATGCACAGTAATTCTTGGTGGGAAATTGATCTTCTTAGGCAAAGTCTTCCTTTTAAAAATAATGACAGGGTGGAGCTTAGTTCCATTAGCCAAACATGATAGAACAACTGTAAAGTGTTTGTTTGTTTTTTTCATTTCCTGTGGTTTTGAGAAAAATGTCTTTTTTTCTCCTAAACTTGCCACAGTTCTGTTGCTTGGAAGATAAAAAGTTATGGCAGTTTCATCCACATTCCCAATATCTGCCAGGTCAAAGTTATAAATCCTTCTTTGTTTTATAATAAATGACTGGAATGACATAATTTTTTCTTCAAGGTCTTGTGACAATTTCTGGGAAATCTTTGTTCTTTGTCTCAAACATAGTAGGCCAAACCTATTCATGAAGTGGGTACACCATCCTTCTGATGCAACAAATTTTTCAATGCCTGGTGCTTTATATTTGTCATCCTTAGCCATCTGTAGAACACGTATGTGGATTCCCATGCGTGTTACACAGTAACTATTTTGATGATACTCCATAATCCATTTATGCAATTCACTCTCTAGAGCCCCACAAAAAGAAATTAAACCACAATGAGCTTTTTTTAGCTTTGGAATCTGTTTCAAGTCAGCCTTCATTTTCCTCCATTCCCTTACTTGCTTTTCATCAACATAGAATTCACTACTTGCAATACTGTTATTGCTCTCTTCTGCTCTTCACACAACCTTCATTTTGAAACCAGGCTCATATGACTGGCGTTTTTGTTTTGGTTGAAGAGTATCCATATCTAATAGGATAAAAAAATAAGACTTTGAAAAAGATTTTTCATGGTATTGCCCCCCACCCCCTACATGATGCGTTAGATGGTAGGAGGGGCAGGAGGGAGTCTGTGTAGATGGGGCATGCAGGATGTAAATTAGCATAGACACCAGAGGGGAGAGACAAAGCACAGCCACAGAAACATCCTTACCAGTTCAGCTGCCAGCGAAAGTGAATCAGTATGGGTGCTTCTGCCAATTGGAGCTGTCCATATCTTAGGACGGCTGTGATTGGTTAAATGTGAGTAAACAAACATTCAAAGACCTGCAGTGTCAACGCGACTTTGAATGAACAGTGGACAAACGGCAATCACCCACAAGATAACGGGCGCTCATCCCGTTACCAGGGGGTGAAGGGTGCAGCGAAATGTTACACCTCACTGGGGTACCACTGACCCATGTATATGCCGAACTCCAGGTTTTCAGCACATTTTTGTGCTGAAAATCTCAGCTTATAGACGAGTATATATGGTAGTACCCAGGTGTATGTTGGGCTCAATGTGTTCTGAGAGCCCCCTGCTGACAGCATCCCATCACACATACAGGAGAGGTATTCGATGAGCTTACACTGTCTTCCACCTTTTGGGGACCACAGAGAAACATTTTCTCTGATCCAAAGCATTCGTGCTCATTGTCAGAGGTGTTCCCTGGAGTTCTCTCAGCTGGTTTCCTGCCATGGGCAGTAGAGCTACCAAAGTGCTCAGCACAGCAGTTTTCGCTGACCAGCCACTGCAGTCCTTACCCAGGCTCCTGTCCTCACTTCTTTCTTCACTTGCTCCAGGAGGGGGTGGGTCTCTAACACCCCTGCAGGACAGCTTTCTTCTTGAGGTTAGTTTTAGGCCCAGTCTCACACTGACTCTCCCACACAGTGAAAGCTTTGTGGAGGACTGAAGGTTGCAAGCACTCTGAATTGGTTGAGTTGGTTGTAGTGGAAGGAAGTATGATCTATAGATATTGATATTTATATTAGATTTGATATGCCACAACAAAGTATTCATTAAAAAATATATCTGACTGAAAGACATTGAACAGAGTTTAGGCTTTATTCTTTCCAAAGGTGGAACGAAAGTTTTTGAAGCAGACTTTTATTCAAAGTAATTGAAGTATTAGATTTATAGCTATTTATTCCATGTTAAGGAGGAAATTATCAAGCCAGAATTCTTTTGTCTGGGTTTGTGTTATACGTATGATAGGGAACTTTGCAAATATTGGTAATTGTTTAACACAATGATAATCTAATGTTACTGAATTATGCATGAGAAGAATTTTGCAAATGGCCTTTTGTTACATATATGTATCATGAAAAAAATAAGTGACAGATAGTCACACATAATTATAAACTGATGGAAATTCATCCCAGTATAACAACATTCAAAAAACAAACAAACATTTAAATAATGAACAGTAAAAGAGATTTTGATATAAGCCAGGAACTTGAATTTACAAAAAACTTCTAGCAATGGAATAAATAATCTTTATTTAATTTTCCCCCTAACCATTTTATTGGGTACTAATAGAGATATCATATCATTCCACAGTTCACTCACATCAAGCAGTATTGTACAATTGCTACCACAATCAGTTTCAAAACATCATCTTCCTTCTTGAATTCCTTGACTTCAGTTCCCGTTTATGTCCTCCCATGCCACCACCCACCGAAACCCTTAATCTACTTGCTTTCTCTATATGTTTATCAATCCCAAGTTTTATCTACTGTAAAACAGAAAAACATAAAACAAAAATTCAAGAGTGTTACCTGCAACAACAAAATATACCTGAGATAAACTCCAATAGGAATTGGAAATTGGGGAAGCTGACAATCTGTTGCCTCCTTCTCTGGAGTCCATGACAGAACCAGACATGATTAGCATCAAATTGTCAGTCTGGCTACTGGGGTATGATGACCTTGCTGAATGACTGCCTTTCCAGGGCTTCTGTATTCAAAAACACTCCTTAGTGTCTGGTGTCCTACAGCCTACCCCCTCTAACTTCGGCTGAACCCATGCTAACAGTCCCCAAACTGATTGTTATGCACATTACATGGAACACACAAAACAGCAGCAACAACAAAACAAACTCACTATTTCCTGCAGAGTTGAGCTCATAGCATAAACCCATTTCTTTATCTTTGCTGTTGTGGAGGGAACACAGTTCTTCAACTGCAGCACAAAAGAGGGATACTTGCAAACCCCCATCCCTGCACTGGCCCCAGGGTGAAACCACTGACTGTGGAGATTTGTGCCCACTCCTGATGAGGAGCTAGCTCTATCTCTTCTCTGTGAGAGCAAACTGCTGTTGCATCCAACGCTTCTGTGTAAACTGTGTTTTGCTGGTGACTTCTCAATTGGTTCAACAGAAATATAATGTTATGATGACCTTACACTACAAAATAAGGGAATGTCCAGTTGTCTACAGATTGGACATCCCCTCACAGGTTCACAAGGAAGAGATGACCCAGTCAGGGTGCAGTATAGCTCCGATGAAACATAGAACTTTCCTCTAGTTATTTAATGCTCTCCCCTCCCACTATTATGACCCCAATTCTACCTTACAAATCCTGGTAGACCAAAACATGTACACTGCTACAGATAAGAGCTCACAACACAGGGAATCCAAGACAGATAAAACCCTCAGGACCAATAATAAGAGTAGGGATAAAGGAGGATAGCAGGGAGGTGGGGCGGAGAAAGAGGGAATGATCACAATGATCTACATATAATCCCCTCCCAGGGGGACGAAAAGCAGAAAAGTGGGTGAAGGGAGACAGCGTTTGGTGTAAGGCATGAAAAAATATTATAAACTATCAAGTTTTCATGAGGGAGGGTGGGAGTGGGTGGGAAATGAGCTGATACCAAAGGCTCAAGTAGAAAGAATATGTTTTGAAAATGATGGCAATATATGGACAAAGGTGCTTGACACAATGGATATATGTATAGATTGTTATAAGAGCTGTTCAAGACCCCAATAAAATGATATATAAAAAGGAATAAATCAACTGGAAGGATAAATAAGTTTATTTGTATAAAGTTACATAGAAAATTGAAGAACAACCAATAAAATGTATATTTAAAAGGAAAACCATTAACATGTTATTAAAATATTATACATAATAGTATAAATGATGTTACAGAAAAAAAGGGCATAATTAAAATAAAAACAGAATGTAATAATTTCTTTGGAGACCAGGATAATGGAAAGAATTGAGCAATTCCTGACAATAATATTAACTATGATTAGACAAAATACAGAATACACAGAAAAAAAAATTAATGGAGATCAGCAACCAAAATAAGATACAAATTGAGAAACTCAATTACCATAACACACTAGCAGCAAGTGAATTCTGACTCATAGCGACCCTCTAGGACAGAATAGAGCTGCTCCTCATTTTCAGACACTGCCTTTTTTAAACTGAGAAATTGGCAAAATTTATTATGAAATATGTATTAGAAACAGCATGTTATCAATATTAAGTACATTTTTCATATGAAATATTTTAAGAAGTTATTTTCAGAAGTATACAAAATAAAAACCTTTTAAATCATTTTGTCAGCAAATAAGATCCTTAAACCTTTTCTTTTTTCCCCTCATTCAAACCATTTTATTAGAATCAAATCTAGACATCATACCATTCTGTCGTTCAGTCTTATCAAGCTGTGTTCACAATTGCTACCACAACCTGTTTGAAAACATTTTCTTCCTTCTTGAAATCCTTTACATTAGCTCCCTGTGTTAGACAGGGTTCTCTAGATAAACAAAACCAGGATACTTATGATTGTGTGTGTGTGTATGAATATAACAGTTAATTAGGCCACACAGCAGTGTAGAGGGCTCAGTTCAATTCATTTCCATGGGAAAAATAATATACTGGAAGGCCTTTAACTCACAACGACCACTGGGTCCAGGATCAAGGAAGCAGAGAGCTGAGTCTTCCATAGAGCAATGCAGACAGTCTGGCCACAGGCAGCAAACAGCAGGGTGGGTGAACAACAATCATCAGGATGACAAGTTCCAACAGTCCCAAGCTCAAGTGATGTCTACAACAGCAACGTGGCGAAGCTAGTCTCAAAGGAAACTCAAGCTCTAGCGACATGATCTACAGGTTGTCAGCCCCACAGGCAGTGTAGCTTAGGAGTTGAGGAAGAGAACAAGCTAAGGCAGCCACACACTGGTCTGATTATCAGAGAGCAAGAGAGATACCAGTGACCTTTCTGAGCCATTTATCTCTTTGCTCTCCAATCAAACTGCAACCTTATTAATACCACATGTTCCTATTGGCCAGGTTGGCACATAAATCTACCAATCACATTCCATTTTACCACCATTTCCCTTACTGTGGCCCCAGGAACCCTTATTCTAGTTATTATCTCTGTAGATTTCCCCATCTTGGGTTTCATAAATCAAAAAACAGAAAAAGACATAAGAGGGAATCAAAAAGGCTACCAACAATGACAAAATACAACAGGTATAAACCCCTACATGAAAAAAAAAATCCAGAAAGTATTAAAACCCAGAATAAGCAAAAGTGTATCAAAATGGAAATATTAAACTACGTATCGGTAAACTTAATAAGGAATGGTATATGTATCAAATGTTAAATAATAAATATGAAAAGGTGTATTATAGTAATATTTTAGGTATTCACACTTGGTTAACAGAATTAATCTCAATTCCTGCAACTCATTATCAGGGATGTTGCTGATTACATTTGAGTAAGTTTAATGCTCCGTGCCTCCGTGTACAACAGCACAAATACATAAACTGAGAAGTCCTGAACCGTCCTCATTTGATCCTAAGTCTGAGACCATTTTTGCAGCCACCCCCGTCTGTGCATCTAATTCAGGGTATTCTTATATTTTGCTGACACTCTACAATAGAGGATGTTCTTCTCTAGGAACTGGTTGCCCTGAAAACATATTCAAAATATGTGAGAAGTCTCATTATTCTCAATTCTAAAGAGCATTCTGAGATACTGGTCTGCCATTTCCTCTTCTTGTGACACATCTTCTATTTTATTTTGGAATCAAAGTTGTCCTTCCATTGAGTGTTCGCTTCATTATGACCCCAAAGAGCAATTTCACAAAAGTCATGTCACAAGTTTAGCATCAGAAGTCACTGCAATTATTTTCTCAGACATAAGAATATTAATCAATCAGTATCCACAGTGCACATTGCAGAGAGACACATCCAGAGATGTGTTATCCTGGGTTTTAATAGAGCAATGAGCTCAGGCCTTTTAAAATCATGCATTTTACTCATGAATCTATAAATGTCTGTATTTCATCGTCAACATACTTTGACTAACAGGGTGAGAATGACCACGATAATCTGCTTGTCAAGAAGGAAAATGAATCACATAGGATGACAATGGAGGATCATTGTCACTTTTAATATTTGTACTGCAAACAGAGAATTCTAGTTCCTCTTTCGAAGCCTGCAGTGAGAAGAACACTTAGGGGGGGAAAAAAGAGAAACCTGTTCTGGGGATGCTGAAAGCTGAGCGAGGAAGCCCTAATTCCAACAGGAAATCCTCCTTCATTCACCTCTGCCTGCTTCTCTAGGGCTGGGTGTCCATGTTCAGTGGGTCCTGCACGCCCCCTACTGCCCAGTGTCTTCCCTGCAGGGGAGTTTTGTGTTTGGGCTCACACTGACTTCACTTCACTGTGTTCCTTGTACAGTAATAAAGGGCCATGTCCTCAGCAGTCACAGAACTCAGCTGCAGGAAGAACTGATTCTTCGATGTGTCTCTGGTGATGGAGAGTCAGCTTTGGAAGGACGGGTTATATTTTGTACCACCATTGTACCATAAGCTTCCCATCCACTGCAGCCCCTTCCCAGGAGTCTGGTGGATCCAGCTCGAGTCATAACTCCTACTTGTGATGGAGACACCAGAGACAGTGCAAATGAGGGACAGCTTCTGGGAGGGCTTCACCAGTCCTGGACCTGAATCCTGAAGCTGCATCTCTGATAGAACTTCTGTAAATAAAGATAATTGATCTCTGTCAGTCACTTGCAGTCACAACCATCCACATAGACTCAACACCGACATCTGAGACCCTCACCTTGGGGAACTGTCACCAGGCACAGGAGAACACATAGCAACAGCATCTTTAGGCCTCAGCTGTGCTTTCCCAAGAGATAGACAGCCCTGTCAGAAGAGAACTGATAGCTTTCAGTGCCCAAGTTGTGGGATTTTAACCGTGTGCCTGAAGAATGATTTGCATAGCAGGGAGACTTATGCTTATAAATAGAGGCTCCTTCTTTTCTTCTGAGCCATTGTAGGGTAATTCTTCTTTTGAACTCATCTGTGTGTTAGTCTGCAATGAGAGAGCACTTCACCTAAAAGGTATGTGCGAATATACAAAGGAAAGCCCAGCATTTCTGAGCCCAGTATTCTCTCCCTTCAGCCCTTCATGGCTCCTGCCCTGACTGAGGCTCTTATATATCCTGTACATTGGAGATTGGGCAGTATAGGGTTCCTTGGAACCAGCAGGTACACCCCAGAGTATCTCCCATTACCTCACACTCTCCAAAACCCAATTTTTCTTTATGCACGGATGACTTTTAATCAACCTCCTCAAAGTCCTTGGTAATTTTCCTATGTGGTAATAATATGTTTTAGTAATATTAATACCAGACCAATTCCAAGGAGTTGGGGGTTGATGATGCCTCAAATATCCAACTCTTCCATGATGTCATTCAGCACCATTTCCCACCTATTCCTTGCCTACATATATTTCCTTGTGTTTCTTGAATGTAAATTGCAACAACATCCAACAAAACCCTTTGAATGCTTGAGGAAATGCTCAAGTGTTGGTGGGTGTACTTCAGTCCATATCCCTAAGGTCAGGTGGTCATAAGCCAGATGTGGGGTCTACAAGATGTCCTCCACTTCGGACTCTGTATTTTATTAAGGCACAGATGCCCTGAGGCTCTGGCAGGATGTCTCCAGTAGGCATTGGCCTCCTACTGATGTGAATCAGCACGGTCTTTTCCAGATTTGGGCCATGATCATCACAAACACCACCGCTCTTACAAGCACCACTATCACTACATCCCACTACCTGATGGCTAAGGAAAACCTCAGTGTAAGAAGAAGCTGCTACCCAGAAAAGTTGAGCCCCAGAAAAGACAAGGCTGTAACTCTGTACTCTATAAGAACTGCAAGATTCTGAAGAGAAACCCTTTGTTTGGCAGAGAGCATTCCAAAGAGTGTAAAACCTGTCAAGTGCCATGACTTAAAGTAAAAAGTTACATCAGAGAAGGGAGTGGGAAATAATTGTTTAATAGGGCAAAGTAAGGATATGAGCCAAGGACAGTATTTCATATCTTGAACCAAAATATGTTGAGTTGAGACCTAAAGGCACTCTGGATTAAATGAAGTCCATACAGGTCCTCAAAATTTGTGGAATAAGCACAGACATTTTTAAATGTCCCTTACCCAGAGGACTCTGGGTCACCTGAAATTTGAGCACATACAACCAAAGTCTTCCTCTCTATTTATGCTTTACTTATGATTCCCCACAAACTGCTCAGGGATCACAACCTTGAATTTATTACCAACACTCACATATTTTCTGAATTTGGAATATTTTTCATATTATTGCCCATAAAATCACTAGCACTATCTCTAGTTATACATGTTAAAAATGTTATGCCCATTCAGATTTTGTTCTCATTGATATCAAAGATCACAAACATTTTTCTCCATTCTTAAGAGTTGACACCAGTCATTTACTGTATGGTTAAACTGCATATGTCAATGGGGGAAATTCAAGCACAAGTTGGTGGTCACTTGACCTCTCTGGGCCAGAATTTGCTGAGGAGAATAAGCTTTTTCAAAAATGATTCTTGATTTTCCATATGATCCAGGAATTCAAGCACATGACAAGCTAATATTTTGCCATGGGAATTCCTTGAATTAGTTCAGTTTTGCATGCAGATGGGTATGGCATTACTTGAGCATGATCATTCCAGAACAAAGTTATCTCATTACTGGAGGTTAGCAGACCAATTTAAGTTTCACATCATGATGCAGCTGCACACTAGTCCAGCTCACCTCCATCTCTGAGTGTGAAAGCCATGATATTCCAATCCCATGACAGTGAGCGTAATGTTTGACATTATAATGCTTAATTCTAACTAGTAAGAGTGTGATTACTTCATCTCAAGACTTTTAACATGTTTCCAGATATTGTGCTTGATAATGCATAAGGATGACCTTTAACATCATAGAATGGCACAGTAACTGTAACAAAGGCCTCATACATGACAACTGTGAGGATGAAGTAAGATCTATGCTCCTTTCTGTTTTATCTAGTGTTGCTGTGATTTCAGACAGATTTAATCGGACTCAAAACAGCAAAGTGAAATGTCAATGACAAACATTTCACTCAATGGAGAGGAAACAAAAGCATTCACCTTTCAAATTGGAACCATATAAGGATACCATTTAATACCAATCTTGTTTCACATGGTGCTATATCCCTTAACTATAGCTATCAATCATATAATGTAAAATAAAGGCATTCAAAATGACAGCAAAGAAGTAAAACTCTCTATAATTGCTGACTATATTACTCTAAACATAGAAAACCCAAAAGTCCTAGTAGAAAATTATTGGAACTAATTGAAAGGTTAAGCAATTTCACAGGTTATAAGGTCAGCATAGAAAAATAAGTTTGGGAGCTGGGGAAGATGGCCGACAGGGACACCGGCATACTCTGAGAGCTCCTCCAAACAAAGCGGGATTGGCGACCAGGTAGCTGAATAGTAAGAGTCTGGTGAGTGAAATATCCCCCTGGGACAGCAACCCAGTCCTACCCCACGTATTTTTCCTGAGCAGGGGTCTAGGTGAAAGAGGACCGGACTAGTGGGACATCTCTGGCCACTAAGCTGCCGTGAGCTCACTGGCGACCGAGCTAGGCTCCATCCCCAAACCGGACGCCAGCCCAGAGCCGCTTGCCTGCCCTGCCTAGACAGGCACAGCAGGTCACGCTCCCCTACTCCAGCGGCCCACTCCCCACTCGCGGATCCCCACTGGGAGAGAAGCTTTCCTCTCCCGCAGTTCCCCTCTCCCCGCAGGGCAGCGATCTGCCCTCGGGCCCACGTCCCTCCCTCCATTCATCCAAGCTCAGGGGAGCGGACCCGCGGGTTGTCTGGCGACCCCCACGGGGGACCATCCACCCGCACCGCTGCCGCAGACCTCTCCACCTGCCCTCTGTGCGCCGGCCTCCCACCCCCGCCCGCCCCCGCCAGCCCCTGGCAGCCTAGCGCCAGCTCCACTCCTGGCGGGGACCCTGCCCTGAGCACTTCCCGCCAACAGGAGCCATAGCCCAACCCGCGCCTGTCCCGGACCCTGAGCTTCCGCGGTGCGCTGCACCCCACGCTGCTGAGTCTGCCCACCAAGGGCCCCTCCCTGCGCAAGGCACAAGAGTAGGTGCCCTCCCCAAGGTGCTGCGGGGACCCCGGCAGAGGTGACTCTGAACCTGAGCGGAGGAAGGGCGCCATTGCCCCCTGCAGTTTCGCGCCTAAAGGGTGGAGAGCGAACACCATTGTTCCCTGAAGTGTCGCGCAGCTGCCTGCGCAGCTATCCGAGGGGCCTCCCCGCGCCTGCTCACAGCCCGGGCAGATCAAACATTCCACCTGCAGTGGAGCCTGGGTCTCGGCTTTGCAGTCCCTGAGGAGCCGTCAGTGAGCTCCAGCCAGCTCTCACCACCTGGGGCCCTGTTGGGTCCCCAGTGCCAGCCCTAAGCCTGCCACAGCCCGCCCCAGCCACCCCAGGAGATGGCACAGTGGCCTGAGCCTCCACACAATAAGGTTACTCCTGTCTCCCAGAAGCATGGGGCCTATTAAAGGATCAAGGAAAAATCAACAGACCACATCACTCCCAACAAAAAAATCAGAGAAACGAGGCACTTTAACAGACCTAACGTCACTCATAGAAGAAACAGATAAAGATCAGCCACAAAAGGAAATCTTCAGAACTCTGCTTGCAGTAATACAGGAGCTAAGAGAAGCAAACCAAAATAAGGATGCAACGATAGAAGGGATGAAATGCACAATAGAGGGGATGAAGTCCACAATAGAGGGGATGAATACTATCCACGAAAAGGAACTGCAGAAACTAACAGAGGAGGTAGCAGAGGCCACACAAAAGGTCACAGAAGCTATATCTAGGCTTGAGGAGACTGAGAACCATATCAGTGAACTCGAGGACGCTCAAACCAAACGAAGCAAGCGAGAAAAACAATCAGATAGGAAAATTAAAGAAACAGAAGACAGCCTGAGATCAATGACAGATGCTATGAAGAGGAATAATATTTGAATAATCGGTCTACCGGAACACAACATAACACACAAATCGACCGCCAAGATAGCAAAGGAATTCCTGGAAGAAAATTTCCCCAACCTAACAAAGGAGAATCCGACTCTCATACAGGAAGCAGAGAGGACGCCGGCTAAGCTAAACACCAAGAAGAACACGCCAAGACATATAATTGTAAAATTATCCAACTTAGAGGAAAAAGAGAAAATTCTACGAGCATCAAGAGAAAGGAAGACAGTCACATACAAAGGAGCGCAGGTAAGAATATGCTCAGACTTATCAGAAGAAACCATGCAGAGGAGGAGAGAATGGAGCAACATCTTCCAAAAACTGAAAGATAAAAATGCCTCCCCCAGAATCCTATACCCTGCCAAGTTATCCATTAAGATAGAGGGTAAGATAAGGGTCTTCCAGGACAAGGAAGAACTCAAAAAATATACTGCAAGTCACCCGACCCTGCAGAACATACTGGCTGACTCACTATGGCCAGAAGATCAAGCTCCAACTAGAACCACCAGGAGACCACCATATAGCCCATCTCCATCTAGAAGCCAACATGCCAGCAACACGTACCAGGACAACACGGTCTCAGATGGAAAAGAGGACAGGATAGAAACCCTCCACTCAAACGCAGTACACTGATATGAAGGAAGATAGGTAAAGACCCAAAACACAAAACAGAATATGGCAACCATGAAGCCAGAGATTGTAATAATCACTCTGAATACAAATGGGCTCAATTCATATGTTAAAAGAAAGCGGCTGGAGGATTGGATTAGAAAACATAACCCATCAATCTGCTGCCTGCAAGAGACACACCTTAAGCAAGCAGACAAGCATATGCTGAGAATAAAGGGCTGGCAGAAAGTTTACCAAGCAAATGGTAACTCCAAGAAGGCAGGAGTGGCTATCTTAATCTCCGACAAAATGGATCTCAAGATCCAAAACATAAAAAGAGACAAAGAGGGACATTACATAATGCTCAAAGGCTCAGTAAACCAGGAAGCAATAAGCATACTGAATATTTACGCACCTAATAATGGTGCGGCAAATTGCGTCAAACAAACTATTAAAAAAATGACAGAAGAAATCACGGAAACAACAATAATAGTGGGGGACTTCAACACTCCACTATCAGAGAAAGACAGGTCACAGGGAAAGAAGCTCAGCAAAGAGGCCAGAGAGCTAAACAATGTAATTAGGCAACAGGGCCTGATAGACATCTATAGAGCCTTTCATCCAAAAGCAAAAGGTTTCACATTCTTCTCCAATCCACACGGATCTTTCTCAAGAATAGATCACATGCTGGGGCACAAGGCCAGCCTGAGTAAATTCAAACACATAGATATTATCCAGACGTCTTTCTCAGACCACCATGCCATAAAGCTGGAGATTAATAGGAGGGCACCCAGAAAAGCAAGGGCCACCAATTGGAGAATAAACAACGATCTCCTGCGACATGAATGGGTTAAGGTCCAGGTCAGAGAGGATATCAGGAAATTTCTAGAAACTAATGAGAACGAGCATACAACATATCAAAACTTATGGGACACTGCAAAGGCAGTTATCAGAGGTAGCTTGATATCACTGAATGCATACATGAAAAAAGAAGAAAGGTGTATGACAGATATGTTAACACAAAACCTCCAACAACTAGAACAGAGTCAACAGAACTACCCCTCCAATAGCAAGAGAAAAGAAATAATAAAAATCAGGGCGGAGTTAAACCAGTGGGAAGACAAAAGAACAATGCAAAGGATTAACGCAACTAGAAGCTGGTTTTATGAACGAATTAATAAAATTGACACTCCCCTGGCAAAGCTTACCAAAGATAGAAAGGAGCAATCATCAATAGCCAGGATGAGGGATGAATCGGGGGCAATAACAACAGACCCCAATGAGATAAAAAGGATAATCACAAAGTACTATGAAGGTTTGTATTCTAATGAATTCAGAAACCTGGAAGACATGGATAAATATTTAGAAAAACAATCTATCCCTAGATTATCTGGGACAGAGATCAAGAACCTCAACAAACCCATAGCGAAGGAAGAAATAGAGAGTGTCATCAAAAACCTACCAAGGGGACTCATGTTGTACCTGTCCCTTTGGGACTGGCTTACCTCGCTTAGCATAATTCCTTCCAGCTCTTCCCATGAAATAACGTGTTTCATGTGTTCATCGGTGCTTTTCAGTGCTGCATAATAATACTCAGCATGACAGAAATGGGGCATTAATCCACCCAAGGGGAGGGTATTGTTTATATCTCCACAGGGAAAGTGGGACCAGACTTCAACCCAGTGTCGCAAGGTGTGAATGCATTATCCCTGCGTGGAGGACGGAACCGGTGGAGAGGTCTGGGAGGCAGGCCCCAGCACCATAAATTAAGTGGATTCCTGCCCCTCCCCCGAAAAGAACTTGTTCCAAAGGACGACATTGACCCTGCAGCTATGGGAGATGGACATATTTGATCAGAGCACACGGGAGCAGATGAAGGGGCAGGAGGAGAGAGTGGAGCACAGCCTGGCCCACCAGGCCGTGATAATGATGTTCCTGAGTAGAGCAGCCAGTCCACAGAGAGAACAACATGGCTGGCCCTACTATGAGACATGATGCCCCTCAGTGACTAAGGGCGATACAGGGGACAGCACCGGAGACACAGTGTGGGAATTGCACCTGACCTGATCCCACCACACCGAGGCAATGCACTGGGGGAGTGCAGCGGAACAGCAAGGGAATGGAGTGGCAAGGTCCCCAGGGAATGCTGAAAGTGGACTTTGGGGCCAGGGCGTGGTGCCCCAACAGACTGGACTGGAAAACGCTCCTAAGGGCCAGCAAAGATCCCTGAACTAACTACAAGCTTTTCTCTTGTGAACTGTTTTGTTCTGTTCTTTTTCAGTGGTTTGTTTTGGTTGTTTTGTTGTCTGGTTATATACTGTTGCTTTATGTTCCTCTGTCTAGTTTTCGTGCATGTTAGTGACTCCACAGGTCTGTCTGAATAGGACAGGCTGGATGAACTATCTGGAGGAAAAACAACGGGACCGACAGTTCCGGGGGGATTTGGGGTGGGGGGTAGGGGGGGGTAAGGAAGTGGTGTTAACAAACCCAGGGACAAGGGAAAAACATGTGACCCCAAAGGGTAGAGAAGGGGGAGTGGCAGGCCTGGTGGGAAATGATCAAGGGTAAGGTTGCTTAGAGAAGAGGTATACTCTAGCCCAGGTGGCAATGAAGCATGGTAGTAGGGCAGGAGGAAGGTCAAGGGAGATGGAGGAAAGAGCTAGGAGTCAAAGGGCATTCATGGAGGTCTAGACAAAGACATGTACATGCAAATATATATAGGAGGTTGGGGAAATAGATCTTTGTGTCTATATTTATAGGTCAAGTATTAAGGTGGCAGAAGGACCTTGGGCCTCTACTCAAACACTCCCTCTATGCATGAATACCTTCTTTTATTAAATTGGAACTCTATGATGCTCACTCTCCCGACACAACAGCTGGAGCCAACATGGGTGAACAAGTAAATGTGGTGAAGAAAGCTGATGGTGCCCGGCTATCAAAAGAGATAGTGACTGGGGTCTTAAAGGCTTGAAGATAAACAAGCGGCCATCTAGCTCAGAAGCAACAAAGTCCACATGGAAGAACACACCAGCCTGTGTGATCGAGTGGTCCCAAAGGGATCAGTTACCAGGCATCAAAGAACAAAAAATCATATCATTGACTGCACACCTCCATGATAGGATCGCTGAAGACAAATGGGTGCATAAGCAAATGTGGTGAAGAAAGCTGATGGTGCCCGGCTATCAAAAGAGATAGTGTCTGGGGTCTTAAAGGCTTGAAGGTGAACAAGCGGCCATCTCTCTCAGAAACAAATAAGCCCACATGGAAGAAGCACACCGGCCAGTGCGATCACGAGATGCCCAAGGGACCAGATATAAGGCATCATGCAAAAAAAAAAAAAAGATATAAGTGTGTGTATGTATGTGTATTTATGTGTATATGTATATATGTATGTGTATATATATATTATATTAAATGAAGGGGGAAGTGCAGAGTGGAGACCCAAGGCCCAAGTGTCAGCCAATGGAGATCCCCTCATAGAGGGGCTTAGGAGAGGAGATGGGTTAATTAGGGTGTGAGGTAGTATCGATGAAGAACACAGCTTTCCCCCAGATCCTGGATGCTTCCTCCCCCCAACTACCATGATCCGAATTCTACCTTGCAGGGCTGGATAGGACAGAGGCTGTACACTGGTACATAGGAGGGTTGGAGATACAGGGAATCCAGGGTGGATGATACCTCCAGGACCAAGGGGGTGAGGGACGATGCTGGGAGAGTGGAGGGTGAGTGGGTTGGAAAGGGGGAACTGATTACAAGGATCCACATGTGACCTCTTCCCTGGGAGAGGGACAGCAGAGAAGGGGGGAAGGGAGACCCCGAATAGGGCAAGATATGACAAAATAACGAGGTATAAATTACCAAGGGCATATGAGGGAGGGGGGAAAAGGGAGGGAGGGGGGGGAAAAAGGAGGACCTGATGCAAGGGGCTTAGGTGAAGAGCAAATGCCTTGAGAGTGATTGGGACAGGGAGTGTATGGGTGTGCTTTGTACAATTGATGTATGTATATGTATGGATTGTGGTAAGAGTTGTTGGAGTCCCTAATAAAATGTAAAAGAAGAAAAAAAAAAGAAAGAAAATGATGATGGCAACATATGTACAAATATGCTTGTTAGAATTGATATATAGATTATTATAAGAGCTGTAAGAGCCCTGAATAAAATTATTTATCTTAAAAAAAAAAAACCTACCAAGGAAAAAGGCCCCAGGGCCAGATGGCTACACAACAGAATTTTACCAAACATTCAGGGAAGAGCTGACACCGATCCTCCACAAAGTATTCCATAACATAGAAAAGAACGGCAAGCTCCCAAACTCATTTTACGAAGCCAGCATTACTTTGATACCCAAACAGGGAAAAGACCCCACAGGTGTAGAGAATTATAGACCAATATCTCTAATAAACATAGATGCAAAAATCCTTAACAAAATATTGGCCAATAGAATACAAAGGAACATCAAACATATCATTCACCACGACCAAGTAGGATTCATCCCAGCGATGCAGGGATGGTTTAACATCCGAAAATCCATCAATATCATACACCACATCGAGAAGAAAAAGGATAAAAAACATATGATAATATCCATAGATGCAGAAAAAGCATTTGACAACATCCAGCATCCATTCCTAATCAAAACACTCATGAAGATAGGATTGGAAGGTAAGTTCCTCAAGCTCATACAAGCTATCTATGAAAGACCAACAGCCAACATCATAGTCAATGGAGAAAAGACAAGAACAATACCACTGAAAAAGGGTACAAGACAAGGATGCCCCCTGTTCCCTCTTCTATTCAATATCGTTTTGGAGGTTCTGGCTAACAACATAAGACAGCGGAAGGACATCAAAGGGATCCAGTTGGGAGAGGAGGAGGTGAAACTATCGTTATTTGCAGATGACATGATCCTATACATTGAAGACCCCCAAAACTCCACAGTTGGAATACTTACAGCAATAGAGGAATACGGAAGAGTAGCAGGATACAAGATCAATAAACAGAAGTCGGTAGGGTTTCTATACACATCGGACAGGGCCATGGAAGAGGCGATTAAGAGGGAAGTACCCTTCACAGTAGCCAAGAACAAACTGAAATACCTAGGAATATAGTTAACAAAAAATACTAAAGACCTTTATAAGCATAATTATAAAACCCTATTACAGGAAACCAAAAGTGACCTTCACAAATGGATGAAGCTCCCCTGCTCATGGTTAGGTAGGCTGAACATGTAAAGATGACAGTTCTTCCTAAAGCACTCTACAAGTTCAATGCTATACCAATCCAATTACCATCAACCTTCTTCAAAGAATTGGAAAAACTGACCACCAACTTCATATGGAGAGGGAAGAAACCCAGAATTAGCAGAGAACTCCTCAAGAAGAACGACACAATTGGAGGACTCGCCCTACCTGATTTTAATGCCTACTACACAGCTACAGTGGTCAAAACAGCATGGTACTGGCACAATGATAGACACTCAGACCAGTGGAAAAGAATAGAAAGCCCAGGAGTAAAATCATCAGCATATAGACAACTGATCTTCGACAAGGGTCCCAAAAACGTCAAGTGGGAAGCAGATGCCCTCTTTAATAAGTGGTGCTGGAAACAATGGATATCCACATGTAGAAAGTTGAAACAAGACATCTACCTCACCCCATGCACAAGAATACACTCAAGGTGGATCACAGATCTAGAAGTCAAACCCCAAACCATCAGGACCATTAAGGAAGGAATCGGGACTAATCTCAGAGCACTGGCCCAGGGAGCACATAGGCTCACTGCAACAGGGAAGGGGACACACACAGGTGATCTGGAAATCGACAAATGGGATCTAATAAGAATAAAACACCTGTGCACCTCGAAAGACTTTGCCAAGAGGGTGACAAGGCAACCCACAGACTGGGAGAAGATTTTTAGTAATGACACGTCAGACAAAGGGCTCATTATTAAAATCTACAACACCATCATGACCTGCAAAAAGAGGAAAACAGTTAACCCCCTAAGGAAGTGGGCAAAAGAAATGAGAAGAACTTTCACTAGAGAGGAGATCAATATGGCCAATATATATATGAGAAAGTGCTCGAAGTCCCTTGCCATAAGAGAAATGCAAATCAAAACAACCATGAGATACCACCTAACACCCCTGAGGCTAGCCCAGATCAGTAAATCAGAGAGCAACAAGTGTTGGAGGGGCTGTGGTGAAGTAGGAACCCTCCTCCACTGCTGGTGGTCGTGCAGATTTGTACAGACACTGTGGAAAGCAATCTGGTGATACCTAAAGAAAATGGAAATTGATCTACCTTACGACCCAGCCATCCCTCTACTGGGCATATACCCGGTTGAAGCAGCAAATAAAACACGACCAGTCATATGCGCTCCAATGTTTATTGCGGCACAATTCACAATAGCAAAGACTTGGAAACAGCCTAAGTTTCCATCGATAGACGAGTGGATTAGCAAACTTTGGCACATACACACAATGGAGTATTATGCAGCACTGAAAAGCACCGATGAGCACATGAAACACGTTATTTCATGGGAAGAGCTGGAAGGAATTATGTTAAGCGAGGTAAGCCAGACCCAAAGGGACAGGTACAACATGAGTCCCCTGAGGTAAGTACAATCAGCATGACAGAAATGGGGCATTAATCCACCCAAGGGGAGGGTATGGTTTATATCTCCACAGGGAAAGTGGGACCAGACTTCAACCCAGTGTCGCAAGGTGTGAATGCAATATCCCGGCGTGGAGGAGGGAACCGGTGGAGAGGTCTGGGAGGCTGGCCCCAGCACCATAAATTAAGTGGATTCCTGCCCCTCCCCCGAAAAGAATTTGTTCCAAAGGACGACATTGACTCTGCAGCTCTGGGAGATGGACATATTTGATCAGAGCACACGGGAGCAGATGAAGGGGCAGGAGGAGAGAGTGGAGCACAGCCTGGCCCACCAGGCCGTGATAATGATGTTCCTGAGTAGAGCAGCCAGTCCACAGAGAGAACAACATGGCTGGCCCCACTATGAGACATGATGCCCCTCAGTGACTAAGGGCGATACAGGGGACAGCACCGGAGACACAGTGTGGGAATTGCACCTGACCTGATCCCACCACACCGAGGCAAATCACTGGGGGAGTGCAGCGGAACAGCAAGGGAATGGAGTGGCAAGGTCCCCAGGGAATGCTGAAAGTGGACTTTGGGGCCAGGGCGTGATGCCCCAACAGACTGGACTGGAAAACGCTCCTAAGGGCCAGCAAACGATCCCTGAACTAACTACAAGCTTTTCTCTTGTGAACTGTTTTGTTCTGTTCTTTTTCAGTGGTTTGTTTTGGTTGTTTTGTTGTCTGGTTGTATACTGTTGCTTTGTGTTCCTCTGTCTAGTTTTCGTGCATGTTAGTGACTCCACAGGTCTGTCTGAATAGGACAGGCTGGATGAACTATCTGGAAGAAAAACAACGGGACCGACAGTTCCGGGGGGACTTGGGGTGGGGGGATAGGGGGGGGGTAAGGAAGTGGTGTTAACAAACCCAGGGACAAGGGAAAAACATGTGACCCCAAATGGTAGAGAAGGGGGAGTGGCAGGCCTGGTGGGAAATGATCAAGGGTAAGGTTGCTTAGAGAAGAGGTATACTCTAGCCCATGTGGCGATGAAGCATGGTAGTAGGGCAGGAGGAAGGTCAAGGGAGATGGAGGAAAGAGCTAGGAGTCAAAGGGCATTCATGGAGGTCTAGACAAAGACATGTACATGCAAATATATACAGGAGGATGGGGAAATAGATCTATGTGTCTATATTTATAGGTCAAGTATTAAGGTGGCGGAAGGACCTTGGGCCTCTACTCAAACACTCCCTCAATGCATGAATACCTTCTTTTATTAAATTGGAACTCTATGATGCTCACTCTCCCGACACAACGGCTGGAACCAAAGTGGGTGAACAAGTAAATGTGGTGAAGAAAGCTGATGGTGCCCGGCTATCAAAAGAGATAGTGACTGGGGTCTTAAAGGCTTGAAGATAAACAAGCGGCCATCTAGCTCAGAAGCAACAAAGTCCACATGGAAGAACACACCAGCCTGTGTGATCGAGTGGTCCCAAAGGGATCAGTTACCAGGCATCAAAGAACAAAAAAATCATATCATTGACTGCACACCTCCATGATAGGATCGCTGAAGACAAATGGGTGCACAAGCAAATGTGGTGAAGAAAGCTGATGGTTTCCGGCTATCAAAAGAGATAGTGTCTGGGGTCTTAAAGGCTTGAAGGTGAACAAGCGGCCATCTCGCTCAGAAGCAAAAAAGCCCACATGGAAGAAGCACACCGGCCAGTGCAATCACGAGGTGCCCAAGGGACCAGATATAAGGCATCATGCAAAAAAAGATATAAGTGTGTGTATGTATGTGTATATATGTGTATATGTATATATGTATGTGTATATATATATATCATATTAAATAAAGGGGGAAGTGCAGAGTGGAGACCCAAGGCTCAAGTGTCGGCCAATGGAGATCCCCTCATAGAGGGGTTTAGGAGAGGAGATGGGTTAATTAGGGTGTGAGGTATTATCGATGAAGAACACAGCTTTCCCCCAGATCCTGGATGCTTCCTCCCCCCAACTACCATGATCCGAATTCTACCTTGCAGGGCTGGATAGGACAGAGGCTGTACACTGATACATATGAGGGTTGTAGGTACAGGGAATCCAGGGTGGATGATACCTTCAGGACCAAGGGTGTGAGGGACGATGCTGGGAGAGTGGAGGGTGAGTGGGTTGGAAAGGGGGAACTGATTACAAGGATCCACATGTGACCTCTTCCCTGGGAGAGGGACAGCAGAGAAGGGGGTAAGGGAGACTCCGGATAGGGCAAGATATGACAAAATAACGAGGTATAAATTACCAAGGGCATATGAGGGAGGGGGGAAAGGGGAGGGAGGGGGGAAAAAAGAGGACCTGATGCAAGGGGCTTAAGTGGAGAGCAAATGCCTTGAGAATGATTGAGGCAGGGAATGTATGGATGTGCTTTATACAATTGATGTATGTATATGTATGGATTGTGGTAAGAGTTTTTTGAGTCCCTAATAAAATGTAAAAGAAGAAAAGAGAAAAAAATGATTAGGGCAAAGACTGTACAGATGTGCTTTATACAATTGATGTATGTATATGTATGAACTGTGAAAAGAATTGTATCAGCCCCAATAAATTGTTTAAAGAAAAAAGAAAAAAAAAGAAAAATAAGTTTGATTCCCACATACCTATAGAGAAAGCTCTCAAAAGGATATCAAGAATGCTACCATTTACAATAGCCAACTATAAGTAAAATAAATAGGAATAAACCTAAGCATAGAAGCAAGAATATTGTACAAATAGAACTATTAAAAAAGCAGTACTATAAGATACCAAAAGATACACACCTAATTAGAAAAAGGGGTCATGTTCATGAACAGGAATTCTTAACTTTGTGAGAGAAAAAAAACACACCCAAAGTGATCCATAATTGTGATGAAATTCTGGTTCAGATCCCAGCACCTTTCTTTAAGTACATAGTAATTACTCTCTAAGTTTTAAAATAAATTGCCCATCAAGTTTTAAAAGAAATGAAATAGACTCAGAATAAGCACAGTCAAAACTACCCCTCCATATCTTGGAGATACTGTTGTGTAGGGGATTGCACAGTACACTATTAATTGCAAGTTCTACAGTTCAAGACAACCATCTACTCCTCTGGAGACAGATGCAGCTTTCTTATCCTGAAAAGTTGTATTCTCAGAAATCCAAAGGGACAGTTATGATTTGTCCTGGGTGGCTGCTATGAGTCTTAATCGACTCATCAGCAGGAAGTTGAATGTTTGAGAACTGGTGGCATGGGAGGGAAGTCCCTATAACTGCACCTGAGATCAATCTATGGGACAAAGGACAATCATCCTAAGCCATATTTTCAAGTGGATTATCTCTAGACTTTTGTCTCTGAATCCCTAAGACACTCCTCCAGATATGTCCACCAGAACAAAGACTCACTTATGTTTTAGGTTTTCTGGGTGTGAATTAGCCAGTTTCAAGAGAAGATGCCAGAATGGATTTATCTATATACACAGTCAATGGTCAGACAACAGAGTCTACTTTTTTAATCCAAGGTCGAAGATCTCAGAAGACAATTTCAAAAATATTGTCCCTTTGCAAATTAATGGATTGAAACTTTAGGACACAGCCAGATGGGACACTCGGCATCATCAGAAGGTAAAGGAGAAAAGAGGCAGACATTTCTGTGGCAAAGATTCCCTGATTCAGTAGGCTCTGATCCCGTGATTTGGGGGCAAAAGGGGGTGTATAAGAGGTGGGGACTGAATAGCATGTTAATGGGCATAATCCACGGGTCCACAAGGAAGAGACCCCAAAGACTGTACTTGAGCAAGTTTGATGACACTCAGATGTCAAAGATGGGAGTGATGTGTCTGACCCACAGGTTATACATTGAATTTGTAGCCTCCCCAGAATCCAACATTTGCAATAATAAAATCACCAAGGTTAAAGTGTGCCTGCATTGTTTAATTTGAACAAATGCATCCACTAATTCACACATTAATTTATTCATTGTGAGGTCTGAGAGCTATTAACAGACCACATATTCTTCAACACTGAGGGAAAATTAGTAAATCAAGCAATTGAGATAGAAATATGGGCAGTCTTATCCTCAAAAGTGAAACTCACTGCAAGTGCATCTACTGTGACTCACAGGACCCCTCTAAGGCTCATTAGAACTGCTCCTTAGGCTTTCTCTGACTGGAAATATTTACAGGAGTAGACAACCTCATCTGACTCAGGAGGAACCATTGCCTGGATTGAATCCCGGATCTTGTGTTGAGCAACATAATACTTTTTCCGCCACAGCATCACGTCTCTTTCTATTTCTACACCAAGAGTCGTACATGACAGGTTTTTTTAATATAACTTTGAGAACCCACATCATGATGTTTTCCATATTATTATATGAATATAAACTCTGGAATAAGAATAATAAGGGCCATAGAAAACAATGGTGGCTTTTGACTTATGGTGCTTGCAAAGAATGTTGAAAGTGCCTGGGTGGGCTGACAATAAAACACACAGATCTGTTGTGAAGGGAGTAGAGGCAGAGAGTCCCTCAGAATTAAGGACAGTGAGATCTTGTTTCCTGTACTTCGGACATGCTATCATGACACCAGTCCCTTGAGAAAGACTTCATCCACGATAAAGCAGGGGAATCAGTGACGAAGGAGGCACATCATGAGATGTATTGACTCAGTGGCTGTAATAAGGAGCTCAAAATATTAATGGTGATTATGTGGCTGAACTAGGTATTATTTAGTTCTGTTCTCCATTGAATCACCGAGAACTGAATCACTTAACACCATCAAAAATGAATAAATAACACATGGCATTCTTCCCAGGTGGAATGACAGTGCAAGGGGTTAGGGTATATGTTTTATGAGGGAAACACACCTAGCAAAAGGAAATGTATATCATAATACACTGTTTTTATCAGCGTTCTTATGTTGAAGTTCTCTGTGTCTTGGCTAATTATTGGTAGTAAAAGTCTTGTCACCTATTTATAGAGCTGTAAGCATCCAAGGTTAGGGCACAGGATGGCTGTTAGAGACTCAAAGTAATCCTGGATGTGAAATTTTAATAGCAACCCAGGGCACTGTCTGTAATACCAGAAACACCTTCCGTGGTTGTGGAAACTAAGAGTGACTCCAATAATGGCCAAACACCCTATTAGCAATATCCAAGAATTGGTTCGTTTGGGTAATGGTGTTAGAGGATAATATTAAATATATCACGGGCTGCCTAAAGCACAAGCAGGTCTGTCTTGGATTAAGCACATCTTGAATATTTCTTGCATTCACGTAAGACTTTATCTCACTTATTGCGGGATGTCATCATGAGGACCTGGTACCCAGAGAATGGTCTTGTGCTTGGTAAAGCAGAATGACAATGAACAAGGGAGAGACTTTCAAGGAAGTGGATTGTCACTCAGGCTGCAATGATGGGTGCAACAGAGGAATGACTGTGAGGATAGTGCACTTCTGGGCAGTATTTCATCCTGTGGTACATAGGCTCTCTGGGAGTTGAAACCAACTCAAGGGTACCAAACAATACCAACATGGGCAAGAGTATCTAGTTCTAAGTTAAGATTGTTACGTAAATGTGTATTCGTGAGCATTCCCTGGAATGATACATTGGCCAGCTATCTGATGGCTTGGAGAAAAATCTGGATTCACATGAGAATATTTTCCTGCATTAATATTTCCACAAGGATCACTGGTGATGGAGTGGTTATGCTTTGGGATGAGGGCTGCATGTCAGCAGTTAGAAACCACCAGCTGCACCACAGAAGAAAGAAGGGGCTTTTTACTCCTGTAACAGTTACAGTCTCAGAAACCCACAGAGGAATAATGAGTTTTGATATTTGGAATATTTTTAGCTTTGATAATAAATGATACTGGTTAATACAGTCAATTGAAAATAGATATCATCAAGCCATATTACTGTGCACTCTGATTTTGGATAGATGTTCAAAGATAGACAAAGCCCATTCCAATGAAGAGAAGGCATGTCCAGATATATGAAGGTTCCCTAGAATCACTGTGCATGGGGATTCCAAGAGAGGTGCTGACAAGGTGGGGAAACCACAGCTTCTGAGAGGAAAGCATCCTGAGAAAAGCACTTCATTTGCCTGCATCTGCAGAAACCATGGCCTGTTGCAAGGAGGTTTGTGTCTGGGCTCACACTGACTTCCCATCACTGTGTCTCTAGCACAGTAATACATGGCTGTTTCCTCAGGATCCACGGAGCTCAATTTTAAATAAACATGGCCTTTGGAGGTTTCCCTGGTGATGCTGACTCGGGACTGGAGAGCTGGATTATAGTGTGTGCTCCCACCACTCCATATATCACCGACCCACTCCAGTCCCTTTCCTGGAGCCTGGCGGATCCAGTTCACTGCATTGCTTGTTAAGGAAAATCCAGAGACAACAGAGGTGAGAGACAGGGTCTGTGAGGGCTTCACCAGTCCAGGGCCTGACTCTTGTAGCTGCACCTGGGCCAGGACACCTGGGGATAAAGAGAATCCCAGTGAGTCATGTGTCAGATGCTGCATCCCCAGACTTCATGTATGAGTCCCTGAAGCACTCACCTTCCGGAGTTGCCACGATAAATAGGAGAACCCACACATGATTGACCTTCATGTCCATAAGATCCATGATACCCAGGGAACACGCACCAGGGTGAGAAGGAGTCAGAATTTAAGTGTGTTCATGCTGTGGTTTCATCTGGCTGCCTAAGAGGTATTTGCATGTGGGAAGTGCATTTGTACATAAAGGCCTACAGGATAAAGTGAGGTCCCTAGGCCTGCTCCTCTCACTCAAACAATGATGCTGGCAGTGCCCTTATGATAACTTCCTCTCCCTGAGCTCTTTGTTTCGCCCGGATACATTCTGTTCAGGGAGCGTTATGCAGCCACAGATCAAGGACTCTTATTTCCAGTGATAGATAGATAGAGATATCCAAAGAGAGGGAGAGATAGACAAACCATGTAGGACCCACAGGAGGATAAATAAGTATATAAATAGATAATAAATTAAAATATTCACTACAAACCAGGCCATAACTCTTCTGATTCATGACACCTACATTAGTCTATATTTACACATGTGAATATACCATTGTTGTCACACAACCTCCAAATGACCAAAAATATTACTATATTTGGTAAACATGTCTTTGCCAAAAACAAATTTACTGCTAGGTATCATCATACCAAGAATAACTCAGATGATGGTATTTGGTATTTTCAATTGCTTCATATGCATATGAAAATTGAACGTTGACTAAATAGGATTTATAAACATTGCATTTGAATTGTGGTGCTGTCAAGGAATATTGGCATTACCATGGTCTGTCAAAGGAACCGACCATGTGATCTTAGCCTAATGCTTAACCAGTGCGCCTTCACCACCAGCAATGGCTCCTTAAGAGAAAGACTGGACTTTCTACTCCTATAAAGAGTTACAGTCTTGGATATCCACAGGGACCCACAGGGACTTGCTATGAGTCAGCATTAACATGATGGCAGTGAGTTTGCTTTTGATTTGGCCAAAGAAACCAATAAATCTTTCTTGGAAGAATGAATCAAGAATGCTCCTTAGAAACAAGGATGGCGATATGTTACCTCACTCCCTTTGCACATAATATCAAGAGAACCCAGTCCTTGGAAAAGGGAGTGAGATAACATATCATACTTGGCAAAGTAGAGGACAGTGATAAAAAGTAAGGCCCTCGTTGAGATGGCCTGACATAGTGGCTGTAATAATGGGGTCAAACTTAAGAATTATATTGAGGATGACACATAATTGGGCAGTGTTTTGTTCTTTTGTGTCTATGATTGTTATGAGTTGGACCTGAATGAACAGCACCTAACAATAAAACAACAACTACAACACACATAATACCCAGGAGACAACATCTTGGAAAACTTATACTTACAAAAATCCATACAAAATTCTGGCACAGTATAATACCGTATATTCATACAAGGAATGTAGATGAATGAAAAAAAGAATTGAAGATATATTGAGAGTATTGGGGCATCTGATGACCTTCCTTTCATGGTTTTTAATTTTATTATTTAAACGAACCTAATATAAGTTATATGTATATGCTAGCAGAATCATCACCCCCTTGTGTTCGCCTAAAGTCAGACTGTTAAGTATTCCCAGGCATGCAAAGGGGCTGAACTTGTAAATAAACCCATATTTCTGGTCTCTGGATTAGCATGCTAAACAGAATACCATAGACTCCAATGTCTTCAAAAGTGTCGCCAATCTGTATGGTAAGATTCATACAACAATGAGCATGTTAAATAGTATATTTCTGAATGGAGCAGGGGAGGGAGCAAAGTGTGTCCCTCTTTTTACAAAGCAGCCTTCTCATATGATCAGAGTTCATTTTCTATCATTTAAAAAAAGCCTGTCTCAGAAGCAGCACATCCGGAATTCTCATTGGAAGTTAAGATGACAAGTTTGTCACACAAACTTTGGATATATTATCAGGAGGCACTAATATTGGGAAAGGACAGGGCCATCAAGATGGATTGACTGTGATTACAACAATGCTCTCACACATGGGAAAGACTATGAGGATGGTGCTGGACAAACCGCTGTTTCAGTGTATTGTACAGAGAGACTATTATTCACAACCGATTTAATGAAAACTAACAACCAGAATATTGTTTTGCTTGAGAAAGCACGGTATCTTAATTAATAAAATGGAATGCAATATCATTGATTACAAGTTATGAAAACTCAAGGAATAAATAGGAATGGAATCACTGCTCTATGTTAATCCCCGCTATGTGAGAATAATCCTGTTTCAATGAACAATAATAGTGATCTTGCATCTGCACCCTCGGTTAGGTGGGTTCCTATACTTCAAGCATCCTAAACACCCTCCAGACTTGCCCTGTCTGCATGGGAACTTTGTGTTGGGCTCACTCTGAGTTCCACTCACAGGTTGTGTTTGAAAATTAGCAAACATCTTCAACTTCAATAGAATTCTGGGTTAATTCGATTTTCTACCCTTGTTAATGTTCTTCCTTCTGCTCAAAAGTTCACAAGTAAGAAGAGGGATCCCCCGGTGTGGCCAGCTAGGGGTGCTCATGTAGATCATCCACCCATGGGTTGTGACCTGGTCATTGCCACAGGTGGTAAGGTGAGGTAACTCCACCCTGAGTTTGGTTAATATCATTATCAGATGAAGATAATCAGGATGGGGTAAGGTTGTGGAGAGTGGTCAAACACGCATGGGGACCGTGTGTGCTGAACTGTATACATGCTTACAAAAAAATAACTCTCTGTCATTGAGTCAATTTTGTCTCATAGTGACCCAATGGGACAAGGTGGAACTGCCCCTGTGAGTTTCCAAGACTGTAACACTTCATAGGAGTAGAAAGCTTATGTGTATACAGAGCTAAAATGCATTGAGCTATACAAATTCACTTGTGCACTTTAGATATGTTAATTACCAGGGAGAGCATTAAAATGACATAGAGGTGAATAATAAAAGGCATAATATCACTTTATCAGAAAATGAATTACAGGTTCTGTGTTTTAAAAGCAGGATTAATTTCTTAGTAAGGTCATGACAGAATACCTGGGTTGACATTATTATCACTAAATACACACTGAACTCAATGCAATTGTGGTATAATGGTTTGGGTACAAAATGAGGCACAATGAGCATACGCACTCTTCCACATCTTCTCCTGAATGGAACAGTTGGAGCAATTAAATCCCTCTTGATATAGGAAAGGGGAAGTGGTAGCATGTTGTTAATCAACAGTGAAAATGTATCATAATTGGTTGAGATTTAGTTTGTTAAAAGGGATCAAGAACATAACAGCTCCTTCCCCTCCATTAAATTCCTTTTAAACTTAGTTAAAAGCCTGTTCATTATTCCAGATACTCCTAATTCAGGAAGGGGAAGCATGACCATTTAGAGGAGCAAGGAGACTGAAACCTTAGAGGGTAATGGTGTGACAGTCCCTGGAGTAATGAAGACAGAAATTGATGCTGTCGTAATCCCTTGGGGAAATGTAAATTCTTTCTGTGAACTTTGCTCCGTTTTATCCTCTGATGACTGTAAACTTGTAAACCAACCCCCACTGCAACCTGAAAGGAAGTTTGGGGTCTATAACTTGTTTGATTCTCACTGGATTTGTGAAGCAGTCCACTGGGCGTTTCCTTCTGTAAGCCCTAACAGGAATAAACCTAGAATGTCTCAAATCAACCTGGTCTCTGCTTATGACAGCCTGCCCCACACCCTTTCCAGTCCAACAACAATATGAGGTCCTGCACATACCTCACAGCATCTATAATAACAATAGCAATAATACTAATAAAATAATATGGACTACTGACCAAAATGTAAATAAGACTATAAAATTAGAAAATATGAAGAGTTTACACTTGGTAATGAGAGGGTTTTTTTAGATACATCACAATGAGAACATGGACACATAATAAAAGATTGATCACGAGGGTAGATCAAGATTTAAAAAATTCTAACTGTGGCGAAAAAAGTCCCTTAAAAGAGAATGAAAAGCATGCAACATACTTGGTAAAGGTTTGCAGAATCTATGTCAATTAACTTTAATTTAATATGGCAAATTATTTTTATGTAAATACGTTTTAAAAATAAAAATAAAATATCCAGAATATCTGATCAAATATGCAAACCAAGAAGAATTTAACTAAAAATAAATACATGGGCATATTACTCAAATTCAAATAATTTCATTTTGGAAAATTCAAAATGAAACAAGAAGATGATTTTACTGACCTAATAAATAAAATGTTTTCCATCTCCAAACCTTACAAAGTCATTTTCTCGCAAGTGAGCACAGGACAAGGGATTCTCGTGACTCAATTGCTGGAATGTAAAGTGGTTCAGCTACTTTGAGAGACAATCAGACAGTTTCTTACAAAGCCTCTCATTGCTTTACCATTTTATCCTGAAACATGCTCCCAGGTGGTTGCCTCGATGAGTTGAAAATACATGTCCCCCTGAAACCGTGCACTAATGAATTATAGCAGCTCTATACACAGTGAACCCAGCTTGAAATGACCAGCGTGGCCTTCAGCATATAAATAAATAAACAGTCTGTGATACAATAAATACAAATAATGTTATTTTAAAGAGCTTTCAACCCATGGAAATGTTTAGATAAATCTTAACTTGAAGTAGACCTTAAAAAACAGAATTTATCATATGGCTTTGAAATAAAATTGTTAAAAAGAGAATCCTATACAGGTATGACAAACCGATCAGTGACTGTCAGTAATTAGGAAATATGGTGTTCAATCGGGGAGGCATAGGCACTTTTTTGCAGTACCAAAATCTTTCTACTTGTTACCACCATAGCATAAATATGACATTTTGATTCATAAAAGCACTGAAAATTTCACAACATAATGAGTCAGCCTTAGCTTTGGAAATATAAAAATAAAAGCTTAGGGATCTTACAATAGAAATCAAATTAAAAATGATATTATTAAAAATGTATGAGACAACTCTCTGAAGTTGGCAGGGACACCATGCTAACATACATAACTCTAAGGTGACCAAAGACTGTAAACCTAAAGGCAACATAAGTGCACACAGCACCATGCTCTCTGCCTTACAAATTCCTTTTCTATGGCTATAAGGCTCAAAATATGAAATCATTGCACATGGACAATATAATTGAAAATTATATAAATGAAAACGCCCAATGAGAAATGGAATCAAATGTTCTCAATACAACAAAATGTTGGACAACTTTAACGAATAACAAAACACAACATAGTTTTGATTTATAATGTGAAGTGTAAAAATCAGTATTTCCGAGGCCTTTCATATAAGTAAATGATTGAATGAATAAAACAAATGAGGTAAAGAACACCTCCCACACTAGAATTTCCAGTGACTTATATGTGTACTCATGCAGCCACTAGAAAGCAAACCATGAAGTCCTTCAATATTTGATTTTACTGTGGCCCACAAGGAATTTAATTAGAAAGCACATTGCATTTGGTAAATCTACTGTAAAAGATATCTTTACAGTGTAAATTATAAAGATGTCACCTTTAGGAATAATGTGCACCTGACACAGCCATAGTATTTTAAATGATATACACCTGCAAAAGTCTTTGCTTGTCCTTAAATTATTAAAACTGAAAATATTTGATACCTTTGAATTATGATTATGGTGATGAATACTTAATACCTAGTAGATTCCAAGAAAAAACAATCATACTGGTGTTGGAACTAGTGCAGCCAGAATTTTCTGTAGAGGTGAGCATGGCAGGACATCATCCAATGTACCATGTATATACTCGAGTATAATCCGACCCGAATATTCATGGATGCACCTAATTTTACCACAAAAACTGCATTGAAAATGTGCTGTAAAGCTTGGCTGGTACTCAAGTATATACGGTACTTTGGACATGTGATCAAGAGCGAACAGTCCCTGGAGAATGTCATATGACTGGTGAACTATACGGTGGTGAAGAAATATAAGGCACCCAGTGGGATGGATTGACACAGTAGCTGCCACAACAGACTCAAACACAGATGGTGAAGATGGCCCAGGTCCAGGCAGTACATTGTTCTGATGCACAGACGCCACTTGATGGCATCTAACAACAATAGTACAAACTGAAACAAACAATATACCGTGCTGTTTGAACTGGAACAACTCAGAGTAGCATACAGTATTTGTGTGTGTGTGTGTGTGTGTGTGTGTGTACAGATGTCTTGATAATTTGAATGTGTCTACATTGAGAGCATGAACCATAAAGTGTGTAACAAACGTAAACGAGATAACACAGCTGAACTAGAAAGAAAACCGACTAGGATAAAAAGGGATGCCAGGTCATAGTTGACTCCAGCAACGACCCATCTGTGTTCAAGGGAAGAGGGTCAGATGTGAATGTCAGTCTTTTCTGACCTCTTACAGACCCTTAACTAGACATTATTGACTCCCGCCAGTAACTCCAAGAGTGTGCTAGTTGGAGTAAAACAATGAGATCTCTACAGCGAGTCTGCTATTTCCGAAGCAGGTCAACAGAACAGTTTTCTAGCTTTCAACTAGTATTCCAGTGCTTCACTGTTTTCACCATCAAGTGCCTCCAGGTGCCCTCGATGAGTTTGGAAATGTATCCCTGATTTCCTAAGGTTCATCAAACACTGGTTCTTTGCATGGGGCAATAGTTTCTCCTGTTACAACTTTTTGCTTCATAGATATCAATGGTAGACCAGGAGCCATACAATTAGAGAAATTCCTTGGGGAAAACAGTGACATGGAGAAGTGTCCCCAGACCCCAACCGGAACCAGTCCTGAAACTGTCCATCTGCACCTGCTTCAGGGCGTATCCTGTGATCTGTGGAACCTGAGCGCCCCTGCAGCTTAACTCTTTCCCAGCAGGGAGTTTTGTGTTGGGGATCACATTGACTTCCTCTCACTCTCTTTCTCACAGAGTAATAGACAGCCATGTATTCTGTTTTGTAACTGTCCGTTTGCGGATAACTGTGTTCTTGTCACTGTCTCTGCAGATGATGATGGAAGTACTTACACACAAAGACTACATACCAAGGTAATTTAACCTCCCCTCTTGAGGGGATGATTTTATTTCACAGGAAAGTTTTATTCATTTCACAGGAAGTTATTGTCTTGGTTTCTCATCACTAAGTGCAAAACCGGTAAATAAGGATTCAGGTCAATATTCTGAGCACAGCTTTCACCCACCCCCCAGGTTTTCTGACAGTATCAGGATGTGAGTTTTCACAGCGTGTGTCGCACACAGGAATCAATGCGGTGTCCTCGGACTTCAGGCTGCCAATCTGTAGCTAAGCTGTGCTGACTGAGCCATTCAAGAAGACATAGCCCTGTGTGAAGCCCTGGACATATGTTGACTTCCCAGCGTGGGTGTTGATCCAGCCCATCCACTAAAGGCTTTATCCTGGTGCTTGTCACACCTGATTCGTACCATAGCTGGAGAAGGTGTATCCGGAAGTCCTGCAGGACACCTTCACCTACTCTCCTGGCTTCTGCACCTTGGCCTCAGACTGCACTAACTGCATCTGGGCATGCACACCTGTGAGGAAGTAAACCAGAAGGTGAGGGCTCTGGAGCTGCCTCTCCAGCCCCATGTCTGATCTTACCCAGGGCGGCTGCCAATAGGAAAATGAAGCCGCATGTCACCCCTTGATGAGTGCACTTTGTTGTCAGTGGGTCAGGTGCAACCTATATGGCAATGTCCTTGCTTATTGCTGAATGAGGGGTGATGGCTTCAGCTTTCAACTCTCTAAGACATTTATGTGTGCATGAGTATCACATTCATGAACGTAGTTCTGCTCTACATTAGGAATAAATAATAGGAAACCTAGATAACTCTAGAGCAGGGGTTCTCAATCTGTGGGTTGTTCCCCCTTTGGGGGCCAAACGACCCTTTCACAGGGGTCACCTGATTCATAACTAGCAAAATTACAGCTATGCAGTAGCAACGAAAATCATTTTATGGTTGGGTGGGGGGTCACCACGACATGAGGAACGGAATGAAAGGTGGAGAAGCATGCTCTAATCACACGGAGAATAGTGCAGCTGCAGATCTCGAGTGTATCCTGGACTCCTGATGCCTAATGGTAGGCGCATCTCACCAAGTGAGCTGACAGCTAGTCATGGCTGGTACAGATTTACCCACTTACACATGACTCTTATAATTTCACTGACTTCATAGGTGAGGTGTGACAAAATAAACTTTTCAAGAAGTAATTTTGACCATTCAAGGGGGCTGTGTTCGTCTGGGAGAAACAAATCCTGACACTCATATGTGTGTAAGAAAGAGCTTCATATCAAAGAGCAATTATATTTTGAGAAAACATCCCAGTGCAGTTCAGATCAAATCCATATTAGCCCATAGGTTTGATCCTAGTCCATAAATTTCTTTTCAGACTTACGCAGCAAAGATGCCAAATGTAGGACGCTCACAGGCATGTTGGTGAAAAGTCTTGTGGATCCAGTAGTACTGAAGTATCTCAGGCCTGGTGCAAGTCTCCCTGTGGTTCTGCCAACTCTCTAAGTGTGTCTCCTCAACAGGAAGGTGAAGCAGAGAGAGTGTGTGGCCTGCCACCCAGGAGAAAGAGAGGAAATTCCTGAAGCCTCATGAGAAGGTCACAACCATAAGCAAGCATCTTCAGACCATGACCTGGCTGACAGGCTAGACTCCACCCCTATGTTTATTTATCAAGTTAACATGAAATTATGTAACTGCACCAGGACCATTCCTCTTGGTTGTGATGAGGTTTAGTGATTTACTGAGGGGTGGGGGGTTGTCTTACTCATGTTACTGTATCATTCTCCCTCTTACACTAATGAGTGTGTTTTCATAAATAGCCACCTATAACTTCCAAGGCATATTCTCTTACTCGTTTAAAAGAATTGAAACAAAAACATCACTTTAAAGGCATAAAATTTGCTAATTTCTACTACTCACATAAAAACCAGTCCACAAAGCACAATGGAAAAAATTGAAAAAGCAACCAATTTTATAATATAAAAGTCTGTAAATGCTTAAAAAACATCCAAATCAAAGGAATACAATATTTAAAATATAGGAAAATATTATCTTTATCACCATAAGTCTAATAGTATTCCATACATAAATTCAATTAGTTTACAATATATATTAAAGTGACATTAACAGGATTAACCAAAGTTGTAGACTTAAATTAAAAATAATATCAGTGCTGTAAAAGAGAGAGGGAGAGAAAGAGAGAGAGAGAGGGAGAGAGAGAGAGGGAGGGAGGGAGGGAAGGAGAGAGAGAGAGAGAGAGAGAGAGAGAGAGAGAGAGAGAGAGAGAGAAACCATAAGATCAGGATATATCACTGCAAATTTGGGAAAATATCAAGAGTAGAGCACACATGTTCATAAAAATACTTCTGTTTATGAATGGTCCTATAACTATCCAAGAGCTTAGGGCTCATGAGAACACACTAACCTTTGAATGTTCTTCATTTAAAAAGCCAGGACATTGGTTTTTCCGGTTTCAGCAAGAAGAATCTGGTTACAGAGCAGAAGGGGTGATAAAATATAGATCAGTTTTCTTGATGTTGGGCCATGAGGCATCCTTTGCACACATCCCCCTATAACATCTATTTACATGAAGATTACCACAACTCTGTGCCTATGTACCCATTTTGTGTCCTCTGTGAACCCTTGCAACTCCATTTCCACTGTGGATCCCTGCGCTCTCTGTCTTGGCCTGTCTCATCCTCCTCTGAGTCAGGCATGAGTTCCTTATTCTGCCATGTGAGACCTGGATGCACTGGTGCTGGGAGTCCCTGCATGCACGCATCAGAGAACTGACATGGACGGACATATCAAAATGCCAACCAAAATCTAGAGAGAGGGACATTCAGAGAGGCACAGCAGAAATCTGCTTACCTGGATCAGAAACCACTGAAACCATTTATTTGAAAAATATATATGTAAATTAAAATGTGATCAATTTCTAGAGGCTGAGTATTGATTACTGTGACTGAGAAACCATTGGGGCCGGCCATTAGTGGAGCCCCATGTTCTATGGACATTAACTGTAAAACCCCTCCAGATTTTTGAGTGAACATTCAAAACAAGTTCTCTTGTTTCTGGCCCTGGAGAGGAAGACCATTCTCAAGCTGAAAGATTTCTCACCACAGGAAGGTCGTTTTTATTAACTTTTCATAACTGGAGGTGAAATATTTCCCCTATCAAACACACATCCATATCTCACATCTTACCCATGACACTTAAGTAGGGGAGGAGAGTGAGAGGCATAGTCAACAGGGATAAACAGTTCAAAGTTAAAGAATGTGGATACTGCTGATAAGGAAAGGAACATGGACCAGGGAATATATCAACTATAGCACAGGCATGAAGGTCAGAGCCCCACTACCCAGGTCCTATAAGATGTTCAGACTCAATCAGAAGATCACACAGAAAACTCCCTGTTTTCTCACTTCAACACCATGCAAATTCCCAGCATAACAAATGTGGATTATGATTTAGAAAGGGAAGAATCTGCCCCTCTGAGGAGGAAAAAAATTAGCAAACATTAATATGGTGTAACTCTTGCCAGGATAGCATAAATCCTCATAAGACTTAGCTCTGAGACCAAGGGTAATAAATGTTTCTACCTCACAGAAAGAGTAAATAAGATGAAATTCTCATTTATCTGAATACATCAATCCCATATGATCATGTCCTTTCTGAGCAGTTAGTTTTTAGTCTGTGTAGCATTGTGACATCTCAAATTTAATTTAACTTTTTGAAGGTTTTCATGTTTCATTTTATATTGAAAACTGAACTGAATATTTTTTGAGTCAGTCACACAATCAACTTTTTTAACACATTGCTATAGATCTGCAAACAAAGAATGAGAAGACTAAAGAGATGCTCGCATTCTAATAGAAAGTAAGTCAGTGGAGCAGTGAATAAAGCAAACATAAAGAACAATTCGTTTATTTCAAAATACAATGAAAGTAATAGCTGAAGGGAGATGCCTGAGTACAATCTGTCAAGTTTTAAAGGCAAAATGAAGATTACTTATGATACATAAGCAGTATCATAAAGAGCAAATGTGTCATGATCCAAAACATTTGACTAAGACTAGAATTCAGAATCCTGAGCACCTGAAAAGAGGCATGAGAGTAATATTATTTAGGGAGAATCCAGACTGCATCCTACTTGAGAATGACTGGGAAGTTCCTTGCTCTTGGACCCAACACCTCCAGGCACACCTAGGTCAGTCTCTCTAGACCTACTTTGTGAATTACTTGTTTGGCATATAGTCCATTCTGTGTAAAGTGTGAATGAAGTCACCGCCAATATTAATTCAGAACACTTCTTATTAGGTAGTTGCCATTGTCATAGTTAACTTTACTTCAAAAATTGGAGGAAACATTAACCTTAATATAGATGGTGACACATTGTTTTTGTGTATGTGGAGATCATTTTGACTCAAGGTCACTATTTACTACTAACTAGAACTGGACGCAGATAGTTCTCTAGACTGTAATCTGTGTGGACACAGCTTGTCAGTTTTTGTGTGCACAGGGACCAGGTGGTGGTGGTAATGGCTCACCTTTCAAATGCCATCCATGATCTTAAAATTTGAGTCACAGGGATTGCTATTTTATAACCTGCAAATATAGGGAAAAACCAAAATAAAAAAAATATTTTATTAACATGTAAGTATTTTTTGATGGACTGTAAGCAACTGTTTTCCCTTCTCAACCCCATCACCCTCCTAACCGGGGCTGAGAAGTTTTAACCTCATGTCTGAGCTACAATCAGTAATAAAGGATGAGCATGCTTTCTGTGACTTTCCTAAAAATTACTTCATTATTTTCAGCTTTTTTGTGCACTATACACTTGTATTACATTTATATTTATTCTTAAACAAAAGGAATGGTGTAATAGATTTCAACAGATAAGGAATGGTGTGACTATCACACAAGTAATTATGAAGGTGTTTGTTAAGAGAAAGTGTGCTCACTTTCTGTGGAAAACACAGAATTGTCCATCCTAGATTGAAGATTGCAAAATAAATAAAGAAATAAAAATACTTATGGTATCTTCTGAGTAAAAAAAACAACATTCATGCAAAATGCACGATAAATATAAAAGTTATCACACTTGTGAATCTCTCTAGGTGAGAAATGCCCATCAATATAACCAATAGAAGAAATATATCCTAACAATCTATGTGCATGCTAAGACAAAAAATAAGGCCACATTATCTTCATGAAAATCTATCAATAGTCTGTCTGGCCTGAGAATGGCTCCCTCATTTCAGAAAGCTGCAGTGTCACAAAGGGACAGGGAATCCAACTGCCAGTTTATTCATATGGTGAACATCACATTTTCTATATTTTCAAGAAATTAAGTTGAAACTAAGAAAAAACCCTGAAGATCACAAGACAGAATTTCGTAAGAACGACCACTTCCATGCAAATACCCTTTTACAGGAGTAGTTCAAGCCTGTCTGAGAAGATCACTTTGGGTCACAATCAACTGGATGGCGGTTTGAGTTTCTTGTTACAATTTAGGAGACACTAGTACACTTCCTGCGGTTGTAAATAGCGATCCCTCAGAACCTTTGAGAGCGTTGGGAACAAAAGCAACTGAAGTCAAAGCAGAAAGCTGCATCTGAGCACAGCCTTGCACCTGCTCCTGCTCCTGGGCCTGTGCTGTTAGTGCTGAGCGCCCCCTGCTGGTCCCTGCACCCAGGCTGTCCTGCAGGATAGTGTATGTGAGGGCCACCCTGACTTCCCTGTCTGTGTCCACCTGCACTGTAACACACGAATGTGTCCTCAGTGCCCTCAGAGGTCAGAGGTAGGGAGAACTGCTTTTTGGAAGAGTCAAGGTCACTACCTCATTAACCAATATTAGGAGATCTCCATACACCATGGCCTCTCCTTGGCTGCTGCCTGATCCGATTCCAATTATCCTCTCTCTGACACTGACCACATGGTACAACAAGCACCTTCAGGAGAAAGATGGGAAGGAAGGAGATAGACATTTCTGAACTAAGTCGCCCTAGCTCAGCAGGCTCCAGAGTCTCCTCCTGGTAAGGCCACTTTTACCCAGGAAACTATACCAAGCATTTTCATGAGTGTAACTGACCAGTCAAAGGTTGGGACCCATGAGCACTTTGCTCATGTCAAAGCACCAGGGTTCCACCTGGAGATTTCTACAAAGCTGTTTCCCAAATCAAGTTGAATGCAGGCAGGTGAGTTAAGTAAGAAAGGAAGCAAATGAATATACACGGATATCATGGCTACTTATTGGGGAAATTTTCTAGCAATATTGGGAATGTCTTTCGTAAGAAAAAGGCCAGGAAATTTGACCTGAGGATCTTCCTATTACGACAACGCACCCGCTCATTCTTCAAGGGCAGCAAGGGCTGAACACAGAATTTCATGAAGAAAGCTAACCTAATCTGCTCTATAGCCCTGCTGTTATTCAAAAGTCAGAGTGGGCTGCTCCAGAGTGTTATTCAGAAGTCAGAGTGGGCTTGCACAGTAATACATGGCCGTGTCTGAGTCCTTCAGGCTGCCCCACTGCAGGGACATGGTGCTGATGGAGTTGTCTGTGGAGATGGTGACTTTTCCTTGGAAAGATGGGTTGTACTTGGTGTCAGCGTTATTAGGATAAATCATTCCTATCCATTCCAAGCCCTTTCCAGGTGGCTGCCTAATCCAGTGGATCCAACTTCCAGTAAAGCTGTACTCATATATCTTACAGGAGATTCTCAAAGACTCCCCAGGTCTCTTCACCTCTGCCCCAGACTGCACCAGCTGCACCTGAGCACAGACACCTCTGGAGATAGGATTCAGAGATCAGAGATTACACACACACACACACACACACACACACACACACACACACACATACACACACACCACCGCCACCACCACCACCACCTACCACCCCTGCATTCAAACCCTGTGGCAATCCTGATTTGGGAGAAGAGCAGTGAGGTGATCTAGGGGGAAAGTCCCCATCTTGCAAGGAAAATGGAAAGCAATCACACTGTGGCCCCCAGCTGGGTGATGAGGGGGCTTCCCCTGTGGAGGTGGCCTGTGGGTCTAAAATGGATGTCTTCCACTTTGCATATTTCTGCCTTGCCCTCCATGTCAGACTCCTCCAGCCTTATAACCCTGGAAACCCAAGGCAGGGGAGGTGCGGGTCTTGGCACTGCTAGGAAGGACAGAACCTGATCCTACTAACATCACACAACACACACACAACACAACACACACACTGGCAGCCACCCACGGAGAGTTTTGAACGGTGGCTCTCCACTGACAATCCACACCCGGGGAGTAATGGTTTCAAACCCATTGTGAATCTGCAGCTCAAGTAGCTTGGGGCCCTCACAGACAGTCCCTCCTTATTGTCTGTGGGAATTATGTCCAGGATAGAAATTACCTCTGTCTCCTTAGTGAAGACTTTGAAGAATCTGATCTCCCAAATGTCACCTTTTGACAGACTCTCAGGTGTGTCCTAGCGCCCAGGTCTGCCCTGCGCTTCCTGCTGCCTGAGGAGAGGAAAATCTCAGGGAATGTCAGCTTTACTCAGAGTGTCAGACAAATCTGTGCAGATTAAAGCCAAAGATGAGTGTATCACTCTGAATACTCATGGTCAACGTGGCCCTTGTTCCCGCCTCACTGACATTGTAGCTCCGTTCAGAAAAAAAGTTAAAAATCTAATAAAGAGAATATTTCACCTTCAGCAGTTTCATAATTAGTCCCTAAATGTTTCTCTGAAATGCTCTGATCTAAACTAAATAAAACCATCAGTGTGTTAACTTTTCTCTCGCTGAGGAGGCTTTGAGGTTCAGGAAACACAAAGAACCGCTGCCATAACAGCCCACGAAGACAATGTCCTACATCTGGATTTTGAGAGTAGTCACTGGGGACTTTAAACCACATGAGGTGCAGCTAATTGTCTCTCCCTTTCCAGAGTGATGATCATTGAAGACACATGGAAACCATTCATCCAATGCTGTAATGAATCATGGATATGAGTCTCCTGAATTCTAAGACCAGAAGAAATAGACGATTCCTTGCTATTAGTTCTCACTTGTTTGGAAAAGACAGCATTAGAAGGTCTTGGGGTAGAGTGGGATAAAAAAGTGGACACACACACACACAAAGAAAAGAAAAATAAAAAGACTAGGCTTCCTGGTTGGGTAGACTTGTGGAAGTCCTGAGACTATGGCTGTCTATTTCAGTGTTAAGTCCATAATTGAAAATGGTGAATTGAAATACTCCACTATTTGGTTGCATTATGCTGTTACTTATTTATTGTATTTAAAATATTAGCTAGAACTTATTTTATATATTCTGAAGAAATAATGTTATATTCTCTCCACCTGTCTGGTAGCTCATCATAATGTGGTGGCCTGTGCTTTGCTGGCATGCTGGAATATACGTCAGTGTTATATGTAATGCCAGCAGGGTCATCCAAAAGGAGCAGGTTTCAACAAAGCTTCCAGACTAAGAACAGACAATACAGGACCCCTCTCCCCTCTTCAGAGGAAGAAGCTGCTAAAATCTTATGCAAACCTTTGAAGCATTGTTGAATACTGACAGCCTAAGCAAAGAAAGTAGGAAATTTTTAAAACTACTCAAGTTCGAGGGCCCTAAAATGTGACCAAAGAGAGGCTGATTTCTTGGAGTGGAGATGGCCATGAGGACATGATTTGGGTAAATCCTCTGCGAGTGGAGCCCTCAGCATCTTCATTTACTGATGGAGCATGACTCGAGGTAGAGAGAAACAACTGAGAAAGTCTTCTAAGGACCAGAACTTGGAATTTGCATACTACAAATTTAGGGAATTTGGAAGTGGTCAAAAATAAATGAGATGCATGATATTGATTGGTATCCTAGGCATTAGTGAGCATAAATGGAATGACTGGTATTGGCCAATGTGAATCATAAAATCATAGGATTTACTATGCCGGGAAAAGCACAGTCAAGAGAATGGCATGGCATTCATTGTCAGAAAGCATCTTACTAAACCCATCACGAAACACATTACAATATTTGAAAGGATTATATCTGCCTTCAAGGAAATCCAATCAATACAACTATTATCAAACATTACTTGAACAATGCAATTGCCGCCAAATTTAGCATATCAATCAGTAATGTATAATACGAATAAAAAATATTTTAATTTGCTCCTCCCTCCGCACTTTCTGCTGTTGAGATCTCAATTCCATTATTATACATCCCACATGCAATAGGTTTGATTTTACATATTTCTTATATTGTATTCCTATGTCATAAAAATAGCGAAATCCCTTGGGGGAAACAGCGAGATGGAGAAGCATCCCCAGACCACAACAGGAAACCAGCCCTGAAACAGTCCCTCTGCACCTGCCCCTGAGTGTGTCCTGTGATCTGTGGGTCCTGAGCGCCCCCTGCTGCCCAGCTCTCTCTCAGCAGGGAGTTTGTGTCTGGGATCATACTGACTTCCTCTCAAGTTCTCACAGAGTAACAGAGGGTCTTGTCTTCTATTTTCTAACCTTCCATTTGCAGATGAACTGTGTTCTTGTCATTGTCTCTGGGGATGTTGAATCAGCCCTTCACAGAGTCTGCATTGTTCTTAGTGCTGCAAGGCAGTGTTTACACAGGGATATGAACAAAGGCTACATACCAAGGTACTTTTATACTCCTCTCTTGAGGGGTGATTTAATGTCACAGGAAAGTAAGGTCAATCTCAGGAAGTAATTTTCATTGTCTGTCATTTCTAAGTGCATTACTGGTAAATAAAGGATTCAGCGAAATATTCGAAGTCACTGCCTCAGTGAGCACAGCTGCCATATCCCCAGGTTTCCTGACGCTCTCAGGATGTGGGTTTCACAGCGTGTGTCTCACACAGGAATAGGTGGCAGTGTCCTTACGCTTCAGGCTGATAATCTGTAGATGAGCTGTGCTGATGGAGGCATTCAAGGAGAAGACATAGCCCTGTGTAAAGCCCTGGACATATTTTGACTCCCCAGTGTAGGTGTTGATCCAGCCCTTCCACGGAAGGCGTTCTTTTATGGGAGCTTGTCAAATTCTATTCATACTGTAGCTGGCGAAGGTGTTTCCAGAAGTCTTACAGGATAACTTTGCCAATCTCCAAACTTCCCCCCTACGCCCAGACTGCACTAACTGCATCTGGGCATGCACACCAGTGACGAAGTAAACCAGAAGGCACATGCACACCTGTGAGGAAGTAAACCAGAAGGTGAGGGCTCTGGAGCTGCCACAGTAGTCTCTCCATCCCCATATGTTATCTTACCTAAGGTGACTGTCAATAGGAAAATGAAACCCCACAGTTACTCCTTCATGAGTGCCCTCTGTTATCAGTGGTTTAGGAGCAACCTAGATGGTAATGTCCTTGCTTAATGCTTCCTCAGGGGAGATGGCTTCAGCTTTCAACTCCATAGGGCACTTGGTTGTAGATATAATTCACATTCATGAATGTATTTCTGGTCTACATCTGTGATAAATAATAGGAAGCCTATATAATGCTAGAGCTGTGGTTCTCAACCTGTGGGACACGACCTATTTGGGGATCAAACGACACTGTCACAGTTGTGGTCTAAGACCATTGGAAAACACATATTTCCAATGTTCTTAGGAACCAAGAGACAGCTCCTCTGTCTCCAGGCAGGACTGCCCACATGCAGATACACCCACATACCAGTACCCGGCGTGATTACATCATCATGCCAACCCTATTACATACATCATGTACAAATACAGGTGTATATGACAGTTTTGGCACCATAATGTACTTATATGGATCAGTCATACATGTATAGAGAGCAACTACTGTGCAGAGAGCAGTTACTCTGTAGAAAGCAGCTGCTGTGTTTAAAGCAGCTACTCTGTTAAAAGCATCGCCTGTGTTGAAAGCAGCAGTATGGAAGGTAAAACAACATTTCATGAATTATAATTACTGGGTAAATGTAAAATCACCAACAACTACAAATATATACACATATGTACCATGGGAACTTAATCTAGATGCTGATCGGTCTTTTTATATTCAGCTGTGGTTGATGTGAATACTGCCCCCTTGTGATGGTAACAGGTATGTAAAGAAAACAACACAGAATCGTAATCATAGGAAACTTTAATGAACTGTATTGACTGAACTATGCCATCTATCATCTTTTGTATTATTAAAACTATTGTTATATATTATTTTCGCTAGCAAACCATTACATGACAATGGATCATGTAGAAAAGAACATTAAGAAAATATAGTAGGGATTTTTTGCAGTATGTTTTTACCTCAATCATTGCAGCAGGAATTGAGAAACTGCAATATGGTATTTGTTGTGAAGTCCTATCAGCCAAATCCATGAAGCCAAACAAACTAAAATGCCTTTTTGATAACAAGCATCGGAGCTTTGCCAGCAAGGATACCAACTATTTTATAAGCAAAGCTGATGGACTCAAGAAAGCCAGACTTGATATTGGTAGCAAGTACCACAAAGAAAAAGTAGCAGCCGTTGAATCTTCATATTTGGTGGCACTCAGAATCGCCAGAGCTATGAAACCTCACACCATTGCTGAGAATTTACTGTTGCCAGTGGCCAAAGTCATTGTTGGGTTCTGATCGGAAATGAATTTGTTACAAAATTGAGTGTAATTTCCTCACCTAATGACACTGTCCCCAGAGAATAGCTGACATGTCTGCTGATATTTTTGATCAGATAATCCAAGAAATTAAATCTGCTCCAATTCCAATATTTAGTATCCAACTTGATGAATCTACAGACCTTGCAAACTGTTCACAGTTACTCTTTTACGTGAGGTGTATGAATGACAACTTTAAAGATGCGTTTCTTTTTTGTAAACCTCTTGAAATGACAACTGCTGCACTTGAAGTATTTGATACATTTGGTTCATTTCTGAAAGAACATACGATCTCTTGGGGAAAGGTTTGTGGTGTTTTCACAGATGGGGCTCCAGTTATGCTAGTATGTCGATCTGGATTTCAACGTTTGGTACTGAATGAGTGACCAGAATTCATCAGAACTCACTGTATGATTCATTGGCAAATATTAGCAATGAAGATGCTGCCACAAGGGTTACAAGAAGTGATGAAAAGCGTCATAATTTCTGTCAATTTTGTAATGACGAGCACTTTAAACAGTCGACTGTTTTCCCAACTGTGTAACAAGTTAGATACGCCAAGTTATGGTCTGTTATTTCCCACTGAAGTGAGATGGTAGTCAAGAGGAAGAATTTTAAAACGTGTTTTTGAGCTTCATAATGAACTCAAAGCGTTTCTCAATCAGATAGCAAGACCGTAGTTCGAAGCACCTTTCAGTGATAAAAGTGAACTGCAGATATAGCTTACTTGGTTGATGTGTTTGTCATCATGAATGAGTTCAATTGATCCCTGCAAGGACCAAATGCAACATGCCTCGAATTGTCTGAGAAGATACAATCATTCCACATGATATTTCAGCTTTGGCAAAAAAAATAATAATTGGTTGAAAATAAAATGTATGTATGGCCTACCTTATCTGCTTTCTTTGAGGAACATTACAATGAACCAGCCAAAAGGACCCCGATGATAATTTCTGTGAAAGAACACTTATACATGCATGCAGCTGCTCATGTGTTTGCTGACCCCCTTGAAGTCCCTTGCCTTAGCATCCTGCGTTCCTGCTAATGGTAGCACATTAATATCTCAGGAGGGGTTATAGGCTATGGATAGTTGCAAGCAATTGCCGATTTGGAAAATAACTTAAATTACTGAATATGAAACTGATGAATAAATATGAGAGGTTTAACAGAGGTGCAGAACAGAGATAGAATTTAGCCAGGAATGTGAAGTTGAGAAAGATTTTACTGAGGCAGGGAAAGAACTCCCAGGAGGGAAGGGAGAGCAGAGAAAGGGATGGAGGCATCTTGAGCCCCTGGGAAGGTTCTGAGACCCAACATATTAGGTCAGGGAAATAGCACCTGGTAGTGAGGCAGTGGGACTTAAATAGGGTCCAAGCCAAGGACATATGCGTTGATAAGGGGAAGGGAGGTTTTAGTGCTGTAGCTGCAGGATTTGAGCCAGGATGGGGTCTGTGAGTAAATAATCTTGTTCTCAGAAAACTTGCTTCCTGGAACACTGGGGAGAAGAGGCTGTGCTCTGCCCCAGGAGGTAAGCTTTTTGAACTGCTGGAGGCAGATGCTTTCCATTTCAGCCAGGTCATTTGTCTTCTCGAGAAGCTGGTACAGGTGGCTGCCTTGGCTCGGACCCGGCCCAAACAAAATCCACACCTAAGTCACAATAAAGAATTATTTCACAACAGAATTTTAAACATTTTAAAATTATTATCTGTTCTTCTGAGACAGACTATCACTAGTCACAATCACGCCATCTTTTTGAATGAATGATCTTCATCCTTCACCCTCCCATCTCAGAAAGTCTCACCAGTGTTTGATTTTAAAATGGACTCTTATGTTCTGGAGATCAGGAAATTGTAATTAATAATATTGTTGAATTTGATGTTGTAACCAGGATATTGCTATTTTTATTTTATTAACCAGGATGTTATCATCAATCCTGTACCCCGTAGGACTCACTCATTTTAAAGAAGAATAACATTAGTTTTACTTTCTGCTTTTGTCCATGTTGGCTTAAGCCCTAAACAAATGATAAATGAGCTTTTGCCTTTAAAGATTGACTGAAATATCCACTTAGAACTGCAATCAAAGAGTCACTTTTAGATTCTAGCAGTCCAGTGATAACCAAATAGTCTCTTCTAAATTATCAAGGCATTATAGTGTTCATCATTTATTTGATGCCACAACACTTCTGCCAAAAGTCGCATGTCTGAAGAGCAAGTTTAAGGCTTAGTCCCCAACCCTTTCATCTCAACCCCCAAAAGAAGAGATTTTAAGGAGGGTAGACTTAAGGGAGTTCCCCTGTAGACATTTAAAGAGAGCGAGCTTAGTCCCCTGTCCTCAATTCTGACCAGATGGATGAAAATATCCACTCTTGATTACAGAGCTATTAATAAAGAGCTTTGCAGAAATGACTATATGTTTAGGTTCTCTGGTGAAAGAAAGCCACAAACAATTCGGTTTATAAATGGCTCTGCCAATATTTTTCTTTAGATTATTTCAGGCAAAGCTTTCTTGGGGTGTGAGCCTATTCCCACCTCTCTTTTCTCTACCACATATACTGAATGAAATTCTCCTTGTTCTCACTATGATAACTTTGATGGTTTTCCCCGTGAGTAACGTGTTTCAGTTCAATACTTCAATGTCTTCTTAAGTTGCTCTTTAAAATGTTCTGTTCAGCTCTTCCTTCATCATTTCTTCCGTTTGCTTTACCTACATTTCTACCAGTGGTAGGTATCAGTCTCCTTGATGTTCGCCTCGATCATTCTTTCTTTTCTGTCTTGGGAATGATGTTGCTTTCTTCATACATAATGCTATTGATGCCATTTTACAGCTGATCCAGTTTCCTGTTGTTCGCGTTCAATTAATCATATCTGTACGTGAGATGGTCTTGACATTCATGTGTGATGTACCAAAGGTTATATTTGTGCTCTCATGTCTTTGACTCATGTCTTCAGCTTCATGGTCCCAGCTTCATTTTGACTGAAGATAACAAGCTCCTCCAAAATCTCTATTATGTTTGGCCTTACATTTTATAATTTCACTTTGGTCAGGGTATACATAACATACAAAGTCAACAACAAAAAAACAAACTCACATCAATGAATTCCTTGAGATAATGTCACAATGAAGTAAATAATCTTGCCCTCAGGTAGAGTACATTGGAGAGTGGATTACCTCTACCCTCTATACAGTCAAGGCATTATAGAGCAGTCCCTTAGCGGATTGAGTGTGTGTCCTTGACAGATAGTACAGTACTCGAGGTTGCATACACAAAAGTTGTAACCTAGCCATCTTTCCCAGACTGCCTTGTTTGGAAGGGCTAATCTTCTAAGCATGTGTTGACATTTTGCTCCTCTTTGGGCTTCTATAATCCCCCATTCTATTGTGATTAGTGAACTTTCAGTTACTCATGAATTTGAAAGTCTCCTGTATTCTGTGTCTTAGTGATGTAACAACCTGACTGTGAATATTTAATGCTCTTATGACTTTGTGCTAATAGCATTCCTCATCCACATTATGTATCTGTGGTTTTGTGTCATCTTTTTGTCCTTATGGCTGAGTAAATGCTGTCCTTAATTTATATTTGGGACTGGGGTATCTTTTGTACTCTAAAACATTTTCCACAGACATACTTGATTTTACTTCAGTGAATTACATTGGTATAAGCCTATATGTATAGCAGCCATTTGTGGTTTTTACAAAGGTATATGTGATTTCCAAATTTCTATCAGAAGGACCCCGTTTTCCAACTGCTTTTCTTTCCTCTGTTTCCTAATCTCTCATTCCACTTACCAATAATTATCTATGCTACTTGACTGCATGGTAGGTCAATTTCATACTGAAGTGGATGGAAGAATTCTTTAATTTCTTCATTAGTGATTGGTGGGTAAATTTGACTCTTCACTGTATTGGCAAGATTTTCTTGTATTTGCACAGATATTCCATCACAGGGAGCATTGTGGTTCAATATAGTTCTCAACATTTCCATTTGATGAGTGAACAGTCATTCCTCTTGTATTTGTCTATCCCGCGTAGTAAGCCATCTGATTATTTGATTCAATAAGCAACCACCATATTTCTGACTGTACATTTTTCTCACAGCCATCCTAATAGACCTTGGGATGCAATCATCACACACATAGGTAGCTAATGTCATTTCTTCTTTACCATGTTTCCTAACTCATAACCTCTGCTTCTGTGTTTCTGTCATTTTTAAGACATTCATGTTTGTGATGCATATGGGATTGTTTTGGATTAGGTTCATGAGGATGAAGTTATCTTTGGTATGATAATGTGGCCATTTGGAGGCCAAGATTACAGGATGCATCTGACATCAACAGCTTTACCCCAATCCACCCTTGCTAGCTTAATTTCTCTCTTCTACACAATATGAGAATAGAGGCCAGCAGACAGATAGGATTCTAGTACCCTCATATCATAACAGGCAGGAGCAAAGCATGTTCTAGGAAACCAAGACCTCTGCCCTTGGAATCTTCTAGACCCAGTGAAACTTGGATGCCAAGATTCATGAAGATCTCCAGAAATACAGGCACTCTTGACTGTTGAAAAGAGACCCATCATACTAGATCCATTCAAGGATGCCACATTGTGTCATGTAAAATGAAGTAAATCAAGCCCCATTTCATTTAGTCCTATTCCCCTCATTGCCATCCTGTAGAATAAATTTTAACTGCTCTCGAAGTCACTCAAGGTTATATATCATTGGTTTCTTCACTTCTTGTCCCTAGTTTGAGGCCCCTTCTTAGAAAAACAGAAAACTTACACCCTTGCTGGTAATTGAAAACTTTTGTAATAAAGCCTATAGTCCCCAATGATGTATAAAAATAGCTTATTGTCACTGTCAATGCTGATGAATGGCAACCATGTAGGACAGAGTATACTGCCCTTATGGGTTTCCAAGATTGTACTTTTTTTTGACACTTTAAGGTCTTTATTGATGCAAACCTGAGCACAGTCAGGTGGGTGGGGTCTATCAAGGAAGTGGGGTGGGCCAGGCCTGTCTCCATGATCACAAGGTTGTCTTGGGCATGCAGGATGGTCACCAACTGAGGACTCTGGGGAAGTACTTGCCAATGAGCCCCTGGTAATAGGGGTGCAGTATGTCCACATCAGGCAGGTCTGGGCATTTGATGTAGAGTTCAAACTTGTTGAACTCCTGAACCCGGGGCGGCATGTTCAGGGCTACACAACTGCCGGTAGTCACCACCGGTGTGCCACGCATAGAAGGAGTGGAACTAGAGGAAATTTGTTGAACTTCATCACTTGGTACATATACTCATCATGGCCCCAGTACATGAGGACATTCCCCAGGCTGCAGTGAGGCTGGTACATCCCAAGCTCAGAGCTGTATAGAGGATCCCTGAGGCCTGGATTGTCCTGGAAAGTTGAGTCGCAGAAGACCACAGAGGCCTGGGGCCAGCAGCCCACAGGATAGGTGTTTCTAACTACGGCCCACTGGGGCTCCTTGGCCAGGGGCAGCAACTTCCCCAGATTATGCAGCATCCCCACCAGGTACAACCAGTCCTTGTGGGGATGTGCCCTCCGGATGCCCTCCACAGTCTGGAAGGCATGGAAGGAGGTAGGGACGTCCACATCCGGATCCGACTCATCCACCAGCTGGTCAAGCAGGTCTATGGCCTCCAGGACTGTCATCTCCTTGGAGGAGCAGGTTCCGAAGTGGGCGTGCTTCCCTCTGATGAAGTCCACCACCTGCTGTGTGTGCATGAGTCTATAGCTGGCAAAGACGAGGTCCAGGAGCTGGCCACAAGTGTAGTTTCAGAAGATGGCCTTCCCCTTGCCCATTCTGGGCTCCATCTTCAGCTGGCCAACCATTGTGGATTCTGGGAACTCTTCAAGAGTATGGAGTCAGAGAGAAACAGTGTATCCCACAACAGACCTAGCCAGTCTTATGTAATCATCCAAGACTGCAATACTTAATGGGAGTAGTAAGCCCCATCTTTCTCCCCTCTAAAAAACATTGGTATCACTTTTACACTGAATGGACATTTCCATTTTGCTTCAGTGGGCAGTATCATGTACCTTGGGAAACACTGCTGTATGTCTCTAGGGGAGCCGACTGTTATCTCTCTGAATCGCAGAAGCTGGTGGTTTTGAAGCCTCCAGCTCATGATAAATGGAGGAATAAGTCCACACTGGAGCACAGCTCCAACACTGACATCCTTACATGCCTGCCACACTACAGATAACCTCGACCCCAGCAAGTTGATACACATAATGAAGAATTACACAAAGAGAAGATGTAAGACACACCAAGTCCCTGAATAGGTATTGAGGTGTTAAAGAGATTGAGGGTAAACAGGACACCCTAATCTGGTTACTCTGTTTATATTGAGTAGAGCAACTATATCCATATGTTCATAATGCAAAATAGAGTGACCTCAATTCACAATGGCCTCAAGGAGAGCCAAGTTTAAGGACCCAGGCCTTCAACTTCTTGGCCCCTCCAAACTTAGCTTCTCAGGACCATTTAGAGCAGTGGTTCTCAATCTTCTTAATACCATGACCATTTAATACAGTTCCCCCAACCATACAATTATTTCCATTGCTACTTTATAACTATAATTTTACTACTGTTATGAATCAGGCGACCCCTGTGAATGTGTCGTTTTACCCCCAAAGGGGTGGCAATCCACAGGGTGAGACCCACTAATGTAGACAGTTTTCATGTTACTGCATATTTCAGCTCACAGTTGCAGAGGCTGACAAGGCTCAGATTCCTGTCCTGACTCTTATCCTAGATCAAGTATATCCAGTGGCTGATGAATGCAAGATGGGAGGTAAGATGGCAGACTTCTTTCTCAAGCAAATTGAGACCGACAACTTCCAGAAACACAATTACAGGATTTTGTCTCAAGTCCCCAAACCTTCAGGTCAGATGAAGTGTCCAGGTCCAGAACAAAGCTAAAGACCATTCAGAGAATCCTTTTAAATGATAAGACCACACCCACAAGGAAGCTATCTTCCTCCTCATTGGCTGCTCACAGTAGGTCTCATCATGAAAGAGATGGCATTCTATGAACTCTTATCAACCAGGCGGATTCCATCATCATGAACCAATGCCTTAGAATCCTGACTCAGCCATGATACACAAAGTTTCAGTCATCACACCTTACTGTGATTCAAAGAATATAAAAAATTGTGAGGAATGTGTTGGAGGGTGAGAGTGAATTAAGCAATTGGTTAAGAAATGACTTTATCACCCAGATGCTCATATATGAAATCTGGTTCAGTCATTGTGGATATTTATCTGTGTAGCTCATTTTCCATAGTTCAAGCTTATACCCTCTGTGCCTCTTCAAACTTATGAAAAAGAGTAGAAGTCCCACTTAGGACTTCTAAGTCCCTCTTTGGACTGGCCATCTTTCCAGGAGTGGATGACCTCATCAAGCCCCACCAATCAACTGATAGGTTTGAATATGTGGTCTCTCCAGCAGAGAAAGATAAAACTCACCTCCCTTTAAAAGTTAGAGCATTGGAAGTCCTAGAGAGGTCTTCTTAGTCCCGTGTGGTAGATGTAAGTCATTAAAGAACACAAAGACGAGTGTTTAATTTCTGCTATAGATTATGAATATACTCTGACACTTATATAATGGTCCAACAGGGAAGAGCTTATGTGGTAAACCAATAATTTGTCACAAATGTAGTTGATTCTTCATAGGTGTCACTGAGTCAGTTCTAGCTCATAGCAAACCTGTGTCTAACAAAAAGGGACATGACTCAGTCCTTTGCCATTCTGACAATGTTCTCATGTTTGAGCCCATTTTTTGCAGCTCCTGCATCAGTCCATCTCATTGAGGAGATTTCTTTATCATTCACTTGCCCTAATTTCCCCAATGTGATGTCTTTCTTTAGGGACTGGTCTCTCCTGATAACATGTGCAAAGTACATAAGCAAAATATCGCCATCTTTGCATTTAAGGAGCACTGTAGCCATGTTTCTTCAATGGCACATTTGTTTTAACTTTTGGCAGTCCATGGTACTTTTAATGTTCTTTTGCCTTTACTATATTCCAATACGTTGATTCATCTTCAGTCTTCCTTTGTATGCATTGAAGAATGTTCAACTTTCACATTCACTTTTCACAGGCAATTGAAAATACTAAGGCTGTACATTTATTCAATTACCTTTTCTTAATTGTGTTTTAAATATATTATCCTGGGCTGAATCAAGGACACTATGAACAAAATTACCTTATGCTTCAAAGAGATGATTGATAAAGTTATCTGCCATAAAATAACAAGATGTCTCTAAGGTGAACCAGAGGTGAATAGAATAAACAGAGTAAGGGATGGATGTGGAGCTCATAATTAACCCAAGCTACATTCTAAGAACAGTTAATTCTTACAAAATTCCCTTTTGAAGGAAATACAGAAGATGTAGTTGCTACAGCAAAGTGTGGTGAAGAAATTAGATGGTATCTATCAGAAACAATAGTGTCTCGAATCTTAAGTCTTGTTTTCAAACAAGCAGTGATCTAAGTGTACCATCAACTAAGCCCACATGGAAGAATAACATCAACATATGTGATCCAAGGATTGTCAATAGTAACATCCAATTCTGCAGCAGAGAATGGTATCAGAGCTCAATTTTTTTCCTAATAACCATTGTCTGTGCCTCTTTTTAAAATCATTTTATTAGGGGCTCATACAACTCTTATCAAAACCCACACGTGCATCAATTGTGTAAAGCACATTTTTACATTCATTGCCCTCAGTATTCTCAAAATATTAACTCTTCACCTAAGCCCCTGGCATCAGTCCCTCATTTATCCCCTCCCTCACCACTCCCTCATGACCCCTTGATAATTTAGAAATCACTATTTTGTCATATTTTGCACGGTCCAACGTCTCTCTTCACGCATGTTTCTGTTGTCCGTCCCCATAGGAGGAGGTTATATGTAGATCCTTATAATTGGTTCCCCCTTCCCAACCCACCCTGCCTCCACCCTCTCAGTATCACCACTCACACCACTGGTCCTGAAGGGAATAATCTACCCTGGATTCCCTGTGTTTCCAGTTCCTATTTGTAACAGTGTACACCCTCTGTTCTAGCCAGATATGTAAGGTAGAATTGGGATCATGATAGAGTGTTTGGGGGTCTGGGGATCATTTAGGAACTATGCTCCATTGTTGCTGCACGACATCCTGTCTGGTTCATCTCCTCCCTGAGACAATGTAAGGGGTTGTCCAGTGGCCTACAAATGGGCTTTGGGTCTCCAGTCTGCACTCCTCCCCTCCCCCCGGCATTCACAGTGATATGATTTTTTTGTTCTGATGATGCCTGATAACTGACCCCTTCAACACCTCATGATCGCACAGGTTGGTGTGCTTCTTCTATGTGGGCATTGTTGCTTCTGAGCTAGATGGCTGCTTGTTTACCTTCAAGCTTTATGACCCCAGACACTATATCTTTTGATCGCCAGGCACCATCAGTTTTCTTTACCACATATGCTTATGCACCCATTTGTCTTCAGTGATCATATCATGGAGGTGAGCACAGAATGATATGATTTTTTATTCTTTGATGCCTGATAACTGATCCATTCGGCACCTCATGATCACGCAGACTGGTGTGCTTCTTCTATGTGGGCTTTGTTGCTTCTGAGCTAGATGGCTGCTTATTTACCTTCAAGCCTTTAAGACCCCAGCCGCTGTATCTTTTGATAGCTGTGCACCATCAGCTTTCTTCATCACATTCACTTATTCACCCGCTTTGTGTTCAGTGATTGTGTCGAAAGGGTGAGGATCATTGAATGTTAGTTTAATAGAACAAAATATTCTTGCATTGAGGGAGTATTTGAGTGGAGACCCAATGTCCATCTGCTACCTTAATACTAAACCTATACATATATGCACAGAGATGTATTTCCCCATTATCATATATAAATGTATATATAAATATTTACATGCCTTTATTTAGACCTCTATAAATGCCCTTTGCCTCCTAGCTCTTTCCTCTATTTCCTTTGACTTTCCTCTTGTCCGACTATCATGCTCAGTCTTCATTTGGGTTTCAGTAATTCCTCTTGGTTGCATTACCCTTGACCACGCCCTAACAAGTTTTTAAACACTGATTTTAAGAAGGCCATGGATGACAGTCAAAGACCAAAACACATTTGCAGGATTTATACATGCAATAAGTCTCTGTGATTTCTGTCTGACCATAATTAAGGTATAGGAATAACCTGGCTATCAATCAGAGATGATAATAGTAGATTGAAATAAAAACTCTGACTTAAATAATTAAAAACATTATTTGCTCTCCCTTTCAGTACTCTTTGATCTTAATCTTGTTTTTCTATACTTTCTGTTTTTGCTTTTTGAATTGCAGTTTGTCCTTGTTGTTGTTATAGTTAGCAGCCATCTTGACTCTTTTATATATTTTTCTATGTAGTTTTGCTATATAGAACCCAGGGTGGGTGACTCTGTAGAAACTATAACTACATTAGGGGTCCTGGAAGGCACAACATGGAATGTGGGAGCTAGTGGGGAGTTGATATCAAATAAAAGAAGGAAGAAAATGCTTGAAGCTGATTGTGATAGTCACATGATATGACAACTATTGAATGATGTGTCTGGATTATGTCCTAATAAAAGAGTTTGAGGGGGTAAACAAGAAACAGAAAATAACAAATCTCTGGCAGGTGTACCTTATGATCTTCAAGGTAACATCCTTTTATTCAACACTTTCAAGAATTCTTATGCAGCAGATTCATCCAATCCAATGGTTCACTTGATTTCTTGACTTTTGCTTCTGTTGTGGTTTGAAATGAATGACAGCCACTATAATGTTACGATAATTTAAAAGAGTCTTTATTCGGTTATAACCGGACTGCTAGAATTTAAAAGCGATTCTTTGATTGGAGTCCCGAGTAGACATTTCAGTCCATCTATAAAGGCAAAAACTCATTTATCATTTGTCTAGGACTTATGCAAGCATGGACAGAAGCAGAAAGCAATATTAATGTTATTATTCTTTAAAGCTAGTGAGCATTACACAGTATAGCACTGATTATAACATTCTGTTTAATAACATAAAAATAGGAATCTACTGGTTACAACATTAAAAGCAAAAATATTATTAATTACAATGTTCTGATCCGGAGAACATGAGTGCATTCCAAAATTATTCTCTAGTGGGACTTTCCCAGATGAGAGGGGAACGGAGCAGGTCATCCAGCAGTCAAAAGATGGCATATCAGTGGCTAACACTAGTATGTCTCACTTCCATGAGCACTTATTGTGCATGCCAGCCAGATGAAATTATTGACAATACCAATATATTATTGATTTCTCATTATATTACTTATTAGTCCACTTATGAGGAGTTTGGTCTTCTTTATAATGAGTTGTAGTCCATGCTGAAGGCTGAAGTATTTGACCTTTATCAGCAAATGTTTCAAGCCAATCTTCAATCAAGAAAGGTTTTGTCACTTGCATATGGAAGGTTGTTAATATGATTTTTTCCCAAACCTGATGCCACGTTTTCCTTCAAAAAATTCCAGCATCTCAGATTACTTTGTCAGAATATACATTTAATAAGTATGGGGAGAGGATAAAATCCTATCACATTTGTTGGGAGCCGATAGCCATTAAGACTCAGGCCTCAGACACGTAGGAGAAACTTGGCCGCTTTCTAACAGCAAGGCTTTGTTTCCTGCCCAACTTCGCCCCCACATTCCAAACTACGTGCTCAGTAGCATGAGAAATTGCGATAACTGACCTTGTTGCCATTAGTCAAAGTACTGAGCACCCATTGAACTGCAGATATATCATATTAGGAACATCGTGATAAGTTCACCCGGTAAGCCTTAATTTGCATGCGGACGTCGCCACGGACGTCTTTGAGTACTGTTGCGCACCCTTTGTACCTTATTGGGAACATGTGGCTGATTAGTTGTTGTACAGTGTGCGGTTGTTACACAGTGTCCTTCATTGGAATATGTGCCTCCCACTTCCTTCTCTGTTGTGAATATATACCCAGAGTTTTGGCAAAATAAACGGGCTTGATCAGCACTTGTCTTGCCCCACGTCTCTGTGTCTTTTTGCCATCCAGGTTCGTTGCCTCTCCAGGTCACCGCGTGAGGGTCTCGCTGGACGAGACCCTAACACACATTGGAAAAGAACTAAAACCCGAGAAATAAAATCATCAGCATACAGACAACTGATCTTTGACAAGGACCAAAAGATATCAAATGGGAAGCAGATGCCCTCTTCAACAAGTGGTGCTGGAAAGAATGGATATCTACCTGCAGAAAGATGAAGCAAGACCCTTATCTCACTCCGCGCACAAGATTAAACTCAAGGTGGATCACAGACCTTGTGGTAAAACCCCAAACTATTAGGACAATCAATGAGGGAATTGCGACCAACCTGAGAACTTTGGTGCAGGGAATATCTAGGCTAGCGGATATAGGTAAGGACACAAATACAGTTGAGTCACTAATTGGCAAGAGGGGTATACCGAAGATAAAATGCCTGTGTACATCGAATGAATTCAGCAAGAGAGTAACGAGAGTGCTGACAGACTGGGAAAATATCTTTAGTAATGACACATCAGACAAACGCCTTATTAAAATTTATAATACTCTGCTTGCTTAAAAAAAAACCCTTTTATTAAATTGGAACTCTATGATGCTCACTCTCCTGACACAACGGCTGGAGCCAAAGTGGGTGAACAAGTAAATGTGGTGAAGAAAGCTGATGGTGCCCGGCTATCAAAAGAGATAGTGACTGGGGTCTTAAAGGCTTGAAGATAAACAAGCGGCCATCTAGCTCAGAAGCAACAAAGTCCACATGGAAGAACACACCAGCCTGTGTGATCGAATGGTCCCAAAGGGATCAGTTACCAGGCATCAAAGAACAAAAAATCATATCATTGACTGCACACCTCCATGATAGGATCGCTGAAGACAAATGGGTGCACAAGCAAATGTGGTGAAGAAAGCTGATGGTGCCCGGCTATCAAAAGAGATAGTGTCTGGGGTCTTAAAGGCTTGAAGGTGAACAAGCGGCCATCTCGCTCAGAAACAAATAAGCCCACATGGAAGAAGCACACCGGCCAGTGCGATCACGAGGTGCCCAAGGGACCAGATATAAGGCATCATGCAAAAAAAAAAGATATAAGTGTGTGTATGTATGTGTATATATGTGTATATGTATATATGTATGTGTATATATATATTATATTAAATGAAGGGGGAAGTGCAGAGTGGAGACCCAAGGCCCAAGTGTGGGCCAATGGAGATCCCCTCATAGAGGGGCTTAGGAGAGGAGATGGGTTAATTAGGGTGTGAGGTAGTATCGATGAAGAACACAGCTTTCCCCCAGATCCTGGATGCTTCCTCCCCCCTACTACCATGATCCGAATTCTACCTTGCAGGGCTGGATAGGACAGAGGCTGTACACTGGTACATATGAGGGTTGGGGGTACAGGGAATCCAGGGTGGATGATACCTTCAGGACCAAGGGCGTGGGGGACGATGCTGGGAGAGTGGAGGGTGAGTGGGTTGGAAAGGGGGAACTGATTACAAGGAGCCACATGTGACCTCTTCCCTGGGAGAGGGACAGCAGAGAAGGGGGGAAGGGAGACCCCGAATAGGGCAAGATATGACAAAATAACGAGGTATAAATTACCAAGGGCATATGAGGGAGGGGGGAAAGGGGAGGGAGGGGGGAAAAAAAGAGGACCTGATGCAAGGGGCTTAAGTGGAGAGCAAATGCCTTGAGAATGATTGGGGCAGGGAATGTATGGATGTGCTTTATACAATTGATGTATGTATATGTATGGATTGTGGTAAGAGTTGTTGGAGTCCCTAATAAAATGTAAAAGAAGAAAAGAGAAAAAAATGATTAGGGCAAAGACTGTACAGATGTGCTTTATACAATTGATGTATGTATATGTATGAACTGTGAAAAGAATTGTATCAGCCCCAATAAATTGTTAAAAAAAAAAAAAACCACCTAATTACCCACTGAGGAGATGGGCAAAGGACCTGAACAGAAATTTCACAAGGGCAGAAATCTGAATACCCAGTAAATATGAGAAAATATTCCTGATCATTAGCCATCAGAGAAATACCAATTAGAACAACTGTGAGATACCACCTAACACCCTCAAAGATAGCCAGAATTCTATCAATTCACAAAATCAGAGAGTAACAAGTGTTGGAGTGGCTGTGGTGAGATGTGAACATTGGTCCACTGCTGGTGGACTTGTATGTATGTACAGCCATTATGGAATTAGATTTGGTGAAGTGTAAAAGAGATGGAAATCAAGCTACCATAGGACCTAGCAATTCCCCTATTTGGCATATCCTCAGAAGAGGCAATAAATGAACCACAGTCAGATATCTGTGCCCCAATGCTTATCATGGCGTAGTTCACAATCGCACGAAGTTGGAAACAACCCAAATTTCCATCAACAGATGAATGGATTCAAAAACTGTGGTACATGCATACACTGGAGTACTACACATGCCTGAAAAGCAGTGATGAATGCATGAAGCACATTGCCGCATGGGAAAAATTGGAGGAAATTATGTGAAGTGAAATAAGCAAAGGGTAAAAGGAGATGTAAACCATAAGTCCACTTAAGTAAGCTTAAAAGGCAAAAGAGATATAGGGGGAAAGTTACTATATGAATACATTCCTGGGGTGAAGTCCAGGTTAGTATGGCAGGGGCCAGACCCAATCCAGGGATACATATGACAGTCAATGAAAAAGGGGGGGGAAAGCAAGAAAAGTGGGGGGAGGCATGGGTAGTAGGGGAACAGGGCACTAATACATCCAAGGGGAGGGTATTGTTTAAATCTCCACAGGAGTGAGAGAGAGGGACCAGACCTCAACCTGGTGTGCCAAGACATGAATTCAACATACTGGCATGATGCAGCAGTCCAATAGAGAGGTCTTCAGGGGAAGCCCCAATCCCAGCTACATGTACAGCCTCCCTGCCTGAAGAATCATCAGTCTGATGGTTCCCAGGGTGACTGATGGAGAGCACTGAAGGAAAATGGACTACAAAGGACAACACTGAAGCTACAGCTCTGGGAGAGGGGCACTTCTGAACAGAGCACATGGGAGCAAATTATGAGTGAAAGAGAGAGTAGAACACACCCCTGGTCCACCAAGCCCAAGGATGATATTCCTGCTGGGAGCAGCCAATGCACAGAGAGGACCATAGGGCTGGCCTCAGCACGAGACACGATTTCCATCAGTGACCCATAGCGCTACAGGGCATAACACCGAAGACACGGTGTGAGAATTGTCTCCAATCTGACCCCACCACACCGGGCAGAAACACTAAGGGTGTTTGACAGAGCAACAAGGGGAGTAAAGCAATGAAGTCCCTGAGGAATCCCAAAAATGGACTTTGGAGCCAGGGTGTAACATCCCATGAGACTCGACTGGCAAACACTCATAATAGTCAACAAACAAACCGGGAACTATTTATAGACTTTTCTTTTTTGCTGTTGGTTTGTTTTGTTGTTTTCTTTTTGTGCTTAATATTGTTCTTGCATGTCTATATAGATAAGGTAGGCGGGGTAAACAATCCTGAGGAGAAAATAACAGGACTGATGGTTCCGGAAGGGACACAGGAGATGGGGAGGCAGGGGAAAGGAAGGGGGGAGCCAACAAAAGCAGGATAGGAGAGCAACAAGTGATGTAAACTTGATGGTGAGGAAGGCGCAGGAGGCCTGATGGCGTTTGATCAAGTGCAATGTATCCACGAGGAATTACTGAAAACCAAATGAAGGTTGAAAATGATAGTGGGACAAGAGGAAAGTAAAAGGAAATAGGGAAAAGAACTAGGAGGTAAAGGACACGTAGAGAGGTCTAAATAGAGGTATGTATTTATATATAATGATCAGTAAATAGATCTATTCAAGTACTCCCTCAATGCAAAAATAGTTTGTTCTAATAACTTGCCATTCTTTGGTGCTCACCTTCCTGACTCAATCACTGAAGCCAAAATGGGCACATTAAAAAATGTGATGAAGAAAGCTGATGCTGCCCAGATATCAAAAGATATAGCATCTAGGGTCAGGAAGGCTTGAAAATTTAAAAAGCGTCAATTTAGCTGAGAAGGAATAAAGACCACATGGAAGAAGCACACCAGCCTGTGTGATCATGTTGTGTCAATGGGATCAACTATCAGGCATCAAAGACCCAGAACAAAAAACCATATCACTGTGAAACCCAAGGCCATCTGTAGACAATTTGACAGCCCCTCACAGAAGGGTCACAAGTAAGAGATGAGCCAGTCAGGGTGAAATATAGCACCAATGAAACATACTACTTTCCTCTAGTTATTCAGTGCTTCTTCTCCTCCTCCCCATTATCTTGACCCCAATTCTAGCTTACAAATGCAGCTAGACAAGAGCATGTACACGATACAGATAAGAGCTGGAAACACAGGGATCCAGGGCAGATAACCCCTTAGGACCCATAATGATGGTAGCTATACCAGGAGGGGAAGGGGAAGGTGGGAGTAGAAAGGGGAAAGCGATCACAGTGATCTACATGTAAACCTCTCCCAGGAGGAGGACCAACAGAAAAGTGGGTGAAGGGAGACAGCGGTTGGTGCAAGTCATGCAAAAAGTAATAATTTATAAATAATCAAGGTTTCATGAGGGAAGGAGGGTGGGGGAAGGAGAAATGAGAAGCTGATACCAAGGGTTCCAGTAGAAAGAAAATATTTTGAAAATGAAGATGGCAACATATGCACAAATGGGCTTGACACGATGGATGTATGTATGGATTATCTTTAAGCTGTAAGAACTGCCAATAAAGTTATTTTTAAAAATTCTTGTAACATACTTTCCTGATTTTAAACCATTCCGTATTCCCTTGTTCTGTTTGCACAGCAGCCTCTTGATATACGGACAGTTTCCTCTTGGGTGCAATGGAGTGTTCTCTAATGCCCATTCTTCCCAAGGCCATCCAGAGTTTGTTCTAAACCACACTGCTCCTGTGTTGTAGGTAGCTGAAATTTATTGTTTCCTAACCTCCCACTGATGTGTATATCTGAAAAAATTGGGTATGTCCTAGAAGTGATGGTGGATTTCAGCTGAAATCTGCTCAACCTCAAACGGCATTCTCATTACTTGGGCCAGATGGTTTCTCTGAGATGTCTCAGATTCTCTGGAAATATCTTGGACTTGACACATTTCTTTAGGGACCTGGAAGATGAAAACTAAGACTCTAAATGTGAAATAGAGACAAGGACCTTGCCTCAGGGACAGCAAACAGATAATGCCATCCCTTACAGCCAGTCATGTAAAACTTTATCTTTCTACCCACCAAAATTGGAAGAATAGACATTTTTTGCATGTGAAAGCATTATATATGTTGTATTTATTTCTTGAATAATGAGCATAAGTAACATTAGATATGCAAGTCTGTTTTTGCGTGAATTGAGTGTGTTCTATATTGGATTTTGAAGATATGGATTTATTGCTCTATTCAATATAAACAGGGCAAACAGATTCGGATGCATTTTCACCCTCTATCTCTTTCACATCTCAGTACCTTTTCCGGGTCCTCAGTGTGTTTTAATATCTTACTGATTTACAGAGATACATTAACTGTATCAACTTGCTGGGATCATAATTCTCAGTGGTGTGAAAGTTTTGTAATTGTGTCAATTTTGAAGTCTGGTCGAGTAGTGGGCAGAGTTTGTCTATTAATCCAGAGTTGACAGCTTCAAATTGAGTAGGTCTCTAATTGAGAAAGATAAGAAGTCTGCTCCTATAACGGCATAGTGCAGTGTTTACTGAAGTACCTGATACTGCCCCTTGAGGGGAAATGGGATGGTGCACGTGTATTTTATGGGAGAAATATGTGGTTCCCATAAGGAATTAGAAACTCAAGGGCAGTTCTACCCTGTCCTAAATAGTCACCATTAGTATGCTCCGACAAGGGGCAGTGAGATTTTTTTGTAATACTTTATTCTGGATTATGGGCTATAGTAAAAACGTTTCAATAGTCAGCAAGGATGTGGGTAATTTTTTCCATTTTCCTGCTAGGGGGCATGCAAAAGGGCCACTAAGTTTGAGAGCATATGATTGACAGCACTAGTTCTAGGGAACAGTTCTAATCTGTTCATAGGTTGGCTGTGAGGGAGAATGGACACCATATTACTGGGTTTTAGTTTATTTTACATTTCTGGTATAATGTGGCCTCAGAGAATGGATCAGTTGGGATGGGATCATGTATGATCATATTCCGTGGTAAAGGGATTCAGGCTATGATAGCAAATCCTTTATCCCTTCATAATCTTTTCTGACCTAGATGTCAGGGGATTTTCCTGAGGTGTGGCTCCAGAACATTTCATCTCTGATCTGATTACAGCAAGAAAGGAGACCTGGATCAGAGCTCTGTGGACTAGCAGTCTCTATGCAGTGAACCTCCCAGATTCAAGGTAATGCTGAAGCATACATCTATGGTGCTGTCTAGGGCAGATTAAGCCCACAGGCATTGCAAGCAGACAAGGACCTTGCCCAGACACAACAGAATAAGAGAGCCTTATCCTATGACTGATGGGATATGTAACAAAAGATATGAAATTCTACCCACCTAATCTATAAGAAAGTTAATTTTGAATGAAAAAAAAACAGTTAATGATGCTTCCTTCATAAACACACTTAATAACTAAGGAAATGTGCTGGAATCTTCTCCAGAGATCAATAATCTAAACACATCTGGTTTGGGATGCAGTAATGGTTACTGTACTATAGAGAGATGGAGCTCTTTTCATTAGGTATTGGGCTTTTAATACACAGTCAAGGCAGAGTTGATTAGGTATTGGGTTATTAATCCCAAGGTCAGTGCTTTGAATTTACCAGCCAATACCCAGGGCAGATATGGGGTCATATACTCCTGGAATGATTTACAATATCATAAGACCAACAGTAGCCCTCATGGCAGAGTGGTTAACAGGTGGGCTGTGTACCCCGAGGTCTACAGTTCCCAACAGTCTGCTGTCCCAAGGGTGAAAGACAATGCTATCTGAGCCTGTAAAGAATTACAGTCTCAGAATCCCACAGGCGTCATTCCTCCTATGAGGTTGTGTGGCCTGAGAACTGAATGGAAAGCAGTGAGTCTGAGTCTGCTTGTTAAGTCAAAGGGGAACTTCCCCTATTTTCTATAAAGCTGCTCTGAGTAGCAATAGGCATCATGGTAGTGAATTTGTGCTAAGGGCCAGAGCCAGAGTTGACTTTTCAAAATGTCAAAACCATATGGCGTATAAGAGATCCAGTTAGATGAAGCTATTTCTGGAAGGGTTTTGCTCGTTCCTCCTTCCCTTTCACACTTTTCTGTTATTGAAATCACTTGGGTTGGTGGCACAGTGGATAATGTTTAATGGCTGTGGTTTTATGCTGACTTGGCTGGGCCAGGATTCTCAGAAGTTTAGGAATTACGAATGAGCTTAGGTGACAGTGTTCGATATAATGCCATCACTTCCATGAAGAGATTTGCTGTCAGCAGCCAAGTAGTGGGAGGTGTTATCCTGTTGGGTGTGGTTTTCCCCGTATAAATTCAAGTACATTCTATCTGCAGCTTTTGTCCAGTTCTGGGGACTTCCTAGACGTGTGGATCTCCAGATGTGAGAGAGCATCTTGACATATTTCATATATAGCTTGGATTCATCAATCTGCACAGCCATGAGGAAGGAGCCTACCATCTGACCTTCCCTTCTTATTTCATTGTGCATTCGACCTACTTGAGTCAAGAGAAGGGTCCAGACTGATATCTGAGCCTTGCCAGCCTCTACAACTGTGAATTGAAAAGGTGAGCAGTATGACTAGAAGGTTTCCTAACTATTTCTGACACAGGTGGCAGGATGGGAGAAAAACTGGACTTCCCAATCTAGTACAGTGCATAATCTTGAAACTCCACAAGAGAAATTCTCCCCTTTCCTATAGGATCTCTAGGAGTCAGCATTGACTCCAAACCTTCCAGGGAGTAAGGGTTCTGGGACGAAGGTTGTGGAGGGCTGGGCTCTCCCTGAGCTTTGAGCAGATGACTTATCATTCATAGTCCAGGATACCTTTTGGAGCAGATTGATCAGAATGAGCTCAGGGACTCACACAGTATTTTGGAGTTTTCCATGCAGAGTTTGTTGCTAAGTGAGGTTTCACCGATTGCCTCTCTGAAATAGAAATTTCCCCACCATTGTTCTTGGCAGCTGTTGCCCAGATATATGGAGAGACATTGAAAGTCATGGTGGAGAGCTGGCCCTTCATCTCGCTGCCCCTGGTTGTTCTAGTGACAATCTCACAGGACATCTTTTGCTTGTGAGAGGCAGTTGTCTTCATATTCTAAGTTTCAAGAGTATTTAGATAACATTTGATAATTGGTTGTTTTTAATTTATGGTGGCCCGTGTTTTCCGGAGAAGAACCGTGCCTCATAGTGTTTTCAGAGATTGCTTTTTCAAAAGTAAGTCACCAGGCCTCGCTCTTAAAGTGTCTCTGAGGAGAAACCAACTATCTTCTAAGTTAGCTGCTAATCATTTTATCTGTTAGAATTATTAGGAGTTCCAACTTTAAAGAATTTACCATGAATTTCACACTTATTCAAGGAGAAAAATGGCACACGGTGATGTTTTTATTTTGGAGGTTTTAAAGAATTTTTCCTAATTCTTCCATTTAAGATTTTTAGGTTGACATTCATATTTGTTTTGTTTCATTTTTTAGTAAAATTCTCCAAGCTTTTAGGAAAAAGGGGCATTGCAGTTAGTTTGCTGCTACTGGTGTTTCTGAGTTGATTACTAGGCGTGGTATAAGAGTGGATCAATTAGAAATCGGGTGGAGATAACACAGGCCTAAATAAGAGACTGCGATAGGATTTTCACATTGGAATCTGGGTAGGTCTAACCCATTAAGAATTGTGCTGAGAGATTTGCTTTTCTGTGGTGAGGCTTTTAGATGCAAAATTCATAAATTCTATTTATGGATCCTAAAATGTCTGACTTTGACTGTAAGTCTTAGGCTGTTGTTGTTAAGGGCTATGGAATTGTTCCTGGCTCATACTTACCCTCAGAACTGACTCATAGTTATTCTATGTCAAAATGGAGGAAATACTGCACAATCCATGGCCATCCTCACAGTTGCTATATTGGAGATCCTTGCTGCAGTTATCATGTCAATCCTGCTCAAATAAATGTTTATACTAATCAGTGCTATAAAACCATTGATGTAATCATTCAACTTGTTATTTTCATCTTAAATATGCAATTCATTATATGAAACCCAATTCCCGGAATCATGAACTTTGGCTATAAACTATCTCCTAGCTGTCCACACTTTTACAGTTTTGTGCTTGGGCCCTTGATGCATCTTTGTGTTGTTTCTAGGTGTCATTGAGTGTGTTCTGAAGCATAGTAACCCCAGATACAACAAGACGTAATGCTGCCCAGTCCTGTGCCAGCCTCACACTTGTTTTGCTTGATTCCATTGTTGCAGCCACTGTGTCCATCCATCTTGTTGTGTGTGCATTCCATCATGTTGGGAGCTTTTCACTTTTCTCCAGACCCTTCACTCTGCCAAATATGCTGTGCTCTCCAGAGACTATTCTCTTTTGACGACATGCCCATGTTGGCTTTGCTTGTCTCTAAAGGCATATGGGTCTTCCTACTTTCAAGACAGTGGGTGTTCTATTGGCAGTTTATGGTACTTTCAAATTCTTGGCTGGCACCACAATTCAAATGGATTGATTCTTCTATCTTCCACATTTACAGGATTAGCTTTAGAACTAGATTGGTTTCTTCTAAAATCCAGTGAAAATTACATTAGAATAATTATATAATTGTTATGTAGCACACCCCATTACAAACCTGATAAATTTGCCTCATAATGTAACTGAGAGAGCGTGGCTTCAGGCTGTACCCAGACAGGTTTTCGTATCTGGATTCTAATCATTTTAGGTCCTGCAGTCGGATTGCTTTCCAGGGTGCCAACTCTAGACTGGTGAATCCCCTGAAGTCTGATTCAAGGATTTGGAACCTGCCAAATGCTGTTACTGGTAAGTTCTTTTTCTTTAAAAAAAAATAATTTAATGTGGGCTCTTACACATATTGCAACAATCCATAAGCCAACTACATTAAGCAAAATTGTACACATGCTGCCATCATTATTTTGCAAATATGATCTCTCTACTTGATGCCTTGTATCAAGACATCTTTTATCCCTTCCTTCCCCCAGTAAGTTATTTTCCTGGGCATGATCTTTCTGTCTGACATAGGCATGACCCACTCATGACATTTACTGGACCTTCTCTCATGCCAATCCTGTGATGTTTCTTGTCTCTTCCCCAAAATATGATTTTTTGAGGGGGGTCATGATCCCTTATTTTGGTGTTATTAGAGGCTCTCAAATTGGTCTGCATAATATTGGCCCTCCTTTAGGACACACAGATATGCTATAAGGTCCTCACAGTGGTTATGCTTTAGCCTGTTGTTGCAGTCACTGTGTGGATGCGCCTCCTTTGGGTCTTATGCTTAACCTAGCAAGATGTTCTATTCAAGACTGGTCTCACTGGAAGACATATTCAGATTCTATGAAACAATGTATCCTACCACACGAAGGCTGATTGGCCAAGAATACTGTCAGAATATGAAATCTAAAGCCTAAAGGTGTGAGGCTTTATTGGTGGATAGCAGGATACACTCTCTGGGATTGAAAAGTCCGCTGTGGAATCAAGATATTGCTCGATGCACAGAAATAGATTTACTTCACCGTAACTTTACCTTGTTAGTGACAGTTGCTTTCATAGTGTAAGTTTGAAGTTCTTTTTTTTTAATGTATTGTGAAATATTTATTTCTAATTACAAATAAATGAAATTTTGTCTTGAAGCATGGTGTAGCATGGGTAACAGTCTTAATATAACAACAGTAAATGACATTGTTACATTTAGCGACAGTGTGCGTAAAAAGCCAACTGTAAGTGTGAAGGTTGAGATCGCTTCTCTCTCACCAGATCAGAAATTCTCAGGCAGTCTTTGCAAGAGCCCAATAAAGACCATCTTTCATAACAAGTGTAGTTATGTATTTAGACTTGATAACCAACAAGCTGGAAAACCCTGTTTCACAAAGATATGATGTTGGAAATGAAAGAAGAAGGTGCAACACAGTATCAGACCGAATAGGATATGACTGCACACACATGATCCAGAATTTTATAACTGGCATTGTAGAGAAATCAGTTCTTGCTGCATCACTGTTAATAAGTTCAATGAACTCCTCTTGTGCTGTCTCAAGAGCATCTTCAACTTTGACTGTGAATGGGCTTCTGGGAAGTGTAAATGGGGTGTCAGGTAGATTTGGAAAGTACTAGAAAATTTCATCTGCAAGCATGTGCAAGTGTTCTTTCACAGAAATTATCGTAATCCTTTCATCTGGTTCAATTACATGTTCTTCAAAGAAAGCAGTTAAGGTAGGCAACGTGTGAATTTTATTTTCATCCCATTTTTTTTCCAAAGCTGAAGTTTCATTTGGAATGATCAGATCTTTTCAGAAAAATTAAGGCATGTTGCATTTGGTCCTTGCAGTGATAAATTTAACTCATTCAAGATGGCAAAGATGGCAACCAAAGAAGCTATTTTCTGCAGTTCATTTTTATTGCTGAAACGTGTTTTGAACTGCGGTCTTGGTTAAAAAATGTATTGAGTTCATCACGAAGCTCAAAAACACTTTTTAAAACTTTTCCTTTTGACAACATCTCACTTCTATGTGAAATAGCAGAGCATTATCCAGCACACCCAACTCGTTGCACAGTTGAAAAAACAGTCGACTGTTTAAAGTGCTCACCTTTAGAAAATTGACAGAATTTATGACGTTTTTCATTGCTTCTTGTAACTCTTGTGACAGCATCTTCATTGCTAATATGTGACAATGAATCATACAGTGAGTTTTGATGACTTTTTGTGGCTCCTTCAATATCAAATGATAAAGTTCAGATGGACAGCCTAGCATAACAGAGGCACCATCTTTGCAAACACTACAAACCTTTTCCCAAGAGATCATATGCTCTTTCAGAAATGAACCAACTATATCAAATCTACCACGTGCAGTAGTTGTCATTTCAAGAGGTCTGTAAAAAAGAAAGTCAACTTTAAAGTTGCCATCCTTAACATACCTGAGGTAAACCAGTAACTGAACAGTTTGCAATGTCTGTAGATTCATCAAGCTGGATGCTAAATATTGGAAGTGGAGCAGATTTAATTTATTGGAAGACCTAATAAGAATATCAGCAGACATGACATCTATTCTGCAGACAGTGTCGTTAGATAAAGAAATTGCATGCAATTTTGTCACAAATTCGTCTCTCATCATAACTCAAACAATGTCTTTGGCTGCTAAGCAACAGTAAATGTTCAGCAATGGTGTGAGGTTGCAGAGTCCTGCCTGGTGATTCTGTGTGCCACCAAATAGGAAACTTCAATGGCTGCTATGTTTTCCTTGTGGTACTTTCCAACAGTGGCAAGTCTGGCTTTCTTGAGTCCATCAGCTTTGCTTTTAAAATAGTTGGTATCCTTGCCAGAGAAGCTCTGATGCTTGCTATCAAAATGGCGTTTTAATTTGTTTGGCTTCATAGGTTTGACTGATAGAAATTCACAATAAACAACACATTGAGGCTTCTCAATTCCTGCTGTAATTATTGAGGTAAAACAATACTGTAAAATGTCCTCCCTATATTTTCTTTTCTTAACCTTCTCTACATGATCCATTGTCAAGGGATAGTTTCCAGGGAGTTTTAATTTCTTTATTCATCTAGTAATCTCAGGCCAGTCCAGGGAAGCATGGGAGATTTAAGACATTCATTAGCAGGCATATTTTAAGAGTGCATATGGTTTGAGATTTGATAGGCAGAATCGATGTAAGTCTTTCTAGTTCCCAAGAAGTGTTTTCTTTCCCATAGCCTGTCCTTCCTCTTTGTTCAGAGGAACATAGGTATCCCAGCCTGGCTACCTGCCATCCCAGAGTTTAGAAAGCTAGTTGTTCCAGTTAGAGATTCATGTCATTGTGTTTACCAATTTGTGTTTATGGAGTGCCTCCGAAGGACTGCCTATCTTTTTTTAAAATTTGGGCCTTGTACACCTGTTATCACAATCCACACATCCACCCATTGTGTCAAGCATATTTGTACATTTGTTGCCATCATATTCTCAAAATATTTTCTTTCTACTTGAGCCCTTGGTATCAGCTCTTCATTTTTCCCCTCCCTTCACCACTCCCCCTCCCTTATGAACCCTTGATAATTTATAAATTATAACTATTTTTTCATATATTACATCAATGTCTCCCTTCACCCACTTTACTGCTGTCCATCCACCAGGGAGGAGGATATATGTAGATCCTTGTAATCTGTTCTCCCTTCTACCCCACCCTCCCTCCACCCTCCTGATATCATCACTCAGAACTGGTCCCAAAGGGATCATCTGTCCTGATTCCCTGTGTTTTCAGTTCCTATCTGTACCAGTGTAATTCCTTGGTGTAGCCGGATTTGTAAAGTAGAATTGGCATCATGATAGTGTGTGTGTGGCAGGGCGGGGGGAGGAAGTATTTAAGAACTAGAGGAAATTTGTATGTTTCATCATTGCTACACTGCACCCTGACTGGTTCATCTCTCTACAACCATTCTGTAAGGGGATGACCAGTTGCCTACAGATGGGCTTTGGGTCTCCACTCCCCACCCTACCTCAGGCACAAAGATGAGATTTTTTTGTTCTTTGATGCCTGATACTTGATCCTATGCTATGGACACTTCATGATCACACAGGCTAGTGTACTTCTTCCACATGGGCTTTGTTGCTTCTCATCTAGATGGCCACTTGTTTACCTTCAAGCATTTCAGACAGGGATCCTCAAACTATGGCCCGCGGGCCACATGCAGCCGGCCAAAGACATTTATCTGGCCCGCCTGGTGTTTTTGCCTGTTGTTTTTGTTTGTGTTTTTTTTTTTTTTACTTCAAAATAAGATATGTCTGATGGGGTCAGTGCACTTGGAGCTGTCAGAGTGTGGGAGCAGGATAGGAACCTGGTAGCACTTTGTCTTTCTGAAGCTTCTCTGGGGGCGAGGTTTTCCAGAATAGCCCACTATGTGTGTGCCAAGTGCAGCTACGAGCTGTTCTCCATGGGCTCCATGTAGGAGCACTTGCTGCCGTGGCCAGCCTTCACGGAGACCATCCACAATGATAGCGTGGCCAAGCGGCCCGAGTGCAATCAGCCTGATGCCTTTAAGATGCCCTGCGGTAAATGAGGCTGGCCACGGGCTTGGCCACGAGTTGCTCAATGATGGCCCCAAGCATGGGCAATCCCGCTTCTGAATATTCAGCAGCTCCCTGAAGTACATCTCTGAAGGCAACAAATCTGCCTCCCAGAGGAAGTAAATGTGCAGCCCAACCCCCACACACCCCCAACAGCCACAGGTATTGGTCACCCTCCTTTAGAACTACAGTCTACAGACCTTCAGGCAGAGAGGGTTAGATGGGGTGGTGGGGAACGGTGTTTCCTGATGACGCTATGCCCTGTGACAGGATGGGGCCAAGCGCTAGTTCATCTTGGCCTCCGAGGCTGGAGGCTGGGACTCTGCTTTTAGGGTGTCTGTGTCTTGAAAGATATAACACCCTTGACTTCTCTCCTCAGCCTGGAAGCCCCTCCCTGCCTGTCTGGTCTCACCCCTATGAGCCCCAATTCCCCAAGGGGCTCCAGCCCTCACCAGGGCCCATCCTGACCCCTAAGTTGTGTGAGCAGTTGCAACCACTACAAGGCCATGTCCCAGTCGGGGGCTCCATTCCAGTCACCCCATGAATCACTCTGGTCAAATCCTTCTAGGCTCACCAGGACACTGATGGTCTATGACCTGCTGGAGCATGCAGGCCCATGGCACCACCCCTGAGTTCCAGGTCTCCATCTGTGTGAGAGAGCAGCCACTGATCCATGGTCTTCCTACCAGTCCCTGGTGGGGCCTGGGAGGTCTTGTCGACAGTCTGTACCTGCCAAGCTTGCCCCAGAAGAGTATGTCCAGAGCTCCTGGTGGCAGCTTCACCCTTTCCCGCTTCACCCTCTTCAGCTTTCTGAACTGATTGGCTGGAAATTAATAAACAAGGAGACCCAGCAGGATGCCATGTCCATGACTGGGTCTGTCTCCACCCTTAAAAAAAAGTGCAGGGTGCATAGGAATTTGTTCATAGTTCTTCTTTTTTTTTTTTTAAACTATAGTCCGGTCCTCCAATGGTCTGAGGGACAGCAAACTGGCCCCCTATTTAAAAAGTTTGAGGACTCCTGCTTTAAGATCCCAGATGCTATGTCTTTTGATAGCCAAGCACTATTAACATTCAGGTTTGAAGAAGTTTAAGAGAGCACTTGCTTTTCAGTGCATCTTAATTTAGGGAGACTCTTTTTGTCTCCCTAGAAAAAGCCTCATCGAATTTTCAAGGTTTGATTTTTCTAAGGTAGGTCACCAAAGCCTGTCTCTCAAGGAAGACAAATTTTCTGTTAGGTGCTAACCATATTAACTATCTGCGTCTCTTAAGGACTTCAAGTTCAAAGAATTACTATAACCTTTACATTTATTCATAGAGGAAAATGACACATTGTGATGTTTTTATATCTTTGGGGATTATAGCACATTTACGTATTTAAATAACTTTTCTGATAATTTGGGTTTGTGTTTATTTTGTTTTACTTGGCTTTGGGTAAAATTCTTAGCTTGCTGTTTCTCTGAGAGGATTGCTAGATATGGCATAAGACCACATCAGTTAGTAAGTGGATGGAGGTGACCTGGTAATAAATGGAAGATTGTAACAGGAATTTCATGGTAGAATCAGGGTGGGACTAACCCAATGAGAATTGTGTTGGGAGATTTGCATTTCTTTTATGAGAATATTTCACTGGGATTTATAATTCATGAATTAAATTACACTTATGGATCCTAAAATGTCTTTCTTTGACAGGCTGTTGTAGGCTGTTAAAGGCCCTGGAATTGGTTCTGACTCATACTCACCCTCAGGTCTGACTCACACTTAGTCTATATCAACATGGAATAAATTTTTTGGGTTTTTTTTTCTCTTTTAAAATAGAACATTTATTTATTTTTTTGCATTCATTCTTTATTCACTTATCTCTATTTTTAACAATTTATTGGGGCTCATACAATTCTTATCACAGTTCATACATATACATACATCAATTGTATAAAGCACATCTGTACATTCTTTGCCCTAATCATTTTCTTTTTTTTCTCCTCTTTTCTTTTTTTACATTTTATTAGGGACTCATACAACTCTTATCACAATCCATACATATACATACATCAATTGTATAAAGCACATCCCCACATTCCCTGCCCCAATCATTCTCAAAGCATTTGCTCTCCACTTAAGCCCTTTGCATCAGGACCTCTCTTTTTCCCTTCCCTCCCCTGTCCCCCCTCCCTAATGTGCCCTTGGTAATTTACACATCGTTATTTTGTCATATCTTGCCCTATCCGGAGTCTCCCTTCCCCCCCTTCTCTACCGTCCCTCTCCCAGGGAAGAGGTCACATGTGGATCCTTGTAATCAGTTCCCCCTTTCCAACCCACTCACCCTCCACTCTCCCAGCATCGTCCCTTACACCCTTGGTCCTGAAGGTATCATCCACCCTGGATTCCCTGTACCTCCAGCCCTCATATGTACCAGTGTACAGCCTCTCCCCTATCCAGCCCTGCAAGGTAGAATTCGGATCATGGTAGTTGGGGGGAGGAAGCATCCAGGATCTGGGGGAAAGCTGTATTCTTCATCGGTACTACCTCGCACCCTAATTAACCCATCTCCTCTCCTAAACCCCTCTATGAGGGGATCTCCATTGGCCGACACATGGGCCTTGGCTCTCCACTCTGCACTTCCCCCTTCATTTAATATGGTATATATATATATATACACATACATATACATATACATATATACATATACACACATATACACATACATACACACACTTATATCTTTTTTTTTTTGCATGATGCCTTATACCTAGTCCCTTGGCACCTCGTGATCGCACTGGCCGGTGTGCTTCTTCCATGTGGGCTTTTTTGCTTCTGAGCGAGATGGCCGCTTGTTCACCTTCAAGCCTTTAAGACCCCAGACACTATCTCTTTTGATAGCCGGGCACCATCAGCTTTCTTCACTACATTTGCTTATGCACCCATTTGTCTTCAGCGATCCTATCATGGAGGTGAGCAGTCAATGATAGGATTTTTTGTTCTTTGATGCCTGGTAACTGATCCCTTCCGGACCACTCGATCACACAGGCTGGTGATTTCTTCCATGTGGACTTTGTTGCTTCCGAGCTAGATGGCTGCTTGTTTATCTTCAAGCCTTTAAGACCCCAGTCACTATCTCTTTTGATAGCCGGGCACCATCAGCTTTCTTCACCACATTTACTTGTTCACCCAACATGGAATAAATTTTGTCCAATTCATGGTCATCCTCACAATTGTTATGTTGCAGCTGCTTCCTGCACTTACCATGACAATTCATATCAATGAACATTTTCCTATAATTTCGCTGAACCTTGTATTTACCAAGCCTGTTATTTTCCAAGGACTGATATGTTAGTCTAGTAGAGGTCAATGCCATTTCCTTGATATTTTTTCCTTCAAATAATAAAATAGTAAAACAATATAATTCCACATCAGTTACCATAACAATATAATTTCACATCAGTAACCAGTTTTTTGTTTTCTCTAAGAAAAGCTTTTAGTTTGAGTTCAGTGAAATATAGTTTGCCTCTGATTGCAAGTCATAATTAAATTTTAATTTGACTCTCTCTAATGTTCACGTACTGAGGATAAATGCATCCACGATGCAAATTATTTGTGACATAGACACGTTTGGCTTTCTGTTTCAATTTTCTGATTCTCATGCATATGGAATCAGGAGAGGCAATGATTTTAAGCTCTTAGATGCAAAATAAAAGTCATTGGTTCAACCTCACCAGTTGTTTCTTGGAGAAACTTAGAAAGGTATGCCTAGAGAGAAATGGCACAGTCAGACTCCATAGAGTTTACAGTCTTAAAGATAATGCTCTGGTGTAGTGCTACTGTATTCTATGGGGTGTTTATTCTGTGATAGCGTTACCTTGCTTGTCTTAGTAAAATGAGGTGAGTGTATTTTTCAATGATGCAACTTAAGGGGAGTTTGAACTGTCAGGTTCTGTGTTACATATGAAGCTGTGGATCATTGACCTCCATCCCACTCAGGGCTCCTTAAGCTATGCTTTCACTTTTATAAAGAGAATTGGATATATATATATATATATAATACTAAAATATCTCTAAAGGTGGTATAACTTAGGAATTGGACTAAAATTATAATATAAGACAGATTTCACAACTTCTGAATTGTTTTGTTTCACTCAATTTTTTGTTACTTTTGAGCTTATAGCAGGGGGTGTGGGGGGTGGACAGGATGAGAAAGACAGAACTGGATAGGACTGCCTATGATGGTTAATACTGAGTTTCATATCTCCTGGTCATTATTTGTAAATACTATGTACTTAAGATGCAATATCCCAAAGGCCACATAATATTAGAAAGCTTACACTACTGTCAGGTTATGTCTAACACATAAGGTTACAAAAACATCTTTCAAAGCTAATGTTTTCTGTAGTTCTACTGGTTTTTCCAAGGTTCGGCTTTTAGCTTTAATCAGGATGGCTATTGCATGTTTCTCTTTAAGTGCTTGATGAATTATCTGTTTTGTGTTGCTTAATTTTTTAAAAGATAATTCATCGTAAATTGAGTGTTGAAGTAATTCTATGTAAATTTTATTTTTCCTATTAAGTTCACTGAAATCTTCACTTTTTCTGTCCCATAGTGGAGCCCTGTGGGAGCCCCATTGGACTGCCAACCCAGCAGTTCCAGTGACCAGGTGCTCCATGGAGAAAGAAAAGGCTTTTAACACTTATCAAGGGTTAGAGCCTGAGAAAAACACAAAGACATCTCCCCATGTCCTATAGGGCCGAACTGATGTCATCACTGCCATCCATAGCATTACAAATACTACATTTCTAGAAGGCACGTCACACCATGTCTTCTGGAATGTCTTCCCATGAATCTCGAATCCACTTCATGGCTCCTAAGGGCCAGCAAACAATCCCTGAACTAACTACAAGCTTTTCTCTTGTGAAGTGTTTTGTTTTGTTCTTTGTCAGTGGTTTGTTTTTGTTGTTTTGTTGTCTGGTTGTATACTGTTGCTTTGTTTTCCTCTGTCTTGTTTTCGTGCATGTTAGTGTCTCCACAGGTCTGTCTGAATAGGACAGGCTGGATGAACTATCTGGAGGAAAAACAACGGGACCGACAGTTCCGGGGGGACTTAGGGTGGGGGTTAGGGGGGGTAAGGAAGTGGTGTTAACAAACACAGGGACAAGGGAACAACATGGGACCCAAAATGGTAGAGAGGGTGGAGTGGCAGGCCTGGTGGGAAATGATCAAGGGTAAGGTTGCTTAGAGAAGAGGTATACTAGCCCATGGTAGTAGGGCATGGTAGTAGGGCAGGAGGAAAGTCAAGGGAGATGGAGGAAAGAGCTAGGAGTCAAAGGGCATTTGTGGAGGTGTAGAAAAAGACATGTACATGAAAATATATATAGGAGTATGGGGAAATAGATCCATGTGTCTATATTTATAGGTTAAGTATTAAGGTGGCGGAAGGACTTTGGGCCTCTACTCAAACACTCCCTCAATGCTTGAATACTTCCTTTTATTAAATTGGAACTCTATGATGCTCACTCTCCCGACACAATGGCTGGAGCCAAAGTGGGTGAACAAGTAAATGTGGTGAAGAAAGCTGATGGTGCCCGGCTATCAAAAGAGATAGTGCCTGGGGTCTTAAAGGCTTGAAGATAAACAAGCAGCCATCTAGCTCAGAAGCAACAAAGTCCACATAGAAGAAAACACCAGCCTGTCTGATCGAGTGGTCCGGAAGGGATCAGTTACCAGGTATCAAAGAACAAAAAATCCTATCATTGACTGCTCACCTCCATGATAGGATCGCTGAAGACAAATGGGTGCATAAGCAAATGTGGTGAAGAAAGCTGATGGTGCCCGGCTATCAAAAGAGATAGTGTGTGGGGTCTTAAAGGTTTGAAGGTGAACAAGTGGCCATCTAGCTCAGAAGCAATAAAGCCCACATGGAAGAAGCACACCGGCCAGTGCGATCACGAGTTGCCAAGGGACCAGGTATAAGGCATCAAGAAAAAAAAAAAAGATATGTGTGTGTGTATGTATGTGTAGATATGTGTATGTGTATATGTATATATATGTGTGTGTGTGTGTATATATATATCTATCTACCTATCTATCTATCTATCTATATACCATAATGAATGAAGGGGGAAGTGCAGAGTGGAGACCCAAGGCCCAAGTGTTGGCCAATGGAGATCCCCTCATAGAGGGGTTTAGGAGAGGAGATGGGTTAATTAGGGTGCGAGGTAGTACCGATGAAGAACACAGCTTTCCCCCAGATCCTGGATGCTTCCTCCCACCAACTACCATGATTCTACCTTGCAGGGCTGGATAGGGCAGAGACTGTACACTGGTACATATGAGGCCTGGAGGCACAGGGAATCCAGGGTGGATGATACCTTCCGGACCAAGGGTGTGAGGGGCGATGCTGGGAGAGTGGAGGGTGAGTGGGTTGGCAAGGGGGAACTGATTGCAAGGATCCACATGTGACCTCTTCCCTGGGAGAGGGACGGTAGAGAAGGGGGGGGAAGGGAGACTCCGGATAGGGCAAAATATGACAAAATAACGATGTGTAAATTACCAAGGGCACATGAGGGAGGGGGGAGAGGGGAGGGAGGGGGAAAAGAGAGGTCCTGATGCAAAGGGCTTAAGTGGAGAGCAAATGCTTTGAGAATGATTGGGGCAGGGAATGTGGGGATGTGCTTTATACAATTGATGTATGTATATGTATGGATTGTGATAAGAGATGTATGAATTCCGAATAAAATGTAAAAAAAGAAAAGAGGAGAAAAAAAGGAAAATGATTAGGGCAAAGAATGTACAGATGTGCTTTATACAATTGATGTATGTATATGTATGAACTGTGATAAGAGTTGTATGAGCCCCTAATAAATTGTTTTTTAAAAAAAACAAGAAAAAAATGACTCACTCTTCAAGAGATTATGTCAAGTAACTGGGTCCCCACAACAGGAATATAGCATTTATTTAATGCATGTGGTGATGCCGATAAAAGTAGGTCAGGGAAGCTATGTGAGATCAGATTGTAAACACCATGAAGGGAAGATTGGGATGCATTGCACAGGGTCTGAGGACAAACAGGCGCATGACCCAGATTCAAGACTCAGTGCATGGGGAGCAAGATACACGTTTCCTAGCAGCATTTGGCCACCCCCTACCCCATTTTCCCCTGTGTCATGGTTTTTAGTCCTCTTCCTGTCTCTGAGAACTGAGATTTAGATGTTTCTAGCATAACCATCAACTCCAGAGAGCAGAGGGAGGAGAATGAACATGGAATTAGGACATCTTCTCTGGGTCCTTGTTTTCTTCTTGGGAGACCCCGAGTGCATAAACCACAACCTGAGGTGTTCTCTCCCTATCAGAGGAGAACTGAAGGGAAACATTTTAATATTATTTTCTATTTTTATCCTTACACTTTCTTGTGGCTTGCATGAAGTTGTATCGAGAAGATTAATATTCATTCAACTTTTCATACACTCTTGTTTCATTTCATTGACTGTAATACTCACAAACTCCTGTTATAATTACCTTTTCTTTCCAAACATTCTGAATTTTCCCCTGGATAAATGTTGCCCTTTTAATCGCAAAAGTTTGATTATTCTAAGGTAATTGTATCTGCCCAGGACTATTGCTCTCTGGTAGTTTTGTGGATTATTTGACTGGAAGTTTTCCCAAGGGGTGAGTTCAGTCCCACACCTGAAGGGACGCTGACAGCCATAGTCTCAGGACTTCCACAAGTCTACCCAACCAATAAGCATAGTCTTTTTATTTTTATTTTCTTTGTGTGTGTGTGTGTATGCGTGTGTGTATTGTTTCACTTTTTATCCCACTCTACCCAAGATCTTCTAATGCTATCTTTTCCAAAGAAGTGGGTACTGTTAGCAAGGCACCACCTCTTTCTTCTGGTCATAGAGTTCAGGAGACTCATATCCATGATTCATTACAGCATTGGATGAATGGTTTCCATGTGTTTTCAATGATCATCACTCTGGAAAGGGAGAAACAATTAGCTGCACCTCATGTGGCTTAAAGTCCCCAGTCACTCCTCTTAAAACCCAGATGTAGGACATTGTCTTTGTGGGCTGTTACATCAGCGGTTTTTGATGTTCCCGGAACTCTACGGCCTCCTCAGAGTAAAAGAGTTAACACACTGATGGTTTTCTTTAGTTTAGATGACAGTAGATCAGAGAAATATTTAGGACAGATTATGAAACTGATGAAGGTGAAATATTCCCCATGTTATACCTTTAACTTCTCTTCTGAACAGAGCTACACTGTCAGACAGACGGTAACAAGGGCCAGGTTGGCCATGAGTACTCAGAGAGTGACACACTCATCTTTGGCTTTAATCTGCACAGATGACACTCCGAGTAAAGTTGACAGTCCCTGAGATTTGTTTCCTCTTCTCAGGCAGCAGGAAGCACGGGGCAGAACTGGGCACTAGGACACACCTGAGAGTCTACTGAGAAAAGGACCATTTGGGAGATCAGATTTTTCACAGTCTTCACTAAGGAGAGAGAGGTATTTTCTATCCTGGACATAATTCCTCAAAGACAGTAAGGAGGGACTGTATGTGAGGGCCCAGACTCCCCAGGCTGCAGCCTCACACCAGGTTTCAAACCACTCTCCCCTTAGTGTGGACTGAGAGATGCACTGAGTGGAGAGGCACAGTTCAATACTGTCCGGGGTTAAGGTGCCAATGCCTGTGTGTTTGTGTCTTTGTGTGTGTGTTGTGTAATATTATTAGGATCAGGTTTTGTCCCACTCAACATTCTCAAGACCCACACCTCCCCTGCATTGGGTGTCCAGGTTTAAGAGGCTGGAGGAGTCTGACATGGAGGGCAGGGCAGAAATATGCGAAGTGGAAGACATCCATTTTAGACCCACAGGTTACCTCCACAGGGGAAGCTCCCTCATCACCCAGCTGGAGACCACAGTGTGATTCCTTTCCATCCCCCTTGCAAAATGGAGTCTGCCACCCTAACTCTCCTCATTGCTCTTCTCCCAGGTCAGGATCACCACAGGGTTTGAGATGAATGGAGGGTGTGTGTGTGAAGAGGGAATCTCTGATCTCTGAATCCTACCTCCAAAGGTGTCTGTGCTCAGGTACAGCTGGTGCAATCTGGGGCAGAGGTGAAGAGACCCGAAGAATCTTTGAGGATCTCCTGTAAGACATCTGGGTTCAGCTTTACTAGCTACTATTTTCACTGGATTAGGCAGACACCTGGAATAAGCTTAGAATGGATAGGAAGGATTGTTCCTAGTGACGCTGACACCAGGTACAACTCATCCTTCCAAGGAAAAGTCACCATCTGCACAGACAACTCCATCGGCACCATGTCTCTGCAGTGGAGCAGCCTGAAGGACTCAGACACGGCCATGTATTACTGTGCAAGACACACAGTGAGAGAAACCACTTCCTGAGAGGGGCAGAAACCCTCAGCCTGATGCAGCTGCAGAGCAGGAGTCTCAGATGTACCTCTCAGTTCAACAGAAGAGGAAAAGCTGTCTGCTGTCTCCTAGAGACTGAGAACATGGGATCATCTCACAAGCCACTGACATGAGAGGGAGGAATCTCCCCACATGGGGAGCACTGATGCCTTTTATTGGATTGGATTCCCCTGGAGCAGCCCAGTCTGTGACAGCAGTGCTATAGAGCCGATGAGATAAAGTTTTGTTTGAAATTCTCAGAGTTCAGCATTTGCTGCCCTTGAAGAACGAGCAGGTGCATTGTCTTATAGGAAAGAAAGACCTCAGCTCATATTTCCTGGCCTTTTTCTCACCAACCATTCCCAGTATTATTAGAAATTCTTCCTGATAAGTAGCCTCAACCACCTCATGTGTTCATCTGTTTGCCTTATAACTTGATTCAAATTAATTTGGAGAGAGCTTTATAAAACTCTCCTGGTGGAGCACTGGCGCTGTGACATTAACAAACTGCTCATGGATCCCAGACCTTATATCAGTCAATTACACTCATAGGGAAATACTTGGTATAGTTTCCGGGTTAAAAATGACCTCCCCAGAAGGAGACTCGAGTCTGCTGAGTCAGGATGTACTTGGTTCAGAAATGTTTGCCTCCTTCCTTCCCCTCTTTCTCCTGAAGATGCTGGTCTTACCATGGGGTCAGTGTCAGGGAGAGAGCATTTTGAGTTGATTAGATTCAGGCAACACCCAGAGAGAGACCATGGTGTACAGGGATCTCTACTTTTGGTCAGTGCAGTGCTGACCTTGACCCTGCAAGAAACATTTCTACCTGCCCCTGACCTCTGTGAGCACTGAGGACTCATCTATTTCCGTGCAGGTGGACACAGACAGGGCAGTCAGTGTGGCCCTTACAGGACAGCTCTGGGGATGGACTGCATGGGGCTTTCCGACCAGCAAGGAGCACTCCAGACAAACAACAAGACCAGGATGCAGGAGTAGGTACATTGCTGAGCACAGGTGGGGCTTTCTGCTGTGTCTTGAGTTGGTTTTGTTCCCACCGTTCTCAAAGAGATTCAGGGGAAACTCTATTTACAATTGCAGGCGTGTACTAGTGTCTCCTAAATTGTAACAAGACTCTCTCACTGACAACAAGTTGATTTTCTACCCAAAGTGACCTTATAGGACAGGCTTGAACTACCTCTGTAAAAAGTATTTGCATAGAAGTGGCTGGTCTTCCAATCCAGGGGTACATATGGTAGCCAACTAACAAGGAGGGGTCAGGAAGAAAGGGAAAAAAAGAAATGTGTGGTGGGGGAATAGGGCACAGACCCACCCAAGGGGAGTCTATTTTTATTTCTCCACAGGGAAAGAGGGATGAGACTCAAATCCAGTGTTCTTGGATGTGAATTCACCCTGATGGCATGGAGTGGGGAGCCAGGAGAGGGCCCTGAGGGCTCTGTCCCAATACCAGCTACATGGACAACTGCATCTCCTACCCAGAAGAATTCACTTTAGAGCACGGCACTAAGGCTACAGCTAGGGGAGAGGGACATGTCCGATCAGAGTACACGGGAGCAAATGAATGGGGAGGAAGAGAGAGTGGAGGACAACCTGGCACACCCAGCCTGGAGGATGATATCCCTGATCCAAACAGCCAATGCACAGAGTGAACCATATGGCCAGCCCTACTTTGAAACACTATGTCCCTCATGGCTCCATGGACCTACAGGGGACAACACTGGAGACTCAGTGTCAGGATTGACTTTTACTGACCCCATGACACCGAGGCTAAACACTTAAGGCATGTGGCAGAGTAATAGGGTGAGCAGATCAGGAAGCTCCCAAGGAGGTGCAAAGGATAGATTTGAGGCCAGAGCATGGCACCCCATTTGACTCAATTGAAGGAAATGTCTACATGTCAAAAATCAGATCTTGATCTATTTACAGGTTTTTCTTTCTTTTTTCTTTTTGTTTTAATTAATTTACTCTTTTTTGAGTCATTGGTTTTCTTTTTTGTTGCCATCATTCTGTTATCTTTTGTCACTTTGTCTTGCTATGCCATGTTTTTTTTTTGGGTGCATATTATTATCTCTGCAGATCTATCTACGTAAGATAGGCAGGATGAACAGTCTGGAGGAGAAAACAACGGGACCTATGGTTCCAGGAGAACATGGGAGAGAGGGAAGCTGGGGCAAGAAGGTGATGTTGAACAACCCAGGGACAAGGGAGCAACAAGTGATTCAAAATTGGTGACGTGGGGGTGTGAGAGGCCTGGTAAGGGGAATGTAACCAAGAGAAATTACTGAAACCAGAATGAAGACTGAGAATGATAGTGGGACAAGAGGAAAGGAAAAGGAAATAGAGGAAAGAACTAGGAGACAAAGGGTATTTATAGAGGTCTAAATACAGGCATGTACATATGTAAATATTTTATATATGATGGGGAAATAGCTCTATGTGCATATATTTATATGTTTAGTATTAAGGTAGCAGATGGACATTGGGCCTCCACTCAAGCACTTACTCAATGCAAGAACACTTTGTTCTATTAAATTGGCATTCCAGGATGCACACCTTCCCAACACGATCACTGAAGACAAATGTGTGCAAAAGCAAATATTCTGAAGAAAGCTGATGGTACCCAGCTATCAGAAGATATATTATTTGAGGTCTTAAAAGCTTGAAGATAAACAAGCAGCCATCTAGTGCAGAAGCATCAAAGCCCACATGGAAGCCTGTGTGACCAGGAGGTGTTGAAGGGACGAGTTATCAGACAGCAAAGAACAAAAAATCATATCAGTGGGTGCCCACGTTCCCTATATGATCACTGAAGATTACTGTGTGTATAAACAAATGTGGTGAAGAAAGCAGATTGTGCCTGGCTATCAAAAGATACAGCATCTGAGATCTTAAAGGCTTGAAGGTAAACAAGCTGTCATCTAGCTCAGAAGCATCAAAGCCCACATAAAAGAAGCACACCAGCCTTTATGACTACGAGGTGTACAAGGAACCAGGTATCAGACATCAAACTACAAAAAATCATATCAGTGTGTGCCCACCTTCCTGATATGATCGCTGAAGACAAATGCATGCATGAGCAAATGTGGTGAAGAAAGCTGATGGTACCCAGCTATCAAAAGATATAGTGTCTTTGATTTTAAAGTTTTGAAGATAAATAAGCGGCCATCTACCTCAGAAGCACAAAGTCCAAATGGAAGAAGCACACCAGCCCACGTGACCACGAGGTGTTGAATGGCTTGGGTGTCAAGTATCAAGGAAAAAAAAATTCTTATCATTGTAAATAAGGGTGAGTGCAGAGTTGGAGACCCAAAGCCCATCTGTAGGGAACTGGACATCCCCTTACTGAATGGTCACGGGAAGAGATGAGTCAGTCAGGTTGCAGGGTAGAAATGATGAAACATACAACTTTACACAAAGGAAAATACAAAGATAGTCCACAAAATAAGTGATATGAAAGTGGCAAGTGTATGCCCTGTTGATAGTGGAAAATGTGTGAGTCCAGGGGCTGAGTGTGTGGGGTGATCAGGCAGTCCCACTGGGTTCCTGTTGGCACCAGAGTCATTGTATGTTATTTACTGCACAGTGTGGTGTCTATTAACAACTTTCCATCTTCTGCTGTCTGAAAATTAATGACTTTCTAAATTGCTAGTATTGTGATGAAGGTGAAACAAATTTATTTGTTTTTAACTTGACATTTAATTTCAGAAGTGTGACTATTCCTCAGAAAATGTACTTTTGCATAAATGCTATTTGTTTCTGAAAGTTAGTGCAAATTTATATCACAAGTAGAGAATGTTTAAGAATAAAAATATATTTTATTCAAGGGAACAACAAGCGATCCAGATCGATGGTGAAGGGAGTGTAGGAGGCTTGGTAGGGTTTGATCACAGGTAACGTAATTCCGAGAGGAATTACTGAAACCCAAATGAAAGCTGAGTATTACAGTGGGACAAGAGGAAAGTAAAAGGAAATAGAGGCCATAAATAGGAGGCAAAACACATATATAGGGGTCTAAATAAAGGCATGTACATATGTACATGTATTTTTATATGACGATGGGGAAATAGATCTATGTGTATATATTTGTAGGTTTGTTACTAAGGTAGCAGATCAACATTAGGCCTCCACTCAAATACGTCCTAAATGAAAGAATACTTTGTTCTGTTAAACTGACATTGCATGATGCTCAACTTCCTGAAACTGTTGCTGAAGACAACGCAGATGCATAAGCAAATGTGGAGGAAAAAGCTGATGGCTATCTAAAGACAAAGTTTTTAGGCTCTTAAAGACTTGAAGGTAAACAAGCGGCCATCTAGCTCAGAAGCAACAACGCCCACGTGAAAGTAACACGTTAGCTTGTGTGATCACGAGGTGCCAACGGGATAAGTTATCAGGCATCAAAGAACCAAAAATACCCTTTTTATTGTATGCTCACCTTCCTGATATGATCGCTGAAGGCAAATGGGTGTGTAAGAAAATGTGGTGCAGAAAGCTGATGGTGCTTGGCTAACAAAAGATATAGCGTTTGGGGTCTTAAGGCATGAAGGTAAACTAGCAGCCATTTAGCTCAGAAGCAACAAAGCCCAAAATGAAGAAACACACCAAACTGTGTGATCGAAGGGATCATGTATCAGACATCAAAGAACAAAATATCATAGTATTGTGTGCTCACCTTCCTGACATGATCACTGAAGACAAATGGGTGCAAAAGCAAAATTGGTGAAGAAAGCTGATGGTGCCTGGCTAACAAAAGATATAGCATTTGGGGTCTTAAAAGTTTGGAGGTAAACAAGAAACCATCTAGCTCAGAAGCAACAAAGCCCACATGGAAGACACACCCCAGCCTGTGGGATAAGGATGTGTCAAACGTATAAGGTACCAGGCATAAAAGAACACAAAATCAATTCATTGTGAATGGGGGGGAATGCAGATTAGGGCCCCAAGAACCATCTCTAGGCAACTGGACATTCCCTTACAGAAGGGTCCCAAAGACGAGACGAGCCTGTCAGGGTACGGTGTAGCAATGATGAAACATACAACTTTCTATTGGTTCCTAAATGCTTCCTCACCCTCCCCTGCTCCTCTCTGACTATCATGATCCCAAATATACCTTACAAATCTGGCTAGACCAGAGGATGTACACTGATACAGATAGGAACTAGAAACACAGGGAATGAAGGACAGATGATCGCTTCAGGACCATTGCTGAGAGTGGCAATACCGTGAGGGTGGAAGGAGGGTGGGGTGGAAAGGGGGAATCGATTACAAGGACCTACATATAACCTCATCCCTGGGATGGACAACCAAAAAGTGTGTGAAGGGAGACATTGGACAGTGTAAGATATGACAAAATAAAAAAATTATTAATTATCAAGGGTTTATGAGGGAGGGTAGAACAGGGAGGGAGGGGAAAAATGATGAGCTGATACCAAGGGCTCCAGGAGAAAGAAAATGTTTTGAGAATGATCATGGTAACAAATGTGCTCAACACAATGAATGAATGTATGGATTGTGAGAAGAGCTCCCTGTGCCTCCAATAAAATGATGAAAATGTGTGTGTGTGTGTGTGTGTGTGTGTGTGTGTGTGTGTGTGTATGGAGACTAAAAGTTTAAATTCTACTCTCTATTTTGAGCTGACTTTTTAAAGTCAGCATACTTCATGAAGACTCTAAGCACCCTCCTTCCTCCCAGCTCCTCTAACAACAAGCTGCCAGGAAGAGCATTCACTCTCTCTCCCAATAGCTAAAGTCAAAGCAAAACACATTCCAAAAATATTACATGACTGAGTCTTTTATATTGGCCTTGATATTGCCTTGGCCACTTCAGCCAATATATTAAAGATCAAGGGATTGGAATTTTCTTTTAATTTCCAGGATCCTTCTGCATTTAAACTCTGAAAATGTTCTTTGTGAATCATTACAATTATTATTGGCCATTCCTGCATTGTTTTTTTCCCCTTCAGTAAACTCTTTAACTTTCACTGAAGCTCTCATTTGGTCTTTGGAAGGAGGACCAGAAAAGGAAATCATATGTACATTTCTTGACCATTGATGTCAACCAATTACTTCTAAATTCCTTTAAAAAAAAGACAGAAAGGAAACAAACAGTATATGACAGTAAATTTACCATTTCTGGGAAAAAAGTTATCTTTGATAACTAATCTTCTGTGGCAAGATTATATTTGTTGTGAACATAACATAGTAGCTAAGGAGAATCAGAATACACTATAAGAACCATTATGAGCATTGGACATTCTGTTTGAGATTATTGCCCAACCTGCTTAATGTTGTGTCACAATGTAAATTCCACAGCCTGTCCAAGAAAATTCCCCTTAGATATGAGATGTTTCCACAGATATTGTAGTGCCTCTTTTATTGCTCATAATTATTCCACATTTTCCTGCCTGATAACCTGTATCTGTTAAGTGAATTTATCCCAGAAAAAATATTCTAGTACACCAAATGAGTATCAGTTTTGACTAAATCTGGCGAGGCAAACATGTCCACAAAAGACATCCCCAACCTTCAGGTCACAAGTCACATGGAACAGAAGGACTTTGTTCAAGGAACCAAAAGCCACCATAGATACATCACCAGACTAAATAGAGATGTGGAATCAAGAAGTACAGGGAGCCATAATTTATTAAGAATTATAGCCCTGTCCTAATCCAGATTCATGCTAATCCCTGTGAAATGTTTCATATCCATATCCTGCACATGTACTTATTGGTATACTTTTCTAAAACTGTAAACTTGGCTCATCACTATTTTTCAGGAGCTTACCTTGGGGAATCTTCTGGTGCAGTTCTTGCTGATCCAAGGAAAGCAGACCCCCTTCACTTTCATGCAGCCCCTGTCTTTTTCTCAGCAAGAGCCCTTTTGGCAACATGTTATATCTTTCCTTGTGCTTAGTGTGTTTTATTGTTTGTTTTTAAATCACTTTATTAAGGGCTAATACAACTCTTTTTTCCCCATCTTTTTAAAATCATTTTTTAACATTTTATTAGGGACTCATAGAACTCTTATCACAATCCATACATATTTATACATCAATTGTATAAAGCACATCTGTACATGCTTTTCCCTAATCATTTTCAAGGCATTTGCTCTCCACTTAAACCCTTTGCATCAAGTCCTCTTTTTTCCCCTCCCTCACCGCTCCCCCCTCCTTCATGAGCCCTTGATAATTTATATATTATTATTTTGTCATATCTTACACTGTCTGATGTCTCCCTTCCTACTTTCCAACCCACTTTTTAGCTGCTCATACAACTTTTATCAAAATCCATACATACATCAATTGTTTAAAGCACATTTGTACATTCATTGCCCTCAAAATTCTCAAAACATTTGCTCTCCACTTAAACCCCTGGCATCAGCTCATTTTCCCCTCCCTCACCGCTCCCCACTCCCACATAAACCCTTGATAATTCATAAATTATTATTTTGTCATATCTTACACTGTCTGATGTCTCTCTTCACCCAATTTTCTGTTGTCCATCTCCCAAGGAGGAGGTTGTATGTAGATCCTTGTAATCGGTTCCTCCTTTCCACCCCACCCTGTCTCCACCATCCTGATATCGTCACTCTCACCACTGGTCCTAAAGGGATCATTTGCCTTGGATTCCCTGTGTTTCAGTTCCTCTCTGTACCAGTGTATATCCTCTGTTCTAGCCAGATTTGTAAGGTAAAATTGGGATCATGATGGTGGTCAGAAGAAGCATTTAGGAACTAGAGGAAAGTTTTATGTTTTATCTTTGCTACACTGCACCCTGACTGGCTTGTCTCCTCCCCGTGACCCTTCTATAAGGGGATGTCCAATTACCTACAGAAGGGCTTTGGGTCTCCACTCTGCATTTCCCCTCATTCTCAATGATATGATTTTGTTCTTATGATGCCTGATAACTGATCCCTTCTATACCTTATGATAGCACAGGCTGGTGCACTTCTTCCATGTGTGCTTTGTTGCTTCTGAGCTAGATGGTCGCTTGTTTACCTTTAAGCCTTTACGAACCCAGACGCTATATCTTTTGATAACCGGGCACCATCAGCTTTCTTCGCCACATTTCCTTATGCACCTATTTGTCTTCAGTGATCCTATCAGGTAGGTGAGCACACATTGTATGATTTTTATATTCTTTGAAGCCTGATAACTGATCCCTTCAACACCTCATGATTGCACAGGCTTATGTGCTTCTTTCATGTGGGCTTTGTTGCTTCTGAGCCAGATGGCCACTTGTCTACCTTCAAGCCTTTAAGACCCCTGACGCTGGATCTTTGATAGCCGGGCAATATCAGCTTTCTTCACCAATTTTGCTTATTCACCCGCTTTGTCTTCAGTGATTGTGTCAGGAATCAGTGATTGTGTTGGGAAGGTGAGCATCATAGAATGCCAGTGTAATAGAACAAAGTATTGTATTGAGGGAGTACTTGAGTGGAGACCCAATTTCCACTTGCTACCTTAATACTAAACCTATAATATATGCACATAGATCCATTTCCCCATCCTTATATATAAATATATTTACATGCCTTTATTTAGACCTCTATAAATGTCCTTTGCCTCCTAGCTCTTTCCTGTATTTCCTTTGACTTTATTCTTATCCCAGTATCATGCTCATTCTTCCTTTAGGTTTCAGTAATTCCTCTTGGTTACATTACCCTTTATCGTGCACCCCAGGCATCTGTACACCCTCCTCACCACTGATTTGGATCACTTGTTGTTCCCTTGTCCCTGGGTTTGTTAAGACCCCTACATTTCCCCTCGCCTCCCCCTCTCCCATGTTCCCCTGGAACTGTCGGTCCCATTGTTTTCTGCTCCAGATTGTTCACCCAGCCTATCTCATTTAGACAGACCTGAGGAAATAATCACATGCACAAAAACAAGACAGAGCAAAACCAAGCAACAAAAAAATAAAACAACAACGACACCACCAAGAAGCCAAGGACAAAAAACAAAACACAACTACAAGAAAGAAAAGCTTGTAGGTAGTTCAAGAACTGTTTTTTGGCCTTTAGGAGTGTATTCTGGTTGAGTCTGATGGGGCACCAAGCCCTAATTTTGGTATTCCCTGGGGGCTTTGTTGCTCTGTTCCCCTTACTGTTCTGTTGCATGCCCTTAGCGTTTTGCCTCAGTGTGGTAGGATCAGATCAGGTGGAATTTCCACACTGTGTCTCCAGTGTTGTCCCCTGTAGGGCTCTGGGTCAGTGAGGAATGTCGTGTATCATAGGGGCGCAGGCCATAAGGTCTTTGGTGAGGGTTAGCTGCTCTGAGCAGGAATTGGCATCCATCTTAAAGGGGCATTTTGAACCTATTTCTGAGGTGTGGTCTTGCAAGCATGCCCTCAGGGACAATCATGGACCCAGGAAAAATGGCTGACCCCTTCTAGGAAATAGCTTCTCTATCTCTCTCTCTCACTCTCTGTCTCCCTCTGTCTCTCTCTATCATATATATATATATATATATATATATATATATATATATATATATATATATATATATATATAAAATAGGTTACCACCTGTAGCCATAATTTCCTGTTTTAGTGTCATTTGCTTGTATACTTAGGCATTTATATCTTATGGACGAGGGGGATTATATTCTGGTAAAATCCTTATGAATCCTATGGTTCCCATGTTCCTCTTAGTCTCTATGAGGTTTCACCAGTAACTTGTATAATAGGAAATCATATATATTTCCAAATATTATAATTGCCCACTACTTTCCTCAGGACAGTGTATCTGCCCCTCAGTTATCATTCCAGTAGGTGGATACACAAGAGGGCACATTACTCTGCTGATGAAAACCAACCTAGGACAACCCTCCACTCTAGGAGAGAGGTCACAGGCATGGGCTGCCCAGGTCCCTTCATTCACCAAACAGCTATGATTATACTCAACTAACAGTGGAGTTTGCTGGCCTGAGATTCCCTTGTTTCAATCACAGTAATGAAAACAATATGATAAACAATGGATATGAGGCTGGGTTCCTGGGCAGGATGTCTTTACGTTTGCAGATGTCTAGGGCAAAGTGCAGCTGGTAGAGTCTGAGTGAGACATGAGGCAGGCAAGGGCCTCTCTCAGACTCTGTTGACCTGTCTCCGCATTCACCACCAACAATTTTGACATGAGCGTCATTGGCCAGTGCCGGGGAGGGCTTGCAGTGTCTCTCAGTTACTGGTACTAAATCCTATATACACTTGATGCATGGTTGAATTGCAGTCACCAGAGACAATGACAAGAACATCCTCCATATTCAAATGGTCAGGCTGAAAGTGAAGCATACACACTTGGATCAGAGTAACAAAGCAGCAGGAAAGGGCATCATTGAGCATCTGTATGCAAACCTCCCTACAGGGAGAGACTGGACTTCAGTGAGTGCTCAGGACCCTCAGCCCCAGGACTCAGTTAAAGAAGACAGAGCAGAGAGGAGTTAAAAGCTGGCTTTCTGCAGTGTCCGGGGCTTCCTCTCTATCTTACCATTTATCTTGACGACTTCTCTGGAAGTGTGGGTTTGTATCAAACATTGAATTTGAAACATTTCATTGTAATATGAGGAAATGTCCTTTAACTTCCAAAGAGCAGAAAGCCACACATGAAGGCACATCATGCAGAGGGGAAAAGGCAAACCTGAAGGATTTGTCAGCCCTGATGCAAACCCCTCCCCAGTAACTGGTATTTGGGAGGAGAGGATATAGGATGGTTAAAATTTCTCTAAAATTTACTCAGTCTAGGATAGACCAGCAAAAGCATAATGGGATCCTCAAGCCACATTTGCTCATCACAGCTGTTATATAGGTCTAAAAACTAACCTTCCTAAGTCCTGCTGCCATCCTCAGCCGGTGACTGACAGTCAGGACAGAAGAGGGGATGGGCTTCAGAGGACATATTTGTGTCTCCTGGAGTAGTGTGCTCCTGTTTTTGAAGCAAGGATAGATGCTTTTTCTTGAGTAAAACTCTTCTGTACGGTTTCCCTTGTGGTGTTGATTGAATAGCCCGCCAAGGTACTTATAATAGGTCAGGTTTTATATAGGATATTAATTTAAATAACTTTATTTTCTAATTTTATTTAAATAGAAATGAAAATCAATAAAGTTCAATGCAACTTTCACTTTATCTAATGAATTTCAGGAGACACTCAGGCACCATGTTGTGAGGAAGTTCCATCCAAAGGAGAGATCCAGGTTCTAGAATAAGGTCCTGGCCCTCAGTCCTGTATGCATTCCTAGTTTAAGCCAGGGAAGCTTGTCAGACTTAAGACAAAGCCATCTTGGAAGAAGAGACTTCATCCTGCTGGTGAGATTTTCAGTCGGACACTAGATAAGACCTGGAATGGGACCTTCTTCTCCATGCCATCTTTTAGTCATAGAGTCAGAAATTAAAAAGAAAGCAAACAATAATAAACTAGATATAATTTTAACCCACAATGTTTTATTCTTGTTTACCAATTAACAGAACACAACTTGAGAAAAATGGATTGGATTTTCCCTGGAGTCATATTTTCTATCATTTCCACATATCGGAATATTGAGGTACTTAGTTCACCTTGATTAAATGACTGACAAATCTCATCCCGTGGTTGGGACACTGGAAAACAATTTCTGTTCATCTGAGTTTAGAGCTCCAAATATTGGTCCTTCATAGTTCAGTGAGTATTCATGAGCTCATTCAGGATAAGTTTAGTAGATCTCACGGGGAAGTTATGTACAGAGGGATAATGTCAATAGATGGGACAGAATAAGTCCCAGACCAACCACAGTCATGAAGTGACCATGGCAGTCACATTCAGACAGGAAGGTGACTTGGACTCATGTGCAGCTACGTCACAGTGTGGAATTTACACTGTTCAGTTAACAAGCAGCAACAGAGGCTGTGAGTATAGAGTTGGCTGAAATGACAACGATTAGGTGATAACGGAACTAACTCAATGATCTCTAAGTGATCATGTCAGTGTCCTGTGCTTGTATACTTGGATATTGGTGAAATCTATGATTCTTTGTTGCAAAGCGGTGACTGATTCCCCTCTGAAAATTCTGGGCCAGAAAATTCCCCTCTGAAAATTCTGGGCTGTAACATTATTCTTGAATTTTCATGGTGCTTAAATATATATACCTATGTATAAATTTAAAATATTATAACCGATTTGAAGAAAATTAGTGTGGTCAATCCTAATCTAGGGGGAAATAGACTTTTCTTTGAGGGAGAGAAATGAGGAAGGAGTCTGAATGGGAATTGGGTGTTTTAACTGCGTGTTTACAGAGAGTGCTATTGCTTCCCAAGTCAATTATATAACAGTTTACAAAATGAGTGAATCTTAGAATCTAGAGAATCAATTCAAGGTTTATATCCCAGAGCAGTTATCAGAGGTCTGTGCCCAGGGTGCAAGTGAAGAGGCTGAATTGGGTTGGCAATGCTCACATTTTAGATGAACCAGATTCCCCTTTGAAAGGGGCATTGAAAACAGTGTCTATGGGGTCCAATAAATTTTAAGGACTGGTTGCCTAGATGGATCTTATTTTAACCCAGAGTTAAAATAAAGCCCAGACTTTGAAGTCACAGAGTTGAAAGTTTTCTTTCATAGAGCCCAAAGTCTCAAGTTGGAAACATCCTCCCTGACTCTATGGATCCTTGAATCTCCTTATTTATATCAAGACTGACCTCTGCTATCAGGAGCTGGGATGTGCTGTCTGTGTTATTTGTAGGAGTGCTGGAGTTGGTGATGACAATGGCCCAAAGAAAACCACTGAAGACGTTGGGGAGGTTGATAAGAAACTGCCAGGGTGTAAAGAAGAAAAGGCATTTGCAGAGCGTGGAGTGATGAAGATACTCTGGTGTCCACCTGATACTTCCAACCCACTATATCCTGTCCTCTCTCTGGGGCACAGAACCTATAGGAGCCCAAGGCAGGGCAGAGGCTATGAGGGGCTGGAAGGAGAGACAGTGAGCTCAGAAAACCTGGGCTTTCCTTTGACCTTTCCCCACATACGTCCTAAGGAGAATGATCTCTCATTATAGACTAACATGCATAAGATTCAAACAAAGAGTTACCCTTCATTTGGGTCCAAGGAAAAGGGGAGTCTGTTCACTATCGTTCTCTGTTTATAAGGTCAGGGCTCCCTGACATGCAAATCGTTCACTAAGCATTAGGTTAAAATTCCACCCTTGAGCACTGAAGACTATCCGTTCTCTTCTGACAGGACTGTGGGTCTCTTGGGAAAGCACCGCTGCAGTCTAAAGATGCCATTGCTATGGGTTCTGCTGTGCCTGGTGACAGTTCCCCAAGGCGAGGGTCTGAGACATCAATGGGGAATCTATAGGGATGATTGTGACTGCGAGTGACTGAAAGAGAACAATTATCTTCATTTACAGGCCTCCTCTCCCAAGTGCAGCTTCAGGACTCAGGCCAAGGACTGGTGAAACCCTCCCAGAAGCTGTCCCCCATGTGTACTGTCTCTGGTTTCTCCATCACAAGCAGTGATTACAGCTGGAACTCGATCCGCCAGAACCTTGGGGAAGGGCTGCAGTGGATGGAAGAGATATATTACAATGGTGGTACATATCATAACCCGTCCTTCCCAAGCCGACTCTCCATCACCAGAGACACATCGAAGAACCAGTTCTCCCTGCAGCTGAGCTCCCTGACTACTGAGGACATGGCCTTGTATTACTGTGCAAGGGGCACAGTGAGGTGAAGCCAGTATGAGCCCCAAACACAAACCTCCCCTGCAGGGAAGACATTGAGCAGCAGGGGGCGCGCAGGACCCACTAAGCACAGACACACAAACCTAGACAGGCACAGATGGATGACAGGGATTTCCTGTTGGAACTAAGGCTTCCTTTCATGTGTCTCTGACGCCCCAAGGACAGGTTATAATAATAATAATAATAATAATAATAATAATAATAATAATAATAATAATAATAATCTTCTTCTTCTTCTTCTTCCTCCTCCTCCTCCTCCTCCTCCTCCTTCTCCTCCTCTAAATTTTCTCCTCGCTGCAGACTTTGAAGGAGGGACTAACATTCTCTGCTTGCAAAACAAATTAATTTGATTCTGAGCCTTCATGATCATCCTATCTGACCTGTTTCCTTCTTGAGAAACAGAGTATCACAGCATTTTCATCCTGTTACTCAAAATCTGATGACAATGAAATACAGGCAGGTACAGATTCATGCGTGTAATGCATGGTTTTAACAGTCCTGAGCTCATTGCTCTACTGCAGCCCAGGGTCAGGTGTCTCACAAGGTGTCTCTCTGCATCGCTCCCTCTGCACTGTGGGTCGTGATTGACTATTCTTCTCTGAGAAAATAATTTCGGTGACTCTGGGGCCTAAACTTGTGATATTTCCTTAGTGATGCAGCAAGCATCACCATTGGCTCCCTTGATGCAGAAACAAGGGTTCTAGGCACAGAAGGGTCCCTGACACTGGGAACAGGTGAATTGAATGACCTGCCTGGTCGGTGGAGTCATTCGTCAGGTCATTCACCGGAGTCACGATGAAGGGAACTCATAGTTGAAGGACAGCTTTGATTCCAAAAAACAGCAATTGTGTCCCAAGTGGATGAAATCACAGACTAATAGCTCAGAATGCTCTTTAGAATTGAGAACAGGGAAGATTTCACACACATTTTGCACATGTGTTCAGGAGGACCACTCTGTGTAGAGTGTCAGCAAGATGGAGAAATACCCTGAATTAGATGCGCACCCAGAGTGGCTGCAAAAAGGGTCTCAAAGTTAGGATCAAGAGGGGATGGTTCAAACTTACAAGTTTATGTATTTGTTCTATAGTATACACAGCCATTATCCGCAAAACTGACTCAAAAGCACTTAACAACTTGTCTGATGAAGTGAGGTGCAGAAAATTTGAGTTTAATTTTGGTCAGCCAGTTGTAATTACCAAAAACATATATATTATTCTAGTTTTAAAAATTCAGAAACTGTTAAAATTATAACATTTAAAATTAAATAAATATATCATTCCTAATTAATTTACAATTACATGGCTATTAAACAATCCGGGGAAAGAGTAATAAATAAATAATAAATGATATATACAAATAAAGATCATGTAAATATCCACTTTCCCAGGTAGTGTAGTGGATTTTACATTTGGTATGCTAATGGCTAGGTTGGCAGTTGAAAACCACTAGCCAGCCCAAAGGAGAAAGTTGAGACTCTAAAACAATTTACAAGTACTGGATATCATACAATCCAAATCCATGGAGGGGAAAGTATGAGAGCTTGAATTGTGACATTCTGGTGTGCAGAAGACTGTGGCGACAGTGGAAGCTCAAAATCCACTTACAGGAGCTACACAGGGAATAAGCTTCTTGTGATTTCCCTCTAATCATACTTGAAAAATGGGAATAACCTGGTGATCAGAGTATTGTCTATAGAAGATTAAAATGATAAATCTGACTTGAATGGTTAAAAACGTATCATTTGATATCGTTTTTTGATATAATCTGTGCTTGTCTGGTTTTTAATATTTCTCTGTGTTTTTCCATATAGAAGTTATTGTTTTATTTTGTCATTGTTGGTAGCCTTTTTGACTCCTTGTTATGTCTCTATGTTTTTCAATTTATGAAAGCATAATGGGTGAAACTACAGAGCCAATAACTAGAATAAGGGTTCCTGGGTCTATGGCATGGTAGGTGGGGAATAAAGGGGAATTGATATAAAGGAGTTCAGGAAGGCAGGAAATACTTTGAAATTGATTGTGATAGTGATTGTTCAACACTGCTTGATATGATTGAACTATAGAGTGGTATGATGAATGGATTAGGTCCTAATAAAATCTTTTAAAAATGTTAAGAGATCTTAATTCTTGAATAAATGTTTTAAAATATTTTTATTCCAATACTTTAAAATAATTTTTATAACATTATGTTGTACATGAAAAAAGAAATCTAACATTGATATATTATATTACATATTTCATAATAAAATTTTCAATTAAAAAAAGATTTACAGGGTCTTAATCTCTTAGGAGCAGTTATACTATGTCCTAGAGGGTTACTATGGCTAAGAATTCATTTGGTTTTTGTTGGTTATGAATATCGAATTTCTTAATTTGTAACCTATTTTTGGTAGTTATCTCCATTAGTTTGTTTTCTATGTAATCTGTGTTTTGTTTGATCATTTTTAATAAACTTATCAGGAACTGCTATATTTTGCCATTATCCTGGCATCCATCGAATTTCTGATTTGTTTTTATTTTAATTATGTTATATTTTTCTGTGACATCATTTATTATATTATTTATAATATCTTTATTAACTTATTAAGGGTTTTCATTTCAGTTCAGTTCATATATGTATTTTATGGTTTGTGTTTCAGTTTAAAAGGTAGATTTATAAGAATAAACTTATTATTCCTTCCAGTTGTATTTTCCCTTCTTTTGCAGTGTAAGGTCGTCCCAACAGCAAATTTCTGTTAAACCAATGTCTGAGATCACCAGCAAAAGCAAAGCTTACACACAGACATTGGATGCAGCAGCAGTTTGCTCACACAGGGAAGAACAGAGCCGGCTCATCATCAGGAGTGGGCACCGTCCCCACAACCAGTGGTTTCACTCTGGGACCTGGGCAGGGATGGTGGTTTGCACACATCAATTCTTTGTGCTGCAGTTGAGGAACTGTACTCTCTTCATCAGAGCAGGTCTTCTCTCAGCACCCATTAAGGGCAACCAGCGATATCTTGCAGTTCTTCTCTGGCACCTTGCAGGGAAGAGTTGGAAGCAACATGTGAGGAAGATCATGGCTGGTCGTCTATCGGCATCTAGCAAGGCAGATCAGAGCAGGTCTTCTGTCAGCATCGTGCAAGGCTGATGGAAGCATCTTGAAAGGAAGATCAGGGCAGGTCTTCTCGCTGCACCTGTTAATGGCAACAAGGGATATCTTGCAAGGCACACAAGAGCAGTTCTTCTCTGGTAACTTGCAGGGAAGAGCTGGAGCAACTTGCGAGCAATATCATGACTGGTCATCTATTGGTATCTTGCAAGGCAGATCAGGGAAGATCATAGTAGGCCTTCTTTGAGCACCGTTAAGATATATGAAAGACATCTTGAAAGACAGCTTAGAGCAGGCTCTCCCGGCATCTTGCAAGGAAGATTAGCGGCCTGTTACTAGGATCGCCATAGTAGGTCTTCTCTCACCATCATGTATGGCGGAGTGAAAGCATCATTCAAGGAAGATGTGGCCAGGTCTTCTCCCAGCATCTCGAAAGAGAGTTCACAGGAAGTTCCCCGAGCATCTTGCAAGGAAGATTAGCGACGTCTTATTAGGAGCACCATATTAGATCTTCTGTCACCATCTTGCATGGCAGATCGACTGGATTTTTCAAGGAAGATCTGGGCAGGTTTTCCTCCATCATCTTGATAGATAGATCAGCAATTTTGCAAGGCAGATCAGAGCAGGTCTTCTATCAGCATTTTGCAGGGAAGATCAGTGGCGTTTTCAAGGAAGGGTACATCACAGTGATCCCATCTCACAAGTAAGATCCTATCATCTCTGAGTTAGGGAGTGGTACGGGGAATAATTTTCAGAGAGGGTACTGTGCGTAATAGCTTTGCAGGTCATCTCATGCAGCAGCTGCTTCTAGGTCTATATTATTGGCATGTTGTGCCTACCACCGGATTATGCTCTGTCTTTTGCACCACCTGAGTTTCTGTGTATGCCTGCCGGTTAGGGACCTGCATGGTCATCAGTCATCTGTCTTACTCAGGTTTACACAACACACACACACACACTCACACAGGAGTTAACATTTAGACTTGCACAGCAAGAAAATCACAAGTGTCTTTAAATAACATTCTTCAATGTAAAAATCTGATTATAAAATTAATAATGAAAGAAAATCCTGAAACGTGAGAAATGAAACAAGGCCCAGAATTATTGCAGCCTAGGAGGAGGTGAATTTGTTAGCCATTGAGTAGCCTGAGGTGGTTGACAGCCAGTGCAGCTCTTATGAGCAGCTCCAATTTGAGAAACATTTGTAAATTGGCACATCAGAAGGTTCCACAGTGTTTGCCTGACCTAGGCCACTGGTTGACTCACTTCCAAGGTGTTTGGTAAATCCTACGCTACACAGAGACTCTTGTATGATGTGCTAGCACACGCACACACTCACACACACACAGACTCACAGCAGTCATCATTTGCGCACACCCAACAAGAACATCTGTCAGTATCTTTAAAATACATTATTCTATATATAAACCCAATGTTAAAATTTAACAGTTACAAAAATCAGATAACGGATTTCAGCAATGAAAGATGGACTCATACTATCCCGCAATAAGATGAGTTGAAGTTTTTAACCAGAGAGGAGCCAAGTCTGGTCGACCGCATGCCGACCTCCTTATGAGCAGGGTGAGTTTGACAAACATGCGTATATAAGCACATGAGAAGTCACCCCAGTGTTTGCCTGGCCTAGACCACTGGTGACAGACTGTCGGGGTGTTTGGTAAAACCCATGCTACGCAAGCAGCCGTATATGATGTGCAAGCACGCACACACACACACACACACACACACATTCAGGGCCACCCAAACATGTCTCTCTAAGGGTGTAGCATTCTGCGTATGCCAGGGTCTTGATGTACAATTATCAAATATAGATAAAAGTCCCATTTTTCCTACAAATCTTTTGAAGCAAACACAAGATGAGAAAAAAGTGTTGTGAACCCTATGCCTACCTATCCAAATTTTTCCAGAGAGGAGGAGGAAGAATTATTTCACCCACATATGCGACTCCTGATGGCTGAACTGTGTTCAGACCTTTTGAAGGCAGAGAGGGATGTGCATATATGGACGTCTCCGTCAGGTTTCCCTCAGCATCTTACAAGGATGATCAGTAGTCACATCCAAGGGAGATCAGACCAGATCTGCTATCTTGCCAAGCAGATCAGTGATGTCTTGCAAGGTTGATTGGCACAGGTCTTCTATCAGCATCTTCTATGGAGACTCTGCAATATCTTGGTAGGTAGATTAGACCAGGTCTCCTCCCAGCATCTTGCAAGGAATATCTGGCACGTCTTGGCAAGAAAGACGAGAGAAGCTCTCCTATCAGCATCTTCCAAGGAAGATCAGTAGCATTTTGCAAGGAAGACCAGAGCAGGTCTTCTATATGGCAAACATGATGATCCACATGTGCAAGGAAGATCCGAGCACGTCTTCCATCACCATCTTGCAAGGCAGATCACGTCGTCCATCACCATCTTGCAAGGCAGACCTGTTGCAAGAAGATCGCAACAGGTCCTATCTCGGCACGATTTAAGGAAGACGGGGGATATTTTGCGTGGAATATCACACCACGTCATCTATCAGCGTGTTCCAAGGAAGATCGGCGACATCTTGCAGGGCAGGTCAGAACAGGTCTTCTGTCAGCGTCTTGCAAGGCAGATCAAAAAAAATCTTGCCAGAAAGATCAGAGCGGGTCTTCCCTCAGCACCTCGAAAGGAAAGCCAGGGGTTACTTGCAAGGAAGATCAGAGCAGATCTTGTATCAGCATCTTGCAAGGAAGATCAGCAATATCTTGCATGGCAGATCAGAAGGCCAGGCACATCTTGCAAGGAAGATCAGAAAGATGTTGCATGACAGATCAGAAGCCCAGGCATATCTTGCAAGGAAGATCAGAGCAAGTGTTGTATCCGCCTCTTGGTAAGAAGATCGGTAAAATCTGGCGTGGCAGATCAGAGCAGGTCTTCTGTCAGCATCTTGCAAGACAGGTCAACAAAATCTTGCCAGAAAGATCAGAGCGGGTTTTCCCTCAGCATCTCTAAAGGAAGTCCAGGGATAACTTGCATGGAAGATCAGAGCAGGTCTTGTCTCAGCACCTGTTAAGGGCGGCCAGAGATATCTTGCCAGGCAGTTCACAGCAGTTTTTCATGGGCAACCTGCAGGGAAGAGCTGCAGCAACTTGGGAGGAATATCATGTCTGGTCTTCTATCAGCATCTTGCAGGGCAGATCAGGGAAGATCAGAGTAGGCCTTCTACAAGCACCCTTAAGAAATATGAAGGTCATCTTGAAAGACAATTCAGAGCAGCTTCTTCCGGCATCTTGCAAGGGAGATCATGGCAAGTCTTCTATCAGTATCTTGCAAGGCAGATCAGGGAAGATCAGAGTAGGACTTCTTTCAGCACCATTAAGAAATATGAAAGACATCTCGAAAGAGAGTTCAGAGGAAGTTCTCCCAGCATCTTGCAAGGAAGATTAGCGACCTCTTACTAGGAACACCATATTAGGTCTTTTGTCACTATCCTGCATGGCAGATCGACGGCATCTTTCAAGGAAGATCTGGGCAGGTCTTCTCCCAGCATCTTGTTAGATAGATCAGCAGTTTTGCAAGGCAGATCAGAGCAGGTCTTCTATCAGCATTTTGCAGGGAAGATCAGTGGTGTTTTCAAGGAAGGGCACATCAGATTGATCCCATCTCACAAGGAAGATCCTATCATCTGTGGGTTAGGGAGTGGTGCTGCAAACATTTTCCAGAAAGGGTATTGTGTGAAGTAGCTTTGCAGGTCATCTCATGCAGCAGCTGGTTCTAGGACTGTATTATCAGCACGTTCTGCCTACCATCAGATTTGGCTTTGTTTTTTGTTGTGTTTTTTTTACCACCTGTATTTCTATGTCTGCCTGTCGGTACGGCCCTGCCTGGTCGTCAGTCATCTGTCTCACTCAGGATTACAGCATACAATCACACACACACACACACACACACACACACACACACCAGTTAACATTTGGAATTTCACGGCAAGATAATCGGCCAATTTCTTTAAATAACATTCTTCAACATAAAAATCTGATTTTATAATTAATAATTAAAGAAAATCCTGAGAGATGTGAGATATGAAACCGACCCAGAATTATTGCACAGCAGGAGGAGGTGAATTTGTTAGCCATTGAGTAGCCTGAGTTGTTTGACAGCCTGCACTGCTCCTAGGAGCAGCACCAATTTGATAAAGACATGTAAATTGGCATATCAGAAGGTACCACAGTGTTTGCGTGACCTAGACTGACTTCCAAGGTGTTTGGTAAATCCTACGCTACACAAAGACTCTTTTGTGATGTGCAATCCCATGCACACACTCACACAAACACACACATACACACGCACAGGAGTCAACATTGCGTACATCCAACAGGAACATCCAGCAGGATCTTTAAAAAACATTATTCTGCATATAAACCCGATGTTAAAATTAATAATTAAAAAATCATGAAACTTTTGAACAATGAAAGAGCACCCATAATATTCCGCAGTAAGAAGAGGGGAACTTTTTCACCAGAGAGGAGCCAGAGCAGGTCGACAGCATGCAGAACTCCTTATGAGCAGGGTGAGTTTGACAAACATATGTAAATAAGCACATGAGAATGTACCACATTGGTTGCATGACCTACACCACTGGTTGACAGACTCTTGAGGTGTTTGCTAAAACCCATGCTACGCAAACAAACCTATATGATGTGCAAGCACACACACACATTAAGGGCCCCCCCACACATGTCTCTCTAAGGGCGTAGCATTCTGCTTATGCCAGGGTCTTGTTGTTTGCAATATTGAAATATTGATAAAAGTCCTATTTTTCCCACAAACCTTTTGAAGCAAACCTAAAAGAGTAAAAGGAGAAGTGAACCCTATCCATACATACCCAAAATTTTCCAGAGAGTAGGAGCGATAATTTTTCACCCACCTGTAGGCCTTCTGAAGCCTGAACTGGGCTCAGACACGTTGAAGAAGGAGATGCATGCGCACTTGGGAACATCTCCCTCAGGTTGCCCTCAGCATCTTACAAGGATGATCAGTAGCCACATCCAAGGGAGATCAGAGCAGGTCTGCTATCTTGCCACGCATATCATTGATGTCTTGCAAGGTTGATTAGTGCAGGTCTTCTATCAGCATCTTCTATGGAGAAACTGCAATATCTTGGTAGGTAGATTAGACCAGGTCTCCTCCCAGCATCTTGCAAGGAATATCAGTCACATTTGGCCAGGAAGACCAGGGAAGCTCTCCTATCAGCATTTTCCAAGGAAGATCAGCAGCATTTTGCAAGCAAGGCCAGCACAGGTCTTCTATATGGCAAACATGATGATCCACATCTGCAAGGAAGATCCGAGCACGTCTTCCATCACCTTCTTGCAAGGCAGATCAGAAGCGTGTTGCAAGAAGATTGGAACAAGTCTTATCTCAGCACGATTTAAGGAAGACGAGGGATATTTTGCATGGACTATCAAACCAGGTTATCTCTCAGCATCTTCCAATGAAGATCGGCGACATCTTGCAAGGCAAGTCAGAGCAGGTCTTCTGTCAGCATCTTACAAGGCAGATCAGCAAAATCTTGCCAGAAAGATCAGAGCGGGTCTTTCCTCAGCACAACTAAAGCAAGATTATGGATTCCTTGAGAGGAAGATCAGAGCAGGTCTTGTAACAGCATCTTGCAAGGAAAATCAGCAATATCTTGCATCGCAAATCAGAAGGCCAGGCACATCTTGCAAGGAAGTTCAGCAAAATGATGCATGAAAAATCAGAATCCCAGGCATATCTTGCAAGGAAGGTCCAAGCAAGTATTGTATCAGCATCTTGGTAAGAAATCTGCAAAATGTTGCATGGCAGATATTACTAGGTTTTCTATCAGCATCTAGCAAGGCAGATATGAAGCATCCTGAAAGGAAGATCAGAGCAGGTCTTCTCTCAGCACCTGTTAAGGAAGACCAGGGATATCTTCCAAGGAAGATCAGCACAAACTTGCAAGGCAGAACAGAGCAGGTTGGTTCTGGCAACTTGCAGGGAACAGCTGCAACATTTTGCACGGTAAATCATGGCAGATCTTCTATCAGCATCTTGCAAGGCAGATCAGGGAATATCAGAATGGGCCTTCTCTCATCATCATTAAGAGATATCAGCGACATCTTGAAAAAGTGATCACAGTAGGTTCTTCCAGCATTTTGCAAAGAAGATTAGCGACCTGTTATGGAACACCGTAGTAGGTCTTTTTTTACCATCTTGAGTGCCAGATTGATGACGTATTTCAAGCCAGATCTGGGCAGGTCTTCTCCCACCATCTTGATAGATAGATCTGCAAAATTTTGCAAGGCAGATCAGAGCATGTCTTCTATCAGAATTTTGCAGGGAAATCAGTGGCGTTTTCAGGGAAGGGCACATCAGATTGATCCCACTCACAAAATAGATCCTCCCCTCTGTGCATTGGGAGTCGTGCTGGGAACAATTTTCTGGAAGAGTACTGCGCGAAAAAGCTTTCCAGGTCATCTCATGCAGCAGCTGCTTCTAGGTCTATATTATTGGCATGTTGTGCCTACCACCGGATTATGCTGTTTTTTCTTTGGACCATCTGAGTTTGTGTGTCTGCCTGTCAGTTATGCCCTGCCTGGCCATGACTCCTCTGTCTAACTCAGGTTTAGACCAGACACACATAGACACACACCCACACACCCACACGGGTCAACATTTGGACTTGCACGACACGTTAATTGGCCAGTATTTTTAAATAACATTCTTCAAAATAAAAATCTGATATTAAAAATAATTTTAAAATTAATGATCTTTCAACAAAGATCAGAGCGGGTCTCCTCACAGCATTTTCCAAGGAATATCTTCCACATCTTTGTAAGAATGACCAGAGCAGGTCTTCTAATAGCTTCTTTGAAGAAGATCAGCAGCATCTTGCACGAAATATCATTGCAGGTCTTCTATATTGCAAAGCAGATCAGCGACATCTTGGCAAGGAAGACCAGAGCAGGTCTTCTATCAGCACCCTTTAAGGAAGACCAGCGATATCTTGTAAGGAAGATCATTGCAGGTCTCAATCAATTTCTTGCAAGGAAGTTCAGCAAAATCTTGCAAGGTAGAGCAGAAGAGGTCTCCTCTCACAATTTGCAAGGAAGACCAGCAACATCTTGCCAGGAAGATCAGAGCAGTCCTCTATCAGCATCTTCCAAAAAAGATCCGTGAAGCTCAGACCAGGTCTTCTATCAGCACCTTTTAAAAAGAGTATCAGCGACATATTGTAAGACAGATAAGAGAATGTTTTCCCACCATCTTGCAAGGAAACTTAATAACATCTTGCAAGAAATACTTTTGTCAGGTCTTCTGTCACCATCTTACAAGTCAGATAATCGATATCTTTCAAGGAAGATCTGGGCAGGTTTCCCCCCTGCATCTTGTAATTAAAATCAACATCTTGCAAGGCAGATCAGAGCAGATCTCTGTCAGCATTTTGCAAGGAAGACAATGGCCTATAAAGAATTGGGTATTTGAAGACCAAATTAACAATTTAAATGATTACATCAAAGACTTTATAGCAGTGTGTAGTATAAACACTTTCTTAGTATAACCAATTCATTAAGCTAGAGTGACATGATAACTGCAGCATTTCATTTCAACATTACAATTTTGAGGATGTCCACGGATTTTCCAGTATTTCCTCCATTTTCATATAGGCTAACTATGAGTCAGTGCTGAGGGTATGTAGGATTCTGGACCAATTCCATATCTCTTAACAACATGAACAGCCTAAAACACCTTGTCAATAACAGACATTTTATGATTCATAAATAGAATTCATGAATTATATAAAAAATTATTCTCACCACCAGAATGCAAATCTTCCTACACAATTCTTAGTATGTTAGACGCCTCTATTCTAATGTGAAAATACTATGACGGTCTCTTATTTAGCTCTATGTTATCTCCATGGGCTTGTAGTTGAACCACACTTATGTCACACCTTGTAGTCATCTCAGCAACACCAACAACAGCATTCTAAAAGAAATGCCTTTTCCTTAAATGTCAGAGAATTTTACTAGAAAGTGAAACAAAACAAATACAAATGCAAACCCAAGAAGCTTAAAAGGAAGAATTTACCATAATTTAAAAAATTCTTTAAATCCTCCAAAATAAATACAACACAAGGTGTCAATTTCCCTCTTGAATAAATGTGAAATTAAACTTGGAACCCCCAATAACACAAAGAGTTACAATGTTTAGCAGCTAACTGAGAAGATGGTTCCTTTCTCCTCAGAGACACTTTAACAGATAGATCTGGTGACTGACTTTTGAAAAAAAATAACCTTTGAAAACACTATGAGGCACAATTCTCAGACAAACATGGGCCACTGTAAACTAAACACAACCAAATATCAAATGTTCTTGAACAGCTCTGGAAACTTAGAATATGAAGACTGTCTTTAACAAGCAAAAGATGTCCTGTGAGTTTGTCACTAGAACAACCAGGGGCAGCGAGATGAAGAGCCAGGACTCCACCATGACTTTCACTGTCTCCCTCTATCTCCAGGCAACAGCTGCCATGAACAACAGTGGGAAAATTCTATGGACAGCCGCTCCAGAGGGGCAATGGATGAAGCCTCATGTTGCAACATAACTCTGGATGGGAAGCTCCAAGATGCTGAGTGGGTCCCTGTGCTCATTCTGACGAATCTTCTCCAAAAGGAATCCTGACCCATGAAGGGTAAGCTGCATCTGGTCAGACCTTAGGGAAGGCCAAGTGGGTGGGTGCCCTCCATTCTCTGAAATCTTCGCCCCCGCACCTTTAGTCACTGACTGTTATTGAATCAGTGCTTCCCCATGAGTGTCAGAGACTGTGCCCTTTACTAAAGAAGCAAGCCTCACTTTTAATCCCATCCCGCCACCATTACACCGTGTCAGAAATGTTTAGAAAAAATTCTAGTCACACTACTCACCTTTTCAATTCACAGTTGTAGAGGCTTTCAAGGCTCAGATATCATTCTGGACCACTCTCTTGACTCAAGTAGGTGAGTACCAGAGGAATCCAAGATGGGAACGTGGGACGGTAGGCTGCATCCTCCCAGGCTATGCAGAAGGATGAATCCAAGTTATGTAGGAAATATGGCAAGATGCTGTCTCAAGTCTGGAGATGCACAAGTATGGTGAGGCCCTGGACCTGGCCAAATCTGCAGAGCTTACAGAGAGAATCCACTTACATTTATACTGGGGGAAACCACACCCACCAGGATAGCACCTCCCACTTCTGGCTGCTGACAGAAAATCTCTTCATGGATGTGATGGCATTACTTGTCACCTAGGTTGACATTATCTTAATCGTTAACCTTCTGAGAATCCTGGCCAAGCAAGCCGATAAAGAACCTAACCCATTACAAAAAACCGACTGTTCCTAAACCCAAGTGATTTCAATAACATTGAAGAACGTGAAAGGGAAGAGGGATGGGCAATACCCTTCCAAAAATGGCATCCAACCAGATGTGTTCAGTGTTGAGCTCTGAAGAAGAGTCCAGCACATTTTCTTAGTTTTTAAGTGTGTTTTGAAGGAATCATCACTAATTGGGGGGTTTTCCGTTTAAAGTGTATTTTCTTATAAATTAGGTGGGTAGAATTCTGTGGCTTATGTTACGTAGCCTATCAGCCATAGGTTAAGCCTCTCTTATTCTGTTGCTTCTGGGGCAAGTTCCTTGTCTGCTTGGACTATCTGTGGGATTAACTTGCTTTAGATAGCACTGTGTATGTGTATGTGTGCTTCAACATTACCTTGGATCTAGGAGGTTCACTGTGTAGGGACTGCTGGTCCACAGAAGAACTCTGATCCAGGTCTCCTTTCTTGCTGTAGTCAGGTCCTACATCTCTCTTTTCAATTCTCTATAATGCTTTCATAGATGAAAGGCTGTGCTGCTATACCTCAGGATAATCCCTTTACCTTTATCTCAGAAAGCTTATGAAGGGAGTAAAGGATTTACCAAACAGCCTGAATCCCTTTACCATGGAATGTCTTCACACATGATACCATCACAACTGATCCATCAGAGTTTCATTTTATATCAACATAAAATAAATCAAGCCCAGTAACACTGTGTCCATTCCCCCTCATAGCCAATCATTGGACAGACTAGAATTGCTCCCTAGTTCCCTCAATGCTGTCCATAATAGGATCCCCAAACTACTGGCCCTATTGCATGTCCTACTATCAGGAAAACAGAAAAATCACCCACATCCCTGCAGGCAACTGAAAATGTTTTCATTATATACCATAATCCAGAATAAGAGTAAAAATATTCTCACTGCCATTGCATCAGAGCAGACTAATAACTATTTATGACAAGGTAGAACTGCCCCTGTGAGTTTTTATGACTGTAATTCTTTCTGGGATTAGAAAAACCACATATTTCTCCTATAAAGTACACGTGGACCATTCCATTTCCACTCAAGAGGAAGTATCAGGTACTTTGATAAAAACTAAAATATGTCTTTATGGGAGCAAACTTCTCACCTTTCTCAATTGGAAACTTGGTGAGTTTGAAGCCACCATCTCTTGATTAATAGACCCACTGAGCATACTACTCGACCAGACTCTAAACCTGACATCATTACGTAATTACTACACTACAAAGAATTATGACCCCAGAAAGTTGATACAGATAATGAACCTCTGCATATAATTAAGATATTTAAACACAATAAGGGCCCCGAATAGGTACTGAGCTTTAAAAGAGATAGAGAGTGAGCAGTACATACCAATCTGTTTGCCCTGTTTATATTGAATACAGCAAGTAAATCCATATCTTCAAAATTCAATATAGATTACACCCAGTTCACCCCAAAAGTAGACTTGTGTGCTTTCTGTTACACATGCTCATTATGAAAGAAATAAATACAACACTTGTAAGGCTTTCACAAACAGAAAGTCATTCTCTTCCCATTGGGGTGGGTAGAAAGTTACATTTTATGTGACTGGACCAATACATAGCATAATGAGAATTTTAGAACATATTGGGATTGTCAATGATTACATCTTGCTTGCATGCACAATAAGTGCCCATGGAAGCAGAAGTCAAGAGATCAAGTGAACCATGACAGTAGATAAATCTGCTTCAAAAGACATCTTGAAAGTGTTGAAAAGCACCCCGCCCCTTCTGCCAGATGCCCCTCCCCTTGCGCCGGCCGCCCCTCCCCCAGCGCCAACTGTAACTTTCGCTCCCTTCAGCGCTGTCCTCTTGGAGCTCCGAGCTGCCCGAAGCCAGCGCAGCCACCGCCCTCTCGCCACCGTCATGATCATCTACCGGGACCTCATCAGCCGAGATGAGCTGTTCTCTGACGTGTACAAGATCTGGGAGATCACGGGCGGGCTGTGTCTGGAAGTGGAGGGCACCATGGTCCGCAGGGCCCAAGGCCACATCTATGACGCGCTCATCGGCGGCAACGCGTCCGCCGAAGGCCCCGAGGGCGACGGGCCCGAGCACAAGGTGGTCACCGACGTGGACATCGTCATGAACCATCACTTGCAGGAGACCAGCTTCACCAAGGAGGCCTACAAGAGGTACATCAAGGACTACATGAAATCCCTCAAAGGCAAGCTGGAGGAGCGGAAGCCGGAACGCATGAAGCCCTTTATGACCGGGGCTGCCGAGCAGATCAAGCACATCCTCGCCAATTTCAAGAAGTACCAGTTCTTTCAGGGCGAGAACACGATTCCCGACGGCATGGTGGCCCTGCTGGACTACCGCGAGGGCGGCGGGACCCCGTACATGATCTTCTTCAAGGACGGCTTAGAGATGGAGAAGTGCTGACAGTGGGCAACGCACGACCGACCGCCCGACCGCCCCTCCTCCTAGCTGTCTGCGGTCCGCCCACACGACACCAGGACCGAGACAAACGGAACTGATGCCATCATGAGCTCTGCGTCGACTTGTGACCTTGACTTGGAGCGGTGACCTTGATTTTTTGGAGCAGAGGCTTTTTTTTTTTTTAAGAAAAATACACAAAAAATGTCGTGTAGGTTGTCTAAAAATAAAATGCATTTAAACAAAACTAAAATAAAGAGTTGGAAATGCAACAAAAAAAAGTGTTGAAAAGCAAAGATGTTACCTTGAGGATTTTAAAGTATGCCTGCAGAAGCCTTGGAATTTTCTGATTCTTTCTTTTTCCTCAAACCATTTTGAGAACTAATCCAGATATCACATCATTCAATAGTTGTATCTTGTCATGCAAATGACTATCAGTTTCAAACATTTTCTTTTGGCTTATATTTCTTTTTTGTTTGTTTGTTTTTGCTTAAATTTCTTGATAGCAACTCCTCATTATCTCCCACCAGGAACCCTTAATGTAGCTATAGTTTCTATAGAGTCACCCACACTGGGTTCTATATACCAAATATGTATAGAAAGATCCATAACAGTCTCAGAAGGCTGCCAACAATAACAACAACAGTAAAGAAATAAACTCAATTTGGAAACCAAAACCAGAAAGTATTAAAAAACAAGATTAAGGTGAAAGTGTATCAATAGGGAGATCAAATAACAAGTTTTTAACTTTCAAGTCAGATTTTTTATTTCAATCTGCTATAATCATCTCTCTAATACTCTGTCTGATAACCAGGTTATTCCCATCCCTTATTTATGGTCAGAGAGAAATCACCAGAAGCTTATTCCTTGTGTAGAACCCGCAAATGTATTTGGCCTTCAAATGTCATCCACAGCCTTCTCAAAATCAGAGTTAAAAAATTAAACTCTGATACAATTCTCTCCTTAGATTTGAATGTGACTATTGGCAATCCTTTGATCAGCATGTTGGTGTTCTTCTCCATGTGGACTTAGTTGACGTTACACTGAGATGACTGCTTGTTTAAAAACAAAGCTTAAGACCCCAGACACCATTCTTTCTGAGAGCAAGATACCATCTCATTTCTTCACCACACTTTGCTGTAGCACCCACACCTGTGGTTCCTTCAAAAGGGCACATACTGATCAGGGCAATGTCATAAGAACTAATTGTTCTTAGATTGAGCTAGCGTTAAGTGTGACCCCCACATCCACCCCTAACTCTGTGTTTTCTATTCACCTCTTCTCACCTTCCAGATTTTTTTTTACTTTAATGCAGATAACTTTATCAATCATCCCCTTGGAGCATATGATTCTTCTGCTTGTAGTGTCATTGATTTAGGGCATGTAATATATTTAAAACACAATTGAGAAAAGGAAATTAAAGAAGTGTGCAGACAGTATTTTCAATTTCCTGTGACCAAGGAATGTGAAAGTTATACATTCTTCAGTGCATAGAAAGGAAGACTGAAGAAGAATCAAAGTGTTAGAATATAGTAATGGCAGAAAACATTGACAGCACCATGGACTGCCGAAAGTGAAGACAAATCATTCTCAAGGACCAACACCTTGAGTTTCCGGGTAAGGCCATTTGTTATGAGAACTTAGTGCTTATTCTGCTCCCTCATTCCTTGTGTACTTTGAGAAAGTGCATACAAGCTTACTAACACATGTCCTAGCTAACAGATAAAATAAAAGACCGTGCAGGGCATCCATCAGGGTGACATCCAACCAGAGGTGTTAGTCCTTTACTGGATAAAGGGTTGGTATTCCAACCTACATTTGTGACATGGTTTATCACATAAGCTCACCCTGGTGGACTTATACAAATGGAAGACAATATCCATAATATATAAGAAAAATTAACACCCTTCTATTGGCTCTATATTCACTCACATCTCCCATGTACGACTGAGAAGATCTCTTCTCTAGGACTTCCAATGCGCTAAATCTCAATGGTAGCAGTCTCATCTTCTTTGCTAGAGTAATTTGGGATCACAGACCAACAAATAAGCCTTCACACAAAAAGGGCTTCAAATTTACAAGGTAGCATGATTGCCAATCTACTGAGTATCACGGCCTGACCAAGCTGACACAGAGAAGACGCACCTCAGGGAAATGAGATTTGCATCAGGGAAAGCATGCCAGAGACCAACTGCAAAGGCAGTGAAGGCAAAAAGATAGAGGGTGAACAAGACCTCAGAATTATGACACCCTGATTATGGTGAGTAAGGCATGGTGAATGTGCTCTGGAATGTCATTCAAACAATGCAAAGCAGACCTGTGTTCAAGCGCTGTCTTTCTGTTTGGAGCCCAGAGTATAACTGTTGATACGACCCCACACAGACCCCTCTCATGGAGTTCATTCAGCACCCTAGGTAGCTGCCCCTTTCATGGTTTCTCAGGCTGTAAACGTATCATTGTCCTTCCCAGTGAAGTAACTGGTAGGAGTAGCACACAGACCATGTCCTTAGCTATCAAACGTTTCTGTCAAAGCACCACTAGGGCTAAATTCCCTACTCCACTGGGGTTACCAAAGAAGCATCATGATATAGCTGCCCAAGCACTGAGATGCACTGTGCAACCAGTGACACAACAATAAGGCATCACTGGTGGGAAAGATATGCAAAGCTAAGCTTCAAACATGGTGATATGGGAAATATAAAGAGGGTAACCAGTACATCCTCTCTGGATACCCATTTCTACTGAGTAGAGAAAATCTTCACAGATTCTGAATAGACATAGGAATACACTCATGCCAAATGTAGGACAACCAGAGATATAAATACCAGATGTGGTGCATATACATACATATATACACATATATATATATACATTATAAAGCTACTTAAGTATGGAAGTTTATTATTGTTGTGGCATATTACTTCAAATATAGGTAGTATGCAGGGTTGAGGGCTGTGTTGAGGTCATGTGGTGCTGGATCTTTGAGTTAGAGGAGAATAACAGATAACTAAATATTGTTGAGCAGAGATGAAGAAATCTTAATAGATGAGTAGGTACAGAGAATAGGATATATTAGCACAAGGGTAGGGTTTAAGCAATGTTATAATCATAAGTGGTCTTCTGACTAAGTATAATGTTTTTTTTATAAATTAGAAAAGGGAATTTCAAGAGGTATTCTAGTACTTGATTGTTTATGTGAAAGGGTGTCACTGAGAAAATGAGGGGTGTGTCTTGAGGTAGTGGTGAATGTGGTATAGATAGAGTATATCTAGTAAGTAATCTAAAAGATTAACATATCAATTCCCTATATAGTACATGAAGAGCGCAACAGATCAATGTTACTGTGTTTATAAGAAAGCGACCCCCTTTTTTTGGGGGGGCGACACTCTGTTTAGCAGCTTTAAGTGTCAGTGTCACATGGGACATAGTGGAGAGGCATTGGGTTTCTGTGTCACACCAAATAGCCATCATCAATGCAGGGGTCCCAGAAAGGAAATGGAGGTCCAGTAGGAATGGAGGCTTGAGGTTTTAGTGGTGGGGAAGGGGCGCTTCTAATCAGTGGGAGGTCATTAAGAGGTAAATGGCAGCACTGGTTAGTTGCCAAGTTGAAGGACTTGCTGTTATATGAAGTTCTGGGTTATCTGGGCGGGGTGGGAGATTAAAGTTTTTTAAAAAGAGAATAAAAATAATATACGTTATAGTTATATTCTGACTGAGATTGGTTGAGTTTGCTAAAAGAGTCTTTCAGGCAGCCATGTTTTCCCCTGAAATTCAATCATTTGAAAAGAGTTCTGAGTGGAGAATTTCCTCATCAAAAATATGAATTTAAACGTATGTCTTTTATCTCAGATAAATAAACTTCTTAACCTGATATTTTTGAACTAAGAGAAATGAGCAAATGTCAATAAATTACACACATACACAAAAACCTATACCTGGCATTCACCAGAACATAAAATGACTAAATGAAAAATATACAAATATCAGGAAACTCCCTGAATAAAAAAGATCTGTGATTTGTCCTTCAGGAGACTGGACCTTAATATTTTGAAAGTTTAGGTTGGAGAAACCCCAGGTGATAAAATGGCACCCTCCTCATTAAAAAATAAACTCAATTAACCATGAACTAAGTGGAAGTGAAGATACAAAAATGTTGGGCCGAGATCAGACCTAATAAATTGAAAACAAAATGAAGTCAGGATCTTGAAGGAGGAGTCAAGATTCCTGAGTATGCCCAGTTGGATAAGAAATCTTTCATTCCATTGGGGCTCCACTCAAGTTCCCCCTCAATGCAAGAGTATTTTGTTCTATTAAACTGGCATTTCATGATGCTCACCTTCCTGGCATAATCGCCAAAGACAAAGTTGGTGCATAAGCAAATGTGGTGAAGAAAGCTGAGGGTGCCTGATTATCAAAAGATATAGGGTCTGGGGTCTTAAAGGCTTGAAGGTAAAAAAGTGGCCATCTAGCTCAGAAGCAACAAAGCCTACATGGAAGGAGTACACCAGCCTGTGTGGTCCTGAGGTGTCAAAGGGATCAGGTATCAGGTATCCTCAGAACAAACAATCATATCATTGTGAATAAGGGGCTGTGCTGTGCGTAGTGGCGACCCAAAGTCCATCTGCAGGCAATTGGAGATTCCCTTACAGAAGGGCCGCAGGAATGAGATGAGCCAGTTAGGTTTCAATGTAGCAAAAATGAAACATACAACTTCCTTCTAGTTCCTAAATGCTTTCTACCCCGCAACTATCCTGATCCCAATTCTACCTTACAAATCTGGCTAGACAAAAGGATGTACACTGGTACAGTTCGGTACTGGAAACACAGGGAATCCAGGGTGGATGATACCTTCAGAACCAGTGCTACGAGTGGCAATACTGGGAGGGTGGAGGGAGGAAGGGGTGGAAAGGGAGAACCGATTGCAAGGATCTATATATAACCTCCTCCATGGGGGACAGACAACAGAAAAGTGGGTGAAAGGAGACGTTGGACAGTGTAAGATATGACAAAATAATTTTTAAATTATTGAGGGTTCAAGAGGGTGGGGGGAGTGGAGGTGGGGGAGATGAACTGATGCCAGTGGCTTAAGTGGAGAAAAAATGTTTTGAGAATGATGAGGGCAATGCATGTACAGATGTGCTTTACGCGATTGATATATGTATGGGTTGTGATAAGAGTTGTATGATAAAATGATTAAAAACAAAACAAAAGAAATCTTTCATTCCAATTATCCAGTATTAGTCACTGTGATTACTGTTTGGGCATAAAAAGACTTAAACTGGTGCAAAGAAGATAAAAATTACTTTAGACATGGTAGTCAAGTGAAATATACAAGGCTGATTACTGTGACCCACTGGCTCAGAAGCACATGTCCAAGTCTGTTTTTTACCAGTAACAGTGCATTGGACATGCTATCAATCAGTAACCATGTTTTCTAGGATTAGCAGCCACATCATTTACATGGATCATGAAAAGTCATATTTTCTTCTTGGGAAAACAAAAGAAAACTCTTGTGTCCTAGATTGAGACCAGGCTGTCTGTGGGGTCTTTGACACCTTAAAGCATGTTGGACTTTGTTCTAGTTGATTGCTATAGACAAATTCATCACCTCAACATATATGGTGTTTTTGTACAGTGATTCACCTCCAGAATGCCCTTTCCTGGTACCACTAACAAAAATAGTACTTTGAGTTCATCCAGAAAGTAGCCTGTGTGATTCCAGCAGAAACTACATTGAAACACTACTAATTGGATCACAGAATTTCACAGTTACTTAAAAACGAGTTGATATTAACTTGTTATAAATACACATACCATATGACAGCTAGATCCCCACAAGTATTTATTCATATAAAAGTATATATGTTCAGAAAATAGTGGTACAGGATTATTAATATATTCTTTAATAAAATTTTAGAAAATAGTGTATAAAACATTACCAAATTCCTATATATTGGTGAGGTCATAAAAATATTTGTATATAAATAAAATTAATGATCCATAAAATTTATGTTGCATCTATAGAAGTCAGCAGATGAGAAAATTGAGCGCACACACTACTAAAGAGTTATAAAGCTTTGTCATAATTCCTAATGCTTCTCTGCAATATGGGTTTTTCATATGTACAGTGAAGTTTTTGGATTCACTAAATCTGTTACTACATTCCTTACATTCCTAAATCTGTTACTATGTTCCTTACATTCATAAGTCTTCCCTTTACTTTGAGTTGTTATATGGTTAATGAGGTGTGAGTATTGAATAAATTAGTTCCTACATTCATTACTGTAATAATGTCTTCCCTCCACTATGAATTCTCATATGTTGATTGAGTTCTGAGGAATTATTAAAGGCATTTCCACATTCCTTACACTCATAAAACCTCTGCCCACTGTGAATACTCATATGTATTTTGAGGTTTGTGGATTGAGTAAATGTTCTCTTGTATTCCTTACACTCATAAGGCCTCTCCCCACTGTGAATTCTCATATGTTGTGTAAAGCTAGCAGATCTAGTAAAAGTTTTTTCTCAGTCTTTACGTTTATAAGGCCTACTTCCAGTGTAAACTCGCATATGTCTAGTATGAACTGAGGCTCTAAGAAAAGCTTTGCCACATTCCTCTGCTGTGAGTTTTCAAATGTTGAATGACACGTGTGTCTTGAGTAAAAGCCTTCCCACAGTGCTTGCATTCATGAGATTGAGCTCCATTGAAAATTTCAATATCATCCGTGAGTGTTGACGGATCTCCATGGAGTTTTCTATATTATTTATTGTCACCTTTGCTTTCTTTTAGAAATTCTATTGTAATGTTCATATTGTTTTTTCCATTTTTGTTAAACTTGTCAGCATTGAACTGAGTATGAAATTGCTTGTTATGCTGTAGTGAAGGTAAATGCTTGAATGATTTTCCATCCCAAAGATGTTCCATGGGATATAAGTGTTCTGGTCTTTTTAATTCAGGAAGAATTCCAATTTGACTGGAGAGCTCATGAATAGTATTTACTTCATATATTCTAGAGGATATCAAGGGCAAATACTTTCTACTAAAACAAGCAGGTAAAAAGAAGGTTTTTACCATTTTATTATGCCCATAGATAGTAAACATACACAATTTATCTCAATTATCTAACAAATCATAAATTTAAATATCAGATACAATCATAATGGTTGGTGAGTTAATAAAATATGGAGAAATTATATAAGTGGGCATATGAGAAATATATTTAAATATTTAAAAGTAATTCACAGGGATTAAAACTATATATCTGCAATAAATATTTTAAGTGTACTATTAAAATAAATGTTGACACTTTATATTGAGTGCCATTTCTTTAGTCATAATTTTGGTAATTGAATTAATATATGTATAGGTTATACATTTGTATATGCAACCATATTTGTAATGCATATGCTTTTATATTATATTCTAATAGATATATGGATAGAGATATAAGCTGTAATTTAGTCATTCTACTCATTGTGACGCTATAAGGTAGCTAGGAATATTAATTTTTATCAGAACAATAATATCGTATTTCTCATAATGTGTGGCCGATGTGTTAGAACCACTCTCCTTTCAGTTAGCAATGAAATGCTTAATATCATGCACCACAAGCCTTATGTTTCTGTGACTGCATATGCATATATACAAACATACATTTATTTTCATCTACAATAACATGAGATGGAATTAAATGTTTTCTGGAATAATTTCTATTTTTTCATGGATTTTGGTTTGTTGATGTACTAACTATGTCTCAAAATTCACTTTGAGTGGATTATGACTCAGTTCAACACTTCAGGTGCATGTAAAAATTTACCCGTAGTTTTCTGAGATGATAGCTTTTCAATGCAGTACAAGGCCTTAGGTTTCTCCCTTGGAACAGGTGGTGGTTTAGAACTGCCAAACTTGTGGTTAGCAGGCAATATTCAAAGAGCAATTGGCAATTAAACACATCTTAGAAGTTTATCACTAACAATAATGTGTACAGTTTCTAATTAGAAGATCAAATTAAAAACTACGGGACACAATGCAGATGTAACACTAATGATGAAAAGTGACTTTTTTTTTTTCCTTCACCACTACACCAGGTGAATTAGGTGTTGGCTACTAAGTCACAGTGCTGGTGAAAAGAACGTTGATCACCAACTTAATATGAGGTGATCTATATGTGTAGACGGTGTGTTGATTATGCACAGATATTTATTTTATACCATTTATATCTTTACATATTTATATATATAAACAGCATATTCCTACATGTACATGTAAAGACAGGGTATTATAAGATGATAAGACAATTTTGGCTCTGAGCGGCTTATCTGTAAGTATTAAAGAAGGAGATCACCAAAGGATTGATTCTTTAGAGGCACTGGCAGGTTCTGAATTGCCTCATTTTGCTATTAGATGAGTACTTAATCATCTACTCTACATGTACTTAAAATGTCAAAATGCTCGCTTCGGTCTCTTTCCTCATACATGTACTTAAATAACATAATATATCCTTCCAACTAAAATCTGGAGCATTGCTCTCTCTCAAATAAATTACACTCACCTCAAAAGTGGGTTCTTGTTATCTTGCTTTACACTTCCAAGAAACTTACAGATTTTTTGTAATATGGAGGTACTTGTATCATTTTTCAAGAATCTTACCATTACATTTTCAGTGGTTAGTTTTTTCTTAATCATTAACATATGAGAAGCAGAACCAATTATGCATATTGAAGTTCACAGTAGGAAACAAAAAGAACAGCATTATACACAGACAAGAAGTAGCTATGAGACAAGAAATACTTTGTCGTGTAAATATTTTTTGATGTTTTAACCATGTTCAAAGAGAAATTAGCAATTAAGCATCCTTGAAGATTAACAACAACAGTAACATATGTAGTTTATAATTAGAAGAGCAAATTAAAAAGCTATGGTGCACAGGGCAGATGTAACACTAAAGATGAATGTGGTTTTCTTTTCTTTCATGAACACAGGTGTTGTAGTAATGTCTAAAATTAATGAAAACGCAAGGGCAGGCATTTGTGCAGAATGTTCTTGGGCAATTGAGACTTTTACTTACAAATTTATCAAGTAAAATTTCTTCCATAAAGAGTTGGTCAATGCTTTCGTGACACAATGATCCTGAATGAATTTTCTGCCCTCTCCCATGACATTTCTCTTACTACTCTGAGAGAACAAAATAGATTTTACCAGCATACTGCTCCTGACAGAAAAAAAAAGTCCTATTAACATTTCCCTGAAGCTGTTTCAATACTTTGATTTTTCAAGATTTCAAAAAGTATGCAGGTGTGAATAATTTGCAAAATAAATTACTTTTTCCCTTTCAAACATTTAATAAATGCACTAATACTATGGTTACATAGGTGGTACACATTGTGCTGGTAACTGGAACATTAGAAATTTGATATTGACATCCTGGTCTGTGGGTGAAAAATGAGATTTTGGATATTTTTAACTGCATGGGGCTCTTCTTCTGTCACTGTATCAGAGAATGTTCCATTATGATTCGGTGTTTACCAGTGGCTTACATTCCAGAAGTGGAACACTTCTTCCTTACTACAAGTCTGCTCAGTTGGGAAGTTGCACAGTTGCACAGATACCTGTTTAGCATGGGTAATACTGCTAGTATTTGAAATACTTGTGTAGCTTCCATAATAAAATCATGGAAGTTTAATATTGTGCAAAACTGACAGAGTAGTGGCAGACTGTAATATGTAGAGATTTGTGATCATGGGAAACTTTGGATATAATCAGAACTGAGATAAAATTAACTTTATTGTCATATTTAACCAGGTATCCCTATCCCTTATCCCAGTGACGGAGGCAACAATCACCTGTATTTGGTAAATAATGCATTAATTTGAAATAAGCTATTCATACCTACTATCACTAAGTTCTTGAAGGTCTCCACCATCACATCTCTGTAGAGTTGCTTCTGAGAAACACCCAGCAGTGCCCATCCTTCAGTGGTAAAATCCACGGCCTCACCCTCACCAGTCACTGAGTCCAAAATTAGTCCACATATTCAGCTTCATCTGAGGATTAAGCATTCAAACATGTGTGAAAAGAAAGATGCAGCTTAAAGTGCTGATCAACTTTCATTTGATAAGGATTTGACAAATGGTTGTGTGTTCCATAAAGTCTACCTTTGGGTTTTGTCATTATTGTCATTCTCGAACCATCTACATTCACTTCTCCAAAGATTTCAATTCATCTCATAGACTTACCAATATGAACACCATTCAGAATTTGTGCGCAAAACTTCCATTACCTTTAATTCTCTTTTCTACTAACTTTGTGACACGTCCGCCAGTTGATTACATAGCAAACATCACTGCCCATTTGGACTGTCCAACGTCCATCTGTATCCTATAGTAATAGTTTATGATAGAAACTCTCTACTATAAACACCATCGTCTACATTATATTTTTTCTGTGTGTGGGTGTGGAGCAACACCTTCCATAGCAAATAATTGAATATATAGTTTAAAAACAAGTTAATTTGGAAATATTAACTAGAGATACTGAAGACTGGAAACTTGTTTGTTTTAGGGCTTTTATCAACCATTTGAGGAGCTATCATGACATCAACAAATGAAGGAGCTGGGACTGCCCTTTCTCTCACATCCTCTCTTCAGAGATGGAAAAGGAAAGACATAACAATGGTCATGCCAAGAAAGCCACTGGCTGCAGACACACTATTTGCTGCATGAACTGTGCCTGCTGTGAGCCCAGAGACCAGGCCATGAAGAACTTTGTAATAGAGAACAATGTAGACCACAGCCTTCAGAGACATTTCCATAGCGAATGCCTTAGTGCATATATGCTTCCCAAGCTGTATGGGAAGTCATGTTATTTTGTGAGTTGTGCTACTCACAGCAAGGTTGTCAGGAACCAGTGACTTGAATCCCAGAACCTTCACATGAAGTCTAAACCTTCCCACCCCATTTTACACCTACAGGTACAGTCCGACGACCATCTCCAAAGCCTAAGCAAAGATTAGAAGCTGAAGGGAAACAAACCTGAAAAAAAGGGAAACTGTTCTTTAAAAACAAAAGAAAGAAAGAAACAAATTGCATAAAAAATTCAAATGTACTGTACAGTATTATGGATAAACAATGTTTCAATAACTGACTGAATATTAATTAATATGATTAAACAAACACATTGGGAATTGTCTATGTTCCCAAATTTGGAAAACAAGTACTTGTCTGCAGACTGGTCGATGTGCATATTAATGTGAATTCTACAAAAGAGACATTTAAATTAACTCTCAAATTTTAAAACTATTATCATTATGACACAAATATAAAATGATGCTAAAATAACTCAGAGACACCTTTAATTCCAGATCAACGGAACTGCCAGGAATCCAAGATGGATGTAGAACTTCTGAAATTTGTGGTGATATCAGATGGTTGTTATATATGATCTAGTAAGATAATACCATAAAAATGCTGGTCTGTCTTTTGGCACTTATAAGCATCCTTAATGTGAAAAATAGTGCAAGCTATTCAAACAGAATAATGGGATGTTGTTGGGTAATTTAAAATCAGTAAAGATACTATTTTTTTAAATCTGGAAAACTAGGCATAATAAAAAACATGGTATCAAGATGGAAGAAAATCAAATTAATAACATATGACAAAGAGGTATTTCTTGATTAAAGTTGATAGAATGTAAAGAGATTACTAAGGAAGATCCCAGACTATAGCCTTGAGTATTGATTCAAAAACAGAACAAAGAAAATTAAATTCTTACAACTGAACCAATAAAGAGCATTCCTAATAGTTTGAGCATAATTTTAAATCAAGATTTTTATTTATGCACAAGTGGCATAGGGGAAAAGGTAGTGTATACAAACATTCCTGGGCAAGGTCTAGGTAGTATGGCAGGGGTCAGACCAAATCTAGGGATACATATGGAAGCCAATTCAAAATGAGAGGGCAAAGGGAAAAAAAAAAGGACAACGGGGTACTAACCCACCAAAGGGGAGGGTATTGTTTATCTCCACAGGGAAAGAGGGGCCAGACTTCAGCCCGGTGCTCCATGACACGAATGAAACATACTAGCATGAAGAAGGGAACCAATAGAGAGGTTTGAGGGGCGGGCCACAATCCCAACTACCTGGACAGTCTCCCCCCCCCCCCCCGCCAAGAAGAATGTACTTCAGAGGACCACACTGAAACTACAGCTCAGGGAAAGGGACATGTCTCATCAGAGCACACAGGTGCAAAGGAAGGAGGTGCAAGGGAGAGCAGGGCACATGCTGGGCCACCAAGTCCTGAGGACGATATTCCAGCTCAGAGCAGCCAATGCATAGAGAGGTCCATAGGGCTGGCCCCACTACGCGGCACAACATCCTTCACTGACCCATAGCATGATGGGGAACAACACTGGAGACACTGGGAATTGTGTCCAATCTGACCCCACCACACCGAGGCAAAACACTAAAGGTGTGTGACAGAACAACAAGGGGAGCAGAACATTGAGTCCCAAGGGAATATAAAAAATAGACTTTGGGGCCAGGAGTGGCACCTCATCACACTCCACCAGAAAACACTCCTAAAGGTCAACAAACAGACCTTGAACTATTTACAGCAGTGGTTCTCAACCTTCCTAATGCCACGACCCTCTAATACAGTTTCTCATGTTGTGGTGACCCCCCCCCCAAGCCATAGAATTATTTTTGTTGCTACTTCATAACTATAGTTTTGCTAGTGTTGTGAATTGGGCGACTCCTGTGGCAGTGTCGTTCGATCCCCCACCCCCCCAAGGAGTCACGACCCACAAGTTGAGAACTGCTGATTTACAGGCTTTTCTTTTTGTTATTTCGTTTCTTTTGTTGCTTTGCTTTGTACTGTCTTATTTTTTGTGCATATTATTATCTATGTAGGTCTATCTAGATAAGGTAGGTAGGACAAAGAATCTGGAGGAAAAAACAATGGAACTGGCAGTTCCGGGGGTATCTGGGAGAGGGGGATTTGGGGGAAAGGAAATATGTGTTAACAAATGCAGGGGCAAAGGAACCAAAATCAATGGCAAGGAGGGAATGGGAGACCAGGTAGGCCTTGACAAAGAGCAAAGTAACTAAGAGGAATTACTGAAACCCAAATGAAGTCTGAGAATGAGAGTGGGACATGAGGAAAGGAATAGAAAATAGAGCAAATAACTAGGAGGCAAAGGGCATTTAGAGATATCTAAATACAGACATGTATACATGTAAATATGTTTATATATGATGATGTGCATATATTTATAGTTTTAGTATTAAATTAGCAGATGGACATTGGGCTTCTACTCAATGCCAGAACATTTTGTTCTGTTAAACTGGCATTCCATGATGCTCACCTTCCTGACAAGATCACTGAAGACAAAGCGGTATATAAGCAAATGTGGTAAAGAAAGCTTAAGATGACCGGGTATCAGAAGATATAACGTCTGGCATCTCAAAGGCTTGAAGATAAACAAGCTGCCATCTAGCTCAGAAGCAATAAAGCCCACATGGAAGAAGCACAACAACCTGTGTGATCACAAGTTGTCAATGGAATCAGGCATCAGAAATCAAAGGGGGAAAATCATATCATTGTGAATGAGGGGGAGTTCGGAGTGGAGACCCAAGGTCCATCTGTAGGCAACTGGACATCCCCTTACAGAGGGTTGTGAGAGGAAAGCAGCCAGTCAGTATGCAGTATACCACTGAAGAAACATACAACTTTCATCTAGCTCTTTATTGTTCCTCCCCCCTACTACCATGATCCCAATTCTACCTTTGAAACCTGGCTAGACCAGAGGATGTACACTGGTACGGATAAGAACTGGAAACACAGGGAATCCAGGAGAGATAAACCCGTCAGGACAAATAATGAGAGTAGCGATACCATGAGGATAAGGGGAAGGTGGGATAGAAAGAGGGAACCAATCACAATCATATGGGTCTGGGTCTCCACTCCGAACTCCCCCTCATTCACAATGATATGATTTTTTCCCTTGGCATCAGCTGTTCATTTTCCCCTCCTTCCCTGTTCCCCCCTCCCTTATGAACACTTGATAATTTATAAATTAATATTACTTTGTTATATCTTACACAGTCCATCATCTCCCTTCACCCACTTTTCTGTTGTCCATCCCCCAGGGAGGAGGTTATATGTAGATCCTTGTGATCAGCTCCCACTTCCTACCCACTCCTCCCTCCCGGTATCACCACTCTCACCACTGATCCTGAGGGGTTCATCTGTCCTGGATTCCCTGTGTTTCCAGTTCCCATCTGCACCACTGTGCATACTGTGGTCTAACCAGGTTTTCAAGGTAGAATTGGTATCATGATAATGGGGTGGGGTGGGGGAGGAGGAAGTGTTTAAGAACTAGAAGAAAGTTGTGAGTTTAATTATTGCTACCCTGAAAAAAAAAGTTTTTATTTTATTTGGATCCATAATCTGTGGCAAAAACTGTCAATAAATCCAAAAACATATTTTATTGGAGAAAATCTTCTGCAAAGGATCCACTTAAAGTGTTGAAATCAACACGGGGAGCTTGGCTCAAACCAGACCATGGTATATTCATTACAACATATCCAATATTTTTAAAGTGGACAATGAGTAAAGCTAAAAATTAATTTATTTTAATTGTTGTGTTATTTGTGCAGAATATTGACTACACCACAGACAGGAAGAAGAATAAACAAATCTATCTTGGATGGAGCACTAATGAAACATTTGGCTGCTAACTGCTCAGTCAGTAGTTTAAAACTTCCAGCCACTTCACTGGAGAAAAATAAGACTTTCTATTCCCACACATAGTTCCAGTGTAAGAAACCCATGGGGACAGCTCTACCCTCTCCTTTTAGGCTGTAATGACTTTCAGTCCTTTCTATCACAGTGAGTTTGTATTTTTGTCTCTTAGAAGAAGTTCAGGAAAAATGTCATTAAAATCAAAGATGTTGAGGTATTATTCCCTCATACATGGGACATATTACAGGAATGGAATAGTCCAGAGAAAAGAACATGGTTTTTTGTTTAAGTTTAACAAAAAATAGAACCATCTTCAATGGCTGTATTTTAACAATAGAGTGTACTTTAACAATACAGGGGCTAATTATGTCAGGCATTGTGGAGATAGTGAAAGACAAGGCAGGATTTCCTTCTGTTGTGCAAAGGGTCATTAGGAATGAGGAGTGCATCTACCAACCTAAGTATCACCATCCATAAAAAAATAATTCCCACATATTGACCAACTGGATACATTGCCATCAGATTCATTCTGTTAATGAAGCCCTTATACGATTACATTTCTAAACCGTGAAAGAGCTCAAGCTCCCATTTTCAGAAATCTATAGAAAATGTTTGACTGAATGAAGTGAATAAAGAAGACTGTAGGGCTGAAGAAATGCTGACACTAGACAAACAGATAATCCATGTCCTCTGGTAGAGCTTTATATCCAGACTCTACTCAGGAAGTTCTGTTGCCCATCCCAATGGACCAAGTCCCAAACTAGGAGGTTGACGCCTTACATAACCAGTACCAAGTCATAGAAGGAAAATCATCCCAGTAATCCAGTGGATTAAACCATATATCCATTTGATAGCAATAGCTATCACGAAGCTTTATGAAGCCCCGTCTTTGTTCCCCTACCCTGCCATGCTCTTACATTATAGACAACCCTCAGCTATTGGACATAGTGTTCCCCACAAGTCCTATCTAACCTTTATCTGGATAATGAAAATACCCTAGGCATCTTTAATACCATTTTGTAGCTCAAGCTTCTTGAAGTCAAATTAATGCATTCTTTACATACAAGAAGCAGAAGTCTAGAAAGTTTGGAGTTGGTTGAATGAATTTGGTTCACACACCAGCCAAATGTTGATAGCTTTCCTGGTCGTGCATAAACGTGAAAGATAGTATTCCCAGGTTTTAGCTCCCTCAACTGGACGGTATTTCTCTCTGGCAAATCTGTGACCTGAAACTTAGCAGTAGATAATGTTGATTAGGGCATGTCAGTTTCTTGGCCTACACTTCTTACCCTAAGTGGTTCCTTGTGGCCTCAAAATAATGCTCCAATCTGAGTGTTTGCATTAAATACAGGACCCACTCTAAATTGAGGGTACTCTGTTTTCTTCAGCCTCCTTTGTTGGCATTCATGTCAGACAGGAGATATTTCTTCATCTCAGAGGATGAATTCATTCCAGGTCTTCCCAAAATGAAAACAGTGAATCTGAAGTCCTATATAGACTTGGGAATTTAATGCTTATGTTGAGGATTGATCTATATTGTTAAAGGTTGACCTACAGCATTAAACCACACAGATGAATTTGATATCACCTTAGGTGATTTTTCAGGCACAGCATATTATTTCAGTCCAAGTCAATGAACTCACTGTGTCAATTGTTTTTGTGCCATTAAAACACCAGTATTGTACTTAAAAAGCAATTTAGAAAAGTATGATATGTGATCAATAGTTTTGTTGCTGTTGTTATTTATTGTGGACTGTTTCTAGTAAGAATTATTTCTCTTTTTAAAAACCATTTTATTGGGGGTTCATACAATTCTCAAAATCCATACATACATCCATTTGTCAAGCACATTTTTACATGTGTTGCCATCATAATTCTCAAAACATTTGCTTTCTACTTGAGCCCTTCGCATCAGTTCTTCAGTTTTCCCCCTCCTTCCCATCTTCTCCCTCCCTAAAGAAATCTTGATAATTTATAAATTATAATTATTTTGTCATATCTTACACTATCTGATGTCTCCCTTCTCCCACTTTTCTGTTGTCCATCTCCCAGGGAGGAGGTTATATGTAGATCTTTATAATCCATTGCCCTTTTAGAATTATTTCTTAACATTTATGTTTAGTTTATCTTTATACTTCATTATCTGAATATAACACAAACAATCCCTTGCTTTCCAGAACTTGGAAAGATTTTTAAAGAAAATTCCCCCAATATTTTAATGATCGTTTAACTAAAGAATCAGAAATTATTTATATGTATTTTAAGTAGTAGTCACACACTTGTTCATGTTTCTTTCTTTCCCACTATCTCATCCAACTAATTCCTATACTTTTATTTGTTGATTCCAATGCAAATGTTTCTCTTACTGTGACATTCCAACAGATTCTGAGTTTTTCATCAAAGTTCATCCTGCTTCAAGCTCCTTGTATCCCATGGAAACTGTATAATATTGACAGTGTGTGAACAAATGTGTATGGTAGGTAGAGCACATTTAGAAGCCCATAGTAATAGAGTGTGGTACCACAGTAGAGGGTCACAACCAGTGAAAGCTGTTTTAGAGATGGAAAACAAGAGATAAAAGGAAATAAGCAGGACATACTAGAGGGGACTTGGCTAAGGCAGAGACAACCTTAACAAGAACAAAAGCCCAGAGGGAGGTGTATTTCCTAGTCTCTACAGCTCTTGTGTTTAAGGATGCCCAATGTTAAAGCTTTTGTGAAACATAGCACATTACCAATAAGGAATGACAAGGTGTAGGTAGACAGACGATGCTAAGAGTAAAGGTGAATGAAGGAAGAAGCTTAAAAGTACATGAGATGAAGGAAGGTAATGGCTGATGCAGTCACTCTCCTCCTGGCTGTGGAGCAGAAATAACCTGGACTGTAGGCACAAGGTGGATAGCAGCACGGGGGAACCCCAGGGTGAGGTCTTGTGACTAGCTCTCAGAGGGTCTCTGCAAGCCTGGGGTTATGACCACTTTTAGACAGCAGATGGAGCAACAGCAATCTAATTGAGAGGAATTACTAATAGGTGGAAGGAGGACAAGCATGATGGTGGAGTAAGGAGGAAGGTAAAAGGAAACAGAAGAAAGATCTAGGAAGCAAAGCTATGGATAGTGGTACAAGCATAGGTCTGTGCATATGTAAATACATTAATTCTGAAAATAGAGGTCTTGACCTACATGCATATATTTATAAGGCAATACACTAAGATAGTAGATGGACTTTGGGACTCTGCTCAAGCCCTCGCTCACTGCAAGAACACTTTGTTCTAACAAACTGACCTTCTTTGATGCTCACCATACCAGCATGCTCACTGAAGACAAAATGGGTGCATAAGCAAATGTGGTGAAGAAGGAGAAAAGTGCCTGGCTATCAAAATATATACCACCTGAGGCCTTAAAGCCTTGAAGTTTAAAAATGGGTATCTAGTAGAGAAGCAACGGGCCCACATGGAAGAAGCACACCATCTTGTGTGATCATGAGGTGTCAAAGAGATAGGGTAATAGGCTTCATAAGACCCCAAACAAGCAAGCAAAAAAACCCCCAACATATTGCTGAGTATGAGGAGGGTTGTAGTAGAGACCCCACATCTATCTGTAAACAATGGGACATCCCCTTACAGAAAGGTCACACTGAAAGGATGAGTCAACCCGGGACCAGGATAGCACTGATGAAACACAAATATTATTAGGTTCCTTGGGGCTTCCTCATATCCCACTATCATGACTCCAATTCTGCCTTTCCCTGTGGGCTAGACTGGAGCATGTGCACAGGTACAGAAAAGAGATAAGAGTTCACAACATACCGAATCCAGGAACAGGAATGGGAGTATTAATACCAGTCGGGGAAGCGAAAGGCAGGGAGGAGAGGGGAGGAAGGGGGAGCCAATCACAATGATAGACACATAATCACACACACACACACCCGGGGGAGAAACACAGAAACCATGGGGGAAGAGAGATAGCAGTCAGTGCAAGATACAAAAATAACAATAATTTAATATTTATCAAGGGGTGACGGGTAGGGGGAGAGGAAGAGAGGGGATAAAAGGAGCTGATACCAAGGTCTCAATGGAAAGTAAATGTTTAGAAATGAATGATGGAAATATATGTACAAATATTCTTGATACAATTGAAGTATAGATTGTTATGAATCCCCAATAAAATTATCTTTTAAAAAAGTACATGAGATGGATTAAGGAAAGACATGACTTTCATCCATTCTGTCATCTTGGGCTAGAGCATGGGTTTCAAGCTCTCTAAGTAATGTTAACAGATGACAAACAACACAAAGTGGGAGAGGGCTTATTGCCTTGGGGTCTAGGATATCCCATCCATAGTCTTGGTCTTCTAGGGAGACTGGATTAGCTAGTGTCAGGCCTGGAGCTTGCGAATCATGCTTAACCAGGAACTTGGAGGGAGGAAAACAAAATGAGTGTGGTGGCAAGAGGCTGTGCTTCGATTAGTGAGGGCAGTATTAGTCTGAATGACTAGTTGGGCATCATTGGCACAGCCCTTTTGCAACCCCCAGGGTGTTTTTGGAGGCAGAGGGGTGTGAGGTTGCAGTTATAGGATAAAGGGTGAGGGTTTGGGCCCCTCTAAAACTGATCTGCAAGTCATGCTAATAGACAAAGCCACAATTTGTTTTAGACAATCTTGTGCCCAGTTATCATGCATTTCTGGAATCTAAGTGTCATCATTCCTCTAGGTCTTAAGGACAGCCTTCCAGCTCAGGGCTCTGAGACAGGTTGGTTTCAGAGAAGGTGAGCTTCCAGGTCCCTCCTTGCTCAGTATTCTTAATCTAAGCTCGACTAAGTATTAACTTCTTCTGGAAAGATTGTTAGGTTATGGGAAATTACAAAACAACTAAAAGGTGATAATAAATTCAATAGATCAATAGATGCATTATACTGGATAAATCTGCCTAACAAGGCCCCTGAAGAGTGTTGAAAAACAATGATGTTACTTTTAGGACTAGGTTCATCTTACCCAAACCATGGCATTGCCAATTACCTCATATTCATTTACAAGTTGGACATTGAATAAGAAAGAATTAAGAAGAACCAGTGTATTTGAATTGTAGTGCAGGGGCCTTCAAATGGACAAACAAATATGTCTTGGCAGAAGTAAGGTCAGGGTGATAGATAGAGATAAGGAGGTGAGAGTTCACATGAAATTCTTTGGACATGTAAGAAGTGATCAGTCCTTGGAGAAGGATATTTTGTTTGGTAAAGTAAAGGGGTAGTGAAAAATAGGAACCCCTCAACTGAAAGGATTGATACAGTAACTTAGGTAATAGGTTCATTCTAAATTGTGAGAATGCTGCAGGGCTTGGCAGTGTTTCATTCCTTTGTGCACAGGGTCCCTGTGAGATGGAATGGACTCAATCAGAACTATCAACAAGAAGAACCTCAGAAATTACTAATCAATACCCAAGCAATGCACAAAATACTAAATATTTAGCTATGTTTACAAAAGTTATTTCCATGTTATCAAATGCCTGAAAGCTCAAGAGACATTCACTGGAATATAAGCTTATTAAAAATAAGGAATGGGTTTCTTTTGTTAAAAAATATAATAAAATAAAGGTGATGCAAAACCAAGGTGATGCAAAAATTACTGAGGAATTGCTGCTCCTCCTTATACCATTCTTCTGGAGGTTAGCTAAAGGACATTTTCTAAGATCCATACAGCATGTCATATGGCAGAGTATTTTCCAAATTGAGGATCTATTGTGAGGGCATCACACAATGACGTAGGTGTTAGTGACTATCTGTCTGGCAAGAGGAATGTAAATCATGTCGTCTTCCAAACTGAGCCAGCTGGAAGATCAGAGGGTCCAGCCAGTGCATGGGATCAATGGTAGTTGAATGCATTTTAGGTTGCTTACAAGGGCTATAATCAATTGAATCAAAATAAAATTCCAGGAGAAATTTCTAGCATAATCAGACCATAGATTAAAGCTTAATACAGAGTACTGAGCTGGTATGAATAAACACCACTTAACTGTTTGTTAGTTTAAGTTCAAGTTATTGAGTGTAAATATAACAATGGTTGTGAGAGAACACTTACCAATACTTCAATACTTTCTCTTTTTAAAAAAAATCATTTTATTGAGGGCTCATACAACTCTTAACACAATCCATAACATACATCCATTGTGTCAAGCACATTAGTACATCCATTGCCATCATCATTCTCAAAACATTTTCTTTCTGGTTGATCCCTTGGTTATCAATACTTTGTATCAAACCAGTAAATACCCTTGACACCAATGTCAGATAATGACACTACAAGAAAACTGTAGCGCAATACTGATAATCGATCTACATGAAAAATTCTTTTAAATATTTGGAACAGATTCAGACAACATATTACAAGGATTATATACCATGATTCATTGAAATTTGTCCCAGAGCATATTTTACATAAGAAAATAAGCACTATAGTGAACCATTGACAGAAAAGAGGGTCAATTGTCTAAGTAGGCACAGAAAACAAAGTAGGAACATTTAAAAAGTCAAAGGTATTGGGCCTCTACTCAAGTCTTTCCTCAATGCAAGAATACTTTGTTTTAATAATCTGTTATTCTGTGATTCTCATCTTCCCAACAGGATTGCTTAAGGCAAAAGGGGTGTATAAGCAAATATAGTGAAGAAAGCTGATAGTGCCTGGCTATTATAAGATATAGCATCTGGTCTCTTAAAGGCTTGAAGTTAAACAGTCGGTCATCTATCTGAGAAGCAACAACGCCCACATGGAAGAAGCACACCAGCCTGTGTGATCACGAGGTGTCTATGGGATCAGGTATGAGGAATTAGAAGACCCCAAACAATCATACAGATGGGAACAAAGGGTGTTTGATTGGAGACCCAAAGCACGTCTTTAGACATTGGACATCCCCTCACAGAGGGGTCACAAGGAAAGAATGAGCCAACCAGTGTACAATAAAGCACCAACAGAACACATACCATTCGTATAGTTCTTTAAAGCTTGCTTCACCCTACTATCATGACCCCAGTTCTACTTTTCAAATTTGGCTAGACCAGAGCATGTACACTGGTACAGATACGATCCCTCAACATAACATATGGAATCCAGGAGAGATAAACCCCTCATAACAATAATGGGAGTAATGATACCATGAAGGTAGGGGAAAGGTGGGGCCACAAGGGGGAGAAAGGGGAACAGATTGTAAAGATCATCACATAACACTCCCCCAGGGTAATGGACAACAGGAAGTGGGTGAAGGAAAATAGCAGATTGTGTAAGATATGAAAACAATAATTTAAAATTGATCAAGGGGTCACAATGATGGGAAGGTGGTGGAGGGAGGGAAACAAAGATGAGCTGATACCAAGGGCTCAAGTAGAAAAAATAAAATATTTTGAAAATGATGATGGCAATGTATGTACAAATGTGCTAGATAAAATTGATGTGTGCATTATTAAAACAGCTATAAAAGCCCCCAATAAAATAATTTAATTTAAAAAATCAAAGGCTTTTAAAGTTTGGGGGAAAAAACTACACCTGTAACATGAAGCAGGTATAGTTCAATATGCTAATATATTCAGTTAAAAAAGCACCAGCAAATATCATTCTTAGAGGAAAGAGAAAATACCCCACCCCACTTAAGAAATAGGACAGACAGTTTCATTTTCAATACTGTATTAAAAATTCTATAGTATTTTCTAGATAGACCAATCATAAATGGAATGCTTTTTAAAGGAAGAAAAGAGGCTTCCAAAGAGAAGAAATACTAATTCCTCTAATCATCACAATTTAATGATATTTTACATAACAGATTTCAAATATACCATAAATATTACAGGTGATAAATAGTTTAAAAGTTGTAGGCTACATTTCAACACACAAAAATAATTTTTGCCACTGAACTCTCTAACCATTAACTACAAATCTCCAAATCTGAAACCATTAACCCTTACACCTTAATATGCTAAGCGTGCTTACAACACACTAATAACCTCCTAATGCACTGACCCCCTAAGTACATGAAAAAGCCCCTTACCACCCAGAACTCTTAACACCCTGAGCATCCCCTGACACCCACAAGAAACTTGACATGCTTAACAAATCCTACCACAATACACTCTTAACCTAGGCTAATGCATTTATCCCAATGTTTAAAACCAGGTCAAAGGTTGAATATATTTTACAACCTGAAACCTAACTTCATGACCATAAACCTCAAATTCAGAAATGCAACCCAGAAAACAAGAATCCTTAAACCATAAATCTACATCTTCATACCTTAACACATAAGCCCCTAATAAACTCCAAACACAATCTGTTAGCCCCTACTGAACTCCAAACATAACCTTCAAAACATAAAACCCTTTAACATGTCCACTAACATCTGACTCATGACACTTGATTCCTATTTCTATTTCTTGGCAATTGTTCTTGAACCTGGAACACTGATTAATCCCAGGATTTAGATGCTAATCTTTAAGTACAGACTCTCATTCAAGCACACTACAAGCCTAAACAGAACCCCAAACCTAATCCATCAAAAAACTAATGTTGCTAATTATGTGTATGGAGCTGTCTTCTCTCTCAGATTTTACACAAACAAGAACTTGGGTAGGTTGGCAGGCAAACTAAGAATCACAAACACATTTTCAGTTAATTTTAAGTAATTTGCATCTGGTTCAAGGAACTTAGGAAAACAAAGAAGTGTTATATAAAGTTTAAATATGACAAATAGCATCATGGTCAAGGGCTATCACAGGTCCCTTGTTGATCTCTGATCTACTGTGTGCTGGCCTCAAGGAGTCTTTTCTGCTGTTAGACATATGCAGGGATGGTACCCAGTAAGCCAGATGCCTGAGGGTTGAATCATATTTACGCACGAATTTGTAGATCACTATTTATCCTGGTTTATCCCTGGAGGATAGAGTGAAACCCATGTTAAATAAAACAAAATACTTACTGGTTATTCTTTCATTTACCCCCTTGCTCTCCTCATTCCCGGGGGACACTCACATCACCAGAGATGGAGGAGGTAGCAAATTAAAGGTGCTTACCTTGGAATCTGTGACTCCACTTTTGAAAATTGATCTTGGCCTTTCTCTCAGACCTAGGAAAAAAGACTCAGAGGAAGAATTTGCACACCCCCTTAAATAGAGAGACCTGGCAACCCTAAAATATTTGGGTCCATGTCTCTTGGAGATTCCTGTGAGTTAACGTCTTAAGCTCACAAGACATACTTCAAGCAGGAGCTCTATTTTCACCCCAAGCGGGAAAGGTGTCAATTCCAGGGACACCTGTGTGTCCAGTACCAGGAACTGTCACTCACAGCACACTGGGGATCTCCTCTCATGAAGACACAAGTCCTCGAAGAGGTCTCAGGAGAACAACAGCGGACCAAGCTCTCTCTGATGCTGGCCTGGAAATTAATACCTTTGAGTTCAACCCCAGGGACTTCCACAGGCAAACCAGAATATTCCTTCCTGAGCCTGTCTTACATGTCTACCGGCTGAGAGTACCTGTCTTAAGATAGGGCCCCCTCCCCAGGTTCCAGGGTCTCTTACCTTTAGGACACACAAAACATCCAAGCACGGATGATCCGCTGTCTTTCCACAGAGCATACCCTGATCTGAGATCCAGATCCACCCCAATCTCAGCACCTTGAATTATCTGCCTCACCTGGGTCCTGCGAGTGACCTGGGGAATAAAGCAGGGAAGGTAGAGACAAGTTAAATCACAATCACCTGTAATTACTTCAGCATGATTAGTAAATCAACAGCTGAAGGCAGATTAGACCCTAGGTAGATTGGTTTACATTGCTGTAGTGAGGCATTCTTAGCTAATGCTTGGGAGCCCCGAGAACATCTTTGTTCACACACTCACACACACACACACACACACACACGCGCGCGCGCGCGCGCAAGCATTCATTTAAATGGTAGCAGGCAATAACATCCTAAAGAGAATGGGGAGCCTAAAGGAAAATAAGAGACAATGGATAATATTTAACATCAAATCAGAGCACAACTAAATCCCACAGCCTACCACTGTGTTCTCTATATTTGCTCCATTAGAAAATGTAATATTTGCTGACCCTTTTTCTGTTAATCTCTATTATCAGATTAGGTGTGTTCATTAATAAATTACCTCTTTGGCAAACTTCATTCTTCAGTGATCAACCTTGATTATCCTTTATGTTTTAAATATGTTTTCTCACACTTCAGATTTGAACTGCTTAAAACTTCACATTTTTTATTTATGAGTACTCAGAGGGCATTATACCATTGTGGCAGAACATAATAACTAATGAAAACTAATTGACAGTCTTGGGTCTTAGGAACTTGAAGGTAAGCAAGTGGGCATCTAGCTCAGAAGCAACAAAGCCTAAATGGAAGAAGCACACCAGCTTTTGTGATCACAAGGTGCCAAAAGAATCAGTTATCAGGCATCAGAGAACAAAAAATCATATCATTGCATTCTCCTCTCCCCGATAGGGTCGCTTAAGACAATTGGATGCATAAGCAAATGTGGTGAGGAAAGCTGATGATACCCAGCTATCGAAAGATATAGCATCTGGTGTCTTAAAGGCTTGAAGGTAAACAAGCAGCCACCTATTTCAGAAACAACAAAGCCCACATGGAAGAAACACACCAGCTTGTGTGATCACGAGTTGTCAAAGGGATGAGATATTAGGTATCAAAGAACAAAACACTGTGTAATTGTGAATGAGGGGGGTGAGGAGTGGGGACCTTAAGCCCATATGTAGGCAACTTGGCATCCACTTATGGAAGGGTCTCAGGGAGGAGATGAGCCAATGAGGGTGCAGTGTAGCAACCATGAAACACAACTTTCCTGTCTAGTTCCTAAATGCTTCTCCCCCCACCCCCCTCCCCCACTCCCCCACTCTCATGATCCCAAGTCTACCTTACAAATCTGGCTAGACCAGAGGATGTACTTTGGTACAGATAGGAACTAGAAACACAGGGAATCCAGGATGCATGATCCCCTCAGGACCAGTGGTGAGCATGGCAATACTGGGAAGGTGGCGTGGAAAGGGAGAACAGATTACAGGGATCTACATATAACTTCCTCCCTGGGGGATGGACAACAAAAAAAAAGTGGGTGAAGGGAGACGTCAAACAGTATAAGATATGACAAAAATTTATAAATTATCAAGGGTTCTTGACTGAGAGGGAGAGTGGGTAGGGAAGGGGAAAAAATGAGGAGCTGATGCCAGGGGCTTAAGTGGAGAGCAAATGTTTTGAGGATGAGGGCAAGGAATGTACAAATGCGCTTTATACAATGGATATATGTATGGATTGTGATAAGAGTTGTATTAGCCCCTAATAAAATGATTAACAAATAAAAAGAAAACCAATTGACTAATTATAAATTTGTATTGGCTTAATTATATCTTTTTAGTCTGTTTCTCATTTGAGGATATTTTAATGCAGTGAATTCACAACGGATGGTGAGTTATCTTGTATTCACAGTTATTGGCAAAAAAAACACCTGGTTGACAGTGTCTAGAGGCAATCTGATATATTTCGCTAGGAAAAATGAGTATATTTAACTATAACGTATAAAATAAATAAGTAATGTGTAAATATTGTGGGGTTTTCCCCTAAAAATCCAGCGAATTGCACTTTTTCAATAAAACACACATTTTCATCTGTACAGTTTCCACAGCAAAACAAGATTTTCCAAATTAGAGATAAAATATTTTAGTTGTATCAATAGTATTGACATGTTCAAAGAAAGTTTTGGGTCGATGCATACCAATGCTCAGTTTAAAAATTTTTAAGATTGATTCGTGGATAATATTTTCTCAAGTTAACATTTGCTGGAATTAAGAAAATCTGTGGGAGACTCAAAGCCCATCGGTAGGCAACTGGGAACTCCCTTGATGATGGATTTTGGGGACGAGATGTGCCAGTCAGGGTGCAGGGTAGCAATGATGAAACATATAACTTTCCTCTAGTTCTTAAATGCTTCCTCCCCCCACTATCATGATTCCAATTCTACCTTAAAATTCTGGCTAGACCAGAGGATATGCATTGGTACAGATAGCAACTGGAAACACAGGTAATCCAGGACAGATGACTCCTTCAGGACCAGTGGTGAGAATGGCGATGCCTGGAGTGCGGAGGAAATGTGGGGTAGAAAGGGGAACAGATTACAAGAATCTACATAAAGCCTCCTCATTGGGGGATTGACAGCAGAAAAGAGGGTAGGTGGAGACGTCAGACAGTGTAACATGTGACATAATTATAATTTATGAATTATGAAGGTTTTATGAGGGAGGGGGGAGTAGGGAAGGAGGGGGAAAATGAGCAGCTGATATTAAGGGTTCAAGTATAAGGCAAATGTTTTGAGAATGATGGCAACAAATGTACATATATGCTTGGCATAATGGATGTATGTATGGATTGTCATAAGGATTCTATGAGCTCCCAATAAAATGATTTTTTAAAAAAGGAAAAGAAAATCTATGGGTAACTTTTCATCCTCACTTTAGTTGGCTATAAAATATGAGTATATTTTTGCATGTACAAAGAATAAAATATTACAATGAGTAAAATAATGTTCAACTGAGGAACGCCCTTCTAGCATCCCTGTCAACAAGTTTAACCAGGTTAAACCACCACAATGACTTTCTACAATGATTCATTATCAAGTTTATGAAATTGAATGTCTCATTTATGAAAACATATTTGCATATGTTCAATTTTAGATACTGTACCTGATCTCTTCACATAGTAGCAAACAATCATAGTTCCATTGGTCTACACTCTTGATGTTGTTAGTTTATTGTGCCAACTTGGCCAATAAACACGTCAGATTAATTGAAGGGCAGAGAGATAAATGGCTCAGCGAGCCTCACCTTTCTTGTCTCTTGCTCTTTGATCATCAGATCAGTGTGTGGCTGCCTTGCTTGATCTGTGCATCAATTTGCAAGCTACACTACCAGTTGGACAACTAAGCCGTGGACTGTGTCGCTGTAATTTGAGGTTCCTTCAAGACCTGCTTTGCCACACTATTAGAATATACATTTCTTGAGCTGGGAACTGTCGGACACTGTCATCTGGCTGACTGTTGGTGACCTACCTGCCTTGCTGTTTGCTTCCTGTGACTAGATAGCCTGAATTGCTCTACAGAGGACTACCTGGTGGTCCTCAAGATTTGAAGGATCCCCAGTGTCTCAAAGACTGTCTCATGGGAGTGAGCTGCACTGAGCCATTTGTGCTGCTTTATAGATTGTTTATTTCTTATGTTATCTTTCTCTCTCTAGCATTTTATTAATCAATGATAATATAATTAGCATTCTATAATTTATATATTAATTACATAATATATAATTGATAATGCTAATAATTATATAAACTATAATAATCTATAGTTATTAGCATTATGGTTTTGTTTCTCTAGAGAATACTATATAACATAATTGATAATGCATGTTCATATGCTCAATAAATTTGTAAAATATATATATATATGCTCACCTCAGCCCCATGATGCAAAGACCAAGGTTTATTAAGTGCATCCACTTCATTGGGGGAAATGTGGTAAGAGAAAAAGTGCAGAGAAGATCATGGAGGCGGGAGGATCACTCAGCTAAGACGCAAATCTTACCCTGAGAGAAGGAACAAAAAATGAGGTAAGAAAAACTTCCTTAAATGTCAGTGTAACCCAGCAGATGTCCAATAATTTGATCAGCTTACCTCAATACAAAATCACTCTAGAGAACCACCTTCTTTATCACAGACAAACGTTTATGCTTTGCTATTCTTCTTCTTGACTTGGGCTCACCCTTAGAACTGTCAGGGGTACAAACCAGGCAGTAGAATTCAGAAGCGATGTTTCTGCCTTGTCTCCTTATGCTCATTGTGTTGGAAAGGAATTACCTTCTTAGATTTGATTCTGCTGTTATATGTTTATATATGAAAACGTGTATGTATTTTCTAATAAGATACATTGACATGTAGGATGTCCTTTCTTTAGGATGAGATTGTAAGAAATCTTTCCTCTTAATGACATTCTCATAGGTAATAATTTCAAATTTTGTTTCCAAATAGCATCCTGCTCTTCTTTGCTTAGGACTTTCATTACATTTCCTGAAAATCATCTCACTCTTCTCTCTTTAGTTCTTTTTAAAGATAAATATTCAGTTCGTTTTTGGAGTTAGTTATCTCAGCCCATTAGATTCCCATTTGATGTTTTCCTCAAAGATATTTCAGGGACATTAATTGTATATATTCCTACCCTGTTATTATTATTTCATGCTACTCTCCACAGAAGTCAAAGACATTGACTTCCTCTATACATTCTTCTCTCCCATACTGATCGAACTCCTATGCCCTTATCATCTCATCTACTGATAGCAGAGGGAGTAGTTTAATCATATCAGCTACTATGAGGAAGGCAGTTGAAGCTGATTACTTGCTTAAAGACTTATAATCTAGAGACCATAAGGATTTCTACTCTGTCTTTCAGGGACACTATGAGCCAGAATTAACATAACAAGAGTGGGCAATTGAGTTTGTTGATTTGATTCTTATTTTATTTGCTGTTTTCTTTATTTTTTTCCCCTGTATGTCAACACAACTCTGATGGAATCTAGGGGAAACTTGAGTAAGCCTTGGTGATCTCCCCTTCAGGATCTGCACTCAGTTTCAGTAACAACTGTGTGTCCTATGTATGTAGTTTCCAGGGTAGGGCTTTCAGTGGGTTGCACAATTTAACCTGATAGTGGCAGAGAGAACTATGTTCCACGAAGAGTTGATTGCCCATCTCTAGAAACAGGATGAACTGAAAGTGAGGGCGTGTCAGTGTGAGTCCAGGCACACTCAGGATCCATTGAGCACAGGCACCAGCATCTGAAGTCAGTGCAGGTTGATTGTCAGGGTGAGTTTCCTGTTGTGGTTTTGAGATTCATTTCCATCTCTAACTTTTCCAGGGGAATCTCTCTCTATAATTATTCTGCATCCACCCCTGCTATCTATGAATTCAAAAGTTGTATTGAACAAGTAAATAGCCTCACTCGCAGGAAAACCAGTCCATTAACCGCATGAAAACTCAGCTTTTCTGGCATTACAGAGTGAGAGTTCTGATGAATTTCAGCGAAAACTCTGTAGAATTCTCTCTCAGACTTGAGTCAGAGAGCATGCAAGGGGCCATAAATTTAAGTGTTTGAACACCAACTTGTCAAACCAACAGAGATGCCTTCAGGAAAGACCTGTGCTTTGATTTGATTCTGAAACAACAGACTCATGGCAAAGACTGCAGTGCAATCCTCTAATTCCGAAACGCTGAGTTTTGAGTTAAAGACTAGTGAGTGGTCAGTATGTATGGTCAGTAACATATGAAAGTATAATTTGGTTCACAACCGCTGTGCTCCTTCATGCAGAAGTGGGTCAAACCCAACAATGATCTGAAGATTTATTTGTCCTTTTCTATTTTCTTTTTTTCCTTCTTTTTTTTTTCAACTTGGACAACTATTGATTCATGCTTTATCATTTATATCTCCAATGGAGCATGTCCACATTATCAATCACTCTGTTAAAGAGCATGTGTTAGTTATTATCCTGCAAGATGCAGGGACCAATCAGGGAAAAATCTGTGCTGATTTTCCTGGGAAACACCTGTGTGAGAAAAAAATCAAGAAGAGGCCAGGAGAGAGAAAAGGAATTCAGTCTATGAAAGGAGGACAAATGGGTTTCAAAATATTCACAGAGAAATGGAATTAAACAATAATGGATTGTTTCCAGTAACTTTGGAAGACTACTTGTGTGGTCTTGAGGGAAGAAGAGAGAGGGGGTATGCTTGGCAGAAATTGTATTAACTATTGTGCAGTTCAAGGAAAGTTCAGTATGGCCATTGGATGTTCTAATTGAAAAATCCACCTTTGAAAATGATATACAATCTCTTGTGCTGCTGGACTTTCTGTGGGGGCTCCCCTCTGGGCTTGAAACATCTGCATAATATTGGCAATGGATTTCATGACCCTTTGTGACCACTGTAGTTTTCCAAAATGAAGGAGGCATCATCAGGCCTGACGGATTCTTGATAGATGTTTTTGAAGAAAACCTGGTCTTATTTTTTCCTCTTAGAATACACATAGATGGTTGGATTATATTTCTTCTATTGGTTATATTGACTTGGGTATTTCTCACCCTAGAGAGATTTCTCACCCTACAGAGATAATTTCCAATCCTTTTTAAGACCAATGCTTCTATCCTCTTCTCCTGGGAATTTTATTACCTGCACTGGAGACATTAAAGCTCTGTGTCATTTAACATCTTATATTTATTGTACATTTTATCATGAATGTTGGGTTTTTACTAAGAACATACCACAAGTAATTTTATTTTTGTACAATCTTCAATCTAGATGGACTATTCTGTGTTTTCTACAGAAAGTGAACATATTTCTCTTTACAAACAGTTTCATAATTAGCACTGTGATAGACACACCACTCTATCTGTTGAAATCTATTACATGGCTCATTTTGCTTTAGCATCAATATAAATGTAAGACAAGTGTATCAGTGCACAACGATGAAAATAATGAAGTCATTTTTAGGAAAGTTACCAAAAGCATGCTCCTTTATTCCTGCTTACAGCTCAGAAATGAGGTTAAAGCTTCTCAGCCCAGGTTAGGAGTGTGATGGGATTGAGATGGGAAAACACTCACTTACAGTCAATCCAAAAAATTTTAAACGTTCATTAAATATTTTTAAGTTGAGTTTCTCCCTATATTTTTAGGTTATGACATAGCATTCCGTTTGACTCAATGTTCAAGTTGACAGATGCTATTTGAGAGGTGAGCCGTTAACACCCACCATCAGGTCCCTGTGCACATGAAAACTGACAAGCTGCATTCACAAAGATTACATTCTAGGGAACCATATGGGTTCAGTTCTAGTCTGTAGTAAAGAGTGACCTGGAGACAAAATGGTCAAAACATTCACAAAAATAACGTGTCACGGTATATATTAAAGTTAATGTCTCCTCCAATTTTGAAAGTACAGTTAACCATGCCATCGGCAGCTAACTAATAAGGAGAATTCTGAATTAATGTTAGCAGTGACTTAATTCACACTTTATGTGGAATAGACTAGGAAGCAAACATAAGCAATTCACAACTTAGGTCTAGAGAGACTGACTTAGATATGCCTGCAGGAATTGGGTCCAGGAGCAAGGAAACGTCTCATTATCAAGTATGATGTAGTCTGGATACTTCCTAAATAATTATTAACCTCATGTGATTTTTCTGGTACTCAGTATTCTGAATTCTAATCTTAGTCAGCTGTTTATTGACTAAGTCAACAAATTAAGGACAAATTTTCTCTTTATGATACTACTTAAGTATCATAAATAACTTTCACTTTGTTTTGAAAACTTGACAGATTTTACTCAAGCATCTTGCTTCAGGCATTACTTTCATTATGTTTTTGAAATTAATTAATTTCTATTTATGTTTGCTTTACTCACTGCTGCACCTGCTTTACTCTATTAGAATATGATCATCTCTTTAGTCTTCTCACTCTTTCTTTGCAGATTTCAATGTGCTCTGCAGAGCATTTTATCCAATGGTCTCCTCTCATATGAAAAAGGACTCTGTTTTATTCGGCACTCCATTTCCACAACCATGTGTCCTGCTCACTTCAGATGGACAATCTACAGCAATTTGTGAAGGAATGTTGATTGGTTGTGTGACTGAAAAATCACTCTGTTCAGTTTTTCAATATAAAATGAATCACGAAAACTTTCAAAAATGCTAACGAATTAAATTTGAGATGTCACAATGTGCTGCACAGACTAAAAACTAACTGCACGGAAAGGACATGATCAAATGAGATTGATGTATTCAGATAAATGAGAATTTAATCTTAATATTTACTATTTCTGCACGGTGGAAACATGTATTTCCCTTGTTCTCAGAGCTGAGTCTTATGAGGATTTATCCTAATCTGGCAAGAGTTAGAAAATATTAATGTTCACTATACATCTATTTTCTACTCCTCAGAGGAGCAGATTATTCCCTTTCTAAATTGTGATCCACAATTGTTATGCTGGGAATCTGGATGGTGATGAAGTGAGAGAATGGGAATGTTCTGTGTGATCATCTGATTGGGCCTTGCTCTGTTATAGGACCTTCGTAGTGGGGCTCTGACCTTAACTTCATGCCTTTTCCATACTTTATATCTTCCCTGGTCGGTGTTCCTTTCCTTCACGGCAGTATCCACATTCTTTGCCTTTAACTCTTTATCACTGTTGACTATGCCTCTCCCCCTACTTAGGTGTCATGGGTAAGATGTGGGTGTGTGATTGATAGGGGGAATATTTCACCCCCAGCTTTGCAAAATTAATAAAAATGACCTTCCTCTGGTGAGAAATCTTTCAAGTTGAGAATGGTCTTCCTCTCCAGTGCCAGAAACATGAGGACTTGTTTTAAATGTTCACTGGAGAACCTGGACGGGTTTCACAGTTAGAACATGGGCCCCACTAATAACCAGCCCCAGTGTTTTCTCACAGTCTCAGGAATCAGTACTCAACCTCTAGAAATGTATCACATTTAAATGTACATACATATTTTTATTTTTCATATATATATATTATTGTGAAGATGGCATAAGAATAGAGTGTTTTATGCTGTTGTACATAGGGTAAATATGAGTTGAAACTGCTTCTGACTTGATGGCACCTAACAATAATATGCATTTTGTCTCCAATGTTCACATTTAAAATGACAGGAATTATCAATGCTACTTGATTGCAAGTTCTTGCAGAAGTTGGCAGATGTCTTCAATTTCTTCTTCTTTTTTTTACATTTTATTAGGGACTCATACAACTCTTATAACAATCCATACATATACACACATCAATTGTATAAAGCACATCCATACATTCCCTGCCCTAATCATTCTCAAAGCATTTGCTCTCCACTTAAGCCCTTTGCATCAGGTCCTCTTTTTTTTTCCCTCTCTCCTCACTCCCCCCTCCCTCATGAGACCTTGGTAATTTATACATCATTATTTTGTCATATCTTGCCCTATCCGGAGTCTCCATTCCACCCCCTTCTCTGCTGTCCCTCCCCCAGGGAGGAGGTCACATGTGGATCCTTGTAATCAGTTCCCCCTTTCCAACCCACTCACCCTCCACTCTCCCAGCATCGCCCCTCACACCCTGGATTCCCTGTGCCTCCAGCCCTCGTATGTACCAGTGTGCAACCTCTGCCCTATCCAGCCCTGCGAGGTAGAATTCGGATGATGGTTGTTGGGGGGAGGAAGCATCCAGGATCTGGGGGAAAGCTGTGTTCTTCATCGGTACTACCTAATTAACCCATCTCCTCTCCTAAACCCCTCTATGACGGGATCTCCATTGGCCGACACTTGGGCCTTGGGTCTCCACTCTGCACTTCCCCCTTCATTCAATATGGTATATATATATATATATATATATATATATATATATATATATATATATATATATATATATATATATATATATATATATATATATATATATATATACACATACACACACACACACACACACATATATTTTAAATACATGGTTTCAGTGGTTTCTGATCCAGGTAAGCAGATTACTGTTGTGCCTCTGTGAATGTCCCTCTCTCTAGATTTTGGGTGGCATTTTGATATGGCAATCCATGTCAGTTCTCTGAGGTGTGTACGCAGGGACTCCCAGCACCAGTGCATTCATGACTCACATTGCAGAATAAGGAGCTCATGCCTGACTCAGAGGAGGATGGGACTGGTCAAGAGGGACAGCGCAGGGGTCAACAGTGGAAATGGAGTTGCAGGGGTCCAGAGAGGACCCAACGTGGGTACACAGGCAGAGTTGTGGTAATCTCCATGTGCAGAGATGTTATAGGGGGACTAGTGCAATGGGTGCCTCATGGCCCAAAGTCAATAAAATCTGATGAACATTTTATCACCCCTTCTGCTTTGTTCCCAGGTTCTTCTAGCCGAAACCTGGAAATCAGTGCCCTGGACTTTAAGTAAAGAGCATCCAAAGGTTAATGGTGTCTCTTGAGCTCTTAGCCCTTGAATTGTTTTAGGACCATCAGACAAGGAAATATTTTTATAAAAATGTGTACTATACTCTTCAAATTTTGCCAATTTTGTAGCGATATAACCTGATAGTATGGGATTTTGCTCTAATTTTTCTTTCACAGTGCGGATATTATGTTGTTTTTTTTTGAACAATTTATTAGGGGGTCATACAACTCTTATCACAGTCCATACGTATACATACATCAATTGTATAAAGCACATCTGTACATTCTTTGCCCTAATCATTTTCTATTTTTTATCCTCTTTTCTTTTTTTACATTTTACTGGGTACTCATACAACTCTTATCATAATCCATACATATACATACATCAATTATATAAAGCATATCCATACATTCCCTGCCCCAATCATTCTCAAAGCATTTGCTCTCCACTTGAGCCCTTTGCATCAGGTCCTCTTTTTATTTCCCTCTCTCCCCGCTCCCCCCTCCCTCATGTGACCTTGGTAATTTATACATCGTTATTTTGTCATATCTTGCCCTATCCGGAGTCTCCCTTCCCCCCCCTTCCCTGCCGTCCCTCTCCCAGGGAGGAGGTCACATGTGGATCCTTGTAATCAGTTCCCACTTTCCAACCCACTCGCCCTCCACTCTCCCAGCATCGCCCCTCAAACCTTGGTACTGAAGGTATCATCCACCCTGGATTCCCTGTGCTCCGGCCCTCATAGGTACCCGTGTACAACCTCTGCCCTATCCAGCCCTGCGAGGTAGAATTCGGATGATGGTAGTTGGGGGGAGGAAGCATCCAGGATCTGGGGGAAAGCTGTGTTCTTCATCGGTACTACCTCGCACCCTAATTGACCCATCTCCTCTCCTGAACCCCTCTATGAGGGGATCTCCATTGGCCGACACTTGGCCCTTGGGTCTCCACTCTGCACTTCCCACTTCATTCGATATGGTATATATATATATATATATATATATACACACACACACACACACATACATATTATACACACACACATATATACACCTATACACATACATCTTTTTTTTTTGCATGATGCCTTATACCTGGTCCCTTTGGCACCTCGTGATCATACTGGCCGGTGTGCTTCTTCCATGTGGGCTTTTTTGCTTCTGAGCTAGATGGCCACTTGTTCACCTTCAAGCATTTAAGACCCCAGACACTATCTCTTTTGATAGCCGGGCACCATAAGCTTTCTTCACCACATTTGCTTATGCACCCATTTGTCTTCAGCGATCCTATCATGGAGGTGTGCAGTCAATGGTATGATTTTTTTGTTCTTTGATGCCTGATAACTGATCCCTTCGGGACCACTTGATCACACAGGCTGGTGTGTTCTTCCATGTGGACTTTGTTGCTTCTGAGCTAGATGGCCACTTGTTTATCTTCAAGCCTTTAAGACCCCAGTCACTATCTCTTTCGATAGCCGGGCACCATCAGCTTTCTTCACCATGTTTACTTGTTCACCCACTTTGGCTTCAGCCGTTGCGTCGGGAGAGTGAGCATCATAGAGTTCCAATTTAATAAAAGAAAGTATTCATGCATTGAGGGAGTGTTTGAGTAGAGGCCGCAGATATTATGTTTTAATTAAAATTTTCAACTTTGGTTAGTCCTTTTAAAGTATCTTAAATATATATGTTGCAAACTAATTGAATTTATTTATAGAATAATATCAGACTTATGACAATATAGATAATATTCCTTAGATTTGTTTTTCTAATCAACTTCACATAACACAAGCCCCTTGAATGTTCAACGTTAGTGTTTGAGTAGTTGATTTTGTCACATCTCCCCTACGAGATGAGTGAAATTATAGGAGATGTGTGTAAGTGGATACGTCTGTACCAGTATGACCAGCTGTGAGCTCACTTGGTGAGATACTCCCACAATTAGCCATCAGGATTCCAGAATGCACTTGAGATGCACAGCTCAGCTATCACTACCTGTGATGCTCTAGAACAGCGGTTCTCAACCTGTGGGCCACGACCGCTTTGGGGATCGAAAAACCCTTTCACAGGGGTCACCCGATTCATAAAAGTAGCAAAATTACAGTTATGAAGTAGCAATGAAAAATAACTTTGGAGGTCACTACAACACGAAGAACTGCTCTCGAGTTATTGAAGCTTCCGATTATTTAGACATGATATAGACCAGAAATACATTCATGAATGTGAAATATATACACATACAAGTGTTCTATAGAGTTGAAGGTTGAATCCATCTCTGCTGTCACAGCATCAAGCAAGGATATTGTCATATAGGTTGCATCTAAACCACTGACAACAAAGTGAACTCATGAAGGGGTGACTGTGGAGCTTCATTTCCTATTGACAGTATCCCTGGGTAAGACAGCACATGGGATGGAGAGAACACTGTGGCAGCTCCAGAGCCCTCACCTTCTGATTTATGTCCTCACAGGTGTGCATGCCCAGATGCAGTTAGTGCAGTCTGTCACCAACGTGAAAAACCTTGGAGATTGGTGACGGTGTCCTGCAGGACCTCTGGAAACACTTTCACCAGCTACAGTATAAATAGGGTTTGACAAGCACCAGGAAAAGGCTTCTGTGGATGGGCTGGATCAACACCCACGCTGGGAAATCAGCCTATGTCCAGGGATTCACACAGGGCTATGCCTTCTCCTTGGATGCCTCAGTCAGCACAATGACTCTACAGATTGTCAGCCAGAAGTCTGAGACACACGCTGTGAAACCCACATCCCGAGAGCGGCAGGAAACCTGGGGGAATGGCAGCTGTGCTCACTATGGCAGGGACTCTGAATATTTCTCTGAATCATTTATTTACTAGGTATGCCCTTCGAGATGAAATACAAAGAAAATTACTTCCTGAAATTAGCATAACTTTCATGTGAAATGAGGAGGAGGATAAACAATACCTTGGTATGCAGCCTTTGTTCAGCTCTCTGTGTAAATACTGCCATTGCAGCACTAGGAACAATGCAGACTCTATGAAGGGTTGATTCAACATCTCCAGAGACAATGACAAGAACACAGTTTATCTGTAAATGGAAGGTTAGAAAATGGAAGACAAGACCCTCTGTTACTCTGTGAGAACATGAGAGGAAGTCAGTGTGATCCCAGACACCAACTCCCTGCTCGGAGAGAGCTGGGCAGCAGGGGACGCTCAGGACCCACACATCACAGGACACACTCAGGGACAGGTGCACAGGGACAGTTTCAGGGCTGGTTTCCTGTTGTGGTCTGGGGATGCTTCTCCATCTCACGTTTCCCCCAAGGGTTTTCTCTATTTTTATGACACAGGAATGCAATGTTAATGTACAAGAAATATGTAAAATCAGACCTATTGCATGTAGGATGTATAACAATGGAATTGAAATCTCAATTTAAAAAGTGGGAGGAAGGAGCAAATAAAAAAGACAATTTTTATTTATTAGGGTTATACCTTACTTATTGGTATGCTAAACTTGGCAGCAATTGCATTCTTCAAGTAAAGCTTGATAATAGTTGTATTGATTGGATTTCCTTGAAGGCATATAATCCTATCACAGACATTATTGTATTTCATGATGGGTTTAGCAAGATCCTTTCTGACAATGACTGCCATGCCGTTCTCTTGACTGTGCTTTTCCCAACATAGTAAATCCTATGTTTTTCTGTTCAAATTGGTCAATACCAGTCAGTCGATTTATGCTCACTAATGCCTAGGTTACCAATCAATATTCTTGCACCCCATTTAATTTTTGACCACTTCCAATTTCCCTGAATTCGTAGTATGCTCTTTACAAGTTCTGGTATTAGAAGGCTTTTGTAGCTGTTTCGCTTTACCTTACTTAAGTCATGCCCCATCAGCAAAGGAAGATCCTGACGGCTCCACTCCCAAATCACGACATGATGGCCTACTCCCCTCCAAGAAATCGGCCTCTCTTCAGTCACATTTTGAGTGCCCTCGAACCTGAGGGGCCCATCCTCTGGCAGTAGCTTCAACAATTTCCTACTTCCTTGGCTTAAGCTTTTAATATTCGACAATACTTCAAAGTTATGCATAAGGTTTTAGCAGCATCTTCCTCTTAAGAGGGCAGAGGGGGTCCTTCTGCATTGTCTGTTCTTAGTCTGGAAGCTTTGCTGAAATCTGCTCCCTTTGGGTGACCCTGCTGGCATTAGATATAACACTGATATATCTTCCAGCACCTCAACAAAAAGAGCCATGACAGTATCATGAACTAACAGACAGATGGTGAGAATATAACAGCATTTCTTTACTATATATCAAGCAAGTTCTGGATAATATTTTAAATGCAATAAATAAATAACAGCATAGTGCAACCAAATAGTGGAATATTTCAGTTCAACATTCTCTATTATGAACTTAACATTGAAATAGAAATCTATAAGGACATCAAGAATCAAATAAGTAAACAAATAAACAAGTCTAGCAAACTAAAATTAATAACCAATATATAGCATACTCCACCAAGAACCAAACATATTTGCTCCCATTAAGCTGGGGTTTATTTCAGAAATAAAGTTAAGCATGAAATTGGTGGAAATATAAACAGAACTATAAATAGACAGACAGATAGATAGATATAGATGACAGATACAAGATATCGACAGTATTGACAGAAAGTAGATGATAGCTAAATCGATAGTTGAGTAGATTTGTAAACCAATTAATAGATATTCAGCAGATATAGGAAAATATATAGATGGATGAGAGAGAGAGAGAGAGAGAAAGAGAACCTTGTTCAACAGACTCCATTGTCATTGTGTATTCAGGTTCAGGGTTTGGGCTAAGTCCATGCAGATGGTGTTCAGACAACACTCTTGTCTATCCTGAGATAAATTGGAGACTAATTGCACAAACCACAACATGAGGTGTTCCATCAGGAGTAAGCTGTTGTACATGGATGCTATAAAACAATGACTCACTCGTCGAGATTATCTCAAGTAACTGGGTCCTCACAAAAGAAATATACCACTTATTTGATGCATGCATGGATGGCGATACAAGTAGGTCAGGGAAGCTATGTGAGACCAGATTGTAAGCACCACGAAGGGAAGCTTGGGATGTATGGCACAGGGTCTCAGGCCAAATAGGGACATGACCCTCATTCAAGACTCAGTGCATGGGGAGGAAGATACAGATTTTCTAGCCGAATTTGGGGGCCTTCCCTACCCCATTTTCCCCTGTGTCATGGTTTTTAGTCCTCGTCCTGCTTCTGAGAACCAAGATTTAGATGTTTTTAGCATAACTGTCAACCCCAGAGAACAGAGGGAGGAGAATGAAGCATGGAAGTAGGACATCTTCTCTGGGTCCTGGCTTGTGTCTTGGGATACCACAAGTGGACACACCACAATCCAAGGTGCTCTCTGCCCACCAGAGGAGACCTGAAGGGAAAGTGTTCTAATGTTATTTTCTCTTTACTTTTCCTTGTGAATTGCATGAAGGTATACTGAGGAGATTAGTGTTCATTCAACAATTCATACACTTTTGTTTCATTTCATTGTCTACAATACACACAAACTCCTGTTACAATTACCTTTTCTTGTCAAACATTCTGAATTTTCCCTGGATAAGTGATGCCCTTTTAAACTCAGAAGTTTGATTATTCTAAGGTAATTGTATCTCCCCAGGACTATTGCTCCCTTGTAGGCTTGCCGATTATTTGACTGGAAGTTTTTCCGAGGCTGTGAGTTTGGTCCCAAACCTGAAGCGATGCTGACAGCCATAGTCTCAGGACTTCCACAAGTCTACCCAACCAGGAAGCCTAGTCTTTGTATTTTTATTTTCTTTGTGTGTGTGTGCGTTGTTTCACTTATTATCCCACTCCTCCCAAGAACTTCTAATGCTATCTTTTCCAAACAAGTGGGTACTGATAGCAAGGCACCATCTATTGCTTCTGGTCTTAGAGTTCAGGATACTCATGTCCATGATTCATTACAGCATTGGACTAATAATGGTTTCCATGTGTCTTCAGTGATCATCACTCTGGAAAGGGAGAGACAATTAGCTACACTTCATGTGGTTTAAAGTCTCTAATCACTACCCTCAAAACCCAGATGTAGAACATTGTCTTTATGGGCTGTTATGTCAACGGTTCTTGGTGTTCCCTGAGCCCCAAGACCTCCTTAGAGAGAGAAAAGTTAACCTACTGATTGTTTCCTTTCGTTCAGATCAGAGCAGATCAGAGAAATATTTAGGACAGATTATGAAACTGATGAAGATGAAATATTCTCCATGTTGTACTTTTAACTTCTCTTCTGAACTAGCTCCACTGTCAGAGAGATGGTGACAAGGGCCAGGTTGACCATGAGTATTCAGAGTGACACACTCATCTTTGGCTTTAATCTGCACAGATTTGTCTGACACTCTGAGTAAAGCTGACATTCCCTGAAATTTGTCTCCTCTCCTCAGGAAGCAGGAAGCACAGGGGAGACTGGGCACTGGGAGACACCTGAGAGGTCTATTCAGAAGGGGCCATTCAGGCTATCAGATTTTTCAAAGTCTTCACTAAGAATACAGGGTCACTTTTTATGCTGGACATCATTCCCCACAGACAGTAAGGAGGGACCATCTGTGAGGCCCCAGGCTCCTTGGGCTGCAGATTCACACTGGGTTTAAAACCACTCCTCCCCAGTGTAGATTGAGAGATGCACTGAGTGGAGAGCCACCGTTCAAAACTCTCCATGCGTGAGGTGCTAGTGCCAGTGTTCTCTCTCTCTCTGTCTCTCTCTGTATACATGTGTGTGTTGTGGGATGTTATTAGGATCCAGTTCTTCCCTCCCTGCGGTCCCAAGACCCGCACCTCCCCCTGCCTTGGGTTTCCAGGGTTGTGAGGCTGGAGGAGTCTGACATGGAGGGCAGGACAGAAATATGCAAAGTGGAAGACATCCATTTTAGACCCACAGGCTACCTCCACAGGGGAAGCTCCCTCATCACCCAGCTGGTGACCTTAGTGTGATTGCTTTCCATCCTCCTTGCAAGATGGGTTCTGCCACCCTACCTCTCCTCATTGCTCTTTTCCCAGGTCAGGATTGCCACAGGGTTCGAGATGAATAGAGGTGTGTGTGTGTGTGTGTGTGTGTGTGTGTGTGTGTGTGTGTGAAGAGGAAATCTCTGAATCCTATCTCCACACGTGTGTGTGCTCAGGTGCAGCTGGTGCAGTCTGAAGTGAAGAGACCTGGGGAGTCTTTGTGGATCTCCTGTAAGACATCTGGATGCAGCTTTACTGGAAGCTGGATCGGCTGGATTAGGCAGACACCTGCAAAGGGCTTGGAATGGATAGGAATTCTTGACCCTAGTGAGGCTGACACCAGGTCCAACCCATCCTTCCAAGGAAAAGTCACCATCTCCACAGACAACTCCATCAGCACCATGTCCCTACAGTGAAGCAGCCTTAAGGACACAGACATGGCCATGTATTGCTGTGCAAGAAACACAGTGAGAGAAACTCCTTCCTGAAAGGGGCAGAAACCCTCAGCCCGATGCAGCTGCAGAGCAGGAGTCTCAGAGGCATCTGTCAATCCAGCACCAGAGGACACAATGTCTGCTGTGTCCTAGAGAGTGAGAACAAGAACACAGGCCACTGACACGACAGGGAAATATCTCCCCATGTGGGGGCAGTGATGCCTCTTACTGGATCGGGGTTCTCTGGAGTGGCTCACTCTGTGGCTTCTGAATAACCACACGGCTATAGAGCAGATGAGGTCAGGTTTCTTCACGATATTTTCAGAGTTCAGCCCTTGCTGCCGTTGAGGAATGAGCAGGTGCATTGCTGTAATAGGAAAGAAATTCCTAACCTCAAATTTCCTGGCCTCTTTTCTCACCAAGGCCATTCCAATTATTACTAGAACTTCTTCCTGACAAGTAACTGAGGTATCTTATTGTCAACATGGCTGATAAACACATGTGGGGTTAATTGAAGGGCGGAGGGATAAATGGTTCAGTGAGCCTCGCCTTTGTAGTTCTCAGGTCTCTTGCCTGTGATGACCGAACCAGCGTGCAGATGCCTTAGCAGTTCCCTGCTTCAGCTTGCAAGACTGACTTCCTGCAAGACATCCCCAAGGAGAAGCCACATGAACCTACCCCGATGCAGCCCTGGGTGCTGGAGCACCCGTGTGGAGAACCCTGTGTGCGCTGAGTTGCTTACACATTCACTGACTCAGCTTTTCTCCTACAGTTGGCATCATTGTGTCCGTTTTGTGAGATGGAGGTGAACTTTGTGGATTGGTTTTGGACATATGAGTTAATGTTGGTCTTGTGGGCTTGAGAAGCACTGGGTTGGGATGTTTTCTTGATGCACACTTACCCTTTATATAAAACTCTCTTATACATTAGTTTCTATAGATTTGTTTCTCTAAAGTACCCAAACTAACACAGTAGCGATGGTCATTTTTGCATTCTAACTGAATTCAGTTGCCTGCATTCAACTTGATTCAAGAAACAGCTTTGTAGAAACTTTAAGGTGGAGTGGTGGCATTTGCAATTAGAAAACTACTAATGGATCCCAGACCTTATACCAGCCAGTTACACTCATGGGGAAATACTTCATATAGTTTCCTGGTTAAAAGTGATCTCCCCAGGAGGAGCTTAGACCCTGCTGAGCCAGGATGGACTTGGTTCAGAAGTGTCTACATCCTTCCTCTCCCTCTTTCTCCTGAAGATACTGGTCCTACCTGAGGTCAGTGTCAGGGAAGGGTATTTTGGATTGATTAGATTCAGGTAGCACACAGGGAGAGGCCATGGTGTACAGAGACCTCTGACTATAAGTCACTGTATTAGTGACTTTGACCCTTCAAGGAAATAGTTCTCCCTAACTCCGACCTCTGTGAGCATTGAGGACACATCTGTTATTACTGTGCAGGTGGACACAGAGAGGGCAGTCAGTGTGGCCCTCACATAAACTATACTGCAGGACAGCTCTGGTACCGGACTGCACAGACCGTTCAGACCAGCAGGTGGCACTCAGGACAAACAACAAGCCCAGGATCCAGGAGCAGGTACAGAGCTGAAATAATGTGGGGCTTTCTGCAGTGTCTTGAGTTGGTTTTGTTCCCACAGCTCTCAAACAGGTTCAGTGGAAACTCTGTTTACAATCGTAGGGAGTGTACTAGTGTCTCCTTAATGGTAACAAAGAAACTCTCACTGTCATGAGGTTGATTACGATCCAAAGTGACCCGATGGGACAGGTTTAAACTACCCCTGTAAAAGGTATTTGCATATAAGTGTTTAGTCTTGCAAAATTCTCTCATGTGATCTGCAATTTTATTTTTTAGTTTCACCTTAGTTAGTTGAAAGTATATAAAATACGAGTGATTTATATAAACAAACCTGGAGTTCGCATGAAAGTACCAGCATGATAGCCAGTGAAATAGGCCCCATGGGGCAGAGATACAAAGAGGGGTGGTGATGTTGAAAGCTAAGTATCCCCAATAAAATTTTTTAAAATAGAAAGAAAGAAAGCTAAGTATTGGGCTTCTAACCACCAGGTCACTGGGTTGAAATCCAACATCCTCCCCTCAGGGACTGTACTATCGTCTCTTAAATTCCAACAAAGAGAATGTCCCTTAACAAAGGGCAGGAAGACAGTAAAAGCACTACAAGTTGGTGCCCTTTGAAAGTGAAAACTTGCCAGAAACGTAAAATGCAAACATTATCCACAAAATAAGTGATCGAAAAATGGTAAACTTATTCCCTGTCAGTGGTGGAAAATTTGTGGGCTGAGGGTGTAGGGGGTCAGGCAGCCCCACTAGGTCCCTGCTGCCATCAGAATCATTGTATGTTTATTCACTGCACAGGGTGGTGTCTATTAACAATATTTCATCCTTCACTGCCTAAAAATTGAATGACTTTCTAAATCATTAGTATTATGAGGAAGGTAAAAACAATTTATTTTGGTTTTATGTTGACATTTACTTAGAGAACTGACTCTTTTTCATTAAGTGAACTTTTGCATAAATGCTATGTTTCTGAAAGCTACTGCAACTTGATATCACAATTACAAAGTCTTTAAGAATAGAAATATGTTTTGTTGAATATGGAACTAGAAGTTAAAATTCAAGGCCAGCTCTAAGGGAAGGCTTTATGACTGTTAAAAAAATTCATTTGATTAATGATAATCTTTTCAATTAATAGTTTAAAAGTATAAAACTAGGAAAGTTAGACCTTAATCCTATTAAGAAAAAAACATACAGTAAAGTGCTTAGATGTTAAAACAAAATACAAAGGCAAAATAGTCTAGAATAAAATAATGGACTTTATATTTGTGTTTGTTTGTATGTCTTTATGACTATGAGATTTCAGATAAAACCATAAAATCATGATGCATTAATGAAAAAAATAAGTTCAATAGCATTTGGACTTTTTGCAATTATAAATGTTATGAAAAGCTAGATATTTTAATAAACTATGTGTAACCTTGAAAAGAATGGGAATTCCAGAACATTTCATTGTGCTCATGAGGAACTTGTACATGGATCAAGAAGTAGGTGTGTGAACAGAACAAGGGTTTAAAATCAGGAAAGGTGTGTGGCAGTGTTGTAACCTCTTTTCATACTTGTCCAAGCTGTATGATGAACAAATAATCAGAAGAGCTGGCATATATGAAGAAGAATATGGCATCAGGACTGAAGAAAGGCTTATTAATAACATGTGATATGAAGATAATACATTCTTGCTTGCTCAAAGTGAGGACTTGAAACACTTGCTGATGATGATCAAGGATTGCAGAGATTATTATGTATTAGGATTCAATGTAAAGAAGACCAAATGATGAGGGCCATATTCCAATTATTCCAATTCTGCTGTTGTTTCTGATAACTGTTTATTTTGAACTGACTTTGGAAAGTCAGCATACTTCATGAAGACTACAGACACCCATCTTCCTCCCAGGTGCTCTCACAACAAGCAGCCAAGAAGAGCATTCACTCTCTCTCTCCTAATAGCTCAAGTCAAAGCAAAACAAAAAAAAAGTGTTACACGACTCAGTCTTTATAAGTGGCCTTGATTCTGCCTTGTCTGCTTGAGCCAACTGTAGTAAAGTTCAAAGTATTGGAATTTTCTTTTAAGTTCCAGGATCCTACTGCATTTAAACTCTGAAAATTGTCTTACTTTGTGGAACTTTGTGAATCCTTACAATTATTATTGTGCATTCCTAGATTGTTTCATTCCTTCAATAAACCCTTTAATTTTTAACTGAAGCTCCTGTTTGGCTTTGGAATGAAGAAGAGAAAAGTAAATAATATGTTCATTTCTTGACAATAGATGTCTACCAATCACTATCAAGTTCCTAAAAAGGAAGAAAACAAACAATAAATAACAATAAACTGACCATTTTTAGCAAAATGTAGTAAACATCAAGGGATTCAAAAAGTTATCTTCAATAACTAATTTTTGTGGCAAGATTATATTTGTTTGAATATAATAGCGAAGGAGAATCTGACTACAGTGTAAGAACAATTATGAACATTGAGCATTCTGTTTGAGGCCATGCCCTAACCTGCTTAACTTTATGTAACAATGTAAATTCCACAGCTTGTACAAAGAACCTCCCCTTAGGACACGAGATGAGGCCACAGGATGTTAGAATACCCCATTTATTGCCTATAATTATTCTGAATTTTCTTTCCCAATCCCCTGTCTCTCTTGAGCCTTTCCTCACGGGAAAATATCACATTATACCAAATGACTATCCATTTTGACCAAAAGTGGCCAGGCAAACATGTCCAGTATAGATATTCCCAACCTTCAGGTCACAGATAACTTGGAACGGAAGGACTTTGTTCAAGGAAGCAAGTCACCAAAAAGACATCATCACACCAAATAAAAAGACATTTGGAACCAAGAAGTAGAAAGAGTCCTATCTTGTTAAGAATCATAACCCCAGGTAGGGACAGAGGGGGAAAATGAGAAGCTGATACTAGGCATCAAGTAGAAAGAATATTTTTTGAGAACGATGATGGCAACAAATGTGCAAATGTGCTTGAGACAATGGCTGGATGAATGGACTGTGCTAAGAGTTGTACAAGCCCCAATAAAATTATTTTTTTGTAAAGAATCATAACCGTGGACATCAAGAATCTCAACAGAGCCATAGCAATAGAAGAAATAGAAAAGGGTATCAAGGGATTACCACCAAAAAATCCCCTGGACCAGATGGCTACACTGGAGAATTCTACCAAGCATTCAGGGAAGAACTAATACCAATCCTACACAAACTTTTCCAGAACATAGAAAAATATGGCAAACTCCTGGACTCCATCTATGAAGCTAGTATAACTCTGATACCCAAACCGGGCAAGGATCCCACAAGAATCGAGAACTACAGACCAATATCCCTAATGAACATTGATGCAAAAATCCTTAACAAAATACTAGCCAACAGAATACAAAAGTATATAAAACAAATAATTCACCATGACCAAGTGGGATTCATACCAGAGATGCAGGGATGGTTCAACATACGAAAGACCATTAGTATTATTCATCATATTGACATGAAAAAGTATAAGAACCACATGATAATATCAATAGACGCAGAAAAAGCATTCGACAACATCCAACACCAATTCCTGTTTAAGACACTAGCGAAGATAGGAATGGAAGGAAAGTTCCTCAAGACAATACAAGCTACATATGAAAAACCAACAACCAAAGTGGTAGTCAATGGAGAAAAGACTAAAACAATCCCACTGAAAAAGGGGAAGACAAGGATGCCCCTTGTCCCCATTCCTATTTAATATCATGCTGGAGGTTTTAGCTAACAGCATAAGGCAAAGATGTGACATCAAAGGTATTCATCTGGGGAAGGAAGAGGCGAAACAATCGTTATTTGCAGATGATATGATTTTATATATGGAAAATCCCACAAGTTCCACAAGGGGAGTACTGGAAGCAATAGAGGAGTTTGGCAGAGTGGCAGGATACAAGATCAACAAACAGAAGTCCATCGGACAGTTATACACATCAGATAAGACCACAGAAGAAGAGATCAAAAAGGTGGTACCCTTCACAATAGCCAAACACAAATTGAAATATCTAGGGATACACCTGACTGAAAAAACAAAAGATCTATATAGGGAAAACTATAGAACACTATTACAAGAAACCAAGAGCTACTTCAACAAATGGAAGAATATCCCATGCTCTTGGATTGGGAGACTTAATATAGTTAAGATGTCAGTTCTGCCAAAAGCACTATATAAGTTTAATGCCATCCCAATACAATTACCATCATCTTTCTTCAAAGAAATGGAAAAACTGATTACCAACTTCATATGGAGAGGGAAGAAGCCCAGAATTAGCAGAGAACTCCTCAAGAAGAAGGACACAGTGGGAGGGCTTGCTTTACCTGACTTTGGCACATACTATGCACAACAGTTCTCAAAACTGCATGGTATTGGTACAATGACAGATACTCAGACCAAAGGAAAAGAAACTGAAAACCCAGGAATAAGAGCATCAGCATACACACAGCTGATCTTTGATAAGGGCCCCAAAAATATCAAATGGGAAGCCGATGCCCTCTTTAACAAGTGGTGCTGGGGAAAAATGGATATCAACCTGCAGAAAAATGAAGCAAGACCCTCATCTCACTCCATGCACAAGAATAAACTCAAGGTGGATCACAGACCATGAAGTTAAACTCCAAACTATTAGGGCCATCAATGAGGGAATTGGGACCAACTTGAGAACTTTGGTGCAGGGAATACACAGGCTATCAGAAATAGGGAAGGACACAAACACAGAGGTGGCACAAATTGACAAATGGGATATACTGAAGATAAAACACTTGTGTACATCTAAAGAATTCACCAAGAGAGTAATAAGAGAGTCCACAGACTGGGAAAACATCTTTAGCAATGACACATCAGACAAAGGCCTTATTACTAAAGTCTACAATACTCTGCTAGCTTCCAAAAAGAAAAACCAATAGCCCACTTGCAAGGTGGGCAAAGGACTTGAACCGAAATTTCACAGGGACAGAAATCCGAATGGCCCACAAACATATGAGAAAATGTTCCCTATCTTTAGCCATAAGAGAAATGCAAATTAAAACAACAATGAGGTACCACCTGACACCCTCAAAGTAGCCCAATTCAAAAAATCAGAAAGCAACAAGTGTTGGAGGGGTTGTGGGGAGACAGGAACTCTCATCCACTGCTGGTGGGCCTGTAAGTACGTACTGCCACTATGGAAATCAATCTGACGATAGCTAAAACAAATGGAAATAGAGTTACCATATGACCCAGCAATCCCCCTACTGGGCATATACCCAGAAGAAGCAAGAAACAAACCAAGGCCAGACATCTGTGCTCCAATGTTCATTGCGGGACAGTTCACAATTGCAAGGAGCTGGAAGCAATCCAAAATTCCATCAACTGATGATTGGATTAAAAGACTGTGGTATATACATACAATGGAGTACTCCGCATCACTAAAAAGCAGTGATGAACGTATGAGGCACATAGCGGCATGGGAAGAACTGGAGGAAATCATGCTAAGTGAAGTAAGTCAGGCACAAAAGGACAAGTACAACATGAGCCCGCTGAGGTAAGTATTAAAAAAAATTTTTAATGCAAAAGTGGCATAGGGGAAAAAGCTACTGTACACAAACATTTTGGGGGTGAAGACTGTGTAGTATGGAAGAGACCAGACCAAAACCAGGGATGCACATGGTAGACAATGGTTAAGGAGGTGGGGAAAGCAAAATAAAAGAATGAATATAAGGAACAAAAGGGGAGTGGGGGCATGGGGCACTAATCCACCCAAGGGGAGGGTATTGTTTATATCTCCACAGGGAAAGTGGGACCAGACTTCAACCCAGTGCTGCAAGGTGTGAATGCAATATCCCGGGGTGGAGTAGGGAACCAGTGGAGAGGTCTGGGAGGCTGGCCCCAGCACCATAAATTAAGTGGATTCCTGCCCCTCCCCTGAAAAGAATTTGTTCCAAAGGGCGACATTGACTCTGCAGCTCCGGAGATGGACATATCTGATCAGAGCACACGGGAGCAGATGAAGGGGCAGGAGGAGAGAGTGGAACACAGCCTGGCCCACCAGGCCGTGAGGATGATGTTCCTGAGTAGAGTAGCCAGTCCACAGAGAGAACAACATGGCTGGCCCCACTATGAGAAATGATGCCACCCAGTGACTAAGGGCGATACAGGGGACAGCACCGGAGACACAGTGTGGGAATTGCACCTGACCTGTTCCCACCACATCGAGCCAAAGCACTGAGGGAGTGCAGCGGAACAGCAAGGGTATGGAGTGGCAAGGTCCCCAGGGAATGCTGAAAGTGGACTTTGGGGCCAGGGCTTGGTGCCCCAACAGACTGGACTGGAAAACGCTCCTAAGGGCCAGCAAATGATCCCTGAACTAACTACAAGCTTTTCTCTTGTGAAGTGTTTTGTTTTGTTCTTTGTCAGTGGTTTGTTTTTGTTGTTTTGTTGTCTGGTTGTATACTGTTGCTTTGTTTTCCTCTGTCTTGTTTTCGTGCATGTTAGTGTCTCCACAGGTCTGTATGAATAGGACAGGCTGGATGAACTATCTGGAGGAAAAACAACAGGACCGACACTTCCGGGGGAACTTAGGGTGGGGGAGCGGTAGGGGGTAAGGAAGTGGTGTTAACAAACACAGGGACAAGGGAACAACATGGAACCCAAAATGGTAGTGAGGGGGGAGTGGCAGGCCAGGTGAGGAATGATCAAGGGTAAGGTTGCATAGAGAAGGGGTATAGCTATACCCCAGGTGGGGACAGGGCATGGTAGTGGGGCAGGAGGAAAGTCAAGAGAGATGGAGGAAGGAGCTGGGAGTCAAGGGGAATTTATGGAGGTCTAGAAAAAGACATGTACATGCTAATATATATAGGAGGATGGGGAAATAGATCTATGTGTGTATATTTATAGGTTCAGTATTAAGGTGGTGGAAGGAGCTTGGGCCTCTACTCAAACACTCCCTCAATGCATGAATACTTTCTTTTATTAAATTTGCACTCTATGATGCTCACTCTCCCGACACAACTGCTGAAGCCAAAGTGGGTGAACAAGTAAATGTGGTGAAGAAAGCTTATGGTGCCCGGCTATCGAAAGAGATAGTGTCTGGGGTCTTAAAGGCTTGAAGGTGAACAAGTGGCCATCTAGCTCAGAAGCAATAAAGCCCACATGGAAGAAGCACACCAGCCAGTGCGACCACGAGGTGCCAAAGGGACCAGGTATAAGGCATCATGCAAAAAAAAAAAAGAATATATATATATATGTGTGTGTGTGTACATATGTATATGTGTGTGTGTGTGTGTGTGTATACCATTGAGAATGAATGGGGAAGTGCAGAGTGGAGACCCAGGGCCCAAGTTTCAGCCACTGGAGATCCCCTCATAGAGGGGTTTAGGAGAGGAAATGGGTCAGTCAGGGTGCGATATAGTACCGATGAAGAACACAGCTTTCCCCTCGATCCTGGATGCTTCCTCCCTCCAACTACCATGATCTGAATTCTACCTTGCAGGACTGGATAGGGCAGAGGTTGTACACTGGTGCATATGGATGCTGGAGGTACAGGGAATCCAGGGTGGACGATACCTTCAGGACCAGGGGTGTGAGGGGCGATGCTGGGAGAGTGGAGGGTGAGTGGGTTGGAAAGGGGGAACTGGTTATAAGGATCCACATGTGACTTCCTCCTTGGGAGATGGACGGCAGAGAAGGGAGGGAAGGGAGACTCCGGATAGGGCAAGATATGACAAAATAAATATTTGTGGATTATCAAGGGCTCCTGAAGGAGGGGGGAGTGGGAAGGGAGGGGGAAAAATAAAGAGGACCTGATGCAAAGGGCTTAAGTGGAGAGCAAATGCTTTGAGAGTGATTAGGGCAAAGAATGTACGGATGTGCTTTATACAATTGATGTATGTATATGTGTGGATTGTGATAAGAGTTGTATGAGCCCCTAATAAAATGTAAAAAAATAAAAGAAAAAAAAGAAAATGATTAGAGCAAAGAATGTACAGATGTGCTTTATGCAATTGATGTATGTATATGAATGGATTGTGATAAGGGTTGTATGAGCCCCTAATAAAATATTTTTTAAAAGAATCATAACCCCACCATAATGCATATTCATGACAATCCCCGGTCCCTGTGAAATCTGTTTCACATCCATAATCCTTTACATTTACTTGTTGGTTTACTTGGCTAAATCTGTAAACCACTTCTACCATTTATTTTCAGGAGCTTTCCTTGGGGAATCTTCTGGCTGAGTCCTTACTTGATCCAAGTAAAGCAAGGCCCTTTCACTTTCATACACCTCCTGTCTTTTTTTCTCAGCAAGAGTGGTGCTACTTAAATGTTATACATTTCGTTTAGATGAGTTTGCTTTTCCCTTATAGAGTCGCTATGATACGGAATCACTTTAATGACAGTGGGTTTGGGATTGGTGTTATCATAAAGAAGATGTGATAGGGACAGGAGGAAGGTCAAGGGAAATAAAGAGGTGGGAAGCAAAGGGCTGTTATAGAGGTCTAGATAAAGACATGTACATATGCAAATATATTTATATATGAGGATGGGGAAATAGATCTATGTGCAGATAATTATAGGTTTAGTATTAAGTTAGCAGAAGAACATTGGGCTTCCATTCAAGTACTCCCTCAATACAAGAATACTTTCCTCTATTAAAGTGGCATTCAATGATGCTCACCTTCCCTACACAACCGCTGAAGACAAAGAGGGTGAATAAGCAAATGTGGTGAAGAAAGCTGATGGTGCCCAAGTATCAAAAGATACAGCATCTGGGGTCTCAAAAGCTTGAGGGTAAACAAGGGGCCATCTAGCTCAGAACAACATAGCCCACATGGAAGAACACACAAGCCTGTGTGATCCCAAGGTGCTGAAGGGATCAATTATCAGACATCAAAGAACAAAAAATCATATCATTGGATGCACACCTCCATGATACGATCGCTGAAGACAAATGGGTGCATAAGCAAGTGTGGGGAAGAAAGCTGATGGTGCCCAACTATCAAAAGGTATAGTGTCTACATGGAAGCAGCACACCAGCCAGTGCCATCATGAGGTGTCGAATGGATAAGGCATCAGAATAGAAAACAATCTTACCATAGTGAATGAGGGGAGGAGTGCAGAGTTAAGACCCAAAACCCATTTATCAGCCACTGGAGATACCCTTGAAGAGGGGTTTAGGGGAGGAATGAGCCAGTCAAGGTAGGATGCAGCACTGATGAAAAATACAACTTTCTTCTAGTTCCTAAATGCTTCCTCCCCCCGCTCCCCCACACGATCATGATTCGAATTCTACCTTGCAAGTCTGGCTAGACCAAAGGATATACACTGGTACAGATAGGAGCTGGAAACACAGGGAATCCAGGGCAGATGATACCTTCAGGACCAGCGGTGTGAGTGGCGATACTGGGAGGGTAGAGGGAGAGTGGGTTGGAAAGAGGGAACTGATTACAATACAAGGATCTTCATGTGACCTCCTCCCTTGGGGGCAGACAACAGAAAAGTGGGTGAAGGGAGACGTCAGACAGGGCAAGATATGACAAAATATTAATTGAGAATGATGAGGACAATGAATGTACAGTTGTGCTTTACACAATTGATGTATGCATGGATTGTGATAAGAGTTGTATGATATTAACCCCTAATAAAATGATTTTGAAAATAAATAATAATGAAATAATAAAGTTAATTCTCAGAGTAAAACAAAATTTTTTAATTGAAAAAAAAACAAAGAAGATAATGGGGTCGGATTTCCTCTTTTCAGTTTCTGAGCAGACTGGCATCATCACTACTTCATTCCTGGGGCTTCCAAAATGCAGAATATTTTATCAGTTTCCAGGTAAAATATCAAACCTACTGAAAAACATTACATCATGGACAGGGTTCTCTAGGATCCACAGACCTTGTCCATTGTCATCAATTTCCTGTGGAGATTCTTCTGCCAAGCGGTAAATTGCCAGTGTCCAGCTCTGTCAGAGATAACCTGAAACAGGGTCTGAAGGTAGGGAGAGGGACTTTAAATAAAGAAGGAATAGAAGACAGAACAGAGGGGTTCAGGAGGACCGAACAGCTCAACAACCCTGGAGCTGCTGGCAATTTTATTTTTGCAAAAGCCTTCCTTATATACTAAACACAGTAACCACAACCTTGACTTCATCATCTGTTCCGGGCAGTTTGCCAGTCTGTTTATACAAAGCTTATTCATAACTAAAACAATATATTCCTCAAAAAACTTTTATATCTAGTACAGGATGAGAACACACAATCAAGGCTATCTGTTCCTCCAAGGATACTGTGAGATCAGTCAACTGGACACGTAGTCCTCTGATGTACACAGAAAGGCCAAATTTTCCAAACTGACTCAGGGGAAGATAGGGAAAGGGAAAAGAGTCCCCACTCCAATCCCTTAAAGCTCGGAGTAATTAGGGAAAATTCCCTACTCAGTCTCAACCAAAGCCAAGGAAGTAAGTGGAGAACTTCTTAGACCGAATCCCACAGTAAATTCTCTCTGGTAGTGTCCAGATTCCCCAAATGGCTTGACATAATAAGGTTTCCATTGCTTGTCATCAGTGATTATATTCCCTCTTCCTAGTTGTCAAAGATTTGAACCCAGGATTGATGAACCCCTCACAGATTCTCAACCTAGTTTTTGCTTTCTCTGGTGACTGCTGAATTCCAGAGCTGGATCTGCCAAAACCTGCAGAAGTGGTTGGAGTAGTTGTGAGCAATATATTCTAGTAGCAGAAAACAGCTTCCCATCACTATGGAGATGGTACTCAAGCTCCCGAAGAATACCCACAAATCAGTTATCCTGCATCTGAGCTCAATCACACTGAGGGCACAGCTGTCCACTCATGTGGGAGAGAATCTGAGAGAGAACTGAGTGCCATCCCAGACACAAATATCACTGCAATCATGGCATTGATTTACGGTGATAACGTGGGGTGTGGAAAGCACAGGGGCGACTATATTTCTGGGGCCTGGGCAATGTGGGAGGCCTGGGAGCAAGCAGCTTCCTGTTAGCATCTAGGGTTTCCATTCCCTCCAAAATATTTCCTCCCAGAATGCCGTCTTCTTAAATGTGTATTCCCAAACCCCACAGATATTATAATTTTCATCCATTTGTAGATTTTATGCACACACAAAATTGTATGTGTGCATGCATACCTGTTTTATACACAAATGCTGTTTGTCTCATTGAGAGCTATGGCATATATTCAATGTTTTTTATACCCTGGATGGCTGTATTGGAATGAAAAAACAATGATCACACAACATAACACTCTGTGGGACTCAACTGAAGAGAACTTAATGGTGAATTCATAGACACAGACATCTGTATAGTATAGAAATATGGCTCTGAAATTAAGTACCTCATTGTCCATCTAATGGATCTACTAAAGATGAGCATGCCATATCACAGTTTAGCAGGGCAGGCAAGGTGGGTAGGAACTAATACATATAAAAACTCACATAAATGAAACAGAAGGCGCACAGAAAATAAACGAATTAAATGAAAAAAAGAGAAGACAAATTAAAGTGATAAAGACCCAGATTCCCTGCTCATGACAAAAAGAAAGAGGACTGGAATCTCTCAGATCAGAAACCAGAGAAGAGACACCATTCCACAGGTTTTATGGACATGTTTTATGAACAGCTTCATACACACAGTTTAAAAAAGTCACTGAATAGGGGAAATTCCTTGAAAGGCTAAAAAGAATCTAATAATGTCCCCACATAAGAAACGGATCATAGAGCTGCTCACTGTCATCATGCGTATCCATCGGTTGAGGGGAACGAGAGGGGATGCACTGTGAGCTCTCAGATGGCAAAGGCTGTTGTGTCTGCCATATACAGCTTATAACTTGAAAGTTACTTTCTTAAAAATTAATAATGTGTAACAATCAAAGCAATACTTGGTACATAACCTGTGTAAGGGCTCTGTTTTCCTATGAGAGTGTTTGTGTTTCTCTGAGTCTGAGGGAGAACAGGTGCCCATAATCTCTACTCATCCGCTTCTAAATATCAGAGAAGATGCAAATGTAGCTCTCTGCCTGCCGATAAACCAGCCACAGCCCCTGATTTGGGAGATCTCAGAGGACAGTCCAGCCTTCGGGTCTCTGCTGTTACCATTTCATGCCCAGGAGCTAGTCCAGAGGACACATCATTAATTTTGCAGCAACGCTGGCTTTCATTTTGGCTATTTCACATGGTAATTGTGCTGTACCCTGCTCTGTGTGTGTGTGTGTGTGTGAGAGAGAGAGAGAGAGAGAGAGAGAGAGAGAGAGAGAGAGAGAGAGAGAGAGAGAGAGAGAGATGGTGAGTGATTTAGTTTATTTAGGTCATCTGAGCACAGTGTCTCCTGCTTGCAGGTGGTCAGTGTGAGGTGCAGCTGGTGGACTTTAGGGTTGATATGCGAAAGCCAGAAGGATCTCTGAAAATATCCTGTGTAAATTCTGGATTCAGCATCAATAACAATGGCATGAATTGGGTCCTCCAGACTCAAGGAAAGGGCCTTCAGTGGGTCTCAAGCATTAAGACTGGTGGTGGTGCACACTACATTGACTGCGTGAAGGGTCGATTCACCATCTCCAGAGACAACTCCAAGAACACACTCTATCTTCAAATGAACAACCTGAAAGCTGAGGACAGGGCCATGTATTATTGTGCAAGAGACACCCAATGGGGGGAAATCAGTGAGAGCCCAGACACAAATCTCCCCTGCAGGAAGGACAGTGGTCTCCAGGGGGCGCTCAGAACTCACAGAGCACAGGACTCAGACACAGGAGCAGGTGCAGCTGGAGCTTCAAGGCTGTTTTCTTGTGGGGATCTGCGGATTCTGCTAAATCTCGGTTTCCCTAGGGAATCCCTCTCTAATTTAAAAATATTAATTCTGTGACTACTTCCGGTATCTGTGAATTCAAAAAGTATATTGTAACGGGAGAATATAATCTGTCTTACAGCAACAAACAGTCTGCCCCTTAAGGACAGGAAATGACTCTGTTAGGGGTCCTTGCATCAGAGTTCTCATGACGCTCCGATAAATACTTTCCAATCAGACTCAGTGGAAATAGGAGACTGGGAAAAGGTAACTATTAAGTGCCAACATTGTTGGCTGCAAAGTTCACAGTATATTCTTCCATCACTTTGTGAGTTTTCCTGACAATCACTTATTCAAAATATAGAAACATCAATACATGCACACCATAGAAAGATATACATGCCTAAAAGTACTAGAGAGACCACAAAGCACATTATGACATAGACATGAGTGAAATTACACAAACACACACGCACACGCACAAACACAAAACAATGAAACAAAAACAAAACAAAAAAACACCTGCAGTGGAAGCTCCACTCAAACTTGGGCACTTGTCAGATAGCAGGAATTAGGAAATGGCAAATAGTTTCTGACATTCAACAGTGTCCCAGGGTTACTTCAATTTCATAGTCTCCTGAAATGGTGTTCTCAAAGGAACCAAATTGTTGAACTTAAAGAAGAAAATCTCCAGTGTGGGTGGCACAGGTGATTGCTATCCTAAAGTCATGTGTTTCAGAGTATGATCATATGATTTCAAACTGTAAAAACAAGATCAGAGGAGGGAATGGTATTAGAGGTGCAATTCAGGGCTATCATTGTTGGAAGTTCTCTTTGTTCTGGCTAAAGACTTCAGGCCTCTAGTGATGTGCTGTTGTTTTCCTTTCTCTCTTGGCATTGGTCTGACAAGGGGAATACAATCCTGCACTTGCCTTGTCAGCACCCTCAGGGGGATTCCAGGGTTATTATAGTTGATGACTGTAAGTTTGTCTGGAGTTCTGCTAAAGCGAAAGGTGATCAACTGATCTTCTGACTGCAGCATTCTAAGGGAAACATTGTGAACCTAGGTCTGACATGTGGCCTTACAAACATCCACGTTTCTCCCTCAAGGGAAATTTGGGCCCAGGAGAAATTCCTGACCCTCTTCCAGGATAGACCTTCTTCTTTTTTACCGCATCTGTTTCCCCCGCAGTTGCTATAGCTTATCACAGGTGACCATAACGTCCTGTTTTGGAGTTTTTAGCTTGTATATCTTGGTTTTTGTGTATTATGGAAGATAGGGGCTATATTCGGGGGGGGATCATATGGCGTCCTCTGTTTCTATTGGTCTCTGTGTGACTTAACCACTACACGTTATTCTGCTGATGAAAACCAGACTAGCAAAAGTATTCAACTCTAGGAGAGAGGACACACCCCATAGGATGCCCAGTTCTCCCCATTCACTGGAAAGGCAGGATTATACATAAGTCACAGTGGAATTTCTGAAGGCCTAAGATTCTCTTGTTGCAATATTAAATAGGAAAAGAAAAATGTGTTGAACAAAAGAGTGAAACCATGGATGTTGGTTTCCTGATCGGATGTCTTTGTGTTTGCATGCCTTCAATGCAGCTAGAGGCTCTGGGAGACTTGAGGCAGAATAGGGCACCTCTGAGATTCCGCAGTCCAATCTGTGGACCAATCCCCAGCAGTGATGGCATGGATGTCATCAGCCAATTCTATGAAGGGCCTGAAGTGAGTAATAGTTATTCCATATCCTACCTATACACTGTGAATACCTGAATGACAGTCACCAGGGAAAAGCCAAGAACATTCTGCATCTTCAAATGGACAGCCTCAACACTGATAACACAACCTTCTATTTCAATAATGGAGACACGGAAAAGGGAATCTGTAAGGGTCTGTACACAAACCTCCCAAAAGGGAGGTATGGATTTCAGGGATTGCTCAGGACTCTCAGTCACAGGGCTCAGTTCTGGCAGACAGTATGGAGGGGAGTTAAGAACTGGCTTCATGTCAGTGTCTGGGACTTCCTCTCCATCTTACAAATTCCATTAGAGCTTCTTTCAATGTGAGGGTTTGCATCAACCACTGAATTACAAACTTTGCATTGTAAGGGGAGGAAACAGTCCCCCATTTCCAAAGAGCAGAAGGACACCTTTGGAGTCAGATACACACAGAGGGACAAGGCAAAGATGATGGATCTCTCAGCTATGATGCAAATCTGTGCCCAGTAAGGGTCTTGGGAGGAAAGGGTGGCTGGGATTTCCATAAAGTTAGCTCAATCCCGCATGAACCAGCAAGCACTTCACAGTGTCCTCAAGCCATAGCTGTGCATTGGAGCTGTCCTGTGTATCTCAAACCCAGCTTGTCTCCATCCCCTTGACATCCTCAGACACTGGGTGGGAATCAGGACAAAGCAGGTGAGGAGTTCCAGAGGACACATTTAAGGGCCTGCCCTATCATACGGTTAGCTTAGACAATCATGGCATTAACATTCAGAGATGGAGGTGACCTGGACTAGTGTGCATCTACATCAAAGTGTGATCCTTAAGTTGTCCTGCCAGCCAGCAACATCAGATGTTATGAGAAGACTGTGTGCTGGAATGACCAGGTTCATGTAATGCCATACTAGTCTGTATGTGGAAACTGAAGGACTCCAATGAGTTTCAACTGAAAACTATCATCATATTATTCTATTGAAATCCTGAATTTTAGTGAACCTCGTGAGTGTTCTTTTGCAAGGCATTTGCTTTTTCTCCTCAGCAAAACCGAGCTCAGAAAAGCCCAGGTGACCAGGACCTGTGCTTGGATTTCCACAATGGTAAAAAAATATTAATTTAGAGATATAGAGACAGTTTAAGCATTCAGTAAATGAGTTGTGTCAACTGTAAGACTGGAGAAAATGCTTGTCATGGTGGATATCAATGATAAAGAAATATTCATGGGAAGTGAACATTAAAAATGCATGTTTCAAGATAGTACTACTGAGTTCATGGTCAAGAATATGGAAATGATTCCAAAATCAGGCAATCTGTGACTTGGGTAATACATTCAAGGTTGAGAGTCCTGCAGTTATTAAGGGGTCAACCCTACAGCACAAAAAGAGTCACAGACTTTGGTTGTAAATGATCAAATTTCAGGTGAGCCAGAGCCGCTGGGTAATGAATAGTTAAAACGGTCTATAATCCTTCCTAAAATTTAAGGACCTGAATGGACCTCATTTAATTTGGAGTGCCTTTGTGTCTCAAACTGGTGTATTTTGGTTAAGGATCTGAAATACTATTTTTGGATCTTATTCTTACTCTGTCCTGTCTATTAAACAACTCCTTCCCCCTAACTGCTCTGCTGTATCTCTACATGTGAAGTCATGACACCTGACTGGTTTGCACTCTTCTGAACGTTCCTGCCAAACAAAGGTCTTTCTTCAGAATCTTGCATTTCTTAAAGGGCACAGAGTTAAAGCCTTGTCTTGTCTGGGGACCAACTTTTCTAGTTGGCAACGTCTTCCCTGAACCATGATGACACTTAACTCACTTTACTTACACTGAGGTTTTCCTTAGCCATCAGGCACTGGGATGCATTGAGGGTGTTGCTTGTAGGAGCGGTGTGGTTTGTGATGATCACGGCCAAGGTGGGAAAAGACCGGGCTGATTCTCATCAGTAGGAGGCCAATTCCTCCTGGAGACATCCTGCCAGAGACCTCAGGGCATATGACCATTAATAACATGCAGGGACAGGAGTGAAGGACAGCCTCTGGTCCCAGCTTACCCCTGCCTGACCTTAGCAATATGGTCTGAAGTGAACCCATGAGCATGTGAGCCATTTCCTCAAGTATTCATGAGTTTCTGTTGGACTCTGGAACAATTCACAGAGCCCAGAAACATGAGGAAGTATACTCAAGGGAGGGGTGGGTTGAAAAGGGCACTGAATGGCATTATGGAAGAGGTGGATATTGAGGCATCATCAATCCCCAACTCCTTGGGATCAGCCTGGTATTAATTCTTGTAAATCATATATTTACCACATATGAAAATAACCAAGGACTTTGAGGTTGATTAAGTGGCACCAGTGTATGAAAAAGAAATGTGTTTTGGAGAGTGTGAGATAATGGAGACACTGCAGGGTGGACCTGATGGTTTCAAGGAAATCTGTACTGTCCAGTCTCTGACACACAGGTATATCAGAGCCTCAGGGCAGGAGCAATGAAGGGCTGGAGGGAGAGATTCTGGGCTCAGAAATGCGGGGCTGTTCTTTGACTATTCACTCACACCTCCTAGGAAACTTGCTTTCTCACTGCGGACTAACACAGAGATGAGTTCAAAAGAAGAATTACCCTACAATGGCCTCAGAGGAAACAAAGGAGCATCTATTCATAAGCACAGGGCTCCCTCCTATGCAAATCATTCTTCAGGCACTAGGTTAAAATCCCAGCCTTGGGCACTGAAGGCTATCAGTTCTCTTCTGACAGAGCTGTGGGTCCCTTGGGAAAGCGCAGCTGTTGGCTAAAGCATGCTATTGCTATGTGTTCTCCTGTGCCTGCTGACAGTTCCCCAAGGTGAGGGTCTCAGATATCAGTGTGGAATCTGGGGAAGGTTGTGACTGAGTGACTAACAGAGACCAATTACCTTTATTTACAGAAGTCATGTCCCAGGTGCAGCTTCAGGAGTCAGGCCCAGGATTGGTGAAGCCCTCCCAGAAGCTGTCCCTCACCTGCACTGTCTCTGGTGTCTCCATCACAAGCAGTGGTTACTACTGGCACTGGATCCGCCAGACCTCAGGAAAGGGGCTGCAGTGGATGCGCAGGATAACGTATGAAGGTAATACATATTATAACCCGTCCTTCCAAAGCCGACTCTCCATCACAAGAGACACATCGAAGAATCAGTTATCCCTGTAGCTGAGCTCAGTGACTGCGGAGGACATGGCCATGTCTTACTGTACAAGGAGCACAGTGAGGGGAAGTCAGTGTGAGCCTAGACACAAACCTCCCTTGCAGGGAAGTCATTGGGCAGCAGGGGGCGCGCAGGACCCACAGAGAACAGCCAGCCAACCCTAGACAGGCACAGATGAATGACAGGATGTCCTGTTGGAATTAAGGTTTCTCTTAGCTCTCAGCATCCCCAGGGACAATTTTGCCTCTTTATTTTTTTCTGTCTAAATTTTCTCCTTCACAATGCAGGCTTGAAAGGAGCGGCTAACAATCTTGGTTTGAAATAGAATATAAAAATCACAGGGCCCCCTGACTTGTGAGACAAGGTCAAATAGAATGGCCTGGAGAGAAGGGGGAAGATGGCCGACAGGGACACCCGCATACTCTGAGAGCTCCTCCAAACAAAGCGGGATTGGCGACCAGGTAGCTGAATAGTAAGAGTCTGGTGAGTGAAATATCCCCCTGGGTCAGCACCCCAGTCCTACCCCACGTATTTGTCCGGAGCAGGGGTCTAGGTGAAAGAGGACCGGACTAGTGGGACATCTCTGGCCACTAAGCTGCCGTGAGCTCACTGGCGACCGGCTTAGGCTCCATCCCCAAACCCGGTGCCTAGGCCAGAGCCACTTGCCTGCCCTGCCTACTCCAGCGGCCCACTCCCCACTCCCTATCGCGGATCCCCACGGGGAGAGAAGCTTTCCTCTCCCGCAGTTCCCCTCTCCCCACAGGGCAGCGATCTGCCCTCGGGCCCACGTCCCTCCCTCCATTCATCCAAGCTCAGGGGAGCGGACCCGCGAGTTGTCTGGCGACCCCCACGGGGACCATCCACCCGCACCGCTGCCCCGGACCTCTCCACCTGCCCTCCGTGCGCTGGCCTCCCACCCCCACCCGCCCCCGCCAGCCCCTGGCAGCCTAGCGCCAGCTCCACTCCTGGCGGGGACCCTGCGCTGAGCACTTCCCGCCAACAGGAGCCATAGCCCAACCCGCGCCTGTCCCGGACCCTGAGCTTCCGCGGAGCGCCTCGCCCCGCGCTGCTGAGTCTGCCCACCAAGGGCCCCCCCCTGCGCAAGGCACAAGAGTAGGTGCCCTCCCCAGGGTGCTGCGGGGACCCCGGCGGCCGCGACTCTGAGCCTGAGCAGAGGAAGGGCACCATTGCCCCCTGCGGTTTCGCGCCAAGCCTCCTTTGCCAGCGCCATTACCCCCTGCGGTTTCGCGCCAAAAGGGCGGAGAGCGAACACCATTGTTCCCTGCAGTGTCCCCTGTTGGGTCCCCAGTGCCAGCCCTAAGCCTGCCGCAGCCCGCCCCAGCCACCCCAGGAGACGGCACAGTGGCCTGAGCCTCCACACAATAAGGTTACTCCTGTCTCCCAGAAGCATGGGGCCTATTAAAGGATCAAGGAAAAATCAACAGACCACATCACTCCCAACAAAAAAATCAGAAAAACGAGGCACTTTAACAGACCTAACGTCACTCATAGAAGAAACAGATATAGATCAGCCACAAAAGGAAATCTTCAGAACTCTGCTTGCAGTAATACAGGAGCTAAGAGAAGCAAACCAAAATAAGGATGCAACGATAGAAGGGATGAAATGCACAATAGAGGGGATGAAGTCCACAATAGAGGGGATGAATACTATCCACCAAAAGGAACTGCAGAAACTAACAGAGGAGGTAGCAGAGGCCACACAAAAGGTCACAGAAGCTATATCTAGGCTTGAGGAGGCTGAGAACCGTATCAGTGAACTCGAGGACGCTCAAACCAAACGAAGCAAGCGAGAAAAACAATCAGATAGGAAAATTAAAGAAACAGAAGACAGCCTGAGATGCTATGAAGAGGAATAATATTCGAATAATCGGTCTACCGGAACACAACATAACACACAAATCGACCGCCAAGATAGCAAAGGAATTCCTGGAAGAAAATTTCCCCAACCTAACAAAGGAGAATCCGACTCTCATACAGGAAGCAGAGAGGACGCCGGCTAAGCTAAACACCAAGAAGAACACGCCAAGGCATATAATTGTAAAATTATCCAACTTAGAGGAAAAAGAGAAAATTCTACGAGCATCAAGAGAAAGGAAGACAGTCACATACAAAGGAGCGCAGGTAAGGGTATGCTCAGACTTATCAGCTGAAACCATGAAGAGGAGGAGAGAATGGAGCAGCATCTTCCAAATTCTGAAAGATAAAAATGCCTCCCCCAGAATCCTATACCCTGCCAAGTTATCCATTAAGATAGAGGGTAAGATAAGGGTCTTCCAGGACAAGGAAGAACTCAAAAAATATACTGCAAGTCACCCGACCCTGCAGAACATACTGGCTGACTCACTATGGCCAGAAGATCAAGCTCCAACTAGAACCTCCAGGAGACCACCATATAGCCCATCTCCATCTAGAACCCAACATGCCAGCAACACGTACCAGGACAACACGGTCTCAGATGGAAAAGAGGACAGGATAGAAACCCTCCACTCAAACGCAGTACACTGATATGAAGGAAGATAGGTAAAGACCCAAAACACAAAACAGAATATGGCAACCATGAAGCCAGAGATTGTAATAATCACTTTGAATACAAATGGGCTCAATTCATATGTTAAAAGAAAGAGGCTGGAGGATTGGATTAGAAAACATAACCCATCAATCTGCTGCCTGCAAGAGACACACCTTAAGCAAGCAGACAAGCATATGCTGAGAATAAAGGGCTGGAAGAAAGTTTACCAAGCAAATGGTAACTCCAGGAAGGCAGGAGTGGCTATCTTAATCTCCGACAAAATGGATCTCAAGATCCAAAACATAAAAAGAGACAAAGAGGGACATTACATAATGCTCAAAGGCTCAGTAAACCAGGAAGCACTTAGCATACTGAATATTTACGCACCTAACAATGGTGCGGCAAATTTCGTCAAACAAACTATTAAAAAAATGACAGAAGAAATCACGGAAACAACAATAATAGTGGGGGACTTCAACACTCCACTATCAGAGAAAGACAGGTCACAGGGAAAGAAGCTCAGCAAAGAGGCCAGAGAGCTAAACAATGTAATTAGGCAACAGGGCATGATAGACATCTATAGAGCCTTTCATCCAAAAGCAAAAGGTTTCACATTCTTCTCCAATCCACACGGATCTTTCTCAAGAATAGATCACATGCTGGGGCACAAGGCCAGCCTGAGTAAATTCAAACACATAGATATTATCCAGACGTCTTTCTCAGACCACCATGCCATAAAGCTGGAGATTAATAGGAGGGCACCCAGAAAAGCAAGGGCCACCAATTGGAGAATAAACAACGATCTCCTGCGGCATGAATGGGTTAAGGTCCAGATCAGAGAGGATATCAGGAAATTTCTAGAAACTAATGAGAACGAGCATACAACATATCAAAACTTATGGGACACTGCAAAGGCAGTCATCAGAGGTAGCTTGATATCACTGAATGCATACATGAAAAAAGAAGAAAGGCGTATGACAGATATGTTAACACAAAACCTCCAACAACTAGAACAGAGTCAACAGAACTACCCCTCCAATAGCAAGAGAAAAGAAATAATAAAAATCAGGGCGGAGTTAAACCAGTGGGAAGACAAAAGAACAATGCAAAGGATTAACGCAACTAGAAGCTGGTTTTATGAACGAATTAATAAAATTGACACTCCCCTGGCAAAGCTTACCAAAGATAGAAAGGAACAATCATCAATAGCCAGGATAAGAGATGAATCGGGGGCAATAACAACAGACCCCAATGAGATAAAAAGGATAATCACAAAGTACTATGAAGGTTTGTATTCTAATGAATTCAGAAACCTGGAAGACATGGATAAATATTTAGAAAAACAATCTATCCCTAGATTATCTGAGACAGAGATCAAGAACCTCAACAAACCCATAGCGAAGGAAGAAATAGAGAGTGTCATCAAAAACCTACCAAGGAAAAAGGCCCCAGGGCCAGATGGCTACACAGCAGAATTTTACCAAACATTCAGGGAAGAGCTGACACCGATCCTCCACAAAGTATTCCAGAACATAGAGAAGAACGGCAAGCTCCCAAACTCATTTTACGAAGCCAGCATTACTTTGATACCCAAACAGGGAAAAGACCCCACAAGTGTAGAGAATTATAGACCAATATCTCTAATGAACATAGATGCAAAAACCCTTAACAAAATATTGGCCAATAGAATACAAAGGAACATCAAACATATCATTCACCACGACCAAGCAGGATTCATCCCAGCGATGCAGGGATGGTTTAACACCCGAAAATCCATCAATATCATACACCACATTGAGAAGAAAAAGGATAAAAACCATATGATAATATCCATAGATGCAGAAAAAGCATTTGACAACATCCAGCATCCATTCCTAATCAAAACACTCATGAAGATAGGATTGGAAGGTAAGTTCCTCAAGCTCATACAAGCTATCTATGAAAGACCAACAGCCAACATCATAGTCAATGGAGAAAAGACAAGAACAATACCACTGAAAAAGGGTACAAGACAAGGATGCCCCCTGTCCCCTCTTCTATTCAATATCGTTTTGGAGGTTCTGGCTAACAACATAAGACAGCGGAAGGACATCAAAGGGATCCAGTTGGGAGAGGAGGAGGTGAAACTATCGTTATTTGCAGATGACATGATCCTATACATTGAAGACCCCCAAAACTCCACAGTTGGAATACTTACAGCAATAGAGGAATTCGGAAGGGTAGCAGGATACAAGATCAATAAACAGAAGTCGGTAGGGTTTCTATACACATCGGACAGGGCCATGGAAGAGGCGATTAAGAGGGAAGTACCCTTCACAGTAGCCAAGAACAAACTGAAATACCTAGGAATATACTTAACAAAAAATACTAAAGACCTATATAAGCATAATTATAAAACCCTATTACAGGAAACCAAAAGTGACCTTCACAAATGGATGAAGCTCCCCTGCTCATGGTTAGGTAGGCTGAACATAGTAAAGATGACAGTTCTTCCTAAAGCACTCTACAAGTTCAATGCTATACCAATCCAATTACCATCAACCTTCTTCAAAGAATTGGAAAAACTGACCACCAACTTCATATGGAGAGGGAAGAAACCCAGAATTAGCAGAGAACTCCTCAAGAAGAAGGACACAATTGGAGGACTCGCCCTGCCTGATTTTAATGCCTACTACACAGCTACAGTGGTCAAAACAGCATGGTACTGGCACAATGATAGACACTCAGACCAGTGGAAAAGAATAGAAAGCCCAGGAGTAAAATCATCAGCATATAGACAACTGATCTTCGACAAGGGTCCCAAAAACGTCAAGTGGGAAGCAGATGCCCTCTTTAATAAGTGGTGCTGGAAACAATGGATATCCACATGTAGAAAGTTGAAACAAGACGTCTACCTCACCCCATGCACAAGAATACACTCAAGGTGGATCACAGATCTAGAAGTCAAACCCCAAACCATCAGGACCATTAAGGAAGGAATCGGGACTAATCTCAGAGCACTGGCCCAGGGAGCACATAGGCTCACTGCAACAGGGAAGGGGACACACACAGGTGATCTGGAAATCGACAAATGGGATCTAATAAGAATAAAACACCTGTGCACCTCGAAAGACTTTGCCAAGAGGGTGACAAGGCAACCCACAGACTGGGAGAAGATTTTTAGTAATGACACGTCAGACAAAGGGCTCATTACTAAAATCTACAACACCATCATGACCTGCAAAAAGAGGAAAACAGTTAACCCCCTAAGGAAGTGGGCAAAAGAAATGAGAAGAACTTTCACTAGAGAGGAGATCAATATGGCCAATAAATATATGAGAAAGTGCTCGAAGTCCCTTGCCATAAGAGAAATGCAAATCAAAACAACCATGAGATACCACCTAACACCCCTGAGGCTAGCCCAGATCAGTAAATCAGAGAGCAACAAGTGTTGGAGGGGCTGTGGTGAAATAGGAACCCTCCTCCACTGCTGGTGGTCGTGCAGATTTGTACAGACACTGTGGAAAGCAATCTGGCGATACCTAAAGAAAATGGAAATTTATCTACCTTACGACCCAGCCATCCCTCTACTGGGCATATACCCGGTTGAAGCAGCAAATAAAACACGACCAGTCATATGCGCTCCAATGTTTATTGCGGCACAATTCACAATAGCAAAGACTTGGAAACAGCCTAAGTTTCCATCGATAGACGAGTGGATTAGCAAACTTTGGCACATACACACAATGGAGTATTATGCAGCACTGAAAAGCACCAATGAGCACATGAAACACGTTATTTCATGGGAAGAGCTGGAAGGAATTATGCTAAGCGAGGTAAGCCAGTCCCAAAGGGACAGGTACAACATGAGTCCCCTGAGGTAAGTACAATCAGCATGACAGAAATGGGGCATTAATCCACCCAAGGGGAGGGTATTGTTTATATCTCCACAGGGAAAGTGGGACCAGACTTCAACCCAGTGTCGCAAGGTGTGAATGCATTATCCCGGCGTGGAGGACGGAACCGGTGGAGAGGTCTGGGAGGCAGGCCCCAGCACCATAAATTAAGTGGATTACTGCCCCTCCCCCGAAAAGAACTTGTTCCAAAGGACGACATTGACCCTGCAGCTATGGGAGATGGACATATTTGATCAGAGCACACGGGAGCAGATGAAGGGGCAGGAGGAGAGAGTGGAGCACAGCCTGGCCCACCAGGCCGTGAGGATGATGTTCCTGAGTAGAGCAGCCAGTCCACAGAGAGAACAACATGGCTGGCCCTACTATGAGACATGATGCCCCTCAGTGACTAAGGGCGATACAGGGGACAGCACCGGAGACACAGTGTGGGAATTGCACCTGACCTGATCCCACCACACCGAGGCAATGCACTGGGGGAGTGCAGCGGAACAGCAAGGGAATGGAGTGGCAAGGTCCCCAGGGAATGCTGAAAGTGGACTTTGGGGCCAGGGCGTGGTGCCCCAACAGACTGGACTGGAAAACGCTCCTAAGGGCCAGCAAAGATCCCTGAACTAACTACAAGCTTTTCTCTTGCGAACTGTTTTGTTCTGTTCTTTTTCAGTGGTTTGTTTTGGTTGTTTTGTTGTCTGGTTATATACTGTTGCTTTGTGTTCCTCTGTCTAGTTTTCGTGCATGTTAGTGACTCCACAGGTCTGTCTGAATAGGACAGGCTGGATGAACTATCTGGAGGAAAAACAACGGGACCGACAGTTCCGGGGGGACTTGGGGTGGGGGGTAGGGGGGGGTAAGGAAGTGGTGTTAACAAACCCAGGGACAAGGGAAAAACATGGGACCCCAAAGGGTAGAGAAGGGGGAGTGGCAGGCCTGGTGGGAAATGATCAAGGGTAAGGTTGCTTAGAGAAGAGGTATACTCTAGCCCAGGTGGCAATGAAGCATGGTAGTAGGGCAGGAGGAAGGTCAAGGGAGATGGAGGAAAGAGCTAGAAGTCAAAGGGCATTCATGGAGGTCTAGACAACGACATGTACATGCAAATATATATAGGAGGTTGGGGAAATAGATCTTTGTGTCTATATTTATAGGTCAAGTATTAAGGTGGCAGAAGGACCTTGGGCCTCTACTCAAACACTCCCTCTATGCATGAATACCTTCTTTTATTAAATTGGAACTCTATGATGCTCACTCTCCCGACACAACAGCTGGAGCCAACATGGGTGAACAAGTAAATGTGGTGAAGAAAGCTGATGGTGCCCGGCTATCAAAAGAGATAGTGACTGGGGTCTTAAAGGCTTGAAGATAAACAAGCGGCCATCTAGCTCAGAAGCAACAAAGTCCACATGGAAGAACACACCAGCCTGTGTGATCGAGTGGTCCCAAAGGGATCAGTTACCAGGCATCAAAGAACAAAAAATCATATCATTGACTGCACACCTCCATGATAGGATCGCTGAAGACAAATGGGTGCATAAGCGAATGTGGTGAAGAAAGCTGATGGCGCCCGGCTATCAAAAGAGATAGTGTCTGGGGTCTTAAAGGCTTGAAGGTGAACAAGCGGCCATCTCGCTCAGAAACAAATAAGCCCACATGGAAGAAGCACACCGGCCAGTGCGATCACGAGGTGCCCAAGGGACCAGATATAAGGCATCATGCAAAAAAAAAAAAAGATATAAGTGTATGTATTTATGTGTATTTATGTGTATATGTATATATGTATGTGTATATATATATTATATTAAATGAAGGGGGAAGTGCAGAGTGGAGACCCAAGGCCCAAGTGTCAGCCAATGGAGATCCCCTCACAGAGGGGCTTAGGAGAGGAGATGGGTTAATTAGGGTGTGAGGTAGTATCGATGAAGAACACAGCTTTCCCCCAGATCCTGGATGCTTCCTCCCCCCAACTACCATGATCCGAATTCTACCTTGCAGGGTTGGATAGGACAGAGGCTGTACACTGGTACATAGGAGGGTTGGAGATACAGGGAATCCAGGGTGGATGATACCTCCAGGACCAAGGGCGTGAGGGACGATGCTGGGAGAGTGGAGGGTGAGTGGGTTGGAAAGGGGGAACTGATTACAAGGAGCCACATGTGACCTCTTCCCTGGGAGAGGGACAGCAGAGAAGTGGGGAAGGGAGACCCCGAATAGGGCAAGATATGACAAAATAACGAGGTATAAATTACCAAGGGCATATGAGGGAGGGGGGAAAAGGGAGGGAGGGGGGGGAAAAAGGAGGACCTGATGCAAGGGGCTTAGGTGAAGAGCAAATGCCTTGAGAGTGATTGGGACAGGGAGTGTATGGGTGTGCTTTGTACAATTGATGTATGTATATGTATGGATTGTGGTAAGAGTTGTTGGAGTCCCTAATAAAATGTAAAAGAAGAAAAAAAAAGTAAATAGAGCATAAATACTGAAATAAAAACTAATAAAAAAAAAAAAAAAAGAATGGCCTGGAATGACTGGAGGACTGCTTTGTGAGATCATTCACGGAAGGGAACACTCATTGGAAGGGAACATTTGATCCCTCTAAAATGGCAAGTGTGTTACAAGAGCAGGACATTTCAAACGAGTGTCTCAGAATGCTGGTTAGAAGTGGAGAGGACGACACTTCTCCCCTGGTTTGAGCATGTCGTCAGGGAGACAAGTCCCTAGGGAAGAATGTCCCTTTGCACTGCAGTGTCAGCAACAAGAGGTGCACCCTCAATCAAGTGAATAGTCAGTGGTGCCTAAATGGTCTCACACATGGGAGAAGTGTGAGGATGGTGCAGGGCCTGGGGCTTATTGTTATTATTCTGTTTTTTATAAAGTCGCTAAGAGTAAGCACTGACTCAACAGCACCTACCAACGTCTCTAATGCAGTGAGGGGCAGAAAACTGAAAGTAATTTGGAAATAAATATAATTGCCTAAATTAGCAATATACTATCTTACTGCATATTATTTTATCTTTATTTAGAAGTGTTAAAATGATTTAAAATTCAATAAATCTGCCATTTCTAATTATGATAAAACCTATGGGGATAACACACCCGAGGACAAGTGTAAGAAATAAATATAAAGGCTATAATGAAATAAGGAGAAATGGTGACACAGTGGATTTGGGTTGGGCTGCTAACTGCAAGCTCAGCAGGTAGTAGAGCACTACAGCCTCGCAACCCACAGAGCCCGTTGTGCTCTACCCTGCAGGACTGAGATGACAGAGGATGGACTCAAGGGCAGGGAGTTGGTGTTTTGGTATAAATAATAGTAAATCATCAATGATTCCCTTATTGAATCCAATAAATATTCCCATGTAACAAGGAAGAATAAATGAACTTGCATCGGAGGAAATACAAATAAATTCTTTATGCTCCTGATGAGACATTTTTGCATTCTCAAGAGAAAAACTAAGTAAACCATGGACTCAAGAGTTTGTACTATACTAAGATCACTGAATCCAAAGATAATCAGCATATTGTTTTTCTAGATATTAGGGTGGAAATATTTCCAAATGTTTCAACTTTTAAATTTTAGTTACAATTCAATCCATTATCAATCAATTTGGTAACAGAAATTTAATGAAATCATCAGAATGGTATTTAAATTTATTTGGGATCATTATAGATGAAAAATAAATATAGCTAACGTGTATTCTTGACCATACTCTGAAGTACAACACCGTGTTTGATGCCTTCTGACAACTATAAATGCAGTAACATTAGATATGATCTGTCTTTGTTGCATCTACTTCTCAATTGACTGTTTTATTGTGTGTGTTTTTTTTGGTGTCCTTTCATTTCAAACAGTATGTGATGGTATCTCACTGTTTAACCTTACACTCTAATGACAAGTAATGCTTATTTGTTATATATGATGCTTATGTTTCCTAAGAAAGTCAGATTATTTGTGTTTTTGTAGTCCTTCCAGGATGAGGCTTTAAAATCAAGTCCTGTTTTCAATATTTTATATCTTCCTTATTATAGATTTCCTTCTAGTTCCCAGTTTAGGTCGGTACCTTCAGTGATGATGCCTCTCTCTGTGCCTGATATAACAGATCACAGGGAAAAACTAAGAAGAGCTTCCACCCCGTGGAACACATGGTCTAGAACAGACTCAGTAAGAGATTGACAGTACAACTGGGGGATTTATTGGGGTGGGCATCTGGAGGATCCTTGAGCAAAATCCGTGAAAGGCAGGGTTCAGACTCCATGCCGCTGTCTCTCAACATCAATGAGGACTCACCTATGAAAGTGGACAGAGACATCCTTCCTGAGCAGACAGCCCCCAGCACTCCTCTCAGACACCACACCCAGGATTCTGCCCAGCAGGACAGTGAGGGTTTGCATCTCTGGGCTCCCGCTGCGTCACAGAAATCTGGGAGCTTCCACTAGCCTTTCAGCTGGCCACTTCCCAGTGTGCATCTAGTGGAACAGAGTGTGTTGGTGACTGCAGATGGATTTCATCCATTTTTGACCCCCAAAATTCAATAAATACAAATAACAATTTTAAAATAAAAGCTACATAGTCATCAGTAACCAGAAAATGTGTAACGGATAAATAATAAAGACTATATATAAATGAAATCATCACAATGCATGTGATATGATTAAAGTTAACCTTAATGATTTTAAATGATATAGAACAGCTTTTAGCAATAATCCACACCAACTTTCATTATAAGAAAGAAATAAATGACAATCTATCCAAGGAAAGAGAGGTAAAAATAAAATTGTCACCCTTTATGGTATATGATTAAAGTTTACCCTAGTGCTTCTAAATGAGACCTCAGCAGCTTTCAGCATGAAAGCCATGTTTCCTACATAACTTGGATTCATCCTTCTGAATAACCTGGGAGGAAGCAGCCTACCATCCCACGTGCCCATCTTGGATTCCTCTAGCCCTCACCTACTTGAGTCAAGAGAGTGGTCCAGACTGATATCTGAGCCTTGACAGCCCCTACAACTGTGAATTGAAAAGGTGAGAAGTGTGACTAGAATTTTTCCTAAACATTTCTGGCACGGTGTAAGGGTGGCGGGATGGGACTAAAAGTGAGGCTTTCTTCTTTAGTAAAGGGCACAGTCTCAAACTCACAGGGAAGCACTGATTCAATAACATTCAGTGACTAAGGGTGCTGTGGCCAAGATATCAGAGGACGGAGGTCACCCACCCAGTTGGCCCTTCCTGAGGTCTGAACAGATGCAGCTTACCCTTCATGGGTCAGGATTCCTTTTGGAGTAGATTCGTCAGAATGAGCACAGGGACCCACTCAGCATCTTGGAGCTTCCCATCCAGAGTTATGTTGCAACATGAGGCTTCATCCATTGCCCCTCTGGAGCGGCTGTCCATAGAATTCTCCCACCGTTGTTCATGGCAGCTGTTGCCTGGAGATAGAGGGAGACAGTGAAAGTCATGGTGGAGTCCTGGCTCTTCATCTCGCTGTCCCTGGTTGTTCTAGTGACAATCTCACAGGACATCTTTTGCATGTGAAAGACAGTTGTCTTCATATTCTAAGTTTCCAGAGCTTTTCAAGAACATTTGATATTTGGTTGTTTTTATTTTACAGTGTCTCATGTTTGTCTGAAAATTTTGCCTCAGTGTTTTTAAAGGTTTTTTTTTTTTCAAAAGTCAGCCACCAGGCCTATCTGTTAAAGTGTCTCTGAGGAGAAATGAAACATCTTCTCAGCTGCTAAACATTGGAACTCTTTGTGTTATTAGGGGTTCCAAGTTTAATCTCACATTTATTCAAGAGGGAAATTGACACATTGTGATGTATTTATTTTGGAGGATTTAAAGAATTTTTTTAATTATGGTAAATTCTCCCTTTTAAGCTTCTTGGGTTTGCATTTGTATTTGTTTTGTTTCACTTTCTATTAAAAATCTCTGACATTTAAGGAAAAGGCATTGCTTTTAGAATGCTGCTGTTGGTGTTGCTGAGATGACTGCAAGGTGTGACATAAGTGTGGATCAACTACAAGTCCTGGGAGATAACATAGAGCTAAATAAGAGACTGTCACAGTATTTTCACATTAGAATAGAGGCGTCTAACCTACTAAGAATTGTGTAGGGAGATTTGCATTCTGGTGGTGAGAATAATTTTTTATATAATTCATGAATTCTATTTATGAATCATAAAATGTCTGTCATTGTAAAGATGTTTTAGGCTGTTCTTGTTGTTAAGAGATATGGAATTGGTCCAGAATCCTACATACCCTCAGCACTGACTCATAGTTAGCCTATATGAAAATGGAGGAAATACTGGAAAATCCAGGGACATCCTCAAAATTGTAATGTTGAAATGAAATGCTGCAGTTATCATATCACTCTAGCTTAATGAGTTGATTATACTAAGAAAGTGTTTATACTACTCACTGCTATAACATATTTGATGTAATCATTCAAATTGTTAATTTGGTCTTCAAATATCCAATTCTTTATAGGTCATTGTCTTCCTTGAAAAATGCTGACAGAGACCTGCTCTGATCTGCCTTTCAAGATGTTGATCTTACTTACAAGACATGCCCACATCTTCCTTGAAAGACATCGATGATCTGACTTGTAAGATGGTGACAGAAGACCAGATAAAAGTCTTTCTTGCAAGATGTTACTAAGCTTCCTTGCAAGATGCTGGGAAAATATTCTCTTATCTGTCTTACAAGATGTCGCTGATACTCTTTAAAAGGTGCTGATAGAAGACCTGGTCTGAGCTTCACTGATCTTTTTTGGAAGATGCTGATAGAGTACTGCTCTGATCTTCCTGGCAAGATGTTGCTGTTCTTCCTTGCAAATTGCGAGAGAAGACCTGTTCTCATCTGCCTTGCAAGATTTAGCTGAACTTCCTTGCAAGAAATTGATTGAGACCTGCAATGATCTTCCTTACAAGATATCACTGGTCTTCCTTAATGGGTGCTGATGGAAGACTTGCTCTGGTCTTCCTTGCCAAGATGTTGCTGATCTGCTTTGCAATACAGAATACCTACAATGATCTTCTGTACAAGATGCTGCTGGTCTTCTTCAAAGAAGCTCTTAGAAGATCTGCTCTGGTCATTCTTTTTTTCTTCTTCTTCTTCTTCTTCTTCTTCTTTTACATTTTATTAGGGGCTCATACAACTCTTATCACAATCCATACATATACACATATCAATTGTAGAGAGCACATCCGTACATTCTTTGCCCTAATCATTTTCAAAGCATTTGCTCTCCACTTAAGCCCTTTGCATCAGGTCCTCTTTTTCCCCTCCCTCCGCGCTCCCTCCTCCCTCATTAGCCTTTGATAATTTATAGATTGTTATTTTGTCATATCTTGCCCTATCCAGAGTCTCCCTTTCCCCCCTTCTCTGCTGTCCCTCTCCCAGGGAGGAGGTCACATGTGGATCCTTATAATCAGTTCCTCCTTTCCAACCCACTCACCCTCCACTCTCCCAGCATTGCCTCTCATACCCCTGGTCCTGAAGTTATCGTCCACCCTGGATTCCCTGTGCCTCCAGCTCCCATATGCACAGGTGTACAACCTCTGCCCTATCCAGTCCTGCAAGGTAGATTTCGGATCATGGTAGTTGGGGGGAGGAAGCATCCAGGATCTCGGTGAAAGCTGCTTTCTTCACCAGTACTACCTCGCACCCTGACTGACCCATTTCCTCTCCTAAACCCCTCTATGAGGGGATCTCCAGTGGCCGACACTTGGGCCTTAGGTCTCCACTCTGCACTTCCGCTTCATTCACTATGGTATACACACACTCACACACACACACACACACACACACACATATATATACACACACATATATTCTTTTCTTTTTTCTTGCATTATGTCTTATACCTGGTCCCTTTGGCACCTCGTGATCGCACAGGCTGGTGTGTTCTTCTTTGTTGGCTTTGTTGCTTGTGAGCTAGATGGCCGCTTGTTTATCTTCAAGCCTTTAAGACCCCAGACACTATATCTTTTGATAGCCAGGCACCATCAGCTTTCTTCACCACATTTACTTGTTCACCCGCTTTGGCTTCAGCAGTTGTGTCGGGAGGGTAAGCATTGTAGAGTGCCAATTTAATAAACGAAAGTAGTCATGCATTGAGGGAGTGCCTGAGTAGAGCCCCAAGGTCCTTCCGCCACCTTAATACTAAACCTATAAATATAGGCACATAGATCTATTTCCATATATATATATATATATTTGCATGTACATGTCTTTGTGTAGACCTCCATAAATGCCCCCTGACTCCTAGCTCTTTCCTCCATCTCCCTTGACTTCCCTCCTGCCCTACTACCATGCTCCGTCCCCACCTAGGCTACAGCTATACCTTTTCTCTATGCAACCTTACCCTTGCTCATTCCCCACCAGGCCTGCCACTCTCCCCTCACTACCATTTTGGGTCACATGTTGATCCCTTGTCCCTGTGTTTGTTAACACCACTTCCTTACCCCTCTACCTCCCCAACTTTCCTAATAGTTTGAGCAAATTTTAAATCAAAACTTTTATTTTATGCAAAAGGGGCATAGGCGAAAAGCTCGTGTATACAAACATTCCTGTGGCGAGGTCCAGGTAGTATGGCAGGGGCCAGCCCAAATTTAGGGATACATATGGAAACGAATTCAAAATGAGGGAGCAAAAAGGAAAAAGAAAAAAAGACATGAGATGCAGGACAACAGGGTACTAACCACCCAAGGGGAGGGTATAGTTTATCTCCACAGGGAAAGAGGGGCCAGAGTTCAGCCGGTGCAACATGACATGAATGAAACATACTAGCATGAAGAAGGGAACCAATAGAGAGGTTCGAGGGGCTGACCACAATCCCAACTACGTGGATAGTCTCCCCTCCACCCAGAAGAATGTACTTCAGAGGACCACACTGAAACTACAGCTCAGGGAGAGGGACATGTCTGATCAGAGCACACAGGTGCAAAGGAAGGGGGTGGAAGAGAGAGCGGGGCACATGCTGGGGCACATGCTGGGCCACCAAGCCCTGAGGACGATATCACAGCTCAGAACAGTCAATACAGAGAGAGGACTATAGGGCTGGCCCCACTACAAGGCACGACATCCCTCACTGACCCATAGCACTATGGGGAACAACACTGGAGACACTGGGAATTGTGTCCAATCTGAACCCACGACACCGAGGCAAAACACTAAAGGTGTGTGACAGAACAGCAAGGGGAGCAGAGCATTGAGTCCCAAGGGAATATGAAAAATAAACTTTGGGGCCAGAGAGTGGCACCTCATCACACTCCACCAGAAAACACTCCTAAAGGTCAACAAACAGACTTTGAACTATTACAGCAGTGGTTCTCAAACTTCCTAATGCCAGGAACCTCTAATAGAGTTTCTCATGTTGTGGTGACCCCCCCCCCAGCCATAGAATTATTTTTGTTGCTACTTCATAACTGTAATTTTGCTACTGTTATAAATCAGGCAACTCCTGTGAAAGTGTCATTCGATCCCCCCCAAAGGGGTCACGACCCACAAGTTGAGAACTGCTGATTCATAGGCTTTTCTTTTTGTTGTTGTTTTGTTTCTTTTGTTGCTTTTTTTTGCTGTATTATTTTTTGTGCATATTATTATCTCTGTGGGTCTATCCAGATAAGTTAGGCGGGACAAAGAATCTGGAGGAAAAACAATGGAATCGGCAGTTCCGGGATTATCTGGGAGAGGGGGAGTAGGGGAAAGGAAGTATGTGTTTACAAACCCAGGGGCATAGGAACAACAAATGATCCAAAATCAATGGCAAGGAGGGAGTGGGAGACCAGGTAGGGCTTGAAAAAGGGCAAAGTAACTAAGAGGAATTACTGAACCCCAAATGAAGGCTGAGAATGATAGTGGGACATGAGGAAAGGAATAGGAAATAGAGGCAAGAACTAGGAGGCAAAGGGCATTTATAGACGGCTAAATACAGGCATGTATATATATAAATATATTTATATATGATGATGTGCATATATTTATAGGTTTAGTATTAAGGTAGCAGATGGACTTTGGGCCTCTACTCAAGTACTCCCTCAAAGCCAGAACACTTTGTTCTATTAATCTGGCATTCCATGATGCTTGCCTTCCTGACAGGATTGCTGAAGACAAAGCGGTATATAAGCAAATGTGGTAAAGAAAGCTTAAGATGACCGGGTATCAAAAGATAAAACATCTGGGTCTCAAAGGCTTGAAGATAAACAAGCTGCCATCTAGCTCAGAAGCAATAAAGCCCACATGGAAGAAGCACACCGGCCTGTGTGAACACAAGCTTTCAGTGGAATTAGGTATCAGGAATCAAAGAGGAAAAATCATATCATTGTGAATGAGGGGGAGTTCAGAGTGGAGACCCAAGACCCATCTGTAGGCAACTGGACATCCCCTTACAGAAGGGTTATGGGGAGGAAAGCAGCCAGTCAGTGTGCAATATACCACTGAAGAAACATAAAACTTTCATCCAGCTCTTTGTTCTTCCTCCCCCCTACTACCATGATCCCAAAGCTACCTTTGAAATCTGGCTAGACCAGAGGATGTACACTGGTACAGATAAGAACTGGAATCACAGGGAATCCAGGAGAGATAAACCCATCAGGACAAATAATGAGAGTAGTGACACCATAAGGGTAAGGGGAAAGTGGGATAAAAAGAGGGAACCAATCACAATCATATGGGTCTGGGTCTCCACTCCTAACTCCCCATCATTCACAATGATATGATTTTTCCCCTTGGCATCAGCTGTTCATTTTTTCCCTCTCTCCCTGCTCCCCCCTCCCTCATGAGCCCTTGATAATTTATAAATTATTATTTTATCTTCTCTTACACTGCCCAGTGTCTCCCTTCACCTACTTTTCTGTTGCCCATCCCCCAGAGATAAGGTTATATGTAGATCTTTGTGATAGCTTTCCCCTTTCTACCTCCCCTTCCCTCCCGGAATTGCCATTCTCTCCACTGGTCCTGAGGGGTTCATCTGTCCTGGATTCCCTGTGTTTACAGTTCAAATATGCACTGCTGTGCATCCTGTGGTCTAACCAGGTTTTCAAGTTAGAATTGGGATCATGATAATGGGGTGAGAGGAAGTGTTTAAGAACTAGAAGAAGGTTGTGAGTTTCATTATTGCTACAGTGAAAAAAAAGGTTTTTATTTTATTTGGATCCATAATCCGTGGCAAAAACTATCAATAAATCCAAAAACATATTTTTTGGAGAAAATCTTCTATAAAGGATCCACTTGAAGTGTTGAAATCAACATGGGGAGCTTGGCTCAAGTCAGACCATGGTATATTCATTACAACATATCCATTTTTTTAAAAGTGGACAATGAGTAAAATTATATATTAATTTATTTTATTTTTTATTTGTGCAGAATATTGAATATACCACAGACAGGAAGAAGAATAAAAAAATTATCTTGGAAGGAGCACTAATGAAACATTTGGCTGCTAACTGCTCAGTCAGTAATTTGAAACTTCCAGCCACTTCACTGGAGAAAAATAAGGCTTTCTATTCCCACACATAGTTCCAGTGTAAGAAACCCACTGGGACAGCTCCACCCTCTCCTATTAGGCTGTTATGAATTTCAGTCCTCTCTATCACAGTGAGTTTGTACTTTTTTATTTTTAGTCTCTTCGAAGAAGTTCAGGAAAAATGTCATTAAAATCAAAGACGTTGAGGTATCATTCCCTCAGACATGAGACATATTACAGGAATGGAATAGTCCAGAGAAAAAAAACATGGTTGTTTTTTTTAAGTTTAACCAAAAAATAGAACCACATTCAATGGCTGTATTTTAACCATAGGGTGTAGTTTAACAATACAGGGGCTAATTATGGCAGGCATTGTGGAAATAGTGAAAGACTAGGCAGGATTTCCTTCTGTTGTGCAAAGGGTCATTACGAATGAGGAGTGTGTCTACCAGTCTAAGTGTCACCATCAATAAAAAGTAATTCCCACATATTGACCAACTGGATACATTGCCATCAGATTCATTCTGTTAATGAAGTCCTGAGACTATTACATTTCTAAACCGTGAAAGAGCTCAATATCCCATTTTTAGAAACCTATAGAAAATGTTTCACTGCATGAAGTGAATAAAGAAAACTGTAGGGCTGAAGAAATTCTGACACTAGACAATCGGATAACCCATGTCCTCTGGTAGAGCTTTATATCCAGACTCTACACAGGAAGTTCTGTTGCCCATCCCAATGAACCAAGTCCCAAACTATGAGGTTGACGCCTTACATAACCAGGCCTAAATCACATAAGGAAGATCATCCCAGTAATCCAGTGGATTATACCATACATACATTTGATAGCAATAGCTATCACGAAGCTTTATGAAGCCCCGTCTTTGTTCCCCTCCCCTGCCATGCTCTTACATTATAGACAACCCTCAGCTATTGGACATAGTGTTCCCAACAAGTCCTATCTAACCTTTATCTGGATAATGAAAATACCCTAGGCATCTTTAATACCATTTTGAAGCTCAAGCTTCTTGAAGTCAAATTGATGCATTCTTTACATACAAGAAGCAGAAGTCTAGAAAGTTTGGAGTTGGTTGAATGAATTTGGTTCACACACCAGCCAAATGTTGAAATCTTCCCTTGTCATGCATAAACGTGAAAGATAGTATTCCCAGGTTTTAGCTCCCTCAACTGGACGATATTTCTCTCTGGCAAATCTGTGACCTGAAACTTAGCAGTAGATAATATTGAGTAGGGCAAGTCAGTTTCTTGGCCTGTACTTCTTACCCTAAGTGCTTCCTTGTGGCCTCAAAACCATGCTCCAATCTGAGTGTTTGCATTAAATAGAGGACCCCCTCTAAATTTAGGGTACTCTCCCCTTTTCTTCAGCCCCCTTAGTTGACATTCATGTCAGACAGGAGATATTTCTTTATCTCAGAGGATGAATGGATTCCAGGTCTTCCCAAAATGAAAACAGTGAATCTCAAGTACTGTATAGACTTGGGAGGTAAATGCTTAGGTTGAGTATAGATCTACATTGTTAAAGGTTGTCCTACAGCATTAAACCACACAGATGAATTTGATATTACCTTAGGTGATTTTTCAGGCACAACATATTATTTCAGTCCAAGTCAATGAACTCACTGTGTCAATTGTTTTTGTGCCATTAAAACACTAGTATTGTGCTTTAAAAATAATTTAGAAAAGTGTGATATGTGATCAATGGTTTTGTTGCTGCTGTTATTTATTGTGCACTGTTTCTAGTAACAATTATTTCTCTTTTTAAAAACCATTTTATTGGTGGCTCATACAATTCTCACAATCCATACATACATCCATTTGTCAAGCACATTTGTACATGTGTTGCCATCATAATTCTCAAAACATTTGCTTTCTACTTGAACCCTTTGCATCAGCTCTTCAGTTTTCCCCCTCCCTCCCGTTTCCTCCCTCACTAAAGAACTCTTGATAATTTCGAAATTATTATTGCTTTGTCATATCTTATACTGTCTGACGTCTCCCTTCTCCCACTTTTCTGTTGTCCATCCCCCAGGGAGGAAGTTATATGTAGAGCCTTATAATCAGTTGCCCATTTAGAATTATTTCTTTCCATTTATGTTTTAGTTTATTTTTATACTTCATTATCTGAATATAACACAAACAAGCCCTTGCTTTCCAGAACTTAGAAAGATTTTTAAAGAAAATCCCCCCAATATTTTAATGATCATCTAACTAAAGAATCAGAAATTATTTATATGTATTTTAAGTAGTAGTCACACACTTGTTCATGTTTCTTTTTTCCCACTATCTCATCCAGCTAATTACTGTATGTTTATGTGTTGATACCAATGTAAATGTTTCTCTTACTGTGACATTCAACAGATTCTGAGTATTTCGTCAAAGTTCATCCTGCTTCAAACTCCTTGTATCCCATGGAAACTGTATAATATTTATAGTGTGTGAACAAATGTGTATGGTTAGTGGAGCACATTTAGAAGCCCACAGTAATAGAGTGTGGTACCACAGTAGAGTGTGGCAACCAGTGAAAGATGTTTTAGAGGTGAACAACAATAAATAAAATTAAATAAATCAGGAAATACTAGGGGGACTTGGCTAAGGCAGAGACAACCTTAACAAGAACAAAAGCCCAGAGGGAGGTGTATTTTCTAGTCTCTACAGCTCTTGTGTTTAAGGATGCCCAATGTTATGGCTTTTGTGAAAGACAGCACATTACCAATAAGGAATGACAAGGTGTAGGTAGACAGATGATACTAAGAGTCAAGGTGAATGAGGGAAGAAGCTTAAAAGTACATGAGATGAAGGAAGGTAATGGCTGATGCAGTCACTCTCTTCCTGCCTGTGGAGGAGAAATGCAAAGCCCTAGACTGTAGGCACAAGGTGCACAGCAGCACGGGGGAACTCCAGGGTGAGGTCTTGTGACTAGCTCTCAGAGGGTCTCTGCAAGCCTGGGATTATGACCACTTTTAGACAGCAGATGAAGCAACAGCAATCTAGTTGAGAGGAATTACTAATAGGTGGAAGAAGGACAAGCATGATGGTAGGGTAAGGAGGAAGGTAAAAGGAAACAGAAGATCTAGGAAGCAAAGCTATGGATAGTGGTATAAGCATAGGTCTGTGCATATGTAAATACATTAATTCTGAAAATAGAGATCTTGACCTACATGCATATATTTATAAGGCAATACACTAAGATAGTAGATGGACTTTGGGACTCTGCTCAAGCCCTCCCTCAATGCAAGAACACTTTGTTCTAACAACCTGACCTTCTTTGATGCTCACCATACCAGCATGATCACTGAAGACAAAATGGGTACGTAAGCAAATGTGGTGAAGGAGAATAGTGCCTGGCTATCAAAATATATACTATCTGAGGTTTTAAAGGCTTGAAGTTTAAAAGAGGCTATCTAGTAGAGAAGCAATGGACCCACATGGAAGAAGCGCATCATCCTGTGTGATCATGAGGTGTCAAAGAGATAGGGTAATAGGCTTCATAAGACCACAAAGAAGCAAGCAAAACCCCCCAACACATTGCTGAGAATGAGGGGGGTTGTAGTAGAGACGCCACCTCTATCTGTAAACAATGGGACATCCCCTTACAGAAGGGTCACACTGAAAGGATGAGTCAACCTGGGGGCAGGATAGCACTGATGAAACACAAATATTATTAGGTTCCTTGAGGCTTCCTCACACCCCACTATCATGACTCCAATTCTGCCTTTCCCTGTGGGCTAGACTGGAGCATGTGCACAGGTACAGAAAAGAGATAAGAGTTCACAACATACCGAATCTAGGAACAGGAATGGGAGTATTGATACCAGTCTGGGTAGCGAAAGGCAGGGAGGGGAGGGGAGGAAGGGGGAGCCAATCACAATGATAGACACATAACCACACACACACACCCCGGGGATAAACACACAAAACATGGGGGAAGAGAGATAGCAGTCAGTGCAAGATACAAAAATAACAATAATTTAATATTTATCAAGGGGTGACAAGAGTTGGGGGGGAGGAAGAGAGGGGATAAAAGGAGCTGATACCAAGGTCTCAATGGAAAGTAAATGTTTAGAAATGAATGATGGAAATATATGTACAAATATTCTTGATACAATTGAATTGTGGATTGTTACAAGTCCCCAATAAAATGATCTTTTTAAAAAAGCACATGAAATGGATTAAGGAAAGAGATGACTTATCATCCATTCTGTCATCTTGGACTAGAGCATGGGTTTCAAGCTCTCTAACTAATGTTGACAGAGGGAAAACGACACAAACAAGGAGACGGCTTATTGTCTTGGGTTCTAGGATATCCCATCCATAGTCTTGGTCTTCTAGGGAGACTGGATTAGCTAGTGTCTGGGCTGGAGTTTGTGAAACATGCTTAACCAGGAACTTGGAGCGAGGAAAACAAAATGAGTGTGGTGGGGAGAGGCTGTGCTTTGAGAAAGGAGAGCAGCATTAGTCTGAGTGGCTAGTTGGACATCATTGGCACAGCCCTTTTGTAACCCCCAGGGTGTTTCTGAAGGCAGAGGGGTGTGAGGTTGCAGTCCTAGGATAAAGGGTAAGGTTTAGGGCCCCTCTAAAACTGATCTGCAAGTCATGGTAATAAACAGATGCACAATTTGTTTTAGACTCTCTTATGCCCAGTCACCATGCATTTCTGGAATCTCCACGTCATCATTCCTCTAGGTCTTAGGGACAGCCTTCCAGCTCAGGGCTCTGAGACAGGTTGGTTTCAGAGGAAGGTGGACTTCCAGCTCCCTCCTTGATCAATATTCTTAATCTAAGCTTGACTAAGTATTAACTTCTTCTGGAAAGACTGTTAGCTTATGGAAAATTACAAAAGAACTAAAAGGTGATAATAAGTTCAATAGATGCATTATACTGGATAAATCTGCCTAACAAAGCCTCTTTAGAGTGTTGAAAAACAATGATGTTACTTTGAGGACTAGGTTTATCTGACCCAAACCATGGCATTGCCGATTACCGCATATGCATATATAAGTGGGACATTGAATAAGGGAGAAATAAGAAGAATGAATGTGGTTGAATTATAGTGCATGGGCATTCAAATAGGCAAACAAATCTGTTTTGGCAGAAGTAAGGTCAGGGTGCTAGTTAGAGGATAGGAAGTGAGAGCTCACATTAAATACTTTGGACATGTTATCAGAAGTGACCAGTCCATGGAGAAGGATGGTTTTTTTTTTTTTTTTTTTGGTAAATTAGAGGGGCAGTGACAAATAGGAATCCCTCGACTACATGGATTGACACAGTGACTGAAGCAATGGGTTCATCCTAAACTGTGAGGATGCTGCAGGGGTGGGCAGAGTTTCATTCCCTTGTGCACAAGGTCCCTGTAAGATAGAATGGACACCATCAGAACTATCAACAACAAGAGCCTCAGAAATTACTAATCAACACCCAAGGCGTGCACAAAATGCTAAATAGTTATGTTTACAAAAGTTATTTCCATGCCATCAAATGCACAAAAGCTCAGGAGACATTCACTGGAATTTAAGTTCTAGTTTAAAAGAAGGAATGGGCCCTGCCCACTCACTGCGTTCTTCCCTCTGCCTGCCTTCCCCGCTGCGGGACGCCTCCTCATACAGCCGGGAGCCCGGAGCCCGGAGCCATGGCCTCGGGCAACACCCTCTACAGCGCCATGGACAGCCCGGAGATGCCAGCCGAGATCGTGGAGCTGTGTGAGATCGAGGTGGAGACCATCCAGGTGGAGACCATCGAGACCACGGTGGTGGGCGAGGAGGACGTGGACTGGGACGATCGCGGAGGCAGGAGCGGCCATGGGCACACCGGCTACCACCACCAGCAGCAGCAGTCCATGATCGCGCTACAGCCGCCGGTCACCGTGGACCCGAGCCAGGTGCACCACCACCAGGAGGCGATCCTGGTGCAGACACGTGAGTTGGTGGTCGGCGCCGAGGAAGGCTTCGAGGGCCAGATCCCGATCCCAGTTCCAGCGCCGGCCAGCATTGGCGAAGAGGACGACGATGACTACATCGGCCGCAAGAGCAGCGGTAGCGACAGCTCTTGTGGGGCGGCGGCACCGGCAGGGGCGATGCGGGCAACAAGAAGTGGGAGCATGAGCAGGTGCAGATCAATCAAGACGCTGGAGGACCAGTTCTCTGTCACCCTATGGTCGTCAGATGAAAAAAAGGTCTTGACCATGAGACTGGCTGGGGAGCAGATCATTGGGGAGAACTCCCCTCCTGACTAATCGGAGTACATGATGGGAAAGATGCTCCCGCCCGGAGGGATCCCCGGCATCAACCTCTTGGACCCCAAACAGCTGGCAGAATTTGCCAGAATGAAGCCAAGAAAAATTCAAGAAGATGATGCTCCGAGAACAATAGCTTGCCCTCACAAAGGATGCCCGAAGGTGCTCAGGGACAGCTCAGCCAGGAGGAGGCACCTGGACACCCACGGCCCTGCGTCCACCTCTGTGCCGAGTGCGGCAAGGCTTTTGTCGAGAGCTCAAAGCTAAACGACACCAACTGCTTCGCACTGGAGACAAGCCCTTTCAGTATAAGTTTGAAGGCTGTGGGAAGCGGTTTCCCTGGACTTCAATTTGTGCACAGACGTGCAGATCCACGCGGGAGACAGGCCCTAGGTGAACAAGAAGTTTGCTGAGTCTACTGACCTGAAATCTCACATCTTAATACACGCTAAGGCCAAAAACAAGCAGTGAGAAACCGTGAGAAGGTACCTCCTTCTCAGCTCCAGAAGCCTTTTCCAGAAGTGACTGGCAGACAACGCGCCTCTCCTTTGTAGATTGTTTCCAGGAAAGAATTATAAAAATGAATCCTACATACCTAAGGGACATGTTTTAATAAAGTAGTAAACATTTTAAAAACACAAACTTTATTAAGATGACATTGTTAAGATACCCTATCTTGCTCCGTAATCTCGTTTCAAAAAAAAATAGTGTTTTTGTAAAGTGTACTCCCAGCAGGCGAACAGTTCATGAACTTCGCATCAAAAGACAATTCCTTATATGACAGTACTAAAAACGGAACTTCTTTTCACATTTTTATAAATATGGATCTCACCTGTTGCTTACAATTTTTTAAATTTTGTATTCTCCAAGTGTGCATATTGTACACTTTTGGGGGATATGCTTAGTAATGCTGTGTGATTTTTCTGGAGGTTGATAACTTTGCTTGTAGTATATTTTCTTTAAAAGAATGGGCAGTTACATGCATACTTCAAAAGTATTTTCCTGTACAAAAAATATTATATAGGTTCTGTTTGCTATCTTAATTTTGGTTGTATTCTTTGATGTCAACACATTTTGTATAATTGTATAGCTGTATTGAATCATGTAGTATCAAATATTAGATGTGATTTCATGGTGTTAATTTAAACCCATTTTAGTTACCTTTTTTCCTCTCCAAAAAATACTGCCAGATGCTGACGTTGCGTGTGCTCCCTTTGCTTGTTGAGTTACAGAATGTGGTGCTTGGTTGTAGAGTATACTGTACTTTGACTATCAGATGTGCATGCACACCATGTCACAGGGAGGGCGACAATTAAACGGTGGTCCTACAGACAGGAATGGCAGAACGAGCTCTGTAAGCACAGTCTTGTTGTCTTCTGTTGTCCAGAATTATCCTAATTCTTGAGCCTCCCAGAAATTGGAAGCTAAATAAAGCAAGTCAAGTTTTCCTTAAAAAAAAAAGAATGGGTTTCTTTTATTTAAAAAAAACTAATAAAACAAAGGTGATGCAAAACTCACTGAGAAATTGCTGCCCCTCATTGATTTATAACATTCTTCTGGAGGTGAGCTGTAGGACATTTTCTAAGATCCATACAGCATGTCATATGGCAGAGTATTTTCCCAAACTGGGGCTCTGTTTTGCAGGCATCACACAATGATTAGGTGTTAGTCACTATTTTCCTGGCAAGGGGAGTGTAAATCATGTAGTCCTCTAGAATGAGGAGTCAGCTGGAAGATCAGAGGGTCCAGCCAGTTCCTGGAATCAATGGTAGTTGAATGAGTTTTAGGTTGCTTGCAAGGGCTATAATCAATTGAATTGAAGTAAAATCCCAGGAGAAACTTCTAGCATAAACAGACCATAGATTAAAGCTTAATACGGAGTACTGAGATGGTATGAATAAACACCGCTTTAGTGTTTTGTAGTTTAAGTTCAAGTTATTGAGTGTAGATATAACAATGGTTGTGAGAGGACACTTACCACTACTTCAATACTTTCTTTTTAAAAAAATCATTGTATTGGGGGTTCGTACAACTCTTATCACAATCCATATATACATCCACTGTATCAGGCACATTAGTACAGTTGTTGCCATCATCATTCTCAAAACATTTTCTTTCTACTTGAGTCCTTGGTAACCAATACTTTCTATCAGACCAGTAAATACTCTGACACCAATGTTAGATAATGATACTGCAAGAAAACTGTAACCCAATACTGATAATGGATATACACTAAAATGTCTTTAAAATATTTGGAACAGATTCAGACAACATATTAAAATGATTATATACCACGATGAATTGAAATTTGTCCCAGAGCCCATTTTACATGAGAAAATTAGCACTGTAATAAGCCCATTGACAGAAAAGAGGGTCAACTGTCTAAGTAGGCACAGAAACAAAATAGGAACATTTAAAAATCAAAGGCATTGGGCCTCTTCTCAAGTCCTCCCTCAATGCAAGCTAATAACCTGGCATTCTGTGATTCTCATCTTCCCAGCAGAATTGCTTGAGTCAAAAAGGGTGTATAAGCAAATGTGAAGAAAGCTGGTGATGCCTGGCTATCAAAAGATATAGAGACTGGAATCTTAAAGGCTTGAAGTTAAACAAGAGGCCGTCTATCTGAGAAGCAGCAATGCCCACATGGAAGAAGCACACCAGTCTGTGTGACCACAAGGTGTTCATGGGATCAGGTATCGGGCATCAGAATACCCCAAACAAAAAATCATATCAATGGGAACAAAGGGTGTCAGATTGGCGACCCAAAGTCCATCTGTAAACAATTGAACATCCTCTCACAGAAGGGTCACAAGGAAAGGATGAGCCACCCAGGGTACAGTATAGCACCTATGGAACATATAACATTCCTTCCGTTTTTTAAAGCTTGCTCCACCTCACTATGATGACCCCAGTTTTACATTACAAATTTGGCTAGACCAGAGTATGTACACTGGTACAGATAAAAGCTCTCAACATAGTACATGGAATCCAGGAGAGATAAACCCCTAAGAATAATAATGGGCATAATGATACCATGAAGGTAGGGGAAAGATGGGGCCACAAGGGGGAGAAAGGGGAACCGATTGCAAAGATCATCTTATAACATTCCCCCAGGGGAATGAACAACAGGAAGTGGGTGAAGGAAAATAGCAGATTGTGTAAGATATGAAAACAATAATAATTTAAAATTCATCAAGTGGTCACGAGGGAAGAAAGGTGGTGGAGGGAGGGAAAAAAAGAGGAGCTGATACCAAGGGCTCAAGTAGAACGAAAATATTTTGAAAATGATGATGGCAATGTATATACAATTGTACAAGTTATAATTGATGTGTGGATTGTAATAGGAGCTGTAAGAGCCCCAATAAAATAATTTAGTTTTAAAATGTCAAAGGCTTTTCATGTAAAAAAACTACAACTGTGACATGAAACAGGTATAGTTCGATGTGCTAATATATTAATTAAAAAAACACCCCACTTAAGAAGCAGGACAAACATACATTTCCACTTTCAATACCGTATTAAAAATTCTATAGTATTTTCTAGATGGACCAATCATAAAAGGAATACTTTTTAAAAGGAAGAAAAGAGGCTTCCAAAGAGAAGAAATAGTAATTCCTCGAATCATCATAAATTAATGATACTTTACGTAACAGATTCCAAATATACCATAAATGCTACAGCTATTAAATATTTTTAAAGTTGTAGGCTACATTTCAACACACAAAAATAATTTTTGGCATTGAACACTCTAACCATTAATTGCTAATCTCCAACTGCCAAACCATTAACCCTTACACATTAACATGCTGAACTTCCTTACTAACAACTTCCTAAAGCACTGACCCCCCTAAGTACATGAAAAAGCCCCTTACCACCAGAACTTCTACTAACACCCTGAGCATATCCTGATACCCACAATAGTCTTAACATGCTTAACCAATCCGACCACCATACTCTCTTAACCTATAATGCATTTATCCCAGTTTTTAAATCAGGTAACATGGTAAACTTTATTTTATAACCTTAAACCTAACTTAATGACCCTAAATCTCAAATTGAGAAACCCAACTCCGAAAATAAGAATCTTAAAACCTTAGCTCTACATCCTTATACCTTAACACATAAGCCTCTAATCAACTCCAAATACAATATGTTAGGCATTAAACCTTCAAAACATAAAGCCCTTTAATATGTCCACGAACATCTGACTCACGACACTTAATTCCTATTTCTATTCCTCCGCAATTGTTCTTGAACCTGGAACACTGATTAATCCCAGGATATAGGTTCTAGTCTTAAATACAGACTCTGAGTCTAATACACTTACAAGCCTAAACAGAACCCCAAATCTAATCCATCAAAAACTCATCTTGCTAATTATGTGTGTGGAGCTATTTTCTCTCTCAGATTTTACGCAAGCAATAAGAACTTGAGTAGGTTGGCAGGCAAACCTAAGAATCACAAAAATATTTTCAGTTAATTTTAAGTCATTTGAATCTGGTTCAAGGAACTTAGAAAAATAAAGAAGTTATATAGAGTTTAAATATGACAAACAACGTCATGGTCAAGGGCTATCACGGGCCCCTTGTTGATTTCTGATCTTTGCGTCTTGGTCTCAAGGAGTCTTTTCTAACATATGTAGGGATGTTACCCAATAAGCAAGATGCTGAGGGTGCAATAGCACTTATTCACTAATTTGTAGATCACCATTTAACCTGGTTTATCCCCGGAGGATAGGGTGAAACCCACATTAAATAAAACAAATTAATTACTGGTTATTCTGTCATCGACCCCCTTGTTCCCCTCATTCCCAGGGGACATGCATGTCACCAGAGATGGAGGAGGTAGCAAATTAAGGAGCTTACATTGGAATCCATGACTCCACTTTTCAAAATTGATCTTGGCCTTTCTCTCAGCCCTAGGTAAAAAGACTCAGAGGAAGAATTTGCACACCCCCTTTAATAGTGAGAGCTGGCAACTCTAAAATATTTGGGTCCATGTCTCTTTGAGAGTCTTGTCAGCTAACATCTTAAGCTCACAAGACATACTGCAAGTAGGAACTCTATCTTCACCCCCAAACTGGAAAGGCATCAATTCCAGGGGCACCCTGTATGTCCAGTGCCAGGAACCCCCACTCACAGCACACTGGGCTCTTCACTTCTGAAGACCTAAGTCCTCGAAGAGTTACTCCTGATAACAACAGCGGCCTAAGCTCTCTCTGATGCTGGCCTGGACATTAATACCTTTGAGTTCAACCCCAGGGACTTACAGAGGCAAACGCATTGTTCCTCCCTGAGCCTGTCTTACAGGTCTACTGGCTGAGGATACCTGTCATAATATAGATCCCCCTGCTCAGGTTCCAGGGTCTCTTACCTTTAGGACACACAAAACATTCAAGCACGGATGATCCACTGGCTTTCCACACAGCACAGCCTGATCTGAGATCGATCCACCCCAATTTCAGCACCTTGAATTATCTGCCTCACTGGGTCCTGAGAGTGAGCTGGGAAATAAAGCAGTTAAATCACAATCCCCTGTAATTACTTCAGCATGATTAGTAAATCAACATAATGTAGCCATCCTTGGTTTAGTCCAGCTGAAGGCAGATTAGACCCTAGGTAGATTCCTCTAAGTTGCTGTAGGGAGGCATTCTTAGCTAATGCTTGGGAGCTCCAGGAACATCTTTGCTCACACATACACATGCACACGCGTGCACACACACACAGATGCACACAGGCAAATATTCATTTAAATGGTAGCAAGTAAGAATTTAACCTAAAGAGAATGGGGAACCCGAAGAAAAATAAGAGACAATGGGATGATATTTAACATCAAATGAGGGTACACTTACAGCCCACAGCCTGCCATTGTGTTCTCTGTATTTGCTCCATTAGAAAATGTAATACTTGATGACACTTTTTGTGTTAATCTCAATTATCAGACCAGGTTTGTTCATTAGTAAATTACTTCTTTGGCTAACTTCACTTTTCATTGATCAACCATGATCATCCTTTACGTTTTAAATATGTTTTCTCTCCAGGTTTTAACTGCTTAAAACTTCACGATTTTAATTTATGTGTACTCAGAGGGCACTATAACATTGTGGCAGAGCATAATGACCAATGAAAACCAATTGACTATATGGGTCTTAAAGGCTTGAAGATAAACAAGTGGCAATCTTGCTCAGAAGCAACAAAGCCCACATGGAAGAAGTACACTAGCTTGTGTGATCACGAGTTGTCGAAGGGATGAGGTAGCAGGCATCAAAGAACAAAATATCCTGTCATTGTGAATGAGGGGGAGTTCGGAGTGGGGACCCAAAGCCCATCTGTAGGCAACTTATGATACCCTAATGGAAGGGTCAAGGGGAGGCGACAAGCCAGTCAGGGTGCAGTGTAGCAACAATGAAACATATAACTTTCCTCTAGTTCCAAATTCTTCTCCCTCCCACCCCCCCTGCGCCCAATGCACACTATCATAATCCCAATTCTACTTTACAAATCTGGCAAGAACAGAGGATGTACACTGGTAGAGATAGGAACTGGAAACACAGGGAATCCAGGGCGGATGATCCCTTCAGGACCAGTGGTGTGAGTGGTGATACTGGGAGAGGGGAGGGAGTGGGGGTGGAAAGGGGGAACCGGTTCCAGGGGTCCACATATAACCTCCTCCCTAGGGGATAGACAACAGAAAAGTGGGTGAATGGAGACTTGGACAGTATAAGATATGACAAAATAATAATGGGTTCATGAGGGAGGCGGGAAGGGAGGGGAAAAATGAGGAGCTGATGCCAGGGGCTGAAGTGGAGAATATATGTTTTGAGAATGATGAGGACAAAGAATGTAAAAATATGCTTTGCACAATTGATGTATATGTGGATTGTGATTAAAAGTTGTATGAGTCCCAATAAAATGATTTAAAAAACAAATATAAAGGTATTGGTTTAATTATATCTTTTTAATGTATTACTCATTTGAGGATATTTTAATGCAATGGATTCACAACGGATGGTAAGTGATTTTGCATTCATAGTTAATGGCAACAAAAAAAACCCCGATTGACAGTGTCTAGGAGTTATCTGATACTTTTTGCTGGGAAAAAATGAGTATGTTTATTTATAAGGTATAAAATAAGTAAGTAACGTGTAAATATTGTGGAGTTTTCTATATAAAAATGTAGCGAATTGCACATTTTCAGTAAAGCATACATTTTCATCTGTACAGTTTCCATGTTAGAACAAGACTTTCCAAATTAGAGATAAGTTATTTTAGTTGTATCAATATTATTGGCCTGTTCAAGAAAGTTTTGCGTCAATGCATACCAGTGCCCAGTTTGAAAATTTTGAAGAAGATTGATTTCTGGATATTTTCTCAAGCTCACATTTATTGGAATTAGGAAAATCTGTGGGTAACTTTTTATCCTCACATTCTTTGGCTACAAAATATGAGTATATTTTTGCACATACAATAAGTACAATATTACAATGAATAAAATAATATTCAACTGAGGAAAGCCCTTTGAGCATCCCTGTCAACAAGTTTAACCATGTTAAACCACCACAATGACTCTCTTCAATGATACATTATCAAGTTTATGAAATTGAATGTCTCATTTATGAAAACATCTTTGCATATGTTCAATTTTAGACACTGTACCCGATCTCTTCACATGGCAGCAAATAATGATAGGTCTATCGTCCTACACTCTTGAGGTAGTTAATTTATTGTGTCTACCTGGCCGATAAACACATGTGGGATTAATTAAAGGGCAGAGAGATAAATGGCTTGGTGAGCCTCACCTTTCTTGTTTCTTGCTCTTTGATCATTAGACCAGTGTGCGGCTGCCTTGCTTGTTCTGTGCCTTAATTTGTAATCTACACTACCTGTGGGACATCTATCCCATCGACTGTGTCGCTGTAATTTGAGGTATCTTCAAGACCTGCTCTGCCACACTATTGGAATATACAGCTCTTGAGCTGTTGGACCCTATCATCTGGCTGTTGGTGACCTACCTGCCTTGCTGTTTGCTGCCTGTGGCCGGACAGCCTGAATTACTCTATAGGCCCTCAGGATTAGAAGTACTGCCACTGTCTCACAGCTGTCTCATGGGAGTGAGTTGCACTGAGCCATTTGTACTGCTTTATAGATTATTTATTTCTTATGTTATCTCTCTCTCTCTCTCTCTCTATCTATCTATCTATCTATACATATATAAATATATATAAATATATATATATATATATATAATTATTAGCATTATGGTTTTGTTTCTCTGGAGAACCCTGTATAACATAATTGTTAATGCAAGTGTGTTCATATGGTCAAAAAATAAATGCTCACCTCAGCCCCATGATGCAAAGACCAAGGTTTATTAAGTGCATACACTTCATTGGGGGAAATGTTTGTAAAAGAGAAAGTGCAGAGAAGCCCATGGAGGCTGGAAGATCACTCAGCTAAGATGCAAATCTTACCCTGAGAGAAGGAAAAAAATGAGAGGTAGGAAAAACTTTCTTAAATGTCAGTGTAACCCAGCAGATGCCCAGTAAGTTGATCAGGTTACCTCAATACAAAATCACCCATTAGAGAATCACCTTCTTTCTCATAGACAAATGTTTGTGCTTTGTTCTTCTTGCACTTGGCTTGGGCTAGCCCTTAGAACTCTGTCTTATGTACAAACCTTGTGGTAGAATTCAGAAGCAATGTTTCTACCTTGTCTCATTATGCTCATTGTGTTGGAATGGAATGACCTTCTTAGATTTGATTGTGCTGTTATATGTTTATATATGAAAACATGTTCATATTTTCTAGTAAGATACATTGATTATAGGATGTTTTTTATTTATGATGAGATTGAAAGAAATGTGATATTCAATCTCATTAGTGATATTCTCATAGGTGATAATTTCACATTTGGTTTCCAAACAATATCCTTCTCTTGTTTGCTTAGGACTTTCATTATATTTCCTGAAGACTGTGTCACTCTTCTCTCTTTAGTTCTTTTCAAAGATAAATTTTCAGTTTGTTTTTGGAGTTAGTTATCTCAGCACATTAGATCCCCATTTGACATTTTCCTCAAATATTTTTTCAGGGACAGTAATTGTATATATACTTACCATGTTACTATTATTTCTTGCTACTCTCCACAGAGTCAAAGATGTTGACTACTGCTGTACATTCTTCTCTCGCATACGGATCCATATCCTGTGTCCTTATCAGGATATTTTTTAGAGATTGCCAGTCCAATCTAATTTTTCTCATCTCATCTACTGATAGCAGAGTGAGTTGTTTAATCACATCAACTACTATGAGGAAGGCAGATGAAGCTGCTTATTTGCTTAAAGACTTACAGTCTACAAAACCATAAGGATTTCTACTCTGTCTTGCAGGGACACTATGAACTAGAATTAACATAACAATAGGGGGTAATTGAGTTTGTTGATTTGATTCTTATTTTATTTAGTTTCATTTTCCTCCCCTATATGTAAACACAACTCTGATGGAATCTAGGGGAGGCTTGAGTAAGCCTTGGTGGTCTCTGGAATTCTCCCCTTCAGGCTCTGTACTCACTTTCAGTAACAACTGGTGTGTCCAATGTGTGTCAGTTTCCAGGGGAGGGCTTTCAGTGGGTTGCACAATTTTATCTGATGGTGGCACAAAGACCTATGCTCCATGAAGAGCTGATTTGCCATCTCCAGAAGCAGGATGAACTGAAAGTACGGGGTAGTCCCTGTGAGTCCAGGCACAAACCTCCCTGCAGGGAGAGGACTGTGCTGTTGAAGGGGGCACTCAGGATCCAGTGAGCACAGGAACCAGCGTCTGATGTCAGTGCTGGTTGACTGTCAGGGTGGGTTTCCTGTTGTGGTTTTTTTGTTGTTTTTTTTTTAACTTTTCATTAGGGGCTCATACAATTCTTATCACAATCCATACATATACATACATCAATTGCATAAAGCACATCCGTACATTCTTTGCCCTAATCATTTTCAAAGCATTTGCACCCCACTTAAGACCTTTGCATCAGGTACTCTTTTTCTTTTTCCCCTCCCTCCCCGCTCACCCCTCCTTCATGAGCCCTTAATAAATTATAGATTGTTATTTTGTCATATCTTGCCCTATCCGGTGTCTCCCTTCCCCGCCTTCTCTGCCGTCCGTCTCCCAGGAAGGAGGTCACATGATGATCCTTGTAATCAGTTCCCCCTTTCCAAACCACTCACCCTCTACTCTCCCAGTATCGCCCCTCACACCCCTGGTCCTGAAGACATCATCCACCCCGGACTCCCCGTGCCTCCAGCTCCCACATGCACCAGTGCACAACCTCTGCCCCATCTAGTCCCTCAAGGTAGAATTCGGATTATTGTAATTGGGGGGGGGAGGAAGCATCCAGGATCTGGGGGAAAGCTGTATTCTTCATCGGTACTACATCGCACCATGAGTGACCCATCTCCTCTCCTAAACCCCTCTGTGAGGGGCTCTCTAGTGGCCGACAAATGGGCTTTGGGTCCCCACTCTGTACTTCCCCCTTCATTCACTATGGTAAGATTTGTTTTGTTGATGATATCTTGTTCCTGATCAATTTGGCACCTCATGATAACACAGCCTGGTGTGCTTCTTCCATGTGGACTTTATTGCTTCTGAGCTAGATGGCCGCTTGTTCACCTTCAAGGCTTTAAGACCGCAGACACCATCTCTTTCAATAGCCGGGCACCATCAGCTTTCTTCACCACATTTGCTTATGCACCCGTTTCTCTTTGGCGATCATATCATGGAGGTGTGCAGCCAATGATATGATTTTTTGTTCTTTGATGCCTGACAACTGATCCCTCTGGGACCACGTGATCACACAGGTTGGTGTGTTCTTCCATGTGGGCTTTGTTGCTTGTGCGCTAGATGGCCGCTTGTTTATCTTCAAGCCTTTAAGACCCCACACACTATCTCTTTTGATAGCCGAGCACCATCAGCTTTCTTCACCACATTTACTTGTTCGCCCGCTTTGGTTTCAGCCGTTGTGTCAGGAGGGTGAGCATCGTAGAGTGCCAATTTAATATAAGAAACTATTCATGCATTGAGGGAGTGCTTGAGTAGAGGCCCAAGGTCCTTCCGCCACCTTAATACTAAACCTATAAATATAGACACATAGATCTATTTCCCCATCCTCATATATATATATTTGCATGTACATGTCTTTGTCTAGACCTCTATAAATGTCCTTTGACTCCTAGCTCTTTCCTCCTTCTCCCTTGACTTTCCTCCTGCCCTACTACCATGCTCCGTCCCCACCTGGGTTACAGCTATGCCTCTTCTTTACATAACCTTGCCCTTGATCATTCCCTACCAGGCCTGCCACTCCCCCCTCACTACCATTTTGGGTTCCTGTTGTGATTTTCAGATTCTTTTCCATCTCTTACTTTTCCTGGGGGATCTCTCTCTATGAATTATTCTGTGTTCACCCCTACTATGTATAGATTCAAAAGTTGCATTGAATAACAAGTAAATAGCTTCACTTGCAGGAAAACTAGTCCATTAACAGAATGGAAACTGTTTTTCTGGCATCACAGATTGAGTATTCTGATGAACCGTTGAGAAACCCCAGTAGAATTTTCTATCAGACTCGAGTCAGATGAGGTGAAGGGGGGCCATAAAATCATGTGTTTGAGTACTGACTTTTCAAACCAACAAAGAGATGCCTTTAGGAAAGACCTGTGATTTGATTTGATTCTGAAATAATAGACTCATGGCAAAGACTACAGTGCAATTCTCTAATTCCAAAACTCTGAGTTTTGAAGTATAGACTACTGAGTGGGTAATGTATGGACAGTGACATATAAAAGCATAATCTGGTTCACATCTGACCCTCTCCTTCCTGCAGAAGTGTGTCAAACCCAACAATGGTCTGAACCCTTATTTGTCCTTTTCTATTTTCTTTCTTTCCTTCTTTTTTTTTTCAACTTGAGCAACTTATGATCCATGCGTTATCATTTATATCTCCAAAGGAGCATGGCCACAATATCAATCACTCTGTTAAAGAGCATGTGTTAATTTCAATCCTGCAAGATGCAGAAACCAAGTCAGGAGAAAATCTGTGCAGATTTTCCAGGGGAAACACCTGTGTGAGAGAAAATCCAGAAGAGGCCAGGGGAGAGAGAAGGACTGTCAATCTATAACAGGAGGCAAAGGTTTTTTTGTGTTTTTTTTCAAAAAGTTCATGGAGAAATGTAATTAAATGATAATGGATTTTTTTCTTTAACTTTTGGAAGACTACTTGTATGGTCTTGAGATAAGGAGAGAGAGGGAGTATGTTGGGCAGAAATTGTATTAACTATTGTTCAGTTCAAAGGAAGTTCAGTATGGCCATTGGATGTTCTAATTGAATGGGTTCCGTGATCCTTTGTGACCACTCTAGTTTTACAAAATGTAAGACGCATTCTCAGGCCTGACAGATTCTTGATAAATTTTTATGAAGATAACCTGGTGTTATTTTTTTCTCTTAGCATACACATAAAATGGTTGGATTATATTTATTCTATTGGTTATATTGACTTGGATATTTCCCAATCCAGAGAGATTCACACGTGTGATGACTTTCAATCCTGTTTAAGACTCATGCCTCTATCATTTTTCCTGGGAATTTTATTACATGCACTAGAGACATTAAAGCTCTGTGTCATTTAACATTATGTATCTGTTGTACATTTTATCATGAATGTTGGAGTTTTACTAAGAGCATAACAGAACTAATTTTATTTTTTTTCAATCTTCAATCTTGGTTGGTCAAATCTGTGTTTTCTACAGAAAGCGAACATACTTCTCTTAACAAACACTTTCTTAATTAGTAGAGTGATAGACACACCAATATCTAGCTGTTGAAATCTATTACGTGGCTTATTTTACTTAAGCATAAATATAAAAATAAGACAAGTGTATGAGCACACAAAGTTGAAAATAATGAAGTCATTTTTATGAAAGTCACTGAAAGCATGTTTATCCTTTATTCCTTCTTACAACTCAGAAATGAGGTTGAGGCTTCTCAGCGCAGGTTAAGAGGGTGATAGGACTGAGATTGGAAAATGCTTGCTTAGTGTCAATGAAAACATTTTACACGTTCATTAAATATATTTTTTTAACTTGAGTTTCTTCCTATCTTTGTAGGTTATGACATAGCAATCCCTGTGCCTCAATGTTCAAGCTCATGGATGCCATTTGAAAGGTGAGCCATTAACACCAACCATCAGGTCCCTGTGCACAAGAAAACTGACAAGCTGCATCCACAAAGATTACAGTCTAGGGAACCATATGGGTTCAGTTCTAGTCTGTAGTAGACCTGGAGTCAAAATGGTCAATACATTTAAAAAAAATGTCACGGTATATATTAAAGTTAATGTTTCCTCCAATTTCAAAAGTAAAGTTAACTATGACATTGGCAACTAACTAATAAGGAGAGTTCTGAATTAATGTTGGCAGTGACTTAATTCACACATTATGCAGAATGGACTATAAGTCAAATATAAGCAATTCACAACTTAGATCTAGAGAGACTGACCTAGATATGCCTGTAGGAATTGGGTCCAGGAGCAAAGAAACGTCTCATTATCAAGTGTGATGCAGTCTGGATTCTCCCTAAATAATAGTAACCTCATGTCATTTTTCTGGTGCTCAGTATTCTGAATTCTAGTCTTAGTCAACTGTTTATTGACTGAGTCAACCAATTAATGGCAAATTTGCTCGTTATAATGCTACTTATGTATCATAAACACTTTTCACTTTGTTTTTAAAGCTTGACAGATTTTACTGAGACATCTGGCTTCAGGCATTACTTTCATTATGTTTTTGAAATAAATTAATTGCTATTTATGTTTGCTTTATTCACTGCTGCACCTGCTTTACTCTATTAGAATGCGATCATCTCCTAAGTCTTCTCACTCTTTGTTTGCAGATTTCAATGTGCTCTGCAGAGCATTTTGTCCCATGTTCTCCTCTCATATGAAAAAGGACTCTGTTTCATTCAGCACTCCATTTCCACAACCATGTGTCCTGTCACTTCAGTTGGACAAGCTACAGCAGTTTGTTAAAAAATATTGATTGGTTGTGTGACTGAAAAAATCACTCTGTTCAGTTTTTCAATATAAAATAAATCATGAAAACTTTCAAAGATGCTAATGAATTAAATTTGAGATGTCACAATGTGCTACACAGACTAAAAACTAACTGCACAGAAAGGTCATAATCAAATGAGATTGATGTATTCAGATAAATGAGAATTTCATCTTATTATTTACTATTTCTGCACGGTGGAAACATTTATTGCCCTTGTTCTCATATCTGAGTCTTGTGAGGATTTATCCTAATCTGACAAGAGGTAGAAAATGTTAATGTTCACTATACATCTATATTTTTACTCCTCAGAGGAGCAGAATTTTACCTTTCTAAATTGTAATCCACAATTGTTATGCTGGGAATCTGGATGGTGATGAAGTGAGAGAATAGGAATTTTCTGTGTGATCATCTAATTGAGCCTGAATCTGTTATGGGACCTTCGTAGTGGGGCTCTGACCTTCATGCCTGTGCTGTAGTTTATATCTTCACTGGCTGGTGTTCCTTTGCTTCACGGCAGTATCCATATTCTTTACCTTTGACTGTTTATCCCTGTTGACTATTCCTCTTTCCCCCCTTACCCCCCCCACCGACTCTCAACGTAGGCATCATGGGTAAGATGTGTGGTGGGTGGTTGATAGGAGAAATATTTCACCCCCCAGCTATGGAAAGACAATACAAATGACCTTCCTCTGGTGTGAAATATTTCAAGTTGAGAATGGTCTTCTTCTCCAGGGCCAGAAACACGAGGACTTGTTTTGAATGTTCACTGGAGAACCTCAACAGGTTTTACAGTTAGATCATGAGCTCCACTAATGACCGGCCCCAGTGGTTTCTCACAGTCTCAGTAATCAGTACTCAGCCTCTAGAAATTTATCACATTTTAATTTATATATATACATATATTTTTTAAATACATGGTTTCAGTGGTTTCTGATCCAGGTAAGCAGATTACTGCTGTGCCTCTCTGAATGCACCTCTCTCTAGATTTTTGGAGGCATTTTGATATGTCAATCCATGTCAGTTCTCTGATGCCCGCATGTAGGGACTCCCAGCATCCGTGCATCTGTGACTCACATTGCAGAAAACGGAGCTTATGACTGACTCAGAGGAGGAGACAGGCCAAGAGAGAGAGTGCAGGGGTCCATAGCGGAAATGGAGTTGGAGGGGTCCAGAAAGGACCCAACGTGGGCACACAGGCACAGAGCTGTGGTAATCTCCATGTGAATAGATGTTATGGGGGATGAGTGCAAGCGGTGCCTCATGGCCCAACATCAAGCAAACCTGATCAACATTTTATCACCCCTTCTGCTTTGTACCCAAGTTCTTCCAGCTGAAACCTGGAAACCAGTCCCCTGGACTTTAAATGAAAACCATCCAGAGGTTAGTGGGTCTTATGAGCTCTTAGCTCTTGGATTGTTTTAGGACCATTCAGACAAGGCAGTATTTTCATAAAAATGTGTACTATACTCTTCACATTTTGCCAATTTTGTAGTGATATATCCTGATATTATGGGTTTTCTCTCTCTTTTTTCTTTCACAGTGCTGATATTATTTTTTAATTAAAATGTACAACTTTTGTTAATCCTGTTAATGTATCTTAAATATATATTGCAAAATAATTGAATTTATTTATGGAATAATATCAGACTTACTGTGATAAAGATAATTTCCTTTATATTTTAAAGATGTTTTGTATGATTTTTGAAGTTTACACACTTTTATATTATTCAATTGGTTGCCTTTCAATTTTTCTTCCATTGTGTTTTGTGGACCTTTTTAAAAATTTTTATTCCCTGCCTTTTTTTAATCATTTCATTAGGGGTACATACATCTCTTATCACAATCCATACATATATCAACTGTGTAAAGTACATTTGTATATTTATTGCCCTCATCATTCTCAAAACATTTGTTCTTCACTTAAGCCCCTGGAATCAGCTCGTTTTTCCCCTTCCTTCCCACTCTACCTCCCTCATGAACCCCTGATAATTTATACATTATTATTGTGTCATATCTTGCACTCTCTGAAGTCTCCCTTCGCCCACTTTTCTGTTGTCCATCCTGTAGGAAGGAGGTCACATGTAGATCCTTGTAATTGGTTTCCCCTTTCCAACCCACCCTCCCTCCACCCTCCCAGTGTGGCCACTCACACCAGTGGTCCTGAAGAGAACATCCACCTTATATTCCCTGCATTTCCAGTTCCTATCTGTACCAGTGTACATCCTCTGGTCTACCCAGATTTGTAAGGTAGAATTGGGATCATGATAGTGGGGGAGGAGGAAGTATTTAGCAACTAGAGGAAAGTTGTATGTTTCATAGTTGCTACATCACACCCTGACTGGCTAGTCTCCTCCCCAAGACTCTTCTGTAAGGGGATGTCCAGTGGCCTACAAACGGACTTTGGGTCTCCATTCCACACTCCCCCACCCCCATTCACTATGATTTTTTTTGTTCTTGTGGACTGGTTTTTATGTGAGTAGTGGAAATAAGCATATGCCTGCTAAAATGATACATTTGTTTCAATTCTTTTCAACGAGTAAGAAAAGCTAAGTTCATGGAAGACATAGGTGGCTATTTAGGAATACACGCTCATTACATTAAAAGTGAGAGAGAGGAGGATACAGTAAAATGAGTAAGACTCTCCCAACCCCAGGAGTCGGTGAGAAATCACTGCACTTCACAGACCAGAGGAATAGCCGTGGTGGCAGTTACATAATTTCATGTTAACTTGATAAATAAGTGTAGGGGTGGAGTCTAGCCTGTCAATCAGCTCACAGCCTGAAGATGCTTACTTGTGTGTGTGGCCTTCTCATGACGATTCTGAGAATTTCCTCTCTCTTGGGAGGCGGGACACACCTTGTCTGTGCTTCATCTCCCTGTGGGGAGGCCCATGCAGAAAGCTGGAGGAACCACATGGATACACACACCAGCACCAAGAGGCTTCCACTGATATTGGATCCACAAGACTTTCCAGCCACTAGACTGTGATCTTCCTGCACTCATCATCACTGAATACTCTGTGAGTCAAGAGAAATGTACGGACTAGTATTGGACATATGGCCTAATATCAGGCTTATGGATTTGATCTGGACTGGGCTTGGATGTTTTCTCAACGTACAATTGCTATTTGATAGAAAGCTCTCTCTTAACCTCTCTGGGTTTGTTTTTCTAATCAACTTCACCTAAAACAACCCCCTTGAATGGTCAGTGTTAGTGTTTGGGAAGTTGATTTTGTCACCTCTCACCTATGAAGTGAATGAAATTATAGGAGACGTGTGTACGTGGATACGTCTGTACCAGTCATGACCAGCTGTGAGTTCACTTGGTGAGATATTCCCACAATTAGCCATCAGTATTCCAGAATGCACTTGAGATGAACAGCTCAGCTATCACTATGTGTGATGCTCTAAAGCAGCAGTCTCAATGGGGTCAAAACCCCTTTGGGGGTCGAACAAACCTTTGACAGGGGTCATCTGATTTATAAAAGCAGCAAAACTACAGTCATGGAGTATCAATGAAAAATAATTTCATGGTTGGGAGGTCACCGCAATATGAGGAAGTGTATTAAAGGGTCGTGGCATTAGGAAGGTTGAGAATTGCTGCTCTAGAGTTATCAAGGCTTCTTATTATTTATCACTGATTTAGACCAGGAATACATTCATGAATGTGAATTATATGCACATACGAGAGCTCTATAGATTTGAAGGCTGAAGCCATTCCCCTGGGGAAGCATTAAGCAAAGATATTGCCACATAGGTTATTCCTAAACCACTGACAACAAAGTGCACTCATGAAGGGGTGACTGTGGACCTTCATTTTCCTATTGGCAGTCGCCCTGGGTAAGATAAGACATGGGAATGGAGCGAACACTGTGGCAGCTCCAGAGCCCTCACTTTCTGGTTTACGTCCTCACACACAGGTGTGCATGCCTAAATGCAGTTAGTGCAGTCTGGGGCTGAGGTGAAAAAGTTGGGAGATTCGTGAAGGTGTCTTGTAGGACTTCTGTGAGCCCCTTCACCAGTGATGGAATGAATAGGGTTTGACAAGTACCCGGAAGAGGCTTTCAGTGGATGGCTGGATCAACACCCACACTGGGAAATCAACATATATCCAGGGATTCACATAGGGCTCTGTCTTCTCCTTGGATGCCCCCATCAGCACAGCTTATCTACGGATAAGCAGCCTGAAGTCCAAGGACACTGCAACCTGACTGTGTGAGACAAGCGCTGTGAAACCCATATCCTGAGAGCGTCAGAAAACCCGGGGGAATGGCAGCTGTGCTCACTGAGGCAGGGACTCCGAATATTTCGCTGAATCCTTTCTTTACTTGTTACGCATTTCAAGATGGGAAACAAAGACAATTACTTCCTGAAAATAGCATAACGTTCCTGTGAAATGAAATCACCCCTCAAGAGAGGAGGATAAAGATACCTTGGTATGTAAGCTTTGTTCATCAATTTGTGTAAATAGTTCCGTTACAGCACTAAGAACTATGCAGACTCTGGAGGGTTGATTCAATATCTGCAGAGACAATGACATGAACACAGTTTATCTGCAAATGGACGGTAAGAAAATGAAAGACAAGACCCTCTGTTACTCTGTGAGAAAATGAGAGGAAGTGAGTGTGATCCCAGACACAAACTCCCTGCTGGGAGGGAGCTTGGCAGCAGGGGGCGCTCAGGACCCACAGATCACAGGACACACTCAGGAGCAGGTGCAGAGGGACAGTTTCAGGGCTGGTTTCCTTTGTGGTCTGGTTATGCATCTCCATCTCGCTGTTTCCCTCAAGGGTTTTCTCTATTTTTATGACATAGGAATACAATGTAAATGTATAAAAATATTTAAAATCAGACCTATTGCATGTAGGATGTATAATAATGGAATTGAAATCTCAGCAAAAAAAGTGGGGAGTAAGAACCAAATAAAAATATAATTTTTATTTATTAGTGTTATATTGATATTCTAAACTTGGCAGCACTTGCATTGTTCAAGTAATCCTTGATAATAGTTGTATTGATTGGATTTCCTTGAAGGCAAATATAATCTTATCACAGCGAGTACTGTATTTCATGATGGGATTAGCAAAACCTTTCTGACAATTCCATGCCATTCTCTTGACTGTGCTGTTCCCAGCATAGTAACTCCTATGATTTTCTGATCAAATTGGCCAATACTGGTCAGTGCACCTATCCTCACTAATGCCTAGGATATCAATCAATACACATGTATACCATTTAATATTTGACCACTTCCAATTTCCCAACATCCGTAGTATGCAAATTACAAGTTCTGTTCCTAAGAAGACTTCTGCAGCTGTTTCTCTTTACCTTGAGGCATGCCCCATCAGCAAATGGAGATCCTAATGACTCAACTCCCAAATCACATCATCAAGGAAATCAAGATGACTTCAAGAAATCAGCTCCTCTTCAGTAACATTTTGAGTGCCCTCAAACCTGAGTGGCCCATCTGGCAGTAGCTTCAACAATTTCCTACTTCCTTTGCCTAGGCTTTCAGTATTCAACCATGCTTCAAAGTTATGCATAAGGTTTTAGCAGCTTCTTCCTCTGAAGAGGGAGAGGGGTCCTTCTGCATTGTCTGTTCTTAGTCTGGAAGCTTTGCTGAAATCTGCTCACTTTGGGTGACCCTTCTGGCATTTGATATAAGAGTGACATATCTTCCAGCATGTCAGCAAAACACAAACCACCACAGTATAATTAACTACCAGACAGGTGGTGAGAATATGTCATTATTTCTTCAAAATATATCAAACAACTTCTGGCTAATATTTTAATGCAATAAATAAATAACAGCATAATGCAACCAAATAATGGAGTAATTCAATTTAACATGTTCAATTATTGACTTAACATTGAAACAGAAGAACCAAAAGGACATCAAGAATCAAATAAGTAAACAAATAAATGAGTCTAGTAAACTAAAATCAATGACCTAAATATAACATACTCCACCAAGAACAAAACAAATATACTCCCATTAAGCCGAGGTTTATTTCAGAAATAAAGTTAAGCATGAAATAGATGGAAATAGGAAAGGAACATAGACAGATAAATACAGATAGATGATAGATACAAGATATGGACAGTATATACAGAGAAAATAGATGATAACTTAATCAATTGTTCAGTAGATTGGTAGACCAATTAACAGATTTATGATAGATAGATAGATAGATAGATATAGAGCAGAGATTGGAAATGTATAGAAGGATGGAGAGGGAGATAAAGAAACTCGATCAACAAACTCCAGTGTCATTGTGTATTCAGATTCGGGGATTTGGGCTGAGTCCAGGCAGAGGGTGTTCAGATAACACTTTTTTCTATTTGAGATAAATTGAAGACTAAATGCACAAACTACAACATGAGGTGTGTCATAAGGAGTTGTACATGGATGTTATACAACAATGACTCACTCTTCAAGAGATTTTCTTAAGAAACTGGGTCTCCACAACAGGAATATATCACTTATTTGATGCGTGTGGTGATGCAGATAAAAGTAGGTAAGGAAAGTTATGTGAGACCAGATTGTAAGCACCATGAAGGGAAGGTTGGGATGCATGGCACAGGGTCTCAGGCCAAACAGGCACATGATCCTGATTCAAGACTCAGTGTGTGATGAGGAAGATACAGGTTTCCTAGCAGAATTGGAGCCTCCCCTATCTCATTTTTCCCTGTGTCGTGGTTTTTAGTCCTCTTCCTGCCTCTGAGAACCAAGATTAAGATGTTTTTAGCATGACCGTCAACTCCAGAGAACAGAGGGAGGAGAATGAGGCATGGAAGTAGGACACATTCTCTGGGTCCTTGTTTGTTTCTTGGGAGACCCCAAGTGCATAAACCACAACCTGGGGTGCTCTCTCCTCATCAGGAGAAAACTGAGGGGAAATGCTTTAATTTTATTTTCTCTTTATTTTTTTTTGTGGATTGCATGAAGGTATACTGAGAAGATTAGTGTTCATTCAAAAATGCATGCACTTTTGTTTCATTTCATTGACTGCAATGCACACAAACTCCTGTTACAATTACCTTTTCTTTCCAAACATTATGAATTTTTCCCTGGATAAATGTTGCCCTTTTAATCACAGAAGTTTGATTGTTCTAAAGTCATTGTATCTCCCCAGGACTATTGCTCCCTTGTAGGCTTGTCAGTTATTTGGCTGGAAGTTTTTCCAAGGGCTGAGTTCTGTCCCAGACCTGAAGGGAGGCTGACAACCACAGTCTCAGGACTTCCACAAGTCTACCAACCAGTAAATCTATTCTTTTTTTCTCTTTTCTTTGTGTGTGTGTGTGTGTATGTTTCTCTCTGTGTGTATTGTTTCACTTTTTATCCCACTCTTCCTAAGACCTTCTAATGCTATCTTTTCCAAAGAAATGGGTACTGATAGTAAGGCACCATATGTTTCTTCTGGTCTGAGAGTTCAGGAGACTCGAATCTATGATTGATTACAGCCTTGGACTAATGGTCTCCATCTGTCTTCAATTATCATCACTCTGGAAAGGGAGAAACAATTAGCTGCACTTCATATGTTTTAATGTCCCCAGTCACTACTCTCAAAACCCAGACGTAGGACATTGTCTTTGTGGGCTGTTATGTCAGTGGTTCTTTGTGTTCCCCGAACCCCAAGGCCTCCTCCTCAGAGAGAGAAAAAGTTAACCCACTGATTGTTTTCTTTAGTTTAGATCAGAGTAGGTCAGAGAAATGTTTAGGGACAGATTATATTTCTTCTCAGGCAGCAGGAAGCACAGGGCAGACCTGGGTACTAGGAGGTACCTGAGAGTTTACTAAGAAGGGACCATTTGGGAAATCAGATTCTGCAAAGTCTTCACTAAGGAGACAGAGGTACTCTCTATCTGGACATCATTCCCCACAGACAGTAAGGAGGGACCCTTTATGACGCCCCAGGCTCCTTGGGCTGCAGATTCACACTGGGTTTGAAACAACTCCTCCCCGGGTGTGGACTAAGAGATACACTGAGTGGAGAGCCACAGTGCAAAACTCTCCATGCGTGAGGTGTCAGTGCCGGGTGGTGGTGGTGGTTGTGGTGATGGTGGTGGTGGTGGTGGTGGTGGTGGTGGTGGTGGTGGTGGTGGTGGTGGTGGTGGTGGTGTGTGTGTGTGTGTGTGTGTGTTTTGCAGGATGTTACTAGGATCAGGTTCTGTCCCTCCCAGCAGTCCCAACACACGCACCTCCTCCTACCTTGGGTTTCCAGGGTTATAAGACTGGAGGAGTCTGACATGGAGAGCAGGGAAGAAATATGCAAAGTGAAGACATCCATTTTAGATCCACAGGCCACCTCCACAGGGGAAGCACCCTCATCATCCAGCTGGGGACCACAGTGTGATCCCTTTCCATCCTCCTTGCAAGATGGGCTCTGCCAGCCTAGCTCTCCTCATTGCTCTTCTCCAAGGTCAGGATCGTCACAGGATTTGAGATGAATGGGGTGGTGGGGTGGTGGTGGTGGTGCTGGTGGTGGTGGTGGTGGTGGTGGTGGTGGTGGTGTGTGTGTGTGTAGAGGGAATATCTGATCTCTGAATCCTATCTCCACTGGTGTCTGTGCTCAGGTGACCTGGTGCAGTCTGGGGCAGAGGTGAAAAGACCTGGGGAATCTTCAAGGATCTCCTGTAAGGCATCTGAGTACAGCTTTACTGGAAGCTGGAGCCACTGGATTAGGCAGCCACCTGGAAAGGGCTTGGAATGGGTAGGAATGATTTATCCTGTTGACTCTGATACCAGGTACAACCCATCCTTCCAAGGAAAAGTCACCATCTCCACAGACAACTCCATCAGCACCACGTACCTGCAGTGGAGCAGCCTGAAGAACATGTATTACTGTGCAAGAGACACGGTGAGAGAACCCCCTTCCTGAGAGGGGCAGAAACCCTCAGCCTGATGCAGCTGCAGAGCAGGAGTCTCAGAGGCATCTCTCAGTCCAGCACCAGAGGACACAGTGTCTGTTGTCTCCTAGAGAGTGAGAATAAAAACACAGGTCACTGACATGACAGGGAGACATCTCACCACATGGGGGCACTGACGCCTCTTACTGGATTGGGTTTCTCTTAAGTGGCTCACTGTGTAACATATGATTAACCGTAGGGCTATAGAGCAGATTAAGTACAGTTTCTTCATGAAATTCTCAGAGTTCAGTCCTTGATGCCCTTGAAGAATGAGCAGGTGCATTGTCAAAATTGAAGAAAATGCTCAGCTCAAATTTTCTGGCCCTTTCTCAACACATCCATTCCCAATATTATTAGACCTTCTTTCCTTCTTTCTAATAAGTGGACATGTTATTTGCTTGCTTTCTAGCTTCATTCACTTGCCTGCATTCAACTTGATGTGGGAAACAGTTCTGGAGAAATCTCTTGGTGGAGCGGTAATGCTGTGGCATTCGCAAACTACTCATGGGTTCCAGACCTTATAACAGTCAGTTATACTCATAAGAAAATGATTGGTATAGATTCCTGGTTAAAAGTGGCCTCCTCAGGAGGAGACTCCAAAGCCTCTTGAGATAGGACGACCTTGGTTCAGGGAGAGGGTATTTGGGATTGATTGGATTCAGGCAGCAGCCAGGGAGAGGCCATGGTGAACAGGGATCTCCTACTATAAATCTCTGTAGTATTGACCTTGATTCTTCCAGGAAACAGTTCTCCCTACCCCTGACCTCTGTGAGCACTGAGGACCCATCTGTCTATTTCAGTGCAGGTGGACATAGACAGGGCAGTCAGTGTGACCCTCACAGGACAGCTCTGGGGCTGGACTGCATGGGGCTTACTGACCAGCAGGGGGAGCTCAGGACAAACAACAAGCACAGGATCCAGGAGCAGGTTCAGAGCTGAGCACAGGTGGGCCTTTCTCCGGAGTCTTGAGTTGGTTTTGTTCCCACAGCTCTCAAACAGATTCAATGGAAACCCTGTTTACAATCGTAGAGAGTGTACTAGTGTCTTCTAAATTGTACATGGAAACTCTCACTGTCAAATAGTTGATTGTGACCCAAAGTGACTCTATCGGACAGGTTTGAACTTGTAAAAGGTATTTGCATAGAAGTGGTTGGTCTTGCAACATTCTGTCCTGTGATCGACAATTTTAATTTTTAGTTTCAACTCAGTTGAAAGTGTAGAAAATATGAGTAAAAGTCAGCATAGCTACTCCCACAACAAGCTGCCAGGAAGAGCATTCACTCTCTCTCCCAATATCTAAAGTCAAAGCAAAGCAAATAAAAATTGTTACATGACTCAATCATTATATAGTGTCCTTGATATTGCCTTGTCCATTTGAGCCAAACGTAGTAAAGATCAAGGGATTGGAATAATCTTTTAAGTTTCAGGATCCTTCTGCATTTAAACTCTGAAAATTTACTTTTACGGTGGGACTTTGTGAATCCTTACAATTATTATTGTCCATTCCTCGATTGTTTTGTTCCTTCAATAAACTCTTTAATTTTTGAGTGAAGCTCCAGTTTGATCTTTGGAAGGTGGAACAAAAAGGGAAGTAATATATACTTTTCTTGCCCATATATATCTACCAATCACTGCCAAATTCCTAAAAAAGAAAGAAAGAAAACAAACAATACATATGCAAATATATTAATGTATGAGGATGGGGAACTATATCTATGTGCACATATTTATAGGTTTAGAATTAAGGTAGCAGAAGGACATTGGGCCTCCACTCAAGTACTCCCTTAATGCAAGAATACTTTCTTCTACTAAATTGGCATTCTATGATTCTCACCTTCCTAACACAACCGCTGAAGACAAAGTGGATGAATAAGCAAGTGTGGTGAATAAAGCTGATGGTGCCCAGCTATCAAAAGATAAAGTGTCTGGGGTCTTAAAGGCTTGAAGGTAAACAAGCGGCCATCTAGCACAAATGCAACAAAGCCCACGTGGAAGAAGCACACCAGCCTGTAGGCTCACGAGGAGCCAAAGGGATCAGGTATCAGGAATCATCAGAACAAAAATTTTTACCATAGTAAATGAGGGGGGCAGTGCGGAGAGGAGACCCACAGCCCATTTTTAGGCCACTGGAGACCCCTTGCAGAGGGGTCTTGGGGAGGAGACGAGCCAGTCAGGGTGCGATGTAGCAACGGTGAAAAATACAACTTTCCTCTCGTTCCTAAATGCTTCCTCCTTCCCCCCATCCCCCACATATCATGATCCGAATTCTTCCTTGCAAGTCTGGCATGACCAGAGGATGTACACTGGTACAGATAGGAACTGGAAGCACAAGGAATCCAGGGAGGATGATCCCTTCAGGACCAGTGGTATGAGTGGCGATACTGGGAGCATAGAGGGAGGGTGGGTTGGAAAGGGGGAATCGATTACAAAGATCTACATGTGACCTCCTCCCTGAGGGATGGACAACAGAAAAGTGGGTGAAGGGAGACATTGGACAGGGCAAGATATGACAAAATAATAATTTATAAATTATCAAGGGCTCATGAGGGAGGGGGTAGTGGGGAGGGAGGGGGCAAAATGAGGACCTGATGCCAGGGGCTTAAGTGGAGAGTAAATATTTTGAGAATGATGAGGGCAATGAATGTACAAATGTGTTTTATACAATTGATGTATGTATGGATTGTTATAAGAGTTGTATGAACCACTAATAAAGTGATTAAAAATAACAATAGATGTACCATTTCTGGGAAAAAGTTATCATTGATAACTAATCCCTTGTGACAAGATTATATTTGTTGTGAATATAGTAGCTAAGGAGTACAGTATAAGATGAACTTTGGACATTCTCTTAGAGATTATTTCCCAAGCTGCTTAAGGTTGTGTCACAGTGTAAATTCCATAGCTTGTCCAAGGAACTTCTCCTTAAGATATGAGATGTTGCCACAGGATGTTGGAGTGCCTCATTTATTGCCTGCAATTATTCTGTATTTCCCTTCCTGATATCCTGTATCTGTTGAGCTCTTTCCTCACAAAAAAAATATCCCACTACACCAAATGAGTATCCATTCTGGCCAGGCAAACATGTCCACCAAGACATTCCCAACCTTCAGGTCACAGGTCACATGGAACATAAGAATTTTGGTCAAGGAACCAAAAGTCACCCAAAAGGTCAAATAAGACACTTGGAACCAAGAAGTACAAGGAGCTGTGTCTTGCCCGGCTACTGAGAGATATAGCATCTGGGGACGTAAAGGCTTGAAAGCAAATAAGCAGGTATCTAGCCCAGAAGCAACAAAGCCCACACAGAAGCAGCTCACCAACATAGGTGATCGTGAAGGGCAGAGGAGACCAGGTCCCAAACAACAAAGGTGGGGTGGTGGCGAGAATCACATCACCGTGAATGAGGGGGAGTGCATGATGGGGACCCAATGCCCATCTGTAGACAGCTGGACATCCCTTCCAGAGGGGTAGTGTGGAGGAGATGAGTCACTCAGGGTTCACTGTAGCAACAATGAAACTCAAAACCTTCCTCTAGTTCCTGAACGCTTCCTCCCTTCCCAATTATCATGACCCCAATTCTACCTTGCGGACCTGGTTATACCAGAGGATGTACAGCGGTGAAGTAGGTATCTGGAAACACAGGGAATCTAGGACAGATGAACCCCTCAATACCCGCGGTAGGAGTGGCTACACCAGGATGGAAGGGGGTGCAGAAAGGGAGAGCCAATCTTGGAGATCTATGTGTAACCTCCTCTCTGGGAAATGGGCAATGGGGAGGTGGGTGAGGGGAGACACCGGGGAGTGTAAGATAAGATATAATAATTATTTATAAACTATCAAGGGACCAGGGGGAAGGGGGGAGCAGGGAGGGAGGGGAAGGGGGAAAAATGGGAAACCGGGCTGATTCCAGGAACCCAAGTGGAAGGTGAATTTTGAGAATGACGAGTGCAAAGAATGTATAAGGGTGCTTTGCTCAATTGATGTATGTACGGATTGTGATAAGAGTTGTATGAGCCCAATAAAAAGATTTATTAATTTAAAAAAGAATCTTAACCTCACCCTAATGCATATTCGTAACCATCCCTGTGAAATATGTTTCACATCCTTAATCCTATACATTTACTTGTTGGTATATATTTCCAAACCTTTAAGCCATGCCTACCATCTTTTTCAGAGGCTTTCTTTGGGGAATCTTCTGCCTCAGTCCTTGCTTGATCCAAGGAGAGCGGGTCCCTTTCACTGTCATGCAGCCCTGTGTTTGTTTCTAGCAGGAGTCATGTTGGTAACACAGTTCCTTTCGTCGAGTGTGCTTTTCAACATGATGGAATACACTGTCATATAGAGTCTCTATGAGTCGGAATCCACTGATGGCAGTGAGTGTGGTGTTGGTGTTAGCACAAAGAAGATGATGGGGTCAGACTTGCAGTTTCTGAGAAGATTGGGAACTTCTCTTCTTTATTCCTGGGCTTCTAATATGCAGAGCACTTCATCAATTTCCAGGTAAAGTCTCAAACCTAGTGAAAAACATTTCATCATAGACAGGGTTCTCTAGGATCCATAGACCTTTTCCATAGGACATCAATGTCCTGTGGAGATTCCTCTGCCTAGCTATTACTTCTCTCTAGCAGTGTCAAGATTCCAAAAATGGGCTGGATTACTGAGGCTTCCATTACTTGTCATCAGTGATTATTTTCCCTGTTCCTAGTTGTCCAAGATTTGGGTCCAAGAGTGAGAAATCATCACAGATCCTCTGCATAGGCTTTGCTGTCTCTGATGCCTAGATGCTGCTGGAGCTGGAGCTGCCAAAACCTTCAGAAAATGTTGCAGTAGTTGTGAGCAATATATTTCAATAGCAGAAAACAACATCTCATCTTTAAGGAACTGATGATGCTCAAGCTCCAGAAAAATATACAGACTCAAATCTGTTCTCCCTGCATCTGAGCTCAATGACACTGAGGACGTGGCTGTCCATTAATGTGTGAGGGAAACAGAGGACTCACTACCATCACAAACACAAACGTCCCTGTGATGATGGTATTGGTCTATGGGGATAACTTGGGTTGTGGAAAGGACAGGGGCAAGAATTCTGAGACCATAGAAATGGGGGAGGCATGGGAACAAGGAGCATCCTATTAGCATCTAGAGTTTCAGTTCCCTCCAAAATGACCACTCTGTGAATATTTATTACAAAACCCCACAGATATTGCGCTGTTTATACATTTGTAGATTTTATGCTGTGGTAGTTACACAATTTCATGTTAACTTGATAAAAGACTGAAGGTGAAGGGGTGGATTCTAGCCCATCAATCAGATCAAAGCATGGTGATCCCTTCTTGTGCGTGTGGCCTTCTTATGAGTCTTCTCGGAAGTGTTTTCTTGAATCTCCCATTAGAAGAGGTAGATATCTCTCTCTCTCTCTCTCTCTCTCTCTCTCTCTCTCTCTCTCTCTCTCTCTCTCTCTCTCTCTCTCTGTCTCTCTCTCTCATTTTCATGTTGACAAGCCACGTGGAGCCACAGTGATGGCAACCAAAGCCCTGAAGATGCGTCCACTGCCATTGGATCCCCAGGACTTTCCACTTGCCTGCGATCATCCTGCATTCAGCATCATTGCATGTGCTATGTGACTTAAAAGAGGAATTCAGACATATGGGCTAATATCAGACCTATGAGCTAATATTGAACTTATAAATTTTATCTGTACTGGCTGGGATGTTTTATTGATGTGTAATTACTTCTTGATATAAAGTTATCTTTTACACATATATGAGTAGCAATGGACTTGTTTCGCTAGACAACCTGGTTTAACACATATGCAAATATGACATTGTATGTATTCATGAATACCTGTTTTATATACAAATGCTATTTGTATCATTGATAGCTAGTACATGTAGTTAATTATTTTCATAGCCTGAATGGCTGTGTTGGACTGAATTAATTAATGACTGCTGTTTCCATTTACTGGAACCAGAAAACGATGAGTATGCTATATCATAAGTTAGGAGGGCAGGGGGTGGGGGAGGAAACTAATAAATATAAGAACTCAAATGAAGTGGAAGGAACACATTAAGTAAGCCAATTAAAAGAAAAGTGACTTTTAGGAGATAAAGTTAAATTATCAATATCGAGTTTTCCTGATCATGACAAAAGAAGTAGGTCCAGGGAGGAGATTTCATTCTTCATGTTTTCTGTACACATTCTATGATCAACTTCAGGCCCAAAGTTAAAGAGTATCACTGAAATGTGGAAATTCCATGGAAAGCAAAAAACAAGACAAAACAAAACAAAAAACATCTAATAAGGTTCCCTTGTAATACAAGAAACAGATTATAGAGTTACCCATCATAATCATGTGTACCCATCTCTTAAAAGGGATGGGAGAGGATGCAGTAGGAGCTCTTATGTCACAAAGGTTGTTGTGTCTGTAATATAAGGTTTATAAATTAGAAAGTACTTTTCAAAAATATTGATAATATACAATGATTAAAGCAATGCTTGATAAAAATCCTAACTAAGAGTTCTGTTTTCCCTTGAGAGTGCTTGTGTTTCTTTGAGTCTGAGGGAGAACTCTGGCCCATGATCTCTACTCATCTGCTTCAAATTTCAGGGGACATGCAAATGTAGCTCTCTGCCTGCTGATAAGCCGGCCACAGTCCCTGATGTGGGAGATCTCAGAGGACAGCCCCAGTCTCTGGGGTCTCTGATATTTCCATTTGTGCCCAGGAGCTAGTCCATAGGACACACCATGAATTTTGGCCAGACTTTGGCATTCATTTTTGGCTATTTTACATGGCAATTGTGATAGACTTTGCTCTGTGTGTTTAAAATTGTGAGGGCAATTGTTTGTATGTGGGTTGTATAATCAGAGTGCCTCTGTGTTTGCAGGTGTCCAGGGTGAGGTGCAGATAGCGGAGTCTGGAGGTGAACTAACAAAGCCTGGTGGCTCTCTGAGACTCTCCTGTGCAGACTCTGGATTCACTTTCAGTGACTCTTACATGCACTGAATCCGCCAGGCTCCAGGAAAGGGCCTGCAGTGGATCGCAGCCATTAGTGGTGATGGTACATATTCTACACCAACTCCGCGAAGGGTCCATTTACTATCTCCAGAGATAACTCCAAGAACACACTCTTATCTTCAAATGAATAATCTGAAAGTTGAGGACATGTCCATGTATTACTGTACAAGAGACACAGTGAGGGGAACTCAGTGAGAGCCCAGACACAAACTTCCCCTGTAGGGAGGAGACTGGTCTTCAGGGAGGTGCTCAGGACCCACAGAGCATAGGACTCAGCCCCAGAGCAGGAGCATCTGGAGTTTCAAGGCTTGTGGTCACATGTGGATTCGTCTAAATCTCACAGTTCCCTAGGGAATCTATCTCTAATTTAAAAATATTAATTATATGCCTACTCCTTATATCTTTGATTTCAAAAGTTATGTTGTAACACGAGAATATATTCTGTCTTACAGCAACAGTCTGTCCCTGAAGGACAAGAAATGACACTCTCAGGGGTCCCTGTGTCAGAATTCTCATGACGCTCAGATAAATACTTTTCAACTAGACTCAGGGGAAATGGAGGGATGGAGGTCTGGGTAAAGATAACCATTAAGTGTTTTTGTATTGGCTGGAAATTTAATAGTATATCCTTCCACCACACTTTGAGAAGTATTCTGACAATCATTTAGTTAATGATTTAGTTGAAATTTAAGCAGTTATCCTATGTTTTAAATTTAATTCTTCAGAATATGCAGGGTTTTGTATTTGGTTTGGTTTGGTTATTTTTCCAAACCATGGTGGCCTAGTACTTTTTTCTTTCTTTTTTGATTTTCTGTTTTGCCTTTTTAACATGCATATGAGGCCATAGAAAATGTTTGGCATGGTTAAAGCACATCTTTTTGGTCACAGGACCACTTTATCTCCAGGAGTCATGGGGCAGGCTGCAGTTGACTTCCTACCAGTATCACAGTTTCCAGCACTCCACTCCTGTCCCTGCCTCCCCATTCACAACCCTGCTATCTCTCTGTTCTACTCCAAGAACAAGGGAATCCCCCTCATCCTGGATATCCATGTTCCCCCTTCCCTAAGTTTATTCCTACTCATTCTCACCACGATGTCTTTGCACATGAAAGGAACTGGAAGTTTCCATCACAGTAACATCTTCCCTGATGGTAGGTCCTAAGATGAATGATGCAGAAAATAACAAACTGCTCATTACTGCACTGTCCTGACAGCCTCCGTCTCCTCTAATTCACCAGCAACCATCTGACATAGCCTTGTCCCTGCCTTCTGCCACACCATAATGTGCCTTTTCTCTAGAGCCATGTTTTCCATGCAGATACACTGTGCAATTGCTTGTCCCAGCTCAGCCTTCTGTGACATGAAGGAATGACGTCCATAGAAAGTATCTACACCATTCAAGTGTTCCTTTGCAAATGCTCAGAAGCAAAGCCTGAGCTCCTCACAATTAAAAAGCAAGCCAACGGACAAAGAACAAAGAAACATATTTGAAATGCTTCATTATATTGTTTGTACTTTTTCTGCCATTTCTCCTAGATAATAAATTTTAAACTGCCAGGTTTCCCCCTCAAAACTTATGAATAAATTTCTCCCTCATTTGTCCTTAATTATCTGTCCCCCAGACAGCTCAAGCATAGGATCTTGAGAACGGACGGTGCAGGACCAGACAGTGTTCTGTTCTGCTGTGCACAGGGTCCCTGTGGGTCAAAACTGACTCAATACCATCCATCCACAACAACCACATGACCCAGAACTCTAATCCTGCCTTCATTCAGAACACGATGCTTTAGTGGGAAGAAGACATGCTAACTGCCCAATAATTGGTCTATTGCCTGTAGGACCCCTGTCCTGTAGCAATTTTAAAAGGCTTCAGCATAATGACCAGGGCTCATATGAAAATGTTTTAAGAAAATGGAAAACTGCAATGATGAGAAAAAGGGCAAAGAATTTGTGCCACATTTCCTTTTTCCCTTTTAAACTCTTTAGGGCTTTGTACCTACTTATTCTTCAAGGGTAGCAAGAGCAGTCCTAAGAATTAATTTGGAAATTTTTGCTCATCCATCTTACAACACTGACCTTTTTTTAAAAAATCACTTTATTGGGAGCTTGTACAACTCTTATCAATCATAATAGATACATCCATCCATTATGTCAAGCACATTTGTACATTTGTTGTCATCATCATTCTCAAAACATTGTCTTTCTACTTGAGCCTTTGGTATCAGCTCATTTTCCTCTTCCCTCCCAACTCACCCCTCCCTCCTGAACCCTTGATAATTTATAAATTATTATTTTGTCATCTCTTACATTGTCTGATATCTACCTTCACCCACTTTTCTGTTTTATAACCAGGGAGTGGGTTACATGTAGATCATTGTGATCAGTTTCCCCCTTCCCCCCCAACTTCACCTTCTCCCCCACCTTCCCCTTGCCTTCCTTGTATGACAACTCTTATTATTAGTCCTGAGGACAACCTCAACCTTGCCTCTTCCAAAATCTCAAGGGACATTAAGAAGGAAATGCTGTGAATCCTTCATAGATATAAAAAACATTTTTACATCTCTGTATGTAGTATTATTCCTAAAAACCAGAAATCTATAAATATAATCTTATGTATTGTGTTAGTAGAAGAATAAAATGAATTATATATGATAACAATTTAGCATAGAACAGTAATATAATACATGTTACCAAGGATATTATCAGCATGCCCTTTCCAACACACTTAAAACACTCATATCTGTTCTAGGAACAGAACCCTCGGATCTCAGAAGTCATGCAACTTCATTTATTGCTATGTAGTAGGAGGGAATGCAAATCCACCCCTCCCTCTGCTGATGAAAGCCAACACAGCCCCAACCCTGCAGCTCTGGAAGTGCTCCTGGATTCTCAGGAGTCCCAACTCAGTGATCAGGACTGAGCACAACACAGAAAGCCTGGCCTCTTAGTTGAAAGGGGCTTGTCCTTGTTGCTATTTTAACAGGTGATTTTGTCATGAACCAGTTTGTGAGCTTGGGTGTGAGTGGGAGACACGGTGAACATGTCTGATGGTTTTCCTGCCATGGATATCTGTGTTTGCAGAAGTCCAGAGTGAGGTGCAGCTAGTGGAGTATGGGGTTCCTTGGGGGTCTCTGAGATTCTCCAGTGCAACCTCAAGGTTGCCCTTCAATAGCTATGCATGATCTGTGTCCACCAGGCTCCAGGGAAGGACCTGCAGTGGGTGTCAAGTGGTGATGGTGCATACTACAAAGACTTCTCCAAGATGTTTTTGTATCTCCAAGAACTGCTGCATCTGCATATGAACAGCCTGGAATTCGAGGACATGCCTTTTTATTTCTGTGCTACCATCACAGTGAGGAGAATTCAGACTGAACCAGGACACAAACCTCCCCTTCAGGGAGGAAACAGGCCCCCAGGGGGCGCGCAAGACCCACAGAGTCAAGCCTCAGGTCCAGGAGCAGGTGCAGATGGGGACATTCAGGACTGTTTTCCTGTTGTGATATTGGTGTTCTTCTCCATCTTGCAGTTTCCCTCAGAGAATCTCTTAATGATTATACTACCAGCTTTGCCTATCCTGTTTATACTACCAGCTTTGCCTATCCCTGATATTTCATACACTTAAAGAGCTGTATCATAACAAAGAAAATATTCTTCAGAAATATCAGCCTTTTTTCGTGTGGAGTAAAATGATTTTGCCAGGCAGTCCTCAGGATCGAGGTCCAGATGAAACTCATGGAAACTTGGTGATTTGGATCTAATGAAATTGAGGGAAGATGGAGCGACAGGGTACTACTGCCAGAGGTGAGCTATTTGAATTAAATCAGAAAGACTGGCTATTCAAACTTACCAAGTGATGCCTGAAGAGAAAGACTTGGTGATGTTACTTCTGAAGGGACAGACTGAGAGCAGAGGCTTCCATAGAATTTCCCGATTGTGACATTGATTTCCCGGCTATAGTTATGTAGGCAGCAAGTTAGGGAACAAACCATATGAAAACAGAATGTGGCTCCCATATGACTCTCATCTTTAGTAGGAAGTGTGCAGGTCGAACTCAGCACTGGTCCAAAGCCTCTTTGTGTCTTCTCTATTTTCTGTCTCTCTTGTTCAGCAAGATGCCATGATTCAGGAATGTTTATGCTTCCCAATGCAAGTCTGTTCACATTCTCAATATGCCATGTTCATGGATAAAGAGGCCCAATACCAAGGAAATGTTAAAACTACCCAGTACTGTCACTAAGTACAAAGTAATCGTGATCCAAATGCCAATTTAACCCTTTAAAGAACTGGAAAATAATTACTCACTTTATATGGAGAATCCTAGGATAATCAAGGGACCCAAAAATATTTGGATCAAGTTAGGGGGACTCACACAAACTGACCTCAAAAGTATTACACCGCCACAGCAGTAAAAACAGCCTGGTACTCATACAATGATAGATATGTTGACCAATGAAATAGAATAGAAAACTAATAAATAATCCATCCACATACAGGCAACTCTTCAACAAAGGCCATAGGAACTGTATAAGGGAGAGCGACGTTATCTTCAACAATGGGGTTGGCACAATTGACTCGTCACCCTCAGAAGAATGAAAGACAACCCAAACCTCAGCCATGTACAAAAATGAATACAAGATGGGTCAAGGACCTAATGTAAATCCCAGAGCTATAGAGACCATCTATAAGGAGGCAGGGACACACGCAAGTGCCCCACTGCAGGGCATCCATATACTATCGAACACAGCAAAGGACATACACACAAAGAAGACAACAGAGATGAGAGTGTCCTCTGAAATCATATATGTGCATTATAAGAGTAAATAGGAAAGTCAAGCAACAAATGAAAAACAAAAAGATCTTGTGATTTTAAGCTACAAGGTTTCATGTCTGTTTAGTGTACAACAATAGACAACTGGAGAAAAAATCTATTGCATTTTCCTTGAGGCCATATTTTCTATCATTTCCATATTTCAGTATTTTGAAAGATGCAGTACACCTTGATTAAGCGACCGGTCAAGCCCAACCCGAGGAGATGGGGACTACAAACAAATCCAGAAATCTGAGTCTAAAAGACCTCAATGTTTCTTCTTCAGAGTGCAGGGATCACTCGGGAGCTGAGGTTGTTAGTTTATTGTGCCAACCTGGCTAATAAAAACATTAATTGAAGTGCGGAGAGATAAATAGCTCGGAGAGCCTCGCCTCTCTTGTCTCTTGCTCTTTGATCATTGATCATCGGACCAGTGTGCAGCTACCTTACTTTTTCTTTGCCTCAATTTGCAAGCTACACTACCTGTGGGACACCTAATCCATGGACTGTGTCGCTGTAATTTGAGGTTCCTTCAAGACCTGATCCTCCACACCATTGTAATCTACATCTTTTGAGCTGGGGACTGTCGGACCCTGTCATCTGGCTGACTGTTGATCTGACTTGCTGTGTGCTGCCTGTAGCCAGATAGCCTGAATTGCTCTACAGAGGACTACCCAGCAGCCCTCAAGACTTGAAGGACTGCCAGTGTCTCACAACTCTCTCATAGGAGTGAATGGCGATGAGCCATATGTACTGCTTTATAATTTAATTAACTGTTTATTTCGTATGTTATCTATCTATCTATGTAAATATGTAAGATGACATTGCCTATTCCTGTAAATAATTATAGTCAGAAGAAGCTCAATGAGTTCTAATCAGTCTTATAGGGTTCCTATGAGTCAGAATAGATTTGGTTTTGAAAGAAGAGATTGTTCATTTCTAGCTCAGTTGCTTGGTTTTCTGATTTTCCCTCAGTCAGAAGAATATCTGGCGTGTTCATAACTCTCAGACCTCACAAAGAAAAATTAATTCATGAGTTAGTGGATGCATATGTTCAAATCAAACAACACTGCTACCTTGGAACTCTGATTTTGTAATTTCAAATATTGGAATTTGGAGAGCCTACTAATTCAAGGTATGCCTGTTGGTCACATCACTCCCATCTCTGTCATCCAACTTTATTCAAGAATCATCCCTGGAGACACTTTCTTGTGGAACTGAGGTGACTGCACCTTAGTATGCTATTCATAGCCCCAAACTCCTATAACAGCCAGGAACACTCCTAGACAAATGCCTGTTGTGGTTTCTTACTTAATGAGACCACCCCCATCACTGCCCTGCAATCAGGGGATTCCAAACCCTTCTGAGTCAGGGAGCCTTTGATACAGAAATGTCTGCCTCCTATCTCTTCCTCCTCCTGATGGTGCTGGGTCTCCCATCGGGTCAGTGGCAGGGAGATGCAGTGAATGACAGCACATTCAAAGACATATGGGGCCTTTAATGCTTATTTCATAAGACTCCAGGGGTCCTGCACCACATGCAGCTACAGGAGTCAAGCAATCAAGTGGTGAAGCCTTTACAGACTCTCCCTCTCACCTGTACCATCGCTAGGGACTCCATCTCCAGCAACAATGTTACTTGGGACTGGATCAGACAGAGCCCTGGGAGAAGCCTTAAGTGGATGGGAAGGAACTTCTATTGGTCAGAGTGGTTTAGCGAATACACACCATCCCTGAGAGACCATAGTCATTGACCAACACACATCCAAGATCCAGCTCTCCCTGCAGCTGAGCTCTGTGACCACTGACAAGCACTGTGCAAGGAGATAAGGAGAGGGAAAGTCGATGTGAGTCCCCACACAACCTACCATGCAGGACAGCTGGAGGCTGAACTAAGAGAGCTCTTATACCAGCAGGGGTAGCTCAGGCCCAGGAACCAGAAGCAGGTGGGTGTGTGAGCACAGATGAAATCTTCTGCTGTGTCTTGGGTTCATTTTGTTCCCACTGCTTAGGAGCAGATTGAGAGGAAACTCCAGTAGAAACTGTTTGGGAGAGTATGGGGGTGGGGGTCATTTTGACATTGTATGCCAGGTTTTTTCTCTTTTTTTAATTTGAGTAATTTCTTTTAAAATTTGGTTAGTAATCTCCATGTCCTTAAATATAGACACTGGTATCTTGTTCAGAATTGCATTAAAGTGATAGATCGCTTAGAGTGTCTTATTTTCACAAAGTTAAGGCTTACTACTTACTCATGATTATGACCCATTATTTGAATGATGTGTATGTCTTTTGGTTTCTTGGAATAGTGTTTTCTTTCTATGAGACTTTTGTTTCTCTGCTTAGGCTTATTCCAATTTGTTTTATGCTTGAGGTGGCTATTGCAAATTGTATTATTTTCTGATTTTCTTTTAAGAGCTTTCTCTATTGGTATGTGGGAACCAAACTGATTTTCTATGTTTACCTTATAACTTGTGAAATGGCTTACCCTTCCAACTAGTTGCAATAATTTTCTTCTCAAGCTTTTGCGTTTTCTATGTTTAGAGAGTTTTACTTCTTTATTACCATTTGGATGCCTCTGTTTTTCATTTGTTGATTGATAGCTATAGTTAAGATTTGCAGCATGATATGAAATAAGATTCGTATTTAATGGTATCCTTAATCTGGTTCCAATTAGAAAGTTGAATGAGTTCACTTCCTCTCTATGGAGTGCAATGTTTGCCATTGGCATTGCATTTTGCTGTTTTAAGACCTATCAAATCAGTTTGAACTCACAGAAACACTAGAGAAAACAATTAAACACAGGTCTTGCCTCATCCTCACAATTTTCATGTATGAGGCCTTTGTTGTGGTTACTGTGGCAATGTATATTCTTAAAGGTCATCCTTTTAAAAATGACCTTATGCTTTATCAAGCAGGATGTCCTCTTCCAAGTTCTGATTTCCTTGACACATGTTCAAAGTACTTGAGATGAAGTAATAACATGCTCACTTCTTTCTACTAATGATTACAAGTGTACATCATCCAATATATGATTGTTTGTTCTTCTGGCAGTCCATCACACCATGAAATTATTCACCAGTACCATAATTCAAATACATTGTTTAATTTTAGATCTTTCTCATTCATTCTCCATCTTTCACGTGCATATGAGACAATTGAAAACTTCATAGCTTGGGCCAGGTGTATCTCAGTCCTCAAAGGGACATCCTTGCTCTTCAATCTTTGAAGAGTTCTGTGCAACAGGTTTGCTCAATGAAATGCATCATTGACTGGGGTTTCCATGAATATTAATTGTAGATCCATGCAAAATGAACTCCATCCCAACCTTAATCTTGTCTCTATTTCCCATATTTTCCATTGTCCCATAGATTCATTTTGTTTACATTGAATTGTGGTGTACAGAGAAGGCAGAAATTCCTGGACTTCATCAGTAAGTTTTCAAATCCTGCTATCATCTTAGAACATGTTTTCAAATCCTGCTATCTTAGAACATGTAGCTTTATGTCACCTGCATATCACAGATTATTAGCGGAGTTTCCTACAACCTTGATGTGTTTTCCATTTAGTACAGCTTCTCGTGTTATTTGTCCCATTTAGCATGTTATGCAGAGAAACTGCTGACATGTTCTATGATTCTGTATTTCTGTGATGCACAATGAACACCCATGGAAGCAACAAACCAAAAATCACACCACATTGAGCTTAGATATGAAAAATGACTTCATCAAAGTGCTTAAAATGCTTTCCAGATAATATGGCTATTCTATAACCACCCATTCCAAGAAAATATCTACAAAAAAACCCCAATGTCAATTAAACAAACAATAATAGCAGCAATGATTAATGTGAGTTAATATATTTGTATTTTTGCAACTTAAATGTCTCCTTCAGTCAAGTTCCATTTCATACCCTTTGCCTATTTTGAGTCTCAAAACCCTACATGTTCCACTGTCATTACTGGCAGTAAGTGAGATGGCATGATAAAGAGAGAGAAGTTAACTCTCCAGCAAATATGCAGAGGAATGAGAAAACATGGTAAAATAAATGTCCACTCTTAACTGAGGTTTTTAAAATATCAGAATCTCTTAACATTCTCTGTGCTTTCTGTGTCCCAACAGTTTCTCTGATTTTCAGCCTAAGGAGATTGATTCCTCAATAGATGGAAGCAAATCTTAAGAAAGAGGAGGAACAGTGCATGAATACTTTCTTTTATTAAATTGGCACTCTATGATGCTCACTCTCCCGACACAACTGCTGAAGCCAAAGCGGGTAAACAAGTAAATGTGGTGAAGAAAGCTGATGGTGCCCGGCTAACAAAAGAGATAGTGACTGGGGTCTTAAAGGCTTGAAGGTAAACAAGCGGCCATCTAGCTCAGAAGCAACAAATCCCACATGGAAGAACACACAAGCCTGTGTGATCGAGTGGTCCCAAAGGGATCAGTTATCAGGCATCAAAGAACAAAAAAATCACACCATTGACTGCACACCTCCATGATAGGATCGCTGAAGACAAATGCGTGCATAAGCAAATGTGGCGAAGAAAGCTGATGGTGCCCAGCTATCAAAAGAGATAGTGTCTGGGGTCTTAAAAGCTTGAAGGTGAACAAGCGGCCATCTAGCTCAGACGCAAAAAAGCCCAAATGGAAGAAGCACACCAACCAGTGCGATCACGGGGTGCCAAAGGGACCAGGTATAAGTATCATGCAAAAAAAAGACATATGTGTGTGTGTGTATGTATGTACGTATATGTATGTATGTTTGTGTATGTGTGTATATATATATATATATATATATATATATATATATATATATATATATATATATATATATATATATATATACCATATTGAATGAAGGGGGAAGTGCAGAGTGGAGACCCAGGGCCCAAGTGTCGGCCACTGGAGATCCCCTCATAGAGGGGTTTAGGAGAGGAGACGAGTCAGTCAGGGTGCGAGGTAGTACCAATGAAGAACACAGCTTTCCCCCAGATCCTGGATGCTTCCTCCCCCCAACTACCATTATCCGAATTCTACCTTGCAGGACTGGCTAGGGCAGAGGTTGTACAATGGTGTATATGGGGGGTGGAGGCACAGGGAATCCAGGGTGGATGATACCTTCAGGACCAAGGGTGTGAGGGGCGATGCTGGGAAAGTGGAGGGTGAATGGGTTGGAAAGGGGGAACTGATTACAAGGACCCACATGTGACCTCCTCCCTGGGAGAGGGACAGCAGAGAAGGGGGGAAAGGGATACTCTGGATAGGGCAAGATATGAAAAAATAACAATGTATAAATTACCAAGGGCACATGAGGGAGAGGGGAGCGGGGAGGGAGGGGGAAAAAAGAGGACCTGATGTAAAGGGCTTAAGTGGAGAGCAAATGCTTTGAGAATGATTGGGGCAGGGAACGTGCGGATGTGCTTTATACAATTGATGTATGTATATGTATGTTTGTGATAAGAGTTGTATGAGCCCCTAATAAAATGTAAAAAAAGAAAATGATTAGGGCAAAGAATGTACAGATGTGCTTTATACAATTGATGTATGTATATGTATGGATTGTGATAAGAGTTGTATGAGCCCCTAATAAAATGTTTTTTAAAAAAAGAAATGTAAAAAAAAGAAAGAGGAGGACATTAGACTTTTTCTTTTCAGTTCCTGAGAAAAGATTGGAAGTTTCTCTACTTTTTTTCTTCTTTCTTCTGGGGTTTCTAACATTCAGATCACCTCTTCAATCTCCAGGTTAAGTTTTAAAACTTAGTGAAAAACATCACGTTGTGGGAAGAGTTCTCGATGAACTGGAGCAGGGTTGCCCCCAGGCACTAGGGATATCAGGCCTCATCATTGTAAGGAGAGTTCACTGAAGTCCCTGAGTGAAGTTTTCTCCGGTGTCCTACGTCTACGTTCCTAAAATTTACTGTGCGGTTTCTGATGACTCTGGGTTACGAACGGCCACCATTCACCGTTCTCCTTACACTCGTGCGTCTCCATCGACCTTAAAGGAAAGGGAGGACACGCAGATGCTGGCAGCTAAATTCAGCAGAGTTTGTCTCAACACAAAAGAGACAGCTCTGTGGGGTCCCGTCTTCCATGGTAAAACATTTCCAAGGGAATAAGAAATCTTCCCATCGCAATGACAATATGAGAGAATTGCCACCGATGGATTTGCCGATGTGCCTACAAACATCTTCAGGCCATGAAGTAGTGAAGCACGAGAACCCAGGCGCTTCACCCTTTTCCCTAGACCAGTGAAACTTAAGGAGCCACTATTGACCTGTGAGACATGACGTTGCTGGAAGCATCAGTGTACAGAGGCATGGGAACCTCAAAGGAGTTTCTTCCGTGTGAAAATAACAACCAGGCTGAACTTCATGGCAGGGTTCCAGATTCCTAGGAATTCCACGGGCTGTATTGCTCAGAGATAGAACCTACTGCTTGGGGCACAATCTGAAAAGCTTGCTGGACTCACGGCTTTCCCAAAGACCCATGATTCTCAAAGAGCGAGAGTAAGTTTGACGGAAAAAACAAACTGCCGGTGTTGCCTTTTTTACCTTGAAACCGGCAAGAAGCAAGATTTCCCTTAAACCTTGAATCTCAGAAACATTTTGATCGTGAAGGAAAACCAGTGAGAGCCGATGTACTTCCAATAATCCAACACTTAAATTAAACCTCAAACCTAAATCCTATCCTAAGACCAACCCTAATCCTAACCCTAACCTAGGTGAAAACCTAACCCTAGGTGTAAACCTAAACAGAGATGTAACCCTAAGCCTAGGTCTAACTGTATTCTCCTAACCTTAAACTTAACCCTAACCTAAGGCTCACCCTAAACCAAGCCCTAACCCTAACCGTATGTCTACCCTAAGGCTAACCCTAATCCTAACCCCAAATCGGATGTGAACATGCAGCTCCCCCTACAACTAACCTTACTCCTAACCGTCATTCTTTGCCTGAACCTAACTTAACTCTATCCCTCACCTTCAATCGATACCTCAATTTCACCGTTAATGTAAACCAATCCCTTAAACTAGACAGAGAGCTAAACTTAACCTTAATGAAAACGGATGTAACACAAACCGTAAGCCTGACCCCAACTCAACCTCTCACACTGTCTAACCCTCACACAAATATTAACCCCAACCCATATCTAAACAGTCAAGTTTACCATAAGCCTAAATGAGACAATAGGTTCGCTCATCCTTAAGCACTGAACCCTACTATTACCTTCAACCTCACACTCACCCTACATTTGATCCTCAGCCTTACCATAACCCGAATCCTCACACAGCCGTAACTCTAACGTGAACTCTAACTCTGTCCCTAAACATGCCCAAATTCCTGTACCTATGCCCGTCTAAAGTTAAACCTAAACCGAAATCTTCTGTGCCACCATTTTGCAGCAGTTTAAAGAAGTACACTGGGAAAGATTTTTCTGCAAGAAAGAAACTGCAGGCGGCGTGCCTGAAGTGAGAATATCATACTGCACGACCTCTTTGGCCTCAGATGCTAGAAGTGACATGAGTGGGCACTATAAAGAAATGGGAGTTTACTTTCTCCGTGATCATCAACCTTTGTGGATTCTCTTTGGTCTAGACGCCTGAAATAAAGACAGTTGTCCTGAGTCACATAAACCTCCACCGAGTGGTCTTAGTGAGGCGCAGGTACTTGCCGGTATCAGAGAATTCCGAAGAAGGCTGAACGTCCACAATTAAATGCTCATTGCCCAGAAATGAAGCGCCAGCCGGATCAGCCTGGGAAACAAGCTTCCATTAGACAATGAAGATGTGAGAATCTGGTACGGCCACAGTTCACGGTTTCCATAGATCCATGCAATTCCGTGTTGAATTTCAGTCCGAAAATGAAACCGCTGGAGCCTCTGTTCAGCAGGCCCTGGTGTAGCTCCCAGAGGCACAATGGTGCTCCTCTAGAATTTGGACGAAAAACGTTTTCACGGGAATAAGCAACCTTGATCAAGCCAGGTGGGTCTTGGAAAAACGAAATTGCTGCATGTGCCTGGAATACTGACAAGCACACACGTGTGTCACTCCAAGGCGCATTCAGCAAGGAATCTGCATCGATTGAGCCAAGACAAAGGAAAGTTCAGGGAGGCAGCACCCGTGTAGAAAAGCATTTGTTCTTCAAAGAGGAGGCCAATCTTGTGAAACGACATACCCATGGCAAATAGTTTTCATCGGCAGAGTTTCATGGAGCAATATTGCGGGGAGAGAAAAGGCACCACCTGAGGGAGGCAAGCTCAAAAAACTACCTAGGGCAGGAGACGGGTCGCCCCCGGCACTAGGGGTGTCGGGCCTCAACATTGTAAGCAGAGTTCACTGAAGTCCCTGAGTGAAGTTTTCTCCAGTATCCTACGTCTACGTTCCTAAAATTTACTGTGCGGTTTCTGATGACTCTGGGTTACGAACGGCCACCATTCACCGTTCTCCTTACACTCGTGCGTCTCCATCGACCTTAAAGGAAAGGGAGGACACGCAGATGCTGGCAGCTAAATTCAGCAGAGTTTGTCTCAACACAAAAGAGACAGCTCTGTGGGGTCCCGTCTTCCATGGTAAAACATTTCCAAGGGAATAAGAAATCTTCCCATCGCAATGACAATATGAGAGAATTGCCACCGATGGATTTGCCGATGTGCCTACAAACATCTTCAGGCCATGAAGTAGTGAAGCACGAGAACCCAGGCGCTTCACCCTTTTCCCTAGACCAGTGAAACTTAAGGAGCCACTATTGACCTGTGAGACATGACGTTGCTGGAAGCATCAGTGTACAGAGGCATGGGAACCTCAAAGGAGTTTCTTCCGTGTGAAAATAACAACCAGGCTGAACTTCATGGCAGGGTTCCAGATTCCTAGGAATTCCACGGGCTGTATTGCTCAGAGATAGAACCTACTGCTTGGGGCACAATCTGAAAAGCTTGCTGGACTCACGGCTTTCCCAAAGACCCATGATTCTCAAAGAGCGAGAGTAAGTTTGACGGAAAAAACAAACTGCCGGTGTTGCCTTTTTTACCTTGAAACCGGCAAGAAGCAAGATTTCCCTTAAACCTTGAATCTCAGAAACATTTTGATCGTGAAGGAAAACCAGTGAGAGCCGATGTACTTCCAATAATCCAACACTTAAATTAAACCTCAAACCTAAATCCTATCCTAAGACCAACCCTAATCCTAACCCTAACCTAGGTGAAAACCTAACCCTAGGTGTAAACCTAAACAGAGATGTAACCCTAAGCCTAGGTCTAACTGTATTCTCCTAACCTTAAACTTAACCCTAACCTAAGGCTCACCCTAAACCAAGCCCTAACCCTAACCGTATGTCTACCCTAAGGCTAACCCTAATCCTAACCCCAAATCGGATGTGAACATGCAGCTCCCCCTACAACTAACCTTACTCCTAACCGTCATTCTTTGCCTGAACCTAACTTAACTCTATCCCTCACCTTCAATCGATACCTCAATTTCACCGTTAATGTAAACCAATCCCTTAAACTAGACAGAGAGCTAAACTTAACCTTAATGAAAACGGATGTAACACAAACCGTAAGCCTGACCCCAACTCAACCTCTCACACTGTCTAACCCTCACACAAATATTAACCCCAACCCATATCTAAACAGTCAAGTTTACCATAAGCCTAAATGAGACAATAGGTTCGCTCATCCTTAAGCACTGAACCCTACTATTACCTTCAACCTCACACTCACCCTACATTTGATCCTCAGCCTTACCATAACCCGAATCCTCACACAGCCGTAACTCTAACGTGAACTCTAACTCTGTCCCTAAACATGCCCAAATTCCTGTACCTATGCCCGTCTAAAGTTAAACCTAAACCGAAATCTTCTGTGCCACCATTTTGCAGCAGTTTAAAGAAGTACACTGGGAAAGATTTTTCTGCAAGAAAGAAACTGCAGGCGGCGTGCCTGAAGTGAGAATATCATACTGCACGACCTCTTTGGCCTCAGATGCTAGAAGTGACATGAGTGGGCACTATAAAGAAATGGGAGTTTACTTTCTCCGTGATCATCAACCTTTGTGGATTCTCTTTGGTCTAGACGCCTGAAATAAAGACAGTTGTCCTGAGTCACATAAACCTCCACCGAGTGGTCTTAGTGAGGCGCAGGTACTTGCCGGTATCAGAGAATTCCGAAGAAGGCTGAACGTCCACAATTAAATGCTCATTGCCCAGAAATGAAGCGCCAGCCGGATCAGCCTGGGAAACAAGCTTCCATTAGACAATGAAGATGTGAGAATCTGGTACGGCCACAGTTCACGGTTTCCATAGATCCATGCAATTCCGTGTTGAATTTCAGTCCGAAAATGAAACCGCTGGAGCCTCTGTTCAGCAGGCCCTGGTGTAGCTCCCAGAGGCACAATGGTGCTCCTCTAGAATTTGGACGAAAAACGTTTTCACGGGAATAAGCAACCTTGATCAAGCCAGGTGGGTCTTGGAAAAACGAAATTGCTGCATGTGCCTGGAATACTGACAAGCACACACGTGTGTCACTCCAAGGCGCATTCAGCAAGGAATCTGCATCGATTGAGCCAAGACAAAGGAAAGTTCAGGGAGGCAGCACCCGTGTAGAAAAGCATTTGTTCTTCAAAGAGGAGGCCAATCTTGTGAAACGACATACCCATGGCAAATAGTTTTCATCGGCAGAGTTTCATGGAGCAATATTGCGGGGAGAGAAAAGGCACCACCTGAGGGAGGCAAGCTCAAAAAACTACCTAGGGCAGGAGACGGGTCGCCCCCGGCACTAGGGGTGTCGGGCCTCAACATTGTAAGCAGAGTTCACTGAAGTCCCTGAGTGAAGTTTTCTCCAGTATCCTACGTCTACGTTCCTAAAATTTACTGTGCGGTTTCTGATGACTCTGGGTTACGAACGGCCACCATTCACCGTTCTCCTTACACTCGTGCGTCTCCATCGACCTTAAAGGAAAGGGAGGACACGCAGATGCTGGCAGCTAAATTCAGCAGAGTTTGTCTCAACACAAAAGAGACAGCTCTGTGGGGTCCCGTCTTCCATGGTAAAACATTTCCAAGGGAATAAGAAATCTTCCCATCGCAATGACAATATGAGAGAATTGCCACCGATGGATTTGCCGATGTGCCTACAAACATCTTCAGGCCATGAAGTAGTGAAGCACGAGAACCCAGGCGCTTCACCCTTTTCCCTAGACCAGTGAAACTTAAGGAGCCACTATTGACCTGTGAGACATGACGTTGCTGGAAGCATCAGTGTACAGAGGCATGGGAACCTCAAAGGAGTTTCTTCCGTGTGAAAATAACAACCAGGCTGAACTTCATGGCAGGGTTCCAGATTCCTAGGAATTCCACGGGCTGTATTGCTCAGAGATAGAACCTACTGCTTGGGGCACAATCTGAAAAGCTTGCTGGACTCACGGCTTTCCCAAAGACCCATGATTCTCAAAGAGCGAGAGTAAGTTTGACGGAAAAAACAAACTGCCGGTGTTGCCTTTTTTACCTTGAAACCGGCAAGAAGCAAGATTTCCCTTAAACCTTGAATCTCAGAAACATTTTGATCGTGAAGGAAAACCAGTGAGAGCCGATGTACTTCCAATAATCCAACACTTAAACCTCAAACCTAAATCCTATCGTAAAACCAACCCTAATCCTAACCCTAACCTAGGTGAAAACCTAACCCTAGGTGTAAACCTAAACAGAGATGTAACCCTAAGCCTAGGTCTAACTGTATTCTCCTAACCTTAAACTTAACCCTAACCTAAGGCTCACCCTAAACCAAGCCCTAACCCTAACCGTGTGTCTACCCTAAGGCTAATCCTAATCCTAACCCCAAATCGGATGTGAACATGCAGCTCCCCCTACAACTAACCTTACTCCTAACCGTCATTCTTTGCCTGAACCTAACTTAACTCTATCCCTCACCTTCAATCGATACCTCAATTTCACCGTTAATGTAAACCAATCCCTTAAACTAGACAGAGAGCTAAACTTAACCTTAATGAAAACGGATGTAACACAAACGGTAAGCCTGACCCCAACTCAACCTCTCACACTGTCTAACCCTCACACAAATATTAACCCCAACCCATATCTAAACAGTCAAGTTTACCATAAGCCTAAATGAGACAATAGGTTCGCTCATCCTTAAGCACTGAACCCTACTATTACCTTCAACCTCACACTCACCCTACATTTGATCCTCAGCCTTACCATAACCCGAATCCTCACACAGCCGTAACTCTAACGTGAACTCTAACTCTGTCCCTAAACATGCCCAAATTCCTGTACCTATGCCCGTCTAAAGTTAAACCTAAACCGAAATCTTCTGAGCCACCATTTTGCAGCAGTTTAAAGAAGTACACTGGGAAAGATTTTTCTGCAAGAAAGAAACTGCAGGCGGCGTGCCTGAAGTGAGAATATCATACTGCACGACCTCTTTGGCCTCAGATGCTAGAAGTGACATGAGTGGGCACTATAAAGAAATGGGAGTTTACTTTCTCCGTGATCATCAACCTTTGTGGATTCTCTTTGGTCTAGACGCCTGAAATAAAGACAGTTGTCCTGAGTCACATAAACCTCCACCGAGTGGTCTTAGTGAGGCGCAAGTACTTGCCGGTATCAGAGAATTCCGAAGAAGGCTGAACGTCCACAATTAAATGCTCATTGCCCAGAAATGAAGCGCCAGCCGGATCAGCCTGGGAAACAAGCTTCCATTAGACAATGAAGATGTGAGAATCTGGTACGGCCACAGTTCACGGTTTCCATAGATCCATGCAATTCCGTGTTGAATTTCAGTCCGAAAATGAAACCGCTGGAGCCTCTGTTCAGCAGGCCCTGGTGTAGCTCCCAGAGGCACAATGGTGCTCCTCTAGAATTTGGACGAAAAACGTTTTCACGGGAATAAGCAACCTTGATCAAGCCAGGTGGGTCTTGGAAAAACGAAATTGCTGCATGTGCCTGGAATACTGACAAGCACACGTGTGTCACTCCAAGGCGCATTCAGCAAGGAATCTGCATCGATTGAGCCAAGACAAAGGAAAGTTCAGGGAGGCAGCACCCGTGTAGAAAAGCATTTGTTCTTCAAAGAGGAGGCCAATCTTGTGAAACGACATACCCATGGCAAATAGTTTTCATCGGCAGAGTTTCATGGAGCAATATTGCGGGGAGAGAAAAGGCACCACCTGAGGGAGGCAAGCTCAAAAAACTACCTAGGGCAGGAGACGGGTCGCCCCCGGCACTAGGGGTGTCGGGCCTCAACATTGTAAGCAGAGTTCACTGAAGTCCCTGAGTGAAGTTTTCTCCAGTATCCTACGTCTACGTTCCTAAAATTTACTGTGCGGTTTCTGATGACTCTGGGTTACGAACGGCCACCATTCACCGTTCTCCTTACACTCGTGCGTCTCCATCGACCTTAAAGGAAAGGGAGGACACGCAGATGCTGGCAGCTAAATTCAGCAGAGTTTGTCTCAACACAAAAGAGACAGCTCTGTGGGGTCCCGTCTTCCATGGTAAAACATTTCCAAGGGAATAAGAAATCTTCCCATCGCAATGACAATATGAGAGAATTGCCACCGATGGATTTGCCGATGTGCCTACAAACATCTTCAGGCCATGAAGTAGTGAAGCACGAGAACCCAGGCGCTTCACCCTTTTCCCTAGACCAGTGAAACTTAAGGAGCCACTATTGACCTGTGAGACATGACGTTGCTGGAAGCATCAGTGTACAGAGGCATGGGAACCTCAAAGGAGTTTCTTCCGTGTGAAAATAACAACCAGGCTGAACTTCATGGCAGGGTTCCAGATTCCTAGGAATTCCACGGGCTGTATTGCTCAGAGATAGAACCTACTGCTTGGGGCACAATCTGAAAAGCTTGCTGGACTCACGGCTTTCCCAAAGACCCATGATTCTCAAAGAGCGAGAGTAAGTTTGACGGAAAAAACAAACTGCCGGTGTTGCCTTTTTTACCTTGAAACCGGCAAGAAGCAAGATTTCCCTTAAACCTTGAATCTCAGAAACATTTTGATCGTGAAGGAAAACCAGTGAGAGCCGATGTACTTCCAATAATCCAACACTTAAACCTCAAACCTAAATCCTATCCTAAAACCAACCCTAATCCTAACCCTAACCTAGGTGAAAACCTAACCCTAGGTGTAAGCCTAAACAGAGATGTAACCCTAAGCCTAGGTCTAACTGTATTCCCCTAACCTTAAACTTAACCCTAACCTAAGGCTCACCCTAAACCAAGCCCTAACCCTAACCGTATGTCTACCCTAAGGCTAACCCTAATCCTAACCCCAAATCGGATGTGAACATGCAGCTCCCCCTACAACTAACCTTACTCCTAACCGTCATTCTTTGCCTGAACCTAACTTAACTCTATCCCTCACCTTCAATCGATACCTCAATTTCACCGTTAATGTAAACCAATCCCTTAAACTAGACAGAGAGCTAAACTTAACCTTAATGAAAACGGATGTAACACAAACCGTAAGCCTGACCCCAACTCAACCTCTCACACTGTCTAACCCTCACACAAATATTAACCCCAACCCATATCTAAACAGTCAAGTTTACCATAAGCCTAAATGAGACAATAGGTTCGCTCATCCTTAAGCACTGAACCCTACTATTACCTTCAACCTCACACTCACCCTACATTTGATCCTCAGCCTTACCATAACCCGAATCCTCACACAGCCGTAACTCTAACGTGAACTCTAACTCTGTCCCTAAACATGCCCAAATTCCTGTACCTATGCCCGTCTAAAGTTAAACCTAAACCGAAATCTTCTGTGCCACCATTTTGCAGCAGTTTAAAGAAGTACACTGGGAAAGATTTTTCTGCAAGAAAGAAACTGCAGGCGGCGTGCCTGAAGTGAGAATATCATACTGCACGACCTCTTTGGCCTCAGATGCTAGAAGTGACATGAGTGGGCACTATAAAGAAATGGGAGTTTACTTTCTCCGTGATCATCAACCTTTGTGGATTCTCTTTGGTCTAGACGCCTGAAATAAAGACAGTTGTCCTGAGTCACATAAACCTCCACCGAGTGGTCTTAGTGAGGCGCAGGTACTTGCCGGTATCAGAGAATTCCGAAGAAGGCTGAACGTCCACAATTAAATGCTCATTGCCCAGAAATGAAGCGCCAGCCGGATCAGCCTGGGAAACAAGCTTCCATTAGACAATGAAGATGTGAGAATCTGGTACGGCCACAGTTCACGGTTTCCATAGATCCATGCAATTCCGTGTTGAATTTCAGTCCGAAAATGAAACCGCTGGAGCCTCTGTTCAGCAGGCCCTGGTGTAGCTCCCAGAGGCACAATGGTGCTCCTCTAGAATTTGGACGAAAAACGTTTTCACGGGAATAAGCAACCTTGATCAAGCCAGGTGGGTCTTGGAAAAACGAAATTGCTGCATGTGCCTGGAATACTGACAAGCACACACGTGTGTCACTCCAAGGCGCATTCAGCAAGGAATCTGCATCGATTGAGCCAAGACAAAGGAAAGTTCAGGGAGGCAGCACCCGTGTAGAAAAGCATTTGTTCTTCAAAGAGGAGGCCAATCTTGTGAAACGACATACCCATGGCAAATAGTTTTCATCGGCAGAGTTTCATGGAGCAATATTGCGGGGAGAGAAAAGGCACCACCTGAGGGAGGCAAGCTCAAAAAACTACCTAGGGCAGGAGACGGGTCGCCCCCGGCACTAGGGGTGTCGGGCCTCAACATTGTAAGCAGAGTTCACTGAAGTCCCTGAGTGAAGTTTTCTCCAGTATCCTACGTCTACGTTCCTAAAATTTACTGTGCGGTTTCTGATGACTCTGGGTTACGAACGGCCACCATTCACCGTTCTCCTTACACTCGTGCGTCTCCATCGACCTTAAAGGAAAGGGAGGACACGCAGATGCTGGCAGCTAAATTCAGCAGAGTTTGTCTCAACACAAAAGAGACAGCTCTGTGGGGTCCCGTCTTCCATGGTAAAACATTTCCAAGGGAATAAGAAATCTTCCCATCGCAATGACAATATGAGAGAATTGCCACCGATGGATTTGCCGATGTGCCTATAAACATCTTCAGGCCATGAAGTAGTGAAGCACGAGAACCCAGGCGCTTCACCCTTTTCCCTAGACCAGTGAAACTTAAGGAGCCACTATTGACCTGTGAGACATGACGTTGCTGGAAGCATCAGTGTACAGAGGCATGGGAACCTCAAAGGAGTTTCTTCCGTGTGAAAATAACAACCAGGCTGAACTTCATGGCAGGGTTCCAGATTCCTAGGAATTCCACGGGCTGTATTGCTCAGAGATAGAACCTACTGCTTGGGGCACAATCTGAAAAGCTTGCTGGACTCACGGCTTTCCCAAAGACCCATGATTCTCAAAGAGCGAGAGTAAGTTTGACGGAAAAAACAAACTGCCGGTGTTGCCTTTTTTACCTTGAAACCGGCAAGAAGCAAGATTTCCCTTAAACCTTGAATCTCAGAAACATTTTGATCGTGAAGGAAAACCAGTGAGAGCCGATGTACTTCCAATAATCCAACACTTAAACCTCAAACCTAAATCCTATCCTAAAACCAACCCTAATCCTAACCCTAACCTAGGTGAAAACCTAACCCTAGGTGTAAACCTAAACAGAGATGTAACCCTAAGCCTAGGTCTAACTGTATTCCCCTAACCTTAAACTTAACCCTAACCTAAGGCTCACCCTAAACCAAGCCCTAACCCTAACCGTATGTCTACCCTAAGGCTAACCCTAATCCTAACCCCAAATCGGATGTGAACATGCAGCTCCCCCTACAACTAACCTTACTCCTAACCGTCATTCTTTGCCTGAACCTAACTTAACTCTATCCCTCACCTTCAATCGATACCTCAATTTCACCGTTAATGTAAACCAATCCCTTAAACTAGACAGAGAGCTAAACTTAACCTTAATGAAAACGGATGTAACACAAACCGTAAGCCTGACCCCAACTCAACCTCTCACACTGTCTAACCCTCACACAAATATTAACCCCAACCCATATCTAAACAGTCAAGTTTACCATAAGCCTAAATGAGACAATAGGTTCGCTCATCCTTAAGCACTGAACCCTACTATTACCTTCAACCTCACACTCACCCTACATTTGATCCTCAGCCTTACCATAACCCGAATCCTCACACAGCCGTAACTCTAACGTGAACTCTAACTCTGTCCCTAAACATGCCCAAATTCCTGTACCTATGCCCGTCTAAAGTTAAACCTAAACCGAAATCTTCTGTGCCACCATTTTGCAGCAGTTTAAAGAAGTACACTGGGAAAGATTTTTCTGCAAGAAAGAAACTGCAGGCGGCGTGCCTGAAGTGAGAATATCATACTGCACGACCTCTTTGGCCTCAGATGCTAGAAGTGACATGAGTGGGCACTATAAAGAAATGGGAGTTTACTTTCTCCGTGATCATCAACCTTTGTGGATTCTCTTTGGTCTAGACGCCTGAAATAAAGACAGTTGTCCTGAGTCACATAAACCTCCACCGAGTGGTCTTAGTGAGGCGCAGGTACTTGCCGGTATCAGAGAATTCCGAAGAAGGCTGAACGTCCACAATTAAATGCTCATTGCCCAGAAATGAAGCGCCAGCCGGATCAGCCTGGGAAACAAGCTTCCATTAGACAATGAAGATGTGAGAATCTGGTACGGCCACAGTTCACGGTTTCCATAGATCCATGCAATTCCGTGTTGAATTTCAGTCCGAAAATGAAACCGCTGGAGCCTCTGTTCAGCAGGCCCTGGTGTAGCTCCCAGAGGCACAATGGTGCTCCTCTAGAATTTGGACGAAAAACGTTTTCACGGGAATAAGCAACCTTGATCAAGCCAGGTGGGTCTTGGAAAAACGAAATTGCTGCATGTGCCTGGAATACTGACAAGCACACACGTGTGTCACTCCAAGGCGCATTCAGCAAGGAATCTGCATCGATTGAGCCAAGACAAAGGAAAGTTCAGGGAGGCAGCACCCGTGTAGAAAAGCATTTGTTCTTCAAAGAGGAGGCCAATCTTGTGAAACGACATACCCATGGCAAATAGTTTTCATCGGCAGAGTTTCATGGAGCAATATTGCGGGGAGAGAAAAGGCACCACCTGAGGGAGGCAAGCTCAAAAAACTACCTAGGGCAGGAGACGGGTCGCCCCCGGCACTAGGGGTGTCGGGCCTCAACATTGTAAGCAGAGTTCACTGAAGTCCCTGAGTGAAGTTTTCTCCAGTATCCTACGTCTACGTTCCTAAAATTTACTGTGCGGTTTCTGATGACTCTGGGTTACGAACGGCCACCATTCACCGTTCTCCTTACACTCGTGCGTCTCCATCGACCTTAAAGGAAAGGGAGGACACGCAGATGCTGGCAGCTAAATTCAGCAGAGTTTGTCTCAACACAAAAGAGACAGCTCTGTGGGGTCCCGTCTTCCATGGTAAAACATTTCCAAGGGAATAAGAAATCTTCCCATCGCAATGACAATATGAGAGAATTGCCACCGATGGATTTGCCGATGTGCCTACAAACATCTTCAGGCCATGAAGTAGTGAAGCACGAGAACCCAGGCGCTTCACCCTTTTCCCTAGACCAGTGAAACTTAAGGAGCCACTATTGACCTGTGAGACATGACGTTGCTGGAAGCATCAGTGTACAGAGGCATGGGAACCTCAAAGGAGTTTCTTCCGTGTGAAAATAACAACCAGGCTGAACTTCATGGCAGGGTTCCAGATTCCTAGGAATTCCACGGGCTGTATTGCTCAGAGATAGAACCTACTGCTTGGGGCACAATCTGAAAAGCTTGCTGGACTCACGGCTTTCCCAAAGACCCATGATTCTCAAAGAGCGAGAGTAAGTTTGACGGAAAAAACAAACTGCCGGTGTTGCCTTTTTTACCTTGAAACCGGCAAGAAGCAAGATTTCCCTTAAACCTTGAATCTCAGAAACATTTTGATCGTGAAGGAAAACCAGTGAGAGCCGATGTACTTCCAATAATCCAACACTTAAACCTCAAACCTAAATCCTATCCTAAAACCAACCCTAATCCTAACCCTAACCTAGGTGAAAACCTAACCCTAGGTGTAAACCTAAACAGAGATGTAACCCTAAGCCTAGGTCTAACTGTATTCCCCTAACCTTAAACTTAACCCTAACCTAAGGCTCACCCTAAACCAAGCCCTAACCCTAACCGTATGTCTACCCTAAGGCTAACCCTAATCCTAACCCCAAATCGGATGTGAACATGCAGCTCCCCCTACAACTAACCTTACTCCTAACCGTCATTCTTTGCCTGAACCTAACTTAACTCTATCCCTCACCTTCAATCGATACCTCAATTTCACCGTTAATGTAAACCAATCCCTTAAACTAGACAGAGAGCTAAACTTAACCTTAATGAAAACGGATGTAACACAAACCGTAAGCCTGACCCCAACTCAACCTCTCACACTGTCTAACCCTCACACAAATATTAACCCCAACCCATATCTAAACAGTCAAGTTTACCATAAGCCTAAATGAGACAATAGGTTTGCTCATCCTTAAGCACTGAACCCTACTATTACCTTCAACCTCACACTCACCCTACATTTGATCCTCAGCCTTACCATAACCCGAATCCTCACACAGCCGTAACTCTAACGTGAACTCTAACTCTGTCCCTAAACATGCCCAAATTCCTGTACCTATGCCCGTCTAAAGTTAAACCTAAACCGAAATCTTCTGTGCCACCATTTTGCAGCAGTTTAAAGAAGTACACTGGGAAAGATTTTTCTGCAAGAAAGAAACTGCAGGCGGCGTGCCTGAAGTGAGAATATCATACTGCACGACCTCTTTGGCCTCAGATGCTAGAAGTGACATGAGTGGGCACTATAAAGAAATGGGAGTTTACTTTCTCCGTGATCATCAACCTTTGTGGATTCTCTTTGGTCTAGACGCCTGAAATAAAGACAGTTGTCCTGAGTCACATAAACCTCCACCGAGTGGTCTTAGTGAGGCGCAGGTACTTGCCGGTATCAGAGAATTCCGAAGAAGGCTGAACGTCCACAATTAAATGCTCATTGCCCAGAAATGAAGCGCCAGCCGGATCAGCCTGGGAAACAAGCTTCCATTAGACAATGAAGATGTGAGAATCTGGTACGGCCACAGTTCACGGTTTCCATAGATCCATGCAATTCCGTGTTGAATTTCAGTCCGAAAATGAAACCGCTGGAGCCTCTGTTCAGCAGGCCCTGGTGTAGCTCCCAGAGGCACAATGGTGCTCCTCTAGAATTTGGACGAAAAACGTTTTCACGGGAATAAGCAACCTTGATCAAGCCAGGTGGGTCTTGGAAAAACGAAATTGCTGCATGTGCCTGGAATACTGACAAGCACACACGTGTGTCACTCCAAGGCGCATTCAGCAAGGAATCTGCATCGATTGAGCCAAGACAAAGGAAAGTTCAGGGAGGCAGCACCCGTGTAGAAAAGCATTTGTTCTTCAAAGAGGAGGCCAATCTTGTGAAACGACATACCCATGGCAAATAGTTTTCATCGGCAGAGTTTCATGGAGCAATATTGCGGGGAGAGAAAAGGCACCACCTGAGGGAGGCAAGCTCAAAAAACTACCTAGGGCAGGAGACGGGTCGCCCCCGGCACTAGGGGTGTCGGGCCTCAACATTGTAAGCAGAGTTCACTGAAGTCCCTGAGTGAAGTTTTCTCCAGTATCCTACGTCTACGTTCCTAAAATTTACTGTGCGGTTTCTGATGACTCTGGGTTACGAACGGCCACCATTCACCGTTCTCCTTACACTCGTGCGTCTCCATCGACCTTAAAGGAAAGGGAGGACACGCAGATGCTGGCAGCTAAATTCAGCAGAGTTTGTCTCAACACAAAAGAGACAGCTCTGTGGGGTCCCGTCTTCCATGGTAAAACATTTCCAAGGGAATAAGAAATCTTCCCATCGCAATGACAATATGAGAGAATTGCCACCGATGGATTTGCCGATGTGCCTACAAACATCTTCAGGCCATGAAGTAGTGAAGCACGAGAACCCAGGCGCTTCACCCTTTTCCCTAGACCAGTGAAACTTAAGGAGCCACTATTGACCTGTGAGACATGACGTTGCTGGAAGCATCAGTGTACAGAGGCATGGGAACCTCAAAGGAGTTTCTTCCGTGTGAAAATAACAACCAGGCTGAACTTCATGGCAGGGTTCCAGATTCCTAGGAATTCCACGGGCTGTATTGCTCAGAGATAGAACCTACTGCTTGGGGCACAATCTGAAAAGCTTGCTGGACTCACGGCTTTCCCAAAGACCCATGATTCTCAAAGAGCGAGAGTAAGTTTGACGGAAAAAACAAACTGCCGGTGTTGCCTTTTTTACCTTGAAACCGGCAAGAAGCAAGATTTCCCTTAAACCTTGAATCTCAGAAACATTTTGATCGTGAAGGAAAACCAGTGAGAGCCGATGTACTTCCAATAATCCAACACTTAAACCTCAAACCTAAATCCTATCCTAAAACCAACCCTAATCCTAACCCTAACCTAGGTGAAAACCTAACCCTAGGTGTAAACCTAAACAGAGATGTAACCCTAAGCCTAGGTCTAACTGTATTCCCCTAACCTTAAACTTAACCCTAACCTAAGGCTCACCCTAAACCAAGCCCTAACCCTAACCGTATGTCTACCCTAAGGCTAACCCTAATCCTAACCCCAAATCGGATGTGAACATGCAGCTCCCCCTACAACTAACCTTACTCCTAACCGTCATTCTTTGCCTGAACCTAACTTAACTCTATCCCTCACCTTCAATCGATACCTCAATTTCACCGTTAATGTAAACCAATCCCTTAAACTAGACAGAGAGCTAAACTTAACCTTAATGAAAACGGATGTAACACAAACCGTAAGCCTGACCCCAACTCAACCTCTCACACTGTCTAACCCTCACACAAATATTAACCCCAACCCATATCTAAACAGTCAAGTTTACCATAAGCCTAAATGAGACAATAGGTTCGCTCATCCTTAAGCACTGAACCCTACTATTACCTTCAACCTCACACTCACCCTACATTTGATCCTCAGCCTTACCATAACCCGAATCCTCACACAGCCGTAACTCTAACGTGAACTCTAACTCTGTCCCTAAACATGCCCAAATTCCTGTACCTATGCCCGTCTAAAGTTAAACCTAAACCGAAATCTTCTGTGCCACCATTTTGCAGCAGTTTAAAGAAGTACACTGGGAAAGATTTTTCTGCAAGAAAGAAACTGCAGGCGGCGTGCCTGAAGTGAGAATATCATACTGCACGACCTCTTTGGCCTCAGATGCTAGAAGTGACATGAGTGGGCACTATAAAGAAATGGGAGTTTACTTTCTCCGTGATCATCAACCTTTGTGGATTCTCTTTGGTCTAGACGCCTGAAATAAAGACAGTTGTCCTGAGTCACATAAACCTCCACCGAGTGGTCTTAGTGAGGCGCAGGTACTTGCCGGTATCAGAGAATTCCGAAGAAGGCTGAACGTCCACAATTAAATGCTCATTGCCCAGAAATGAAGCGCCAGCCGGATCAGCCTGGGAAACAAGCTTCCATTAGACAATGAAGATGTGAGAATCTGGTACGGCCACAGTTCACGGTTTCCATAGATCCATGCAATTCCGTGTTGAATTTCAGTCCGAAAATGAAACCGCTGGAGCCTCTGTTCAGCAGGCCCTGGTGTAGCTCCCAGAGGCACAATGGTGCTCCTCTAGAATTTGGACGAAAAACGTTTTCACGGGAATAAGCAACCTTGATCAAGCCAGGTGGGTCTTGGAAAAACGAAATTGCTGCATGTGCCTGGAATACTGACAAGCACACACGTGTGTCACTCCAAGGCGCATTCAGCAAGGAATCTGCATCGATTGAGCCAAGACAAAGGAAAGTTCAGGGAGGCAGCACCCGTGTAGAAAAGCATTTGTTCTTCAAAGAGGAGGCCAATCTTGTGAAACGACATACCCATGGCAAATAGTTTTCATCGGCAGAGTTTCATGGAGCAATATTGCGGGGAGAGAAAAGGCACCACCTGAGGGAGGCAAGCTCAAAAAACTACCTAGGGCAGGAGACGGGTCGCCCCCGGCACTAGGGGTGTCGGGCCTCAACATTGTAAGCAGAGTTCACTGAAGTCCCTGAGTGAAGTTTTCTCCAGTATCCTACGTCTACGTTCCTAAAATTTACTGTGCGGTTTCTGATGACTCTGGGTTACGAACGGCCACCATTCACCGTTCTCCTTACACTCGTGCGTCTCCATCGACCTTAAAGGAAAGGGAGGACACGCAGATGCTGGCAGCTAAATTCAGCAGAGTTTGTCTCAACACAAAAGAGACAGCTCTGTGGGGTCCCGTCTTCCATGGTAAAACATTTCCAAGGGAATAAGAAATCTTCCCATCGCAATGACAATATGAGAGAATTGCCACCGATGGATTTGCCGATGTGCCTACAAACATCTTCAGGCCATGAAGTAGTGAAGCACGAGAACCCAGGCGCTCCACCCTTTTCCCTAGACCAGTGAAACTTAAGGAGCCACTATTGACCTGTGAGACATGACGTTGCTGGAAGCATCAGTGTACAGAAGCATGGGAACCTCAAAGGAGTTTCTTCCGTGTGAAAATAACAACCAGGCTGAACTTCATGGCAGGGTTCCAGATTCCTAGGAATTCCACGGGCTGTATTGCTCAGAGATAGAACCTACTGCTTGGGGCACAATCTGAAACGCTTGCTGGACTCACGGCTTTCCCAAAGACCCATGATTCTCAAAGAGCGAGAGTAAGTTTGACGGAAAAAACAAACTGCCGGTGTTGCCTTTTTTACCTTGAAACCGGCAAGAAGCAAGATTTCCCTTAAACCTTGAATCTCAGAAACATTTTGATCGTGAAGGAAAACCAGTGAGAGCCGATGTACTTCCAATAATCCAACACTTAAATTAAACCTCAAACCTAAATCCTATCCTAAAACCAACCCTAATCCTAACCCTAACCTAGGTGAAAACCTAACCCTAGGTCCGAACCTAAACAGAGATGTAACCCTAAGCCTAGGTCTAACTGTATACTCCTAAACTTAAACTTAACCATAATCTAAGGCTCACCCTAAACCAAGCCCTAACGCTAACCGTATGTCTATCCTAAGGCTAACCCTAATCCTAACCCCAAATCGGATGTGAACATGCAGTTCCCACTACAACTAACCTTACTCCTAACCGTCATCCTTCACCTGAACCTAACTTAACCCTATCCCTCACCTTCAATCGATACATCAATTTCACCGTTAATGTAAACCAATCCCTTAAACTAGACAGAGAGCTAAACTTAACCTTAATGAAAACGGATGTAACACACTAACCGTAAGCCTGACCCCAACTCAACCTTGCACACGGTCTAACCCTCCCACAAATATTAATGCCAACCCATATCTAAACAGTCAAGTTTACCATAAGCCTAAATGAGACACTAGGTTCGCTCATCCTTAAGCACTAAACCTTCAACCTCACCCTCACCCTACATTTGATCCTCAGACTTACCATAACCCGAATCCTCACACAGCCGTAACTCTAACGTGAACTCTAACTCTGTCCCTAAACATGCCCAAATGCCTGTACCTATGCCAGTCTAAAGTTAAACCTAAACCGAAATCTTCTGTGCCACCGTTTTGCAGAAGTTTAAAGAAGTACAGTGGGAAAGATTTTTCTGCAAGGAAGAAACTGCAGGCGGCGTGCCGGAACTGAGAATATCCTGCTGCACGAGCTCTTTGGCCTCAGATGCTAAAAGTGCCATGAGTGGGAAGTATAAAGAAACGGGAGTTTACTTTCTCCGTGATCATCAACCTTTGTGGATTCTCTTTGTTCTAGATGCCTGAAATAAAGACAGTTGTCCTGGGTTCCCCTGCCTCTGTATACTGATGCTTCCAGCAACGTCATGTCTCACAGGTCAATAGTGGCTCTTTAAGTTTTTCTGCTACAGGGAAAAGGGTGAAGCGCCTGGGTTCCCGTGCTTCACTACTTCATGGCCTGAAGAAGATGTTTATAGGCACATCGACAAATCCACCGGTGGCAATAACCTCATATTGTTATTGCGATGGGAAGATTTCTTATTCGTTAGGAAATGGTTTACCATGGAAAACGGGTCACCACAGAGCTGTCTCTTTTGTGTTGACACTAACTCTGCTGAATTTAGCTGCCAGCATCTGCGTGTCCTCCCTTTCCTTTAAGGTCGATGGAGACGCATGAGTGTAAGGAGAACGGTGAATGGTGGCCGTTCGTAACCCAGAGTCATCAGAAACCGCACAGTAAATTTTAGGAACGTAGACGTAGGACAGCGGAGAAAACTTCACTCAGGGATTTCAGTGAACTCTCCTTACAATGCTGAGGCCTGACATCCCTAGTGCCTGGGGGCAACCCGGCTCATGCCCTAGGTAGTTTTTTGAGCTTGCCTCCCTCAGGTGGTGCCTTTCCTCCCCCAACAATATTGCTCCGTGAAATTCTGCCGATGATGAAAACTATTTGCCATGGGTATGTCGTTTCACAATATTGGCCTCCTCTTTGAAGAACAAATGCTTTTCTACACGGGTGCTGCCTCGCTGAACTTTCCTTTGTCTTGGCTCAATCGATGCAGATTCCTGTGCTGAATGCGCCATGGAGTGACACACTTGTGTGCTTGTCAGTATTCCAGGCACACGCAGCAATTGCGTTTTTCCAAGACCCACCTGGCTTGATCAAGGTTGCTTATTCCCGTGAAAACGTTTTTCATCCAAATTCTAGAGGAGCACCACTGTGCCTCTGGGAGCTACACCAGGGCCTGCTGAACAGAGGCTCCAGCGGTTTCATTTTCGGACTGAAATTCAACACGGAATTGCATGGATCTATTGAAACCATGAAGTGTGGCCGTACCAGATTCTCACATCTTCATTGTCTAATGGAAGCTTGTTTCCCAGGCTGATACGGCTGGCGCTTCATTTCTGGGCAATGAGCATTTAATTGTGGAAGTTCAGCCTTCTTCGGAATTCTCTGATACCGGCAAGTACCTGCGCCTCACTAAGACCACTCGGTGGAGGTTTATGTGACTCAGGACAACTGTCTATATTTCAGGCGTCTAGAACAAAGACAATCCACAAAGGTTGATGATCACGGAGAAAGTAAACTCCCGTTACTTTATAGTGCCCACTCACGTCACTTCTAGCATCTGAGGCCAAAGAGCTCGTGCATCATGATGTTCTCAGTTCAGGCACGCCGCCTGCAGTTTCTTTCTTGCAGAAAAATCTTTCCCACTGTACTTCTTTAAACTTCTGCAAAATGGTGGCACAGAAGATTTCGGTTTAGGTTTAACTTTAGGCGGGCATAGGTACAGGCATTTGGGCATGTTTAGGGACAGAGTTAGAGTTCACGTTAGAGTTACGGCTGTGTGAGGATTCGGGTTATGGTAAGTCTGAGGATCAAATGTAGGGTGAGTGTGAGGTTGAAGGTAAGAGTACGGTTTAGTGCTTAAGGAAGAGCGAACCTATTGTCTCATTTAGGCCTATGGTAAACTTGACTCTTTAGATATGGGTTGGGGTTAATATTTGTGTGAGGGTTAGACAGTGTGCGAGGTTAAGAGTTGGGTTCAGGCTTACGGTTTGTGTGTTACATACGTTTTGGTTATGGTTAAGTTTAGCTCTCTGTCTAGTTAAAGGATTGGATTACATTAACGGTGATATGGAGGCTTCGATTGAAGGTGAGGGATAGAGTTATGTTAGGCTCAGGCGAAGGATGACGGTTAGGAGTAAGGTTAGTTGTAGGGGGAGCTGCATGTTCACATCAGATTTGGGGTTAGGATTACGGTTAGCCTTAGGGTAGACATACGGTTAGGGTTCGGGCTTGGTTTAGGGTGAGCCTTAGGTTAGGGTTAAGTTTAAATTTAGGAGAATACAGTTAGACCTAGGCTTAGGGTTACATCTCTGTTTAGGTTTACACCTAGGGTTAGCTTTTCACCTAGTTTAGGGTTAGCATTAGGGTTGTTTAGGATAGGATTTAGGTATGAGGTCTAATTTAAGTGTTGGAGTACTGGAAGTACATCTGCTCTCCCTGGTTTTCCTTCACTGTCACAATGTTTCTGAGATTCATGGTTTAAGGGAAATCTTGCCTCTTGTCGGTTTCAAGGTCAAAAGGCGACACCGGCAGTTTGTTTTTCGTCAAACTTACGCTCGCTCTTTGAGAATCTTGGGTCTTTGGGAAAGCCGTGAGTCCAGCAATTTTTTCAGATTAAGTGTGCCCCAAGCAGTACGTTCTATCTCTGAGCAATACAGCCCGTGGAATTCCTGAGAATCTGGAACCATGCCATTAAGTTAAGCCTGGTTGTTATTTTCACACGGAAGAAACTCCTTTGAGGTTCCCATGCCTCTGTACACTGATGCTTCCAGCAACGTCATGTCTCACAGGTCAATAGTGGCTCTTTAAGTTTCTCTGCTATAGGGAAAAGGGTGAAGCGCCTGGGTTCCCGTGCTTCAATACATCATGGCCTGAGGAAGATGTTTATAGGCACATCGGCAAATCCATCGGTGGCAATTCTCTCATATTGTCATTGCGATGGGAATATTTCTGTCATTGCGATGGGAATATTTCTTATTCCCTTGGAAATGTTTTACCATGGAAGACGGGTCCCCACAGAGCTGTCTCTTTTGTGTTGACACTAACTCTGCTGAATTTAGCTGCCAGCATCTGCGTGTCCTCAATTTCCTTTAAGGTCGATGGAGACGCACGAGTGTAAGGAGAACGGTGAATGGTGGCCGTTCGTAACCCAGAGTCATCAGAAACCGCACAGTAAATTTTAGGAACGTAGACGTAGGACACCGGAGAAAACTTCACTCAGGGACTTCAGTGAACTCTCCTTACAATGCTGAGAACTGATACCCCTAATTCCTGGGTGCAACACGTCTCCTGCCCTAGGTAGTTTTGTTGAGCGTGCCTCCCTCAGGTGGTGCCTTTTCTCTCCCAGCAATATTGCTCCGTGAAATTCTGCCAATGATGAAAACTGTTTGCCATGGCTTTGTCCTTTCACCTCATTGGCCTCATCTTTGAAGTACAAATGCTTTTCTACACGGGTGCTGCGTCCCTGAGCTTTCCTTTGTCTTGGCTCAATCGATGCAGTTCCTGTGCTGAATACGCCATGGACTAGCACAGGTGGGTTCTTGTCAGTATACCGGGCAAACGCAGCAATTTCGATTGTCAAGACCCACCTGGCTTGATCAAGGTTCTTTATTCCAGTGAAAACGATTTTTATCCAAATTCTAGAGGAGCACCAGTGTGCCTCTGGGAGCTACACCCGGGCCAGCTGAACAGCGGCTCCGGAGTTTTCATTTTCTGACTAAAATTCAACACGGAATTTCATGGATCTAAGGAAACCGTGAATTGTGGACGTACCAGATTCTCACATCTTCATTGTCTAATGGAAGCTGAAGTTTCCCAGTCTGATCTGGCTGCCACTTCATTTATGGCAATGACCATTCAATTGTGGACGTTCAGCCTTCTTCGGAATTCTCTTATACCGGCATGTTCCCGCGCCACATGAAGACCACTCGGTGGAGGTTTATGTGACTCAGGACAACTCTTTATTTCAGGCGTCTAGAACAAAGGGAATTCACAGAGGTTGATGATCACTTATTAAAGTCCCGTTTCTCTATGATGCCCACTGATGACACTTCTACATCTGAGGGCAAAGAGCTCGTGCAGCATGATATTCTCATTTCAGCCAGGCCGCCTGCAGTTCCTTCCTTGCCGAAAAATCTTTCCCAGTGTACTTCTTTAAAATGCTGCAAAATAGTGGGACAGAAGATTTCGGTTTAGCGGTAACTTTAAACGGGCATAGATACAGGCATGTGGGCATGTTTAGAGACAGTGTTTCACTGGTCTAGGGTAAAGGGTGAAGCGCCTGGGTTCCCGTGCTTCACTACTGTATGGCCTCAAGATGATGTGTAGGCACAGCGGCAAATCCATCGGTGGCAATTCTCTCATATTGTCATTGCGATGTGAAGATTCCTTATTAGCTATGAAATGTTTTACCGTGGAAGACGGGTCACCACAGAGCTGTCTCTTTTGTGTTGAGACAAACTTTGCTGAATTTACCTGCCATCAGTGGCGTGTCCTCCCTTTCTTTTAAGGCCGATGGAGACGCACGAGTGTAAGGAGAACGGTGAATGGTGGCCGTTCGTAAGGCAGGATCATCAGAAACCGCAGAGTAAATTTTAGGAACGTAGACGTAGGACAGCGGAGAAAACTTCACTCAGGGACTTCAGTGAACTCTCCTTACAATGCTGAGGCCTGACATGCCTCGTGCCTGGGGGCAACCCGGCTCCTGCCCTAGGTAGTTTTGTTGAGCGTGCCTCCCTCAGGTGGTGCCTTTTCTCTCCCAGCAATATTGCTCCGTGAAATTCTGCCGATGATCAAAACTGTTTGCCATGGCTTTGTCCTTTCACCTCATTGGCCTCATCTTTGAAGTACAAATGCTTTTCTACACGGGTGCTGCGTCCCTGAGCTTTCCTTTGTCTTGGCTCAATCGATGCAGATTCCTGTGCTGAATACGCCATGGACTAGCACAGGTGGGTTCTTGTCAGTATACCGGGCAAACGCAGCAATTTCGATTGTCAAGACCCACCTGGCTTGATCAAGGTTCTTTATTCCAGTGAAAACGATTTTTATCCAAATTCTAGAGGAGCACCAGTGTGCCTCTGGGAGCTAGACCCGGGCCTGCTGAACAGCGGCTCCGGAGTTTTCATTTTCTGACTAAAATTCAACACGGAATTTCATGGATCTAAGGAAACCGTGAATTGTGGACGTACCAGATTCTCACATCTTCATTGTCTAATGGAAGCTGAAGTTTCCCAGTCTGATCCGGCTGCCACTTCATTTCTGGCAATGACCATTCAATTGTGGACGTTCAGCCTTCTTCGGAATTCTCTTATACCGGCATGTTCCCGCGCCACATAAAGACCACTCGGTGGAGATTTATGTGACTCAGGACAACTCTTTATTTCAGGCGTCTAGAACAAAGGGAATTCACAGAGGTTGATGATCACTTATTAAAGTCCCGTTTCTCTATGATGCCCACTGATGACACTTCTACATCTGAGGGCAAAGAGCTCGTGCAGCATGATATTCTCATTTCAGCCACGCCGCCTGCAGTTCCTTCCTTGCAGAAAAATCTTTCCCAGTGTACTTCTTTAAAATGCTGCAAAATAGTGGGACAGAAGATTTCGGTTTAGCGTTAACTTTAAACGGGCACAGATACAGGCATGTGGGCATGTTTAGAGACAGTGTTTCACTGGTCAAGGGTAAAGGGTGAAGCGCCTGGGTTCCCGTGCTTCACTACTGTATGGCCTCAAGATGATGTCTAGGCACAGCGGCAAATCCATCGGTGGCAATTCTCTCATATTGTCATTGCGATGGGAAGATTCCTTATTCGCTAGGAAATGTTTTACCGTGGAAGACGGGTCACCACAGAGCTGTCTCTTTTGTGTTGAGACAAACTTTGCTGAATTTTCCTGCCAGCAGTTGTGTGTCCTCCCTTTCTTTTAAGGCCGATGGAGACGCACGAGTGTAAGGAGAACGGTGAATGGTGGCCGTTCGTAAGCCAGGATCATCAGAAACCGCAGAGTAAATATTAGGAACGTAGACGTAGGACACCGGAGAAAACTTCACTCAGGGACTTCAGTGAACTCTCCTTACAATGCTGAGGCCTGACACGCCTAGTGCCTGGGGGCAAGCCGGCTCCTGCCCTAGGTAGTTTTGTTGAGCGTGTCTCCCTCAGGTGGTGCCTTTTCTCTCCCAGCAATATTGCTCCGTGAAATTCTGCCGATGATGAAAACTGTTTGCCATGGCTTTGTCCTTTAACCTCATTGGCCTCATCTTTGAAGTACAAATGCTTTTCTACACGGGTGCTGCCTCCCTGAGCTTTCCTTTGTCTTGGCTCAATCGATGCAGATTCCTGTGCTGAATACGCCATGGACTAGCACAGGTGGGTTCTTGTCAGTATACCGGGCAAACGCAGCAATTTCGATTGTCAAGACCCACCTGGCTTGATCAAGGTTCTTTATTCCAGGGAAAACGATTTTTATCCAAATTCTAGAGGAGCACCAGTGTGCCTCTGGGAGCTACACCCGGGCCTGCTGAACAGCGGCTCCGGAGTTTTCATTTTCTGACTAAAATTCAACACGGAATTTCATGGATCTAAGGAAACCGTGAATTGTGGACGTACCAGATTCTCACATCTTCATTGTCTAATGGAAGCTGAAGTTTCCCAGTCTGATCCGGCTGCCACTTCATTTCTGGCAATGACCATTCAATTGTGGACGTTCAGCCTTCTTCGGAATTCTCTTATACCGGCATGTTCCCGCGCCACATGAAGACCACTCGGTGGAGGTTTATGTGACTCAGGACAACTCTTTATTTCAGGCGTCTAGAACAAAGGGAATTCACAGAGGTTGATGATCACTTATTAAAGTCCCGTTTCTCTATGATGCCCACTGATGACACTTCTACATCTGAGGGCAAAGAGCTCGTGCAGCATGATATTCTCATTTCAGCCAGGCCGCCTGCAGTTCCTTCCTTGCAGAAAAATCTTTCCCAGTGTACTTCTTTAAAATGCTGCAAAATAGTGGGACAGAAGATTTCGGTTTAGCGTTAACTTTAAACGGGCACAGATACAGGCATGTGGGCATGTTTAGAGAAAGTGTTTCACTGGTCTAGGGTAAAGGGTGAAGCGCCTGGGATCCCGTGCTTCACTACTGTATGGCCTCAAGATGATGTCTAGGCACAGCGGCAAATCCATCGGTGGCAATTCTCTCATATTGTCATTGCGATGGGAAGATTCCTTATTCGCTAGGAAATGTTTTACCGTGGAAGACGGGTCATCACAGAGCTGTCTCTTTTGTGTTGAGACAAACTTTGCTGAATTTACCTGCCAGCAGTTGCGTGTCCTCCCTTTCTTTTAAGGCCGATGGAGACGCACGAGTGTAAGGAGAACGGTGAATGGTGGCCGTTCGTAAGCCAGGATCATCAGAAACCGCAGAGTAAATTTTAGGAACGTAGACGTAGGACAGCGGAGAAAACTTCACTCAGGGACTTCAGTGAACTCTCCTTACAATGCTGAGGCCTGAAACGCCTAGTTTCTGGGGGCAAGCCGGCTCCTGCCCTAGATAGTTTTGTTGAACGTGCCTCCCTCAGGTGGTGCCTTTTCTCTCCCAGCAATATTGCTCCGTGAAATTCTGCCGATGATGAAAACTGTTTGCCATGGCTTTGTCCTTTCACCTCATTGGCCTCATCTTTGAAGTACAAATGCTTTTCTACACGGGTGCTGCCTCCCTGAGCTTTCCTTTGTCTTGGCTCAATCGATGCAGATTCCTGTGCTGAATACGCCATGGACTAGCACAGGTGGGTTCTTGTCAGTATACCGGGCAAACGCAGCAATTTCGATTGTCAAGACCCACCTGGCTTGATCAAGGTTCTTTATTCCAGTGAAAACGATTTTTATCCAAATTCTAGAGGAGCACCAGTGTGCCTCTGGGAGCTAGACCCGGGCCTGCTGAACAGCGGCTCCGGAGTTTTCCTTTTCTGACTAAAATTCAACACGGAATTTCATGGATCTAAGGAAACCGTGAATTGTGGACGTACCAGATTCTCACATCTTCATTGTCTAATGGAAGCTGAAGTTTCCCAGTCTGATCCGGCTGCCACTTCATTTCTGGCAATGACCATTCAATTGTGGACGTTCAGCCTTCTTCGGAATTCTCTTATACCGGCATGTTCCCGCGCCACATGAAGACCACTCGGTGGAGGTTTATGTGACTCAGGACAACTCTTTATTTCAGGCGTCTAGAACAAAGGGAATTCACAGAGGTTGATGATCACTTATTAAAGTCCCATTTCTCTATGATGCCCACTGATGACACTTCTACATCTGAGGGCAAAGAGCTCGTGCAGCATGATATTCTCATTTCAGCCAGGCCGCCTGCAGTTCCTTCCTTGCCGAAAAATCTTTCCCAGTGTACTTCTTTAAAATGCTGCAAAATAGTGGGACAGAAGATTTCGGTTTAGCGTTAACTTTAAACGGGCATAGATACAGGCATGTGGGTAAGTTTAGAGACAGTGTTTCACTGGTCTAGGGTAAAGGGTGAAGCGCCTGGGTTCCCGTGCTTCACTACTGTATGGCCTCAAGATGATGTGTAGGCACAGCGGCAAATCCATCGGTGGCAATTCTCTCATATTGTCATTGCGATGTGAAGATTCCTTATTAGCTATGAAATGTTTTACCGTGGAAGACGGGTCACCACAGAGCTGTCTCTTTTGTGTTGAGACAAACTTTGCTGAATTTACCTGCCATCAGTGGCGTGTCCTCCCTTTCTTTTAAGGCCGATGGAGACGCACGAGTGTAAGGAGAACGGTGAATGGTGGCCGTTCGTAAGCCAGGATCATCAGAAACCGCAGAGTAAATTTTAGGAACGTAGACGTAGGACAGCGGAGAAAACTTCACTCAGGGACTTCAGTGAACTCTCCTTACAATGCTGAGGCCTGACATGCCTCGTGCCTGGGGGCAACCCGGCTCCTGCCCTAGGTAGTTTTGTTGAGCGTGCCTCCCTCAGGTGGTGCCTTTTCTCTCCCAGCAATATTGCTCCGTGAAATTCTGCCGATGATCAAAACTGTTTGCCATGGCTTTGTCCTTTCACCTCATTGGCCTCATCTTTGAAGTACAAATGCTTTTCTACACGGGTGCTGCGTCCCTGAGCTTTCCTTTGTCTTGGCTCAATCGATGCAGATTCCTGTGCTGAATACGCCATGGACTAGCACAGGTGGGTTCTTGTCAGTATACCGGGCAAACGCAGCAATTTCGATTGTCAAGACCCACCTGGCTTGATCAAGGTTCTTTATTCCAGTGAAAACGATTTTTATCCAAATTCTAGAGGAGCACCAGTGTGCCTCTGGGAGCTAGACCCGGGCCTGCTGAACAGCGGCTCCGGAGTTTTCATTTTCTGACTAAAATTCAACACGGAATTTCATGGATCTAAGGAAACCGTGAATTGTGGACGTACCAGATTCTCACATCTTCATTGTCTAATGGAAGCTGAAGTTTCCCAGTCTGATCCGGCTGCCACTTCATTTCTGGCAATGACCATTCAATTGTGGACGTTCAGCCTTCTTCGGAATTCTCTTATACCGGCATGTTCCCGCGCCACATAAAGACCACTCGGTGGAGGTTTATGTGACTCAGGACAACTCTTTATTTCAGGCGTCTAGAACAAAGGGAATTCACAGAGGTTGATGATCACTTATTAAAGTCCCGTTTCTCTATGATGCCCACTGATGACACTTCTACATCTGAGGGCAAAGAGCTCGTGCAGCATGATATTCTCATTTCAGCCAGGCCGCCTGCAGTTCCTTCCTTGCAGAAAAATCTTTCCCAGTGTACTTCTTTAAAATGCTGCAAAATAGTGGGACAGAAGATTTCGGTTTAGCGTTAACTTTAAACGGGCACAGATACAGGCATGTGGGCATGTTTAGAGACAGTGTTTCACTGGTCAAGGGTAAAGGGTGAAGCGCCTGGGTTCCCGTGCTTCACTACTGTATGGCCTCAAGATGATGTCTAGGCACAGCGGCAAATCCATCGGTGGCAATTCTCTCATATTGTCATTGCGATGGGAAGATTCCTTATTCGCTAGGAAATGTTTTACCGTGGAAGACGGGTCACCACAGAGCTGTCTCTTTTGTGTTGAGACAAACTTTGCTGAATTTTCCTGCCAGCAGTTGTGTGTCCTCCCTTTCTTTTAAGGCCGATGGAGACGCACGAGTGTAAGGAGAACGGTGAATGGTGGCCGTTCGTAAGCCAGGATCATCAGAAACCGCAGAGTAAATATTAGGAACGTAGACGTAGGACACCGGAGAAAACTTCACTCAGGGACTTCAGTGAACTCTCCTTACAATGCTGAGGCCTGACACGCCTAGTGCCTGGGGGCAAGCCGGCTCCTGCCCTAGGTAGTTTTGTTGAGCGTGCCTCCCTCAGGTGGTGCCTTTTCTCCCCCAGCAATATTGCTCCGTGAAATTCTGCCGATGATGAAAACTGTTTGCCATGGCTTTGTCCTTTAACCTCATTGGCCTCATCTTTGAAGTACAAATGCTTTTCTACACGGGTGCTGCCTCCCTGAGCTTTCCTTTGTCTTGGCTCAATCGATGCAGATTCCTGTGCTGAATACGCCATGGACTAGCACAGGTGGGTTCTTGTCAGTATACCGGGCAAACGAAGCAATTTCGATTGTCAAGACCCACCTGGCTTGATCAAGGTTCTTTATTCCAGGGAAAACGATTTTTATCCAAATTCTAGAGGAGCACCAGTGTGCCTCTGGGAGCTACACCCGGGCCTGCTGAACAGCGGCTCCGGAGTTTTCATTTTCTGACTAAAATTCAACACGGAATTTCATGGATCTAAGGAAACCGTCAATTGTGGACGTACCAGATTCTCACATCTTCATTGTCTAATGGAAGCTGAAGTTTCCCAGTCTGATCCGGCTGCCACTTCATTTCTGGCAATGACCATTCAATTGTGGACGTTCAGCCTTCTTCGGAATTCTCTTATACCGGCATGTTCCCGCGCCACATGAAGACCACTCGGTGGAGGTTTATGTGACTCAGGACAACTCTTTATTTCAGGCGTCTAGAACAAAGGGAATTCACAGAGGTTGATGATCACTTATTAAAGTCCCGTTTCTCTATGATGCCCACTGATGACACTTCTACATCTGAGGGCAAAGAGCTCGTGCAGCATGATATTCTCATTTCAGCCAGGCCGCCTGCAGTTCCTTCCTTGCAGAAAAATCTTTCCCAGTGTACTTCTTTAAAATGCTGCAAAATAGTGGGACAGAAGATTTCGGTTTAGCGTTAACTTTAAACGGGCACAGATACAGGCATGTGGGCATGTTTAGAGAAAGTGTTTCACTGGTCTAGGGTAAAGGGTGAAGCGCCTGGGATCCCGTGCTTCACTACTGTATGGCCTCAAGATGATGTCTAGGCACAGCGGCAAATCCATCGGTGGCAATTCTCTCATATTGTCATTGCGATGGGAAGATTCCTTATTCGCTAGGAAATGTTTTACCGTGGAAGACGGGTCATCACAGAGCTGTCTCTTTTGTGTTGAGACAAACTTTGCTGAATTTACCTGCCAGCAGTTGCGTGTCCTCCCTTTCTTTTAAGGCCGATGGAGACGCACGAGTGTAAGGAGAACGGTGAATGGTGGCCGTTCGTAAGCCAGGATCATCAGAAACCGCAGAGTAAATTTTAGGAACGTAGACGTAGGACAGCGGAGAAAACTTCACTCAGGGACTTCAGTGAACTCTCCTTACAATGCTGAGGACTGAAACGCCTAGTTTCTGGGGGCAAGCCGGCTCCTGCCCTAGATAGTTTTGTTGAACGTGCCTCCCTCAGGTGGTGCCTTTTCTCTCCCAGCAATATTGCTCCGTGAAATTCTGCCGATGATGAAAACTGTTTGCCATGGCTTTGTCCTTTCACCTCATTGGCCTCATCTTTGAAGTACAAATGCTTTTCTACACGGGTGCTGCCTCCCTGAGCTTTCCTTTGTCTTGGCTCAATCGATGCAGATTCCTGTGCTGAATACGCCATGGACTAGCACAGGTGGGTTCTTGTCAGTATACCGGGCAAACGCAGCAATTTCGATTGTCAAGACCCACCTGGCTTGATCAAGGTTCTTTATTCCAGTGAAAACGATTTTTATCCAAATTCTAGAGGAGCACCAGTGTGCCTCTGGGAGCTACACCCGGGCCTGCTGAACAGCGGCTCCGGAGTTTTCATTTTCTGACTAAAATTCAACACGGAATTTCATGGATCTAAGGAAACCGTGAATTGTGGACGTACCAGATTCTCACATCTTCATTGTCTAATGGAAGCTGAAGTTTCCCAGTCTGATCCGGCTGCCACTTCATTTCTGGCAATGACCATTCAATTGTGGACGTTCAGCCTTCTTCGGAATTCTCTTATACCGGCATGTTCCCGCGCCACATGAAGACCACTCGGTGGAGGTTTATGTGACTCAGGACAACTCTTTATTTCAGGCGTCTATAACAAAGGGAATTCACAGAGGTTGATGATCACTTATTAAAGTCCCGTTTCTCTATGATGCCCACTGATGACACTTCTACATCTGAGGGCAAAGAGCTCGTGCAGCATGATATTCTCATTTCAGCCAGGCCGCCTGCAGTTCCTTCCTTGCAGAAAAATCTTTCCCAGTGTACTTCTTTAAAATGCTGCAAAATAGTGGGACAGAAGATTTCGGTTTAGCGTTAACTTTAAACGGGCACAGATACAGGCATGTGGGCATGTTTAGAGACAGTGTTTCACTGGTCTAGGGTAAAGGGTGAAGCGCCTGGGATCCCGTGCTTCACTACTGTATGGCCTCAAGATGATGTGTAGGCACAGCGGCAAATCCATCGGTGGCAATTCTCTCATATTGTCATTGCCATGGGAAGATTCCTTATTCGCTAGGAAATGTTTTACCGTGGAAGACGGGTCACCACAGAGCTGTCTCTTTTGTGTTGAGACAAACTTTGCTGAATTTACCTGCCAGCAGTTGCGTGTCCTCCCTTTCTTTTAAGGCCGATGGAGACGCACGAGTGTAAGAAGAACGGTGAATGGTGGCCGTTCGTAAGCCAGGATCATCAGAAACCGCAGAGTAAATTTTAGGAACGTAGACGTAGGACAGCGGAGAAAACTTCACTCAGGGACTTCAGTGAACTCTCCTTTCAATGCTGAGGCCTGACACGCCTAGTGCCTGGGGGCAAGCCGGCTCCTGCCCTAGGTAGTTTTGTTGAGCGTGCCTCCCTCAGGTGGTGCCTTTTCTCTCCCAGCAATATTGCTCCGTGAAATTCTGCCGATGATGAAAACTGTTTGCCATGGCTTTGTCCTTTCACCTCATTGGCCTCATCTTTGAAGTACAAATGCTTTTCTACACGGGTGCTGTTTCCCTGAGCTTTCCTTTGTCTTGGCTCAATCGATGCAGATTCCTGTGCTGAATACGCCATGGACTAGCACAGGTGGGTTCTTGTCAGTATACCGGGCAAACGCAGCAATTTCGATTGTCAAGACCCACCTGGCTTGATCAAGGTTCTTTATTCCAGTGAAAACGATTTTTATCCAAATTCTAGAGGAGCACCAGTGTGCCTCTGGGAGCTACACCCGGGCCTGCTGAACAGCGGCTCCGGAGTTTTCATTTTCTGACTAAAATTCAACACGGAATTTCATGGATCTAAGGAAACCGTGAATTGTGGACGTACCAGATTCTCACATCTTCATTGTCTAATGGAAGCTGAAGTTTCCCAGTCTGATCCGGCTGCCACTTCATTTCTGGCAATGACCATTCAATAGTGGACGTTCAGCCTTCTTCGGAATTCTCTTATACCGGCATGTTCCCGCGCCACATAAAGACCACTCGGTGGAGGTTTATGTGACTCAGGACAACTCTTTATTTCAGGCGTTTAGAACAAAGGGAATTCACAGAGGTTGATGATCACTTATTAAAGTCCCGTTTCTCTATGATGCCCACTGATGACACTTCTACATCTGAGGGCAAAGAGCTCGTGCAGCATGATATTCTCATTTCAGCCAGGCCGCCTGCAGTTCCTTCCTTGCAGAAAAATCTTTCCCAGTGTACTTCTTTAAAATGCTGCAAAATAGTGGGACAGAAGATTTCGGTTTAGCGTTAACTTTAAACGGGCACAGATACAGGCATGTGGGCATGTTTAGAGACAGTGTTTCACTGGTCTAGGGTAAAGGGTGAAGCGCCTGGGATCCCGTGCTTCACTACTGTATGGCCTCAAGATGATGTGTAGGCACAGCGGCAAATCCATCGGTGGCAATTCTCTCATATTGTCATTGCCATGGGAAGATTCCTTATTCGCTAGGAAATGTTTTACCGTGGAAGACGGGTCACCACAGAGCTGTCTCTTTTGTGTTGAGACAAACTTTGCTGAATTTACCTGCCAGCAGTTGCGTGTCCTCCCTTTCTTTTAAGGCCGATGGAGACGCACGAGTGTAAGAAGAAGGGTGAATGGTGGCCGTTCGTAAGCCAGGATCATCAGAAACCGCAGAGTAAATTTTAGGAACGTAGACGTAGGACAGCGGAGAAAACTTCACTCAGGGACTTCAGTGAACTCTCCTTACAATGCTGAGGCCTGACACGCCTAGTGCCTGGGGGCAAGCCGGCTCCTGCCCTAGGTAGTTTTGTTGAGCGTGCCTCCCTCAGGTGGTGCCTTTTCTCTCCCAGCAATATTGCTCCGTGAAATTCTGCCGATGATGAAAACTGTTTGCCATGGCTTTGTCCTTTCACCTCATTGGCCTCATCTTTGAAGTACAAATGCTTTTCTACACGGGTGCTGTTTCCCTGAGCTTTCCTTTGTCTTGGCTCAATCGATGCAGATTCCTGTGCTGAATACGCCATGGACTAGCACAGGTGGGTTCTTGTCAGTATACCGGGCAAACGCAGCAATTTCGATTGTCAAGACCCACCTGGCTTGATCAAGGTTCTTTATTCCAGTGAAAACGATTTTTATCCAAATTCTAGAGGAGCACCAGTGTGCCTCTGGGAGCTACACCCGGGCCTGCTGAACAGCGGCTCCGGAGTTTTCATTTTCTGACTAAAATTCAACACGGAATTTCATGGATCTAAGGAAACCGTGAATTGTGGACGTACCAGATTCTCACATCTTCATTGTCTAATGGAAGCTGAAGTTTCCCAGTCTGATCCGGCTGCCACTTCATTTCTGGCAATGACCATTCAATTGTGGACGTTCAGCCTTCTTCGGAATTCTCTTATACCGGCATGTTCCCGCGCCACATAAAGACCACTCGGTGGAGGTTTATGTGACTCAGGACAACTCTTTATTTCAGGCGTCTAGAACAAAGGGAATTCACAGAGGTTGATGATCACTTATTAAAGTCCCGTTTCTCTATGATGCCCACTGATGACACTTCTACATCTGAGGGCAAAGAGCTCGTGCAGCATGATATTCTCATTTCAGCCAGGCCGCCTGCAGTTCCTTCCTTGCAGAAAAATCTTTCCCAGTGTACTTCTTTAAAATGCTGCAAAATAGTGGGACAGAAGATTTCGGTTTAGCGTTAACTTTAAACGGGCACAGATACAGGCATGTGGGCATGTTTAGAGAAAGTGTTTCACTGGTCTAGGGTAAAGGGTGAAGCGCCTGGGATCCCGTGCTTCACTACTGTATGGCCTCAAGATGATGTCTAGGCACAGCGGCAAATCCATCGGTGGCAATTCTCTCATATTGTCATTGCGATGGGAAGATTCCTTATTCGCTAGGAAATGTTTTACCGTGGAAGACGGGTCATCACAGAGCTGTCTCTTTTGTGTTGAGACAAACTTTGCTGAATTTACCTGCCAGCAGTTGCGTGTCCTCCCTTTCTTTTAAGGCCGATGGAGACGCACGAGTGTAAGGAGAACGGTGAATGGTGGCCGTTCGTAAGCCAGGATCATCAGAAACCGCAGAGTAAATTTTAGGAACGTAGACGTAGGACAGCGGAGAAAACTTCACTCAGGGACTTCAGTGAACTCTCCTTACAATGCTGAGGCCTGAAACGCCTAGTTTCTGGGGGCAAGCCGGCTCCTGCCCTAGATAGTTTTTTTGAACGTGCCTCCCTCAGGTGGTGCCTTTTCTCTCCCAGCAATATTGCTCCGTGAAATTCTGCCGATGATGAAAACTGTTTGCCATGGCTTTGTCCTTTCACCTCATTGGCCTCATCTTTGAAGTACAAATGCTTTTCTACACGGGTGCTGCCTCCCTGAGCTTTCCTTTGTCTTGGCTCAATCGATGCAGATTCCTGTGCTGAATACGCCATGGACTAGCACAGGTGGGTTCTTGTCAGTATACCGGGCAAACGCAGCAATTTCGATTGTCAAGACCCACCTGGCTTGATCAAGGTTCTTTATTCCAGTGAAAACGATTTTTATCCAAATTCTAGAGGAGCACCAGTGTGCCTCTGGGAGCTACACCCGGGCCTGCTGAACAGCGGCTCCGGAGTTTTCATTTTCTGACTAAAATTCAACACGGAATTTCATGGATCTAAGGAAACCGTGAATTGTGGACGTACCAGATTCTCACATCTTCATTGTCTAATGGAAGCTGAAGTTTCCCAGTCTGATCCGGCTGCCACATCATTTCTGGCAATGACCATTCAATTGTGGACGTTCAGCCTTCTTCGGAATTCTCTTATACCGGCATGTTCCCGCGCCACATGAAGACCACTCGGTGGAGGTTTATGTGACTCAGGACAACTCTTTATTTCAGGCGTCTATAACAAAGGGAATTCACAGAGGTTGATGATCACTTATTAAAGTCCCATTTCTCTATGATGCCCACTGATGACACTTCTACATCTGAGGGCAACGAGCTCGTGCAGCATGATATTCTCATTTCAGCCAGGCCGCCTGCAGTTCCTTCCTTGCAGAAAAATCTTTCCCAGTGTACTTCTTTAAAATGCTGCAAAATAGTGGGACAGAAGATTTCGGTTTAGCGTTAACTTTAAACGGGCACAGATACAGGCATGTGGGCATGTTTAGAGACAGTGTTTCACTGGTCTAGGGTAAAGGGTGAAGCGCCTGGGATCCCGTGCTTCACTACTGTATGGCCTCAAGATGATGTGTAGGCACAGCGGCAAATCCATCGGTGGCAATTCTCTCATATTGTCATTGCCATGGGAAGATTCCTTATTCGCTAGGAAATGTTTTACCGTGGAAGACGGGTCACCACAGAGCTGTCTCTTTTGTGTTGAGACAAACTTTGCTGAATTTACCTGCCAGCAGTTGCGTGTCCTCCCTTTCTTTTAAGGCCGATGGAGACGCACGAGTGTAAGAAGAACGGTGAATGGTGGCCGTTCGTAAGCCAGGATCATCAGAAACCGCAGAGTAAATTTTAGGAACGTAGACGTAGGACAGCGGAGAAAACTTCACTCAGGGACTTCAGTGAACTCTCCTTACAATGCTGAGGCCTGACACGCCTAGTGCCTGGGGGCAAGCCGGCTCCTGCCCTAGGTAGTTTTGTTGAGCGTGCCTCCCTCAGGTGGTGCCTTTTCTCTCCCAGCAATATTGCTCCGTGAAATTCTGCCGATGATGAAAACTGTTTGCCATGGCTTTGTCCTTTCACCTCATTGGCCTCATCTTTGAAGTACAAATGCTTTTCTACACGGGTGCTGTTTCCCTGAGCTTTCCTTTGTCTTGGCTCAATCGATGCAGATTCCTGTGCTGAATACGCCATGGACTAGCACAGGTGGGTTCTTGTCAGTATACCGGGCAAACGCAGCAATTTCGATTGTCAAGACCCACCTGGCTTGATCAAGGTTCTTTATTCCAGTGAAAACGATTTTTATCCAAATTCTAGAGGAGCACCAGTGTGCCTCTGGGAGCTAGACCCGGGCCTGCTGAACAGCGGCTCCGGAGTTTTCATTTTCTGACTAAAATTCAACACGGAATTTCATGGATCTAAGGAAACCGTGAATTGTGGACGTACCAGATTCTCACATCTTCATTGTCTAATGGAAGCTGAAGTTTCCCAGTCTGATCCGGCTGCCACTTCATTTCTGGCAATGACCATTCAATTGTGGACGTTCAGCCTTCTTCGGAATTCTCTTATACCGGCATGTTCCCGCGCCACATAAAGACCACTCGGTGGAGGTTTATGTGACTCAGGACAACTCTTTATTTCAGGCGTCTAGAACAAAGGGAATTCACAGAGGTTGATGATCACTTATTAAAGTCCCGTTTCTCTATGATGCCCACTGATGACACTTCTACATCTGAGGGCAAAGAGCTCGTGCAGCATGATATTCTCATTTCAGCCAGGCCGCCTGCAGTTCCTTCCTTGCAGAAAAATCTTTCCCAGTGTACTTCTTTAAAATGCTGCAAAATAGTGGGACAGAAGATTTCGGTTTAGCGTTAACTTTAAACGGGCACAGATACAGGCATGTGGGCATGTTTAGAGAAAGTGTTTCACTGGTCTAGGGTAAAGGGTGAAGCGCCTGGGATCCCGTGCTTCACTACTGTATGGCCTCAAGATGATGTCTAGGCACAGCGGCAAATCCATCGGTGGCAATTCTCTCATATTGTCATTGCGATGGGAAGATTCCTTATTCGCTAGGAAATGTTTTACCGTGGAAGACGGGTCATCACAGAGCTGTCTCTTTTGTGTTGAGACAAACTTTGCTGAATTTACCTGCCAGCAGTTGCGTGTCCTCCCTTTCTTTTAAGGCCGATGGAGACGCACGAGTGTAAGGAGAACGGTGAATGGTGGCCGTTCGTAAGCCAGGATCATCAGAAACCGCAGAGTAAATTTTAGGAACGTAGACGTAGGACAGCGGAGAAAACTTCACTCAGGGACTTCAGTGAACTCTCCTTACAATGCTGAGGCCTGAAACGCCTAGTTTCTGGGGGCAAGCCGGCTCCTGCCCTAGATAGTTTTTTTGAACGTGCCTCCCTCAGGTGGTGCCTTTTCTCTCCCAGCAATATTGCTCCGTGAAATTCTGCCGATGATGAAAACTGTTTGCCATGGCTTTGTCCTTTCACCTCATTGGCCTCATCTTTGAAGTACAAATGCTTTTCTACACGGGTGCTGCCTCCCTGAGCTTTCCTTTGTCTTGGCTCAATCGATGCAGATTCCTGTGCTGAATACGCCATGGACTAGCACAGGTGGGTTCTTGTCAGTATACCGGGCAAACGCAGCAATTTCGATTGTCAAGACCCACCTGGCTTGATCAAGGTTCTTTATTCCAGTGAAAACGATTTTTATCCAAATTCTAGAGGAGCACCAGTGTGCCTCTGGGAGCTACACCCGGGCCTGCTGAACAGCGGCTCCGGAGTTTTCATTTTCTGACTAAAATTCAACACGGAATTTCATGGATCTAAGGAAACCGTGAATTGTGGACGTACCAGATTCTCACATCTTCATTGTCTAATGGAAGCTGAAGTTTCCCAGTCTGATCCGGCTGCCACATCATTTCTGGCAATGACCATTCAATTGTGGACGTTCAGCCTTCTTCGGAATTCTCTTATACCGGCATGTTCCCGCGCCACATGAAGACCACTCGGTGGAGGTTTATGTGACTCAGGACAACTCTTTATTTCAGGCGTCTATAACAAAGGGAATTCACAGAGGTTGATGATCACTTATTAAAGTCCCATTTCTCTATGATGCCCACTGATGACACTTCTACATCTGAGGGCAACGAGCTCGTGCAGCATGATATTCTCATTTCAGCCAGGCCGCCTGCAGTTCCTTCCTTGCAGAAAAATCTTTCCCAGTGTACTTCTTTAAAATGCTGCAAAATAGTGGGACAGAAGATTTCGGTTTAGCGTTAACTTTAAACGGGCACAGATACAGGCATGTGGGCATGTTTAGAGACAGTGTTTCACTGGTCTAGGGTAAAGGGTGAAGCGCCTGGGATCCCGTGCTTCACTACTGTATGGCCTCAAGATGATGTGTAGGCACAGCGGCAAATCCATCGGTGGCAATTCTCTCATATTGTCATTGCCATGGGAAGATTCCTTATTCGCTAGGAAATGTTTTACCGTGGAAGACGGGTCACCACAGAGCTGTCTCTTTTGTGTTGAGACAAACTTTGCTGAATTTACCTGCCAGCAGTTGCGTGTCCTCCCTTTCTTTTAAGGCCGATGGAGACGCACGAGTGTAAGAAGAACGGTGAATGGTGGCCGTTCGTAAGCCAGGATCATCAGAAACCGCAGAGTAAATTTTAGGAACGTAGACGTAGGACAGCGGAGAAAACTTCACTCAGGGACTTCAGTGAACTCTCCTTACAATGCTGAGGCCTGACACGCCTAGTGCCTGGGGGCAAGCCGGCTCCTGCCCTAGGTAGTTTTGTTGAGCGTGCCTCCCTCAGGTGGTGCCTTTTCTCTCCCAGCAATATTGCTCCGTGAAATTCTGCCGATGATGAAAACTGTTTGCCATGGCTTTGTCCTTTCACCTCATTGGCCTCATCTTTGAAGTACAAATGCTTTTCTACACGGGTGCTGTTTCCCTGAGCTTTCCTTTGTCTTGGCTCAATCGATGCAGATTCCTGTGCTGAATACGCCATGGACTAGCACAGGTGGGTTCTTGTCAGTATACCGGGCAAACGCAGCAATTTCGATTGTCAAGACCCACCTGGCTTGATCAAGGTTCTTTATTCCAGTGAAAACGATTTTTATCCAAATTCTAGAGGAGCACCAGTGTGCCTCTGGGAGCTAGACCCGGGCCTGCTGAACAGCGGCTCCGGAGTTTTCATTTTCTGACTAAAATTCAACACGGAATTTCATGGATCTAAGGAAACCGTGAATTGTGGACGTACCAGATTCTCACATCTTCATTGTCTAATGGAAGCTGAAGTTTCCCAGTCTGATCCGGCTGCCACTTCATTTCTGGCAATGACCATTCAATTGTGGACGTTCAGCCTTCTTCGGAATTCTCTTATACCGGCATGTTCCCGCGCCACATAAAGACCACTCGGTGGAGGTTTATGTGACTCAGGACAACTCTTTATTTCAGGCGTCTAGAACAAAGGGAATTCACAGAGGTTGATGATCACTTATTAAAGTCCCGTTTCTCTATGATGCCCACTGATGACACTTCTACATCTGAGGGCAAAGAGCTCGTGCAGCATGATATTCTCATTTCAGCCAGGCCGCCTGCAGTTCCTTCCTTGCAGAAAAATCTTTCCCAGTGTACTTCTTTAAAATGCTGCAAAATAGTGGGACAGAAGATTTCGGTTTAGCGTTAACTTTAAACGGGCACAGATACAGGCATGTGGGCATGTTTAGAGAAAGTGTTTCACTGGTCTAGGGTAAAGGGTGAAGCGCCTGGGATCCCGTGCTTCACTACTGTATGGCCTCAAGATGATGTCTAGGCACAGCGGCAAATCCATCGGTGGCAATTCTCTCATATTGTCATTGCGATGGGAAGATTCCTTATTCGCTAGGAAATGTTTTACCGTGGAAGACGGGTCATCACAGAGCTGTCTCTTTTGTGTTGAGACAAACTTTGCTGAATTTACCTGCCAGCAGTTGCGTGTCCTCCCTTTCTTTTAAGGCCGATGGAGACGCACGAGTGTAAGGAGAACGGTGAATGGTGGCCGTTCGTAAGCCAGGATCATCAGAAACCGCAGAGTAAATTTTAGGAACGTAGACGTAGGACAGCGGAGAAAACTTCACTCAGGGACTTCAGTGAACTCTCCTTACAATGCTGAGGCCTGAAACGCCTAGTTTCTGGGGGCAAGCCGGCTCCTGCCCTAGATAGTTTTTTTGAACGTGCCTCCCTCAGGTGGTGCCTTTTCTCTCCCAGCAATATTGCTCCGTGAAATTCTGCCGATGATGAAAACTGTTTGCCATGGCTTTGTCCTTTCACCTCATTGGCCTCATCTTTGAAGTACAAATGCTTTTCTACACGGGTGCTGCCTCCCTGAGCTTTCCTTTGTCTTGGCTCAATCGATGCAGATTCCTGTGCTGAATACGCCATGGACTAGCACAGGTGGGTTCTTGTCAGTATACCGGGCAAACGCAGCAATTTCGATTGTCAAGACCCACCTGGCTTGATCAAGGTTCTTTATTCCAGTGAAAACGATTTTTATCCAAATTCTAGAGGAGCACCAGTGTGCCTCTGGGAGCTACACCCGGGCCTGCTGAACAGCGGCTCCGGAGTTTTCATTTTCTGACTAAAATTCAACACGGAATTTCATGGATCTAAGGAAACCGTGAATTGTGGACGTACCAGATTCTCACATCTTCATTGTCTAATGGAAGCTGAAGTTTCCCAGTCTGATCCGGCTGCCACTTCATTTCTGGCAATGACCATTCAATTGTGGACGTTCAGCCTTCTTCGGAATTCTCTTATACCGGCATGTTCCCGCGCCACATGAAGACCACTCGGTGGAGGTTTATGTGACTCAGGACAACTCTTTATTTCAGGCGTCTATAACAAAGGGAATTCACAGAGGTTGATGATCACTTATTAAAGTCCCGTTTCTCTATGATGCCCACTGATGACACTTCTACATCTGAGGGCAAAGAGCTCGTGCAGCATGATATTCTCATTTCAGCCAGGCCGCCTGCAGTTCCTTCCTTGCAGAAAAATCTTTCCCAGTGTACTTCTTTAAAATGCTGCAAAATAGTGGGACAGAAGATTTCGGTTTAGCGTTAACTTTAAACGGGCACAGATACAGGCATGTGGGCATGTTTAGAGACAGTGTTTCACTGGTCTAGGGTAAAGGGTGAAGCGCCTGGGATCCCGTGCTTCACTACTGTATGGCCTCAAGATGATGTGTAGGCACAGCGGCAAATCCATCGGTGGCAATTCTCTCATATTGTCATTGCCATGGGAAGATTCCTTATTCGCTAGGAAATGTTTTACCGTGGAAGACGGGTCACCACAGAGCTGTCTCTTTTGTGTTGAGACAAACTTTGCTGAATTTACCTGCCAGCAGTTGCGTGTCCTCCCTTTCTTTTAAGGCCGATGGAGACGCACGAGTGTAAGAAGAACGGTGAATGGTGGCCGTTCGTAAGCCAGGATCATCAGAAACCGCAGAGTAAATTTTAGGAACGTAGACGTAGGACAGCGGAGAAAACTTCACTCAGGGACTTCAGTGAACTCTCCTTTCAATGCTGAGGCCTGACACGCCTAGTGCCTGGGGGCAAGCCGGCTCCTGCCCTAGGTAGTTTTGTTGAGCGTGCCTCCCTCAGGTGGTGCCTTTTCTCTCCCAGCAATATTGCTCCGTGAAATTCTGCCGATGATGAAAACTGTTTGCCATGGCTTTGTCCTTTCACCTCATTGGCCTCATCTTTGAAGTACAAATGCTTTTCTACACGGGTGCTGTTTCCCTGAGCTTTCCTTTGTCTTGGCTCAATCGATGCAGATTCCTGTGCTGAATACGCCATGGACTAGCACAGGTGGGTTCTTGTCAGTATACCGGGCAAACGCAGCAATTTCGATTGTCAAGACCCACCTGGCTTGATCAAGGTTCTTTATTCCAGTGAAAACGATTTTTATCCAAATTCTAGAGGAGCACCAGTGTGCCTCTGGGAGCTACACCCGGGCCTGCTGAACAGCGGCTCCGGAGTTTTCATTTTCTGACTAAAATTCAACACGGAATTTCATGGATCTAAGGAAACCGTGAAATGTGGACGTACCAGATTCTCACATCTTCATTGTCTAATGGAAGCTGAAGTTTCCCAGTCTGATCCGGCTGCCACTTCATTTCTGGCAATGACCATTCAATAGTGGACGTTCAGCCTTCTTCGGAATTCTCTTATACCGGCATGTTCCCGCGCCACATAAAGACCACTCGGTGGAGGTTTATGTGACTCAGGACAACTCTTTATTTCAGGCGTTTAGAACAAAGGGAATTCACAGAGGTTGATGATCACTTATTAAAGTCCCGTTTCTCTATGATGCCCACTGATGACACTTCTACATCTGAGGGCAAAGAGCTCGTGCAGCATGATATTCTCATTTCAGCCAGGCCGCCTGCAGTTCCTTCCTTGCAGAAAAATCTTTCCCAGTGTACTTCTTTAAAATGCTGCAAAATAGTGGGACAGAAGATTTCGGTTTAGCGTTAACTTTAAACGGGCACAGATACAGGCATGTGGGCATGTTTAGAGACAGTGTTTCACTGGTCTAGGGTAAAGGGTGAAGCGCCTGGGATCCCGTGCTTCACTACTGTATGGCCTCAAGATGATGTCTAGGCACAGCGGCAAATCCATCGGTGGCAATTCTCTCATATTGTCATTGCCATGGGAAGATTCCTTATTCGCTAGGAAATGTTTTACCGTGGAAGACGGGTCACCACAGAGCTGTCTCTTTTGTGTTGAGACAAACTTTGCTGAATTTACCTGCCAGCAGTTGCGTGTCCTCCCTTTCTTTTAAGGCCGATGGAGACGCACGAGTGTAAGAAGAACGGTGAATGGTGGCCGTTCGTAAGCCAGGATCATCAGAAACCGCAGAGTAAATTTTAGGAACGTAGACGTAGGACAGCGGAGAAAACTTCACTCAGGGACTTCAGTGAACTCTCCTTACAATGCTGAGGCCTGACACGCCTAGTGCCTGGGGGCAAGCCGGCTCCTGCCCTAGGTAGTTTTGTTGAGCGTGCCTCCCTCAGGTGGTGCCTTTTCTCTCCCAGCAATATTGCTCCGTGAAATTCTGCCGATGATGAAAACTGTTTGCCATGGCTTTGTCCTTTCACCTCATTGGCCTCATCTTTGAAGTACAAATGCTTTTCTACACGGGTGCTGTTTCCCTGAGCTTTCCTTTGTCTTGGCTCAATCGATGCAGATTCCTGTGCTGAATACGCCATGGACTAGCACAGGTGGGTTCTTGTCAGTATACCGGGCAAACGCAGCAATTTCGATTGTCAAGACCCACCTGGCTTGATCAAGGTTCTTTATTCCAGTGAAAACGATTTTTATCCAAATTCTAGAGGAGCACCAGTGTGCCTCTGGGAGCTAGACCCGGGCCTGCTGAACAGCGGCTCCGGAGTTTTCATTTTCTGACTAAAATTCAACACGGAATTTCATGGATCTAAGGAAACCGTGAATTGTGGACGTACCAGATTCTCACATCTTCATTGTCTAATGGAAGCTGAAGTTTCCCAGTCTGATCCGGCTGCCACTTCATTTCTGGCAATGACCATTCAATTGTGGACGTTCAGCCTTCTTCGGAATTCTCTTATACCGGCATGTTCCCGCGCCACATGAAGACCACTCGGTGGAGGTTTATGTGACTCAGGACAACTCTTTATTTCAGGCGTCTAGAACAAAGGGAATTCACAGAGGTTGATGATCACTTATTAAAGTCCCGTTTCTCTATGATGCCCACTGATGACACTTCTACATCTGAGGGCAAAGAGCTCGTGCAGCATGATATTCTCATTTCAGCCAGGCCGCCTGCAGTTCCTTCCTTGCAGAAAAATCTTTCCCAGTGTACTTCTTTAAAATGCTGCAAAATAGTGGGACAGAAGATTTCGGTTTAGCGTTAAATTTAAACGGGCACAGATACAGGCATGTGGGCATGTTTAGAGACAGTGTTTCACTGGTCTAGGGTAAAGGGTGAAGCGCCTGGGATCCCGTGCTTCACTACTGTATGGCCTCAAGATGATGTCTAGGCACAGCGGCAAATCCATCGGTGGCAATTCTCTCATATTGTCATTGCCATGGGAAGATTCCTTATTCGCTAGGAAATGTTTTACCGTGGAAGACGGGTCACCACAGAGCTGTCTCTTTTGTGTTGAGACAAACTTTGCTGAATTTACCTGCCAGCAGTTGCGTGTCCTCCCTTTCTTTTAAGGCCGATGGAGACGCACGAGTGTAAGAAGAACGGTGAATGGTGGCCGTTCGTAAGCCAGGATCATCAGAAACCGCAGAGTAAATTTTAGGAACGTAGACGTAGGACAGCGGAGAAAACTTCACTCAGGGACTTCAGTGAACTCTCCTTACAATGCTGAGGCCTGACACGCCTAGTGCCTGGGGGCAAGCCGGCTCCTGCCCTAGGTAGTTTTGTTGAGCGTGCCTCCCTCAGGTGGTGCCTTTTCTCTCCCAGCAATATTGCTCCGTGAAATTCTGCCGATGATGAAAACTGTTTGCCATGGCTTTGTCCTTTCACCTCATTGGCCTCATCTTTGAAGTACAAATGCTTTTCTACACGGGTGCTGTTTCCCTGAGCTTTCCTTTGTCTTGGCTCAATCGATGCAGATTCCTGTGCTGAATACGCCATGGACTAGCACAGGTGGGTTCTTGTCAGTATACCGGGCAAACGCAGCAATTTCGATTGTCAAGACCCACCTGGCTTGATCAAGGTTCTTTATTCCAGTGAAAACGATTTTTATCCAAATTCTAGAGGAGCACCAGTGTGCCTCTGGGAGCTAGACCCGGGCCTGCTGAACAGCGGCTCCGGAGTTTTCATTTTCTGACTAAAATTCAACACGGAATTTCATGGATCTAAGGAAACCGTGAATTGTGGACGTACCAGATTCTCACATCTTCATTGTCTAATGGAAGCTGAAGTTTCCCAGTCTGATCCGGCTGCCACTTCATTTCTGGCAATGACCATTCAATTGTGGACGTTCAGCCTTCTTCGGAATTCTCTTATACCGGCATGTTCCCGCGCCACATGAAGACCACTCGGTGGAGGTTTATGTGACTCAGGACAACTCTTTATTTCAGGCGTCTAGAACAAAGGGAATTCACAGAGGTTGATGATCACTTATTAAAGTCCCGTTTCTCTATGATGCCCACTGATGACACTTCTACATCTGAGGGCAAAGAGCTCGTGCAGCATGATATTCTCATTTCAGCCAGGCCGCCTGCAGTTCCTTCCTTGCAGAAAAATCTTTCCCAGTGTACTTCTTTAAAATGCTGCAAAATAGTGGGACAGAAGATTTCGGTTTAGCGTTAAATTTAAACGGGCACAGATACAGGCATGTGGGCATGTTTAGAGACAGTGTTTCACTGGTCTAGGGTAAAGGGTGAAGCGCCTGGGATCCCGTGCTTCACTACTGTATGGCCTCAAGATGATGTATAGGCACAGCGGCAAATCCATCGGTGGCAATTCTCTCATATTGTCATTGCGATGGGAAGATTCCTTATTCGCTAGGAAATGTTTTACCGTGGAAGACGGGTCATCACAGAGCTGTCTCTTTTGTGTTGAGACAAACTTTGCTGAATTTACCTGCCAGCAGTTGCGTGTCCTCCCTTTCTTTTAAGGCCGATGGAGACGCACGAGTGTAAGGAGAACGGTGAATGGTGGCCGTTCGTAAGCCAGGATCATCAGAAACCGCAGAGTAAATTTTAGGAACGTAGACGTAGGACAGCGGAGAAAACTTCACTCAGGGACTTCAGTGAACTCTCCTTACAATGCTGAGGGCTGACACGCCTAGTTTCTGGGGGCAAGCCGGCTCCTGCCCTAGGTAGTTTTGTTGAGCGTGCCTCCCTCAGGTGGTGCCTTTTCTCTCCCAGCAATATTGCTCCGTGAAATTCTGCCGATGATGAAAACTGTTTGCCATGGCTTTGTCCTTTCACCTCATTGGCCTCATCTTTGAAGTACAAATGCTTTTCTACACGGGTGCTGTTTCCCTGAGCTTTCCTTTGTCTTGGCTCAATCGATGCAGATTCCTGTGCTGAATACGCCATGGACTAGCACAGGTGGGTTCTTGTCAGTATACCGGGCAAACGCAGCAATTTCGATTGTCAAGACCCACCTGGCTTGATCAAGGTTCTTTATTCCAGTGAAAACGATTTTTATCCAAATTCTAGAGGAGCACCAGTGTGCCTCTGGGAGCTAGACCCGGGCCTGCTGAACAGCGGCTCCGGAGTTTTCATTTTCTGACTAAAATTCAACACGGAATTTCATGGATCTAAGGAAACCGTGAATTGTGGACGTACCAGATTCTCACATCTTCATTGTCTAATGGAAGCTGAAGTTTCCCAGTCTGATCCGGCTGCCACTTCATTTCTGGCAATGACCATTCAATTGTGGACGTTCAGCCTTCTTCGGAATTCTCTTATACCGGCATGTTCCCGCGCCACATGAAGACCACTCGGTGGAGGTTTATGTGACTCAGGACAACTCTTTATTTCAGGCGTCTAGAACAAAGGGAATTCACAGAGGTTGATGATCACTTATTAAAGTCCCGTTTCTCTATGATGCCCACTGATGACACTTCTACATCTGAGGGCAAAGAGCTCGTGCAGCATGATATTCTCATTTCAGCCAGGCCGCCTGCAGTTCCTTCCTTGCCGAAAAATCTTTCCCAGTGTACTTCTTTAAAATGCTGCAAAATAGTGGGACAGAAGATTTCGGTTTAGCGTTAACTTTAAACGGGCATAGATACAGGCATGTGGGTAAGTTTAGAGACAGTGTTTCACTGGTCTAGGGTAAAGGGTGAAGCGCCTGGGTTCCCGTGCTTCACTACTGTATGGCCTCAAGATGATGTGTAGGCACAGCGGCAAATCCATCGGTGGCAATTCTCTCATATTGTCATTGCGATGTGAAGATTCCTTATTAGCTATGAAATGTTTTACCGTGGAAGACGGGTCACCACAGAGCTGTCTCTTTTGTGTTGAGACAAACTTTGCTGAATTTACCTGCCATCAGTGGCGTGTCCTCCCTTTCTTTTAAGGCCGATGGAGACGCACGAGTGTAAGGAGAACGGTGAATGGTGGCCGTTCGTAAGCCAGGATCATCAGAAACCGCAGAGTAAATTTTAGGAACGTAGACGTAGGACAGCGGAGAAAACTTCACTCAGGGACTTCAGTGAACTCTCCTTACAATGCTGAGGCCTGACATGCCTCGTGCCTGGGGGCAACCCGGCTCCTGCCCTAGGTAGTTTTGTTGAGCGTGCCTCCCTCAGGTGGTGCCTTTTCTCTCCCAGCAATATTGCTACGTGAAATTCTGCCGATGATCAAAACTGTTTGCCATGGCTTTGTCCTTTCACCTCATTGGCCTCATCTTTGAAGTACAAATGCTTTTCTACACGGGTGCTGCGTCCCTGAGCTTTCCTTTGTCTTGGCTCAATCGATGCAGATTCCTGTGCTGAATACGCCATGGACTAGCACAGGTGGGTTCTTGTCAGTATACCGGGCAAACGCAGCAATTTCGATTGTCAAGACCCACCTGGCTTGATCAAGGTTCTTTATTCCAGTGAAAACGATTTTTATCCAAATTCTAGAGGAGCACCAGTGTGCCTCTGGGAGCTAGACCCGGGCCTGCTGAACAGCGGCTCCGGAGTTTTCATTTTCTGACTAAAATTCAACACGGAATTTCATGGATCTAAGGAAACCGTGAATTGTGGACGTACCAGATTCTCACATCTTCATTGTCTAATGGAAGCTGAAGTTTCCCAGTCTGATCCGGCTGCCACTTCATTTCTGGCAATGACCATTCAATTGTGGACGTTCAGCCTTCTTCGGAATTCTCTTATACCGGCATGTTCCCGCGCCACATAAAGACCACTCGGTGGAGGTTTATGTGACTCAGGACAACTCTTTATTTCAGGCGTCTAGAACAAAGGGAATTCACAGAGGTTGATGATCACTTATTAAAGTCCCGTTTCTCTATGATGCCCACTGATGACACTTCTACATCTGAGGGCAAAGAGCTCGTGCAGCATGATATTCTCATTTCAGCCAGGCCGCCTGCAGTTCCTTCCTTGCAGAAAAATCTTTCCCAGTGTACTTCTTTAAAATGCTGCAAAATAGTGGGACAGAAGATTTCGGTTTAGCGTTAACTTTAAACGGGCACAGATACAGGCATGTGGGCATGTTTAGAGACAGTGTTTCACTGGTCAAGGGTAAAGGGTGAAGCGCCTGGGTTCCCGTGCTTCACTACTGTATGGCCTCAAGATGATGTCTAGGCACAGCGGCAAATCCATCGGTGGCAATTCTCTCATATTGTCATTGCGATGGGAAGATTCCTTATTCGCTAGGAAATGTTTTACCGTGGAAGACGGGTCACCACAGAGCTGTCTCTTTTGTGTTGAGACAAACTTTGCTGAATTTTCCTGCCAGCAGTTGTGTGTCCTCCCTTTCTTTTAAGGCCGATGGAGACGCACGAGTGTAAGGAGAACGGTGAATGGTGGCCGTTCGTAAGCCAGGATCATCAGAAACCGCAGAGTAAATATTAGGAACGTAGACGTAGGACACCGGAGAAAACTTCACTCAGGGACTTCAGTGAACTCTCCTTACAATGCTGAGGCCTGACACGCCTAGTGCCTGGGGGCAAGCCGGCTCCTGCCCTAGGTAGTTTTGTTGAGCGTGCCTCCCTCAGGTGGTGCCTTTTCTCCCCCAGCAATATTGCTCCGTGAAATTCTGCCGATGATGAAAACTGTTTGCCATGGCTTTGTCCTTTAACCTCATTGGCCTCATCTTTGAAGTACAAATGCTTTTCTACACGGGTGCTGCCTCCCTGAGCTTTCCTTTGTCTTGGCTCAATCGATGCAGATTCCTGTGCTGAATACGCCATGGACTAGCACAGGTGGGTTCTTGTCAGTATACCGGGCAAACGAAGCAATTTCGATTGTCAAGACCCACCTGGCTTGATCAAGGTTCTTTATTCCAGGGAAAACGATTTTTATCCAAATTCTAGAGGAGCACCAGTGTGCCTCTGGGAGCTACACCCGGGCCTGCTGAACAGCGGCTCCGGAGTTTTCATTTTCTGACTAAAATTCAACACGGAATTTCATGGATCTAAGGAAACCGTCAATTGTGGACGTACCAGATTCTCACATCTTCATTGTCTAATGGAAGCTGAAGTTTCCCAGTCTGATCCGGCTGCCACTTCATTTCTGGCAATGACCATTCAATTGTGGACGTTCAGCCTTCTTCGGAATTCTCTTATACCGGCATGTTCCCGCGCCACATGAAGACCACTCGGTGGAGGTTTATGTGACTCAGGACAACTCTTTATTTCAGGCGTCTAGAACAAAGGGAATTCACAGAGGTTGATGATCACTTATTAAAGTCCCGTTTCTCTATGATGCCCACTGATGACACTTCTACATCTGAGGGCAAAGAGCTCGTGCAGCATGATATTCTCATTTCAGCCAGGCCGCCTGCAGTTCCTTCCTTGCAGAAAAATCTTTCCCAGTGTACTTCTTTAAAATGCTGCAAAATAGTGGGACAGAAGATTTCGGTTTAGCGTTAACTTTAAACGGGCACAGATACAGGCATGTGGGCATGTTTAGAGAAAGTGTTTCACTGGTCTAGGGTAAAGGGTGAAGCGCCTGGGATCCCGTGCTTCACTACTGTATGGCCTCAAGATGATGTCTAGGCACAGCGGCAAATCCATCGGTGGCAATTCTCTCATATTGTCATTGCGATGGGAAGATTCCTTATTCGCTAGGAAATGTTTTACCGTGGAAGACGGGTCATCACAGAGCTGTCTCTTTTGTGTTGAGACAAACTTTGCTGAATTTACCTGCCAGCAGTTGCGTGTCCTCCCTTTCTTTTAAGGCCGATGGAGACGCACGAGTGTAAGGAGAACGGTGAATGGTGGCCGTTCGTAAGCCAGGATCATCAGAAACCGCAGAGTAAATTTTAGGAACGTAGACGTAGGACAGCGGAGAAAACTTCACTCAGGGACTTCAGTGAACTCTCCTTACAATGCTGAGGCCTGAAACGCCTAGTTTCTGGGGGCAAGCCGGCTCCTGCCCTAGATAGTTTTGTTGAACGTGCCTCCCTCAGGTGGTGCCTTTTCTCTCCCAGCAATATTGCTCCGTGAAATTCTGCCGATGATGAAAACTGTTTGCCATGGCTTTGTCCTTTCACCTCATTGGCCTCATCTTTGAAGTACAAATGCTTTTCTACACGGGTGCTGCCTCCCTGAGCTTTCCTTTGTCTTGGCTCAATCGATGCAGATTCCTGTGCTGAATACGCCATGGACTAGCACAGGTGGGTTCTTGTCAGTATACCGGGCAAACGCAGCAATTTCGATTGTCAAGACCCACCTGGCTTGATCAAGGTTCTTTATTCCAGTGAAAACGATTTTTATCCAAATTCTAGAGGAGCACCAGTGTGCCTCTGGGAGCTACACCCGGGCCTGCTGAACAGCGGCTCCGGAGTTTTCATTTTCTGACTAAAATTCAACACGGAATTTCATGGATCTAAGGAAACCGTGAATTGTGGACGTACCAGATTCTCACATCTTCATTGTCTAATGGAAGCTGAAGTTTCCCAGTCTGATCCGGCTGCCACTTCATTTCTGGCAATGACCATTCAATTGTGGACGTTCAGCCTTCTTCGGAATTCTCTTATACCGGCATGTTCCCGCGCCACATGAAGACCACTCGGTGGAGGTTTATGTGACTCAGGACAACTCTTTATTTCAGGCGTCTATAACAAAGGGAATTCACAGAGGTTGATGATCACTTATTAAAGTCCCGTTTCTCTATGATGCCCACTGATGACACTTCTACATCTGAGGGCAAAGAGCTCGTGCAGCATGATATTCTCATTTCAGCCAGGCCGCCTGCAGTTCCTTCCTTGCAGAAAAATCTTTCCCAGTGTACTTCTTTAAAATGCTGCAAAATAGTGGGACAGAAGATTTCGGTTTAGCGTTAACTTTAAACGGGCACAGATACAGGCATGTGGGCATGTTTAGAGACAGTGTTTCACTGGTCTAGGGTAAAGGGTGAAGCGCCTGGGATCCCGTGCTTCACTACTGTATGGCCTCAAGATGATGTGTAGGCACAGCGGCAAATCCATCGGTGGCAATTCTCTCATATTGTCATTGCCATGGGAAGATTCCTTATTCGCTAGGAAATGTTTTACCGTGGAAGACGGGTCACCACAGAGCTGTCTCTTTTGTGTTGAGACAAACTTTGCTGAATTTACCTGCCAGCAGTTGCGTGTCCTCCCTTTCTTTTAAGGCCGATGGAGACGCACGAGTGTAAGAAGAACGGTGAATGGTGGCCGTTCGTAAGCCAGGATCATCAGAAACCGCAGAGTAAATTTTAGGAACGTAGACGTAGGACAGCGGAGAAAACTTCACTCAGGGACTTCAGTGAACTCTCCTTTCAATGCTGAGGCCTGACACGCCTAGTGCCTGGGGGCAAGCCGGCTCCTGCCCTAGGTAGTTTTGTTGAGCGTGCCTCCCTCAGGTGGTGCCTTTTCTCTCCCAGCAATATTGCTCCGTGAAATTCTGCCGATGATGAAAACTGTTTGCCATGGCTTTGTCCTTTCACCTCATTGGCCTCATCTTTGAAGTACAAATGCTTTTCTACACGGGTGCTGTTTCCCTGAGCTTTCCTTTGTCTTGGCTCAATCGATGCAGATTCCTGTGCTGAATACGCCATGGACTAGCACAGGTGGGTTCTTGTCAGTATACCGGGCAAACGCAGCAATTTCGATTGTCAAGACCCACCTGGCTTGATCAAGGTTCTTTATTCCAGTGAAAACGATTTTTATCCAAATTCTAGAGGAGCACCAGTGTGCCTCTGGGAGCTACACCCGGGCCTGCTGAACAGCGGCTCCGGAGTTTTCATTTTCTGACTAAAATTCAACACGGAATTTCATGGATCTAAGGAAACCGTGAATTGTGGACGTACCAGATTCTCACATCTTCATTGTCTAATGGAAGCTGAAGTTTCCCAGTCTGATCCGGCTGCCACTTCATTTCTGGCAATGACCATTCAATAGTGGACGTTCAGCCTTCTTCGGAATTCTCTTATACCGGCATGTTCCCGCGCCACATAAAGACCACTCGGTGGAGGTTTATGTGACTCAGGACAACTCTTTATTTCAGGCGTTTAGAACAAAGGGAATTCACAGAGGTTGATGATCACTTATTAAAGTCCCGTTTCTCTATGATGCCCACTGATGACACTTCTACATCTGAGGGCAAAGAGCTCGTGCAGCATGATATTCTCATTTCAGCCAGGCCGCCTGCAGTTCCTTCCTTGCAGAAAAATCTTTCCCAGTGTACTTCTTTAAAATGCTGCAAAATAGTGGGACAGAAGATTTCGGTTTAGCGTTAACTTTAAACGGGCACAGATACAGGCATGTGGGCATGTTTAGAGACAGTGTTTCACTGGTCTAGGGTAAAGGGTGAAGCGCCTGGGATCCCGTGCTTCACTACTGTATGGCCTCAAGATGATGTGTAGGCACAGCGGCAAATCCATCGGTGGCAATTCTCTCATATTGTCATTGCCATGGGAAGATTCCTTATTCGCTAGGAAATGTTTTACCGTGGAAGACGGGTCACCACAGAGCTGTCTCTTTTGTGTTGAGACAAACTTTGCTGAATTTACCTGCCAGCAGTTGCGTGTCCTCCCTTTCTTTTAAGGCCGATGGAGACGCACGAGTGTAAGAAGAAGGGTGAATGGTGGCCGTTCGTAAGCCAGGATCATCAGAAACCGCAGAGTAAATTTTAGGAACGTAGACGTAGGACAGCGGAGAAAACTTCACTCAGGGACTTCAGTGAACTCTCCTTACAATGCTGAGGCCTGACACGCCTAGTGCCTGGGGGCAAGCCGGCTCCTGCCCTAGGTAGTTTTGTTGAGCGTGCCTCCCTCAGGTGGTGCCTTTTCTCTCCCAGCAATATTGCTCCGTGAAATTCTGCCGATGATGAAAACTGTTTGCCATGGCTTTGTCCTTTCACCTCATTGGCCTCATCTTTGAAGTACAAATGCTTTTCTACACGGGTGCTGTTTCCCTGAGCTTTCCTTTGTCTTGGCTCAATCGATGCAGATTCCTGTGCTGAATACGCCATGGACTAGCACAGGTGGGTTCTTGTCAGTATACCGGGCAAACGCAGCAATTTCGATTGTCAAGACCCACCTGGCTTGATCAAGGTTCTTTATTCCAGTGAAAACGATTTTTATCCAAATTCTAGAGGAGCACCAGTGTGCCTCTGGGAGCTACACCCGGGCCTGCTGAACAGCGGCTCCGGAGTTTTCATTTTCTGACTAAAATTCAACACGGAATTTCATGGATCTAAGGAAACCGTGAATTGTGGACGTACCAGATTCTCACATCTTCATTGTCTAATGGAAGCTGAAGTTTCCCAGTCTGATCCGGCTGCCACTTCATTTCTGGCAATGACCATTCAATTGTGGACGTTCAGCCTTCTTCGGAATTCTCTTATACCGGCATGTTCCCGCGCCACATAAAGACCACTCGGTGGAGGTTTATGTGACTCAGGACAACTCTTTATTTCAGGCGTCTAGAACAAAGGGAATTCACAGAGGTTGATGATCACTTATTAAAGTCCCGTTTCTCTATGATGCCCACTGATGACACTTCTACATCTGAGGGCAAAGAGCTCGTGCAGCATGATATTCTCATTTCAGCCAGGCCGCCTGCAGTTCCTTCCTTGCAGAAAAATCTTTCCCAGTGTACTTCTTTAAAATGCTGCAAAATAGTGGGACAGAAGATTTCGGTTTAGCGTTAACTTTAAACGGGCACAGATACAGGCATGTGGGCATGTTTAGAGAAAGTGTTTCACTGGTCTAGGGTAAAGGGTGAAGCGCCTGGGATCCCGTGCTTCACTACTGTATGGCCTCAAGATGATGTCTAGGCACAGCGGCAAATCCATCGGTGGCAATTCTCTCATATTGTCATTGCGATGGGAAGATTCCTTATTCGCTAGGAAATGTTTTACCGTGGAAGACGGGTCATCACAGAGCTGTCTCTTTTGTGTTGAGACAAACTTTGCTGAATTTACCTGCCAGCAGTTGCGTGTCCTCCCTTTCTTTTAAGGCCGATGGAGACGCACGAGTGTAAGGAGAACGGTGAATGGTGGCCGTTCGTAAGCCAGGATCATCAGAAACCGCAGAGTAAATTTTAGGAACGTAGACGTAGGACAGCGGAGAAAACTTCACTCAGGGACTTCAGTGAACTCTCCTTACAATGCTGAGGCCTGAAACGCCTAGTTTCTGGGGGCAAGCCGGCTCCTGCCCTAGATAGTTTTTTTGAACGTGCCTCCCTCAGGTGGTGCCTTTTCTCTCCCAGCAATATTGCTCCGTGAAATTCTGCCGATGATGAAAACTGTTTGCCATGGCTTTGTCCTTTCACCTCATTGGCCTCATCTTTGAAGTACAAATGCTTTTCTACACGGGTGCTGCCTCCCTGAGCTTTCCTTTGTCTTGGCTCAATCGATGCAGATTCCTGTGCTGAATACGCCATGGACTAGCACAGGTGGGTTCTTGTCAGTATACCGGGCAAACGCAGCAATTTCGATTGTCAAGACCCACCTGGCTTGATCAAGGTTCTTTATTCCAGTGAAAACGATTTTTATCCAAATTCTAGAGGAGCACCAGTGTGCCTCTGGGAGCTACACCCGGGCCTGCTGAACAGCGGCTCCGGAGTTTTCATTTTCTGACTAAAATTCAACACGGAATTTCATGGATCTAAGGAAACCGTGAATTGTGGACGTACCAGATTCTCACATCTTCATTGTCTAATGGAAGCTGAAGTTTCCCAGTCTGATCCGGCTGCCACTTCATTTCTGGCAATGACCATTCAATTGTGGACGTTCAGCCTTCTTCGGAATTCTCTTATACCGGCATGTTCCCGCGCCACATGAAGACCACTCGGTGGAGGTTTATGTGACTCAGGACAACTCTTTATTTCAGGCGTCTATAACAAAGGGAATTCACAGAGGTTGATGATCACTTATTAAAGTCCCATTTCTCTATGATGCCCACTGATGACACTTCTACATCTGAGGGCAACGAGCTCGTGCAGCATGATATTCTCATTTCAGCCAGGCCGCCTGCAGTTCCTTCCTTGCAGAAAAATCTTTCCCAGTGTACTTCTTTAAAATGCTGCAAAATAGTGGGACAGAAGATTTCGGTTTAGCGTTAACTTTAAACGGGCACAGATACAGGCATGTGGGCATGTTTAGAGACAGTGTTTCACTGGTCTAGGGTAAAGGGTGAAGCGCCTGGGATCCCGTGCTTCACTACTGTATGGCCTCAAGATGATGTGTAGGCACAGCGGCAAATCCATCGGTGGCAATTCTCTCATATTGTCATTGCCATGGGAAGATTCCTTATTCGCTAGGAAATGTTTTACCGTGGAAGACGGGTCACCACAGAGCTGTCTCTTTTGTGTTGAGACAAACTTTGCTGAATTTACCTGCCAGCAGTTGCGTGTCCTCCCTTTCTTTTAAGGCCGATGGAGACGCACGAGTGTAAGAAGAACGGTGAATGGTGGCCGTTCGTAAGCCAGGATCATCAGAAACCGCAGAGTAAATTTTAGGAACGTAGACGTAGGACAGCGGAGAAAACTTCACTCAGGGACTTCAGTGAACTCTCCTTTCAATGCTGAGGCCTGACACGCCTAGTGCCTGGGGGCAAGCCGGCTCCTGCCCTAGGTAGTTTTGTTGAGCGTGCCTCCCTCAGGTGGTGCCTTTTCTCTCCCAGCAATATTGCTCCGTGAAATTCTGCCGATGATGAAAACTGTTTGCCATGGCTTTGTCCTTTCACCTCATTGGCCTCATCTTTGAAGTACAAATGCTTTTCTACACGGGTGCTGTTTCCCTGAGCTTTCCTTTGTCTTGGCTCAATCGATGCAGATTCCTGTGCTGAATACGCCATGGACTAGCACAGGTGGGTTCTTGTCAGTATACCGGGCAAACGCAGCAATTTCGATTGTCAAGACCCACCTGGCTTGATCAAGGTTCTTTATTCCAGTGAAAACGATTTTTATCCAAATTCTAGAGGAGCACCAGTGTGCCTCTGGGAGCTACACCCGGGCCTGCTGAACAGCGGCTCCGGAGTTTTCATTTTCTGACTAAAATTCAACACGGAATTTCATGGATCTAAGGAAACCGTGAAATGTGGACGTACCAGATTCTCACATCTTCATTGTCTAATGGAAGCTGAAGTTTCCCAGTCTGATCCGGCTGCCACTTCATTTCTGGCAATGACCATTCAATAGTGGACGTTCAGCCTTCTTCGGAATTCTCTTATACCGGCATGTTCCCGCGCCACATAAAGACCACTCGGTGGAGGTTTATGTGACTCAGGACAACTCTTTATTTCAGGCGTTTAGAACAAAGGGAATTCACAGAGGTTGATGATCACTTATTAAAGTCCCGTTTCTCTATGATGCCCACTGATGACACTTCTACATCTGAGGGCAAAGAGCTCGTGCAGCATGATATTCTCATTTCAGCCAGGCCGCCTGCAGTTCCTTCCTTGCAGAAAAATCTTTCCCAGTGTACTTCTTTAAAATGCTGCAAAATAGTGGGACAGAAGATTTCGGTTTAGCGTTAACTTTAAACGGGCACAGATACAGGCATGTGGGCATGTTTAGAGACAGTGTTTCACTGGTCTAGGGTAAAGGGTGAAGCGCCTGGGATCCCGTGCTTCACTACTGTATGGCCTCAAGATGATGTCTAGGCACAGCGGCAAATCCATCGGTGGCAATTCTCTCATATTGTCATTGCCATGGGAAGATTCCTTATTCGCTAGGAAATGTTTTACCGTGGAAGACGGGTCACCACAGAGCTGTCTCTTTTGTGTTGAGACAAACTTTGCTGAATTTACCTGCCAGCAGTTGCGTGTCCTCCCTTTCTTTTAAGGCCGATGGAGACGCACGAGTGTAAGAAGAACGGTGAATGGTGGCCGTTCGTAAGCCAGGATCATCAGAAACCGCAGAGTAAATTTTAGGAACGTAGACGTAGGACAGCGGAGAAAACTTCACTCAGGGACTTCAGTGAACTCTCCTTACAATGCTGAGGCCTGACACGCCTAGTGCCTGGGGGCAAGCCGGCTCCTGCCCTAGGTAGTTTTGTTGAGCGTGCCTCCCTCAGGTGGTGCCTTTTCTCTCCCAGCAATATTGCTCCGTGAAATTCTGCCGATGATGAAAACTGTTTGCCATGGCTTTGTCCTTTCACCTCATTGGCCTCATCTTTGAAGTACAAATGCTTTTCTACACGGGTGCTGTTTCCCTGAGCTTTCCTTTGTCTTGGCTCAATCGATGCAGATTCCTGTGCTGAATACGCCATGGACTAGCACAGGTGGGTTCTTGTCAGTATACCGGGCAAACGCAGCAATTTCGATTGTCAAGACCCACCTGGCTTGATCAAGGTTCTTTATTCCAGTGAAAACGATTTTTATCCAAATTCTAGAGGAGCACCAGTGTGCCTCTGGGAGCTAGACCCGGGCCTGCTGAACAGCGGCTCCGGAGTTTTCATTTTCTGACTAAAATTCAACACGGAATTTCATGGATCTAAGGAAACCGTGAATTGTGGACGTACCAGATTCTCACATCTTCATTGTCTAATGGAAGCTGAAGTTTCCCAGTCTGATCCGGCTGCCACTTCATTTCTGGCAATGACCATTCAATTGTGGACGTTCAGCCTTCTTCGGAATTCTCTTATACCGGCATGTTCCCGCGCCACATAAAGACCACTCGGTGGAGGTTTATGTGACTCAGGACAACTCTTTATTTCAGGCGTCTAGAACAAAGGGAATTCACAGAGGTTGATGATCACTTATTAAAGTCCCGTTTCTCTATGATGCCCACTGATGACACTTCTACATCTGAGGGCAAAGAGCTCGTGCAGCATGATATTCTCATTTCAGCCAGGCCGCCTGCAGTTCCTTCCTTGCAGAAAAATCTTTCCCAGTGTACTTCTTTAAAATGCTGCAAAATAGTGGGACAGAAGATTTCGGTTTAGCGTTAACTTTAAACGGGCACAGATACAGGCATGTGGGCATGTTTAGAGAAAGTGTTTCACTGGTCTAGGGTAAAGGGTGAAGCGCCTGGGATCCCGTGCTTCACTACTGTATGGCCTCAAGATGATGTCTAGGCACAGCGGCAAATCCATCGGTGGCAATTCTCTCATATTGTCATTGCGATGGGAAGATTCCTTATTCGCTAGGAAATGTTTTACCGTGGAAGACGGGTCATCACAGAGCTGTCTCTTTTGTGTTGAGACAAACTTTGCTGAATTTACCTGCCAGCAGTTGCGTGTCCTCCCTTTCTTTTAAGGCCGATGGAGACGCACGAGTGTAAGGAGAACGGTGAATGGTGGCCGTTCGTAAGCCAGGATCATCAGAAACCGCAGAGTAAATTTTAGGAACGTAGACGTAGGACAGCGGAGAAAACTTCACTCAGGGACTTCAGTGAACTCTCCTTACAATGCTGAGGCCTGAAACGCCTAGTTTCTGGGGGCAAGCCGGCTCCTGCCCTAGATAGTTTTTTTGAACGTGCCTCCCTCAGGTGGTGCCTTTTCTCTCCCAGCAATATTGCTCCGTGAAATTCTGCCGATGATGAAAACTGTTTGCCATGGCTTTGTCCTTTCACCTCATTGGCCTCATCTTTGAAGTACAAATGCTTTTCTACACGGGTGCTGCCTCCCTGAGCTTTCCTTTGTCTTGGCTCAATCGATGCAGATTCCTGTGCTGAATACGCCATGGACTAGCACAGGTGGGTTCTTGTCAGTATACCGGGCAAACGCAGCAATTTCGATTGTCAAGACCCACCTGGCTTGATCAAGGTTCTTTATTCCAGTGAAAACGATTTTTATCCAAATTCTAGAGGAGCACCAGTGTGCCTCTGGGAGCTACACCCGGGCCTGCTGAACAGCGGCTCCGGAGTTTTCATTTTCTGACTAAAATTCAACACGGAATTTCATGGATCTAAGGAAACCGTGAATTGTGGACGTACCAGATTCTCACATCTTCATTGTCTAATGGAAGCTGAAGTTTCCCAGTCTGATCCGGCTGCCACTTCATTTCTGGCAATGACCATTCAATTGTGGACGTTCAGCCTTCTTCGGAATTCTCTTATACCGGCATGTTCCCGCGCCACATGAAGACCACTCGGTGGAGGTTTATGTGACTCAGGACAACTCTTTATTTCAGGCGTCTATAACAAAGGGAATTCACAGAGGTTGATGATCACTTATTAAAGTCCCGTTTCTCTATGATGCCCACTGATGACACTTCTACATCTGAGGGCAAAGAGCTCGTGCAGCATGATATTCTCATTTCAGCCAGGCCGCCTGCAGTTCCTTCCTTGCAGAAAAATCTTTCCCAGTGTACTTCTTTAAAATGCTGCAAAATAGTGGGACAGAAGATTTCGGTTTAGCGTTAACTTTAAACGGGCACAGATACAGGCATGTGGGCATGTTTAGAGACAGTGTTTCACTGGTCTAGGGTAAAGGGTGAAGCGCCTGGGATCCCGTGCTTCACTACTGTATGGCCTCAAGATGATGTGTAGGCACAGCGGCAAATCCATCGGTGGCAATTCTCTCATATTGTCATTGCCATGGGAAGATTCCTTATTCGCTAGGAAATGTTTTACCGTGGAAGACGGGTCACCACAGAGCTGTCTCTTTTGTGTTGAGACAAACTTTGCTGAATTTACCTGCCAGCAGTTGCGTGTCCTCCCTTTCTTTTAAGGCCGATGGAGACGCACGAGTGTAAGAAGAACGGTGAATGGTGGCCGTTCGTAAGCCAGGATCATCAGAAACCGCAGAGTAAATTTTAGGAACGTAGACGTAGGACAGCGGAGAAAACTTCACTCAGGGACTTCAGTGAACTCTCCTTTCAATGCTGAGGCCTGACACGCCTAGTGCCTGGGGGCAAGCCGGCTCCTGCCCTAGGTAGTTTTGTTGAGCGTGCCTCCCTCAGGTGGTGCCTTTTCTCTCCCAGCAATATTGCTCCGTGAAATTCTGCCGATGATGAAAACTGTTTGCCATGGCTTTGTCCTTTCACCTCATTGGCCTCATCTTTGAAGTACAAATGCTTTTCTACACGGGTGCTGTTTCCCTGAGCTTTCCTTTGTCTTGGCTCAATCGATGCAGATTCCTGTGCTGAATACGCCATGGACTAGCACAGGTGGGTTCTTGTCAGTATACCGGGCAAACGCAGCAATTTCGATTGTCAAGACCCACCTGGCTTGATCAAGGTTCTTTATTCCAGTGAAAACGATTTTTATCCAAATTCTAGAGGAGCACCAGTGTGCCTCTGGGAGCTACACCCGGGCCTGCTGAACAGCGGCTCCGGAGTTTTCATTTTCTGACTAAAATTCAACACGGAATTTCATGGATCTAAGGAAACCGTGAAATGTGGACGTACCAGATTCTCACATCTTCATTGTCTAATGGAAGCTGAAGTTTCCCAGTCTGATCCGGCTGCCACTTCATTTCTGGCAATGACCATTCAATAGTGGACGTTCAGCCTTCTTCGGAATTCTCTTATACCGGCATGTTCCCGCGCCACATAAAGACCACTCGGTGGAGGTTTATGTGACTCAGGACAACTCTTTATTTCAGGCGTTTAGAACAAAGGGAATTCACAGAGGTTGATGATCACTTATTAAAGTCCCGTTTCTCTATGATGCCCACTGATGACACTTCTACATCTGAGGGCAAAGAGCTCGTGCAGCATGATATTCTCATTTCAGCCAGGCCGCCTGCAGTTCCTTCCTTGCAGAAAAATCTTTCCCAGTGTACTTCTTTAAAATGCTGCAAAATAGTGGGACAGAAGATTTCGGTTTAGCGTTAACTTTAAACGGGCACAGATACAGGCATGTGGGCATGTTTAGAGACAGTGTTTCACTGGTCTAGGGTAAAGGGTGAAGCGCCTGGGATCCCGTGCTTCACTACTGTATGGCCTCAAGATGATGTCTAGGCACAGCGGCAAATCCATCGGTGGCAATTCTCTCATATTGTCATTGCCATGGGAAGATTCCTTATTCGCTAGGAAATGTTTTACCGTGGAAGACGGGTCACCACAGAGCTGTCTCTTTTGTGTTGAGACAAACTTTGCTGAATTTACCTGCCAGCAGTTGCGTGTCCTCCCTTTCTTTTAAGGCCGATGGAGACGCACGAGTGTAAGAAGAACGGTGAATGGTGGCCGTTCGTAAGCCAGGATCATCAGAAACCGCAGAGTAAATTTTAGGAACGTAGACGTAGGACAGCGGAGAAAACTTCACTCAGGGACTTCAGTGAACTCTCCTTACAATGCTGAGGCCTGACACGCCTAGTGCCTGGGGGCAAGCCGGCTCCTGCCCTAGGTAGTTTTGTTGAGCGTGCCTCCCTCAGGTGGTGCCTTTTCTCTCCCAGCAATATTGCTCCGTGAAATTCTGCCGATGATGAAAACTGTTTGCCATGGCTTTGTCCTTTCACCTCATTGGCCTCATCTTTGAAGTACAAATGCTTTTCTACACGGGTGCTGTTTCCCTGAGCTTTCCTTTGTCTTGGCTCAATCGATGCAGATTCCTGTGCTGAATACGCCATGGACTAGCACAGGTGGGTTCTTGTCAGTATACCGGGCAAACGCAGCAATTTCGATTGTCAAGACCCACCTGGCTTGATCAAGGTTCTTTATTCCAGTGAAAACGATTTTTATCCAAATTCTAGAGGAGCACCAGTGTGCCTCTGGGAGCTAGACCCGGGCCTGCTGAACAGCGGCTCCGGAGTTTTCATTTTCTGACTAAAATTCAACACGGAATTTCATGGATCTAAGGAAACCGTGAATTGTGGACGTACCAGATTCTCACATCTTCATTGTCTAATGGAAGCTGAAGTTTCCCAGTCTGATCCGGCTGCCACTTCATTTCTGGCAATGACCATTCAATTGTGGACGTTCAGCCTTCTTCGGAATTCTCTTATACCGGCATGTTCCCGCGCCACATGAAGACCACTCGGTGGAGGTTTATGTGACTCAGGACAACTCTTTATTTCAGGCGTCTAGAACAAAGGGAATTCACAGAGGTTGATGATCACTTATTAAAGTCCCGTTTCTCTATGATGCCCACTGATGACACTTCTACATCTGAGGGCAAAGAGCTCGTGCAGCATGATATTCTCATTTCAGCCAGGCCGCCTGCAGTTCCTTCCTTGCAGAAAAATCTTTCCCAGTGTACTTCTTTAAAATGCTGCAAAATAGTGGGACAGAAGATTTCGGTTTAGCGTTAAATTTAAACGGGCACAGATACAGGCATGTGGGCATGTTTAGAGACAGTGTTTCACTGGTCTAGGGTAAAGGGTGAAGCGCCTGGGATCCCGTGCTTCACTACTGTATGGCCTCAAGATGATGTCTAGGCACAGCGGCAAATCCATCGGTGGCAATTCTCTCATATTGTCATTGCCATGGGAAGATTCCTTATTCGCTAGGAAATGTTTTACCGTGGAAGACGGGTCACCACAGAGCTGTCTCTTTTGTGTTGAGACAAACTTTGCTGAATTTACCTGCCAGCAGTTGCGTGTCCTCCCTTTCTTTTAAGGCCGATGGAGACGCACGAGTGTAAGAAGAACGGTGAATGGTGGCCGTTCGTAAGCCAGGATCATCAGAAACCGCAGAGTAAATTTTAGGAACGTAGACGTAGGACAGCGGAGAAAACTTCACTCAGGGACTTCAGTGAACTCTCCTTACAATGCTGAGGCCTGACACGCCTAGTGCCTGGGGGCAAGCCGGCTCCTGCCCTAGGTAGTTTTGTTGAGCGTGCCTCCCTCAGGTGGTGCCTTTTCTCTCCCAGCAATATTGCTCCGTGAAATTCTGCCGATGATGAAAACTGTTTGCCATGGCTTTGTCCTTTCACCTCATTGGCCTCATCTTTGAAGTACAAATGCTTTTCTACACGGGTGCTGTTTCCCTGAGCTTTCCTTTGTCTTGGCTCAATCGATGCAGATTCCTGTGCTGAATACGCCATGGACTAGCACAGGTGGGTTCTTGTCAGTATACCGGGCAAACGCAGCAATTTCGATTGTCAAGACCCACCTGGCTTGATCAAGGTTCTTTATTCCAGTGAAAACGATTTTTATCCAAATTCTAGAGGAGCACCAGTGTGCCTCTGGGAGCTAGACCCGGGCCTGCTGAACAGCGGCTCCGGAGTTTTCATTTTCTGACTAAAATTCAACACGGAATTTCATGGATCTAAGGAAACCGTGAATTGTGGACGTACCAGATTCTCACATCTTCATTGTCTAATGGAAGCTGAAGTTTCCCAGTCTGATCCGGCTGCCACTTCATTTCTGGCAATGACCATTCAATTGTGGACGTTCAGCCTTCTTCGGAATTCTCTTATACCGGCATGTTCCCGCGCCACATGAAGACCACTCGGTGGAGGTTTATGTGACTCAGGACAACTCTTTATTTCAGGCGTCTAGAACAAAGGGAATTCACAGAGGTTGATGATCACTTATTAAAGTCCCGTTTCTCTATGATGCCCACTGATGACACTTCTACATCTGAGGGCAAAGAGCTCGTGCAGCATGATATTCTCATTTCAGCCAGGCCGCCTGCAGTTCCTTCCTTGCAGAAAAATCTTTCCCAGTGTACTTCTTTAAAATGCTGCAAAATAGTGGGACAGAAGATTTCGGTTTAGCGTTAAATTTAAACGGGCACAGATACAGGCATGTGGGCATGTTTAGAGACAGTGTTTCACTGGTCTAGGGTAAAGGGTGAAGCGCCTGGGATCCCGTGCTTCACTACTGTATGGCCTCAAGATGATGTATAGGCACAGCGGCAAATCCATCGGTGGCAATTCTCTCATATTGTCATTGCGATGGGAAGATTCCTTATTCGCTAGGAAATGTTTTACCGTGGAAGACGGGTCATCACAGAGCTGTCTCTTTTGTGTTGAGACAAACTTTGCTGAATTTACCTGCCAGCAGTTGCGTGTCCTCCCTTTCTTTTAAGGCCGATGGAGACGCACGAGTGTAAGGAGAACGGTGAATGGTGGCCGTTCGTAAGCCAGGATCATCAGAAACCGCAGAGTAAATTTTAGGAACGTAGACGTAGGACAGCGGAGAAAACTTCACTCAGGGACTTCAGTGAACTCTCCTTACAATGCTGAGGGCTGACACGCCTAGTTTCTGGGGGCAAGCCGGCTCCTGCCCTAGATAGTTTTGTTGAGCGTGCCTCCCTCAGGTTGTGCCTTTTCTCTCCCAGCAATATTGCTCCGTGAAATTCTGCCGATGATGAAAACTGTTTGCCATGGCTTTGTCCTTTCACCTCATTGGCCTCATCTTTGAAGTACAAATGCTTTTGTACACGGGTGCTGTTTCCCTGAGCTTTCCTTTGTCTTGGCTCAATCGATGCAGATTCCTGTGCTGAATACGCCATGGACTAGCACAGGTGGGTTCTTGTCAGTATACCGGGCAAACGCAGCAATTTCGATTGTCAAGACCCACCTGGCTTGATCAAGGTTCTTTATTCCAGTGAAAACGATTTTTATCCAAATTCTAGAGGAGCACCAGTGTGCCTCTGGGAGCTAGACCCGGGCCTGCTGAACAGCGGCTCCGGAGTTTTCATTTTCTGACTAAAATTCAACACGGAATTTCATGGATCTAAGGAAACCGTGAAATGTGGACGTACCAGATTCTCACATCTTCATTGTCTAATGGAAGCTGAAGTTTCCCAGTCTGATCCGGCTGCCACTTCATTTCTGGCAATGACCATTCAATAGTGGACGTTCAGCCTTCTTCAGAATTCTCTTATACCGGCATGTTCCCGCGCCACATGAAGACCACTCGGTGGAGGTTTATGTGACTCAGGACAACTCTTTATTTCAGGCGTCTAGAACAAAGGGAATTCACAGAGGTTGATGATCACTTATTAAAGTCCCGTTTCTCTATGATGCCCACTGATGACACTTCTACATCTGAGGGCAAAGAGCTCGTGCAGCATGATATTCTCATTTCAGCCAGGCCGCCTGCAGTTCCTTGCAGAAAAATCTTTCCCAGTGTACTTCTTTAAAATGCTGCAAAATAGTGGGACAGAAGATTTCGGTTTAGCGTTAACTTTAAACGGGCACAGATACAGGCATGTGGGCATGTTTAGAGACAGTGTTTCACTGGTCTAGGGTAAAGGGTGAAGCGCCTGGGATCCCGTGCTTCACTACTGTATGGCCTCAAGATGATGTGTAGGCACAGCGGCAAATCCATCGGTGGCAATTCTCTCATATTGTCATTGCCATGGGAAGATTCCTTATTCGCTAGGAAATGTTTTACCGTGGAAGACGGGTCACCACAGAGCTGTCTCTTTTGTGTTGAGACAAACTTTGCTGAATTTACCTGCCAGCAGTTGCGTGTCCTCCCTTTCTTTTAAGGCCGATGGAGACGCACGAGTGTAAGAAGAACGGTGAATGGTGGCCGTTCGTAAGCCAGGATCATCAGAAACCGCAGAGTAAATTTTAGGAACGTAGACGTAGGACAGCGGAGAAAACTTCACTCAGGGACTTCAGTGAACTCTCCTTTCAATGCTGAGGCCTGACACGCCTAGTGCCTGGGGGCAAGCCGGCTCCTGCCCTAGGTAGTTTTGTTGAGCGTGCCTCCCTCAGGTGGTGCCTTTTCTCTCCCAGCAATATTGCTCCGTGAAATTCTGCCGATGATGAAAACTGTTTGCCATGGCTTTGTCCTTTCACCTCATTGGCCTCATCTTTGAAGTACAAATGCTTTTCTACACGGGTGCTGTTTCCCTGAGCTTTCCTTTGTCTTGGCTCAATCGATGCAGATTCCTGTGCTGAATACGCCATGGACTAGCACAGGTGGGTTCTTGTCAGTATACCGGGCAAACGCAGCAATTTCGATTGTCAAGACCCACCTGGCTTGATCAAGGTTCTTTATTCCAGTGAAAACGATTTTTATCCAAATTCTAGAGGAGCACCAGTGTCCCTCTGGGAGCTAGACCCGGGCCTGCTGAACAGCGGCTCCGGAGTTTTCATTTTCTGACTAAAATTCAACACGGAATTTCATGGATCTAAGGAAACCGTGAATTGTGGACGTACCAGATTCTCACATCTTCATTGTCTAATGGAAGCTGAAGTTTCCCAGTCTGATCCGGCTGCCACTTCATTTCTGGCAATGACCATTCAATTGTGGACGTTCAGCCTTCTTCGGAATTCTCTTATACCGGCATGTTCCCGCGCCACATGAAGACCACTCGGTGGAGGTTTATGTGACTCAGGACAACTCTTTATTTCAGGCGTCTAGAACAAAGGGAATTCACAGAGGTTGATGATCACTTATTAAAGTCCCGTTTCTCTATGATGCCCACTGATGACACTTCTACATCTGAGGGCAAAGAGCTCGTGCAGCATGATATTCTCATTTCAGCCAGGCCGCCTGCAGTTCCTTCCTTGCAGAAAAATCTTTCCCAGTGTACTTCTTTAAAATGCTGCAAAATAGTGGGACAGAAGATTTCGGTTTAGCGTTAACTTTAAACGGGCACAGATACAGGCATGTGGGCATGTTTAGAGACAGTGTTTCACTGGTCTAGGGTAAAGGGTGAAGCGCCTGGGATCCCGTGCTTCACTACTGTATGGCCTCAAGATGATGTGTAGGCACAGCGGCAAATCCATCGGTGGCAATTCTCTCATATTGTCATTGCGATGGGAAGATTCCTTATTCGCTAGGAAATGTTTTACCGTGGAAGACGGGTCATCACAGAGCTGTCTCTTTTGTGTTGAGACAAACTTTGCTGAATTTACCTGCCAGCAGTTGCGTGTCCTCCCTTTCTTTTAAGGCCGATGGAGACGCACGAGTGTAAGGAGAACGGTGAATGGTGGCCGTTCGTAAGCCAGGATCATCAGAAACCGCAGAGTAAATTTTAGGAACGTAGACGTAGGACAGCGGAGAAAACTTCACTCAGGGACTTCAGTGAACTCTCCTTACAATGCTGAGGCCTGACACGCCTAGTTTCTGGGGGCAAGCCGGCTCCTGCCCTAGATAGTTTTGTTGAGCGTGCCTCCCTCAGGTGGTGCCTTTTCTCTCCCAGCAATATTGCTCCGTGAAATTCTGCCGATGATGAAAACTGTTTGCCATGGCTTTGTCCTTTCACCTCATTGGCCTCATCTTTGAAGTACAAATGCTTTTCTACACGGGTGCTGTTTCCCTGAGCTTTCCTTTGTCTTGGCTCAATCGATGCAGATTCCTGTGCTGAATACGCCATGGACTAGCACAGGTGGGTTCTTGTCAGTATACCGGGCAAACGCAGCAATTTCGATTGTCAAGACCCACCTGGCTTGATCAAGGTTCTTTATTCCAGTGAAAACGATTTTTATCCAAATTCTAGAGGAGCACCAGTGTGCCTCTGGGAGCTAGACCCGGGCCTGCTGAACAGCGGCTCCGGAGTTTTCATTTTCTGACTAAAATTCAACACGGAATTTCATGGATCTAAGGAAACCGTGAAATGTGGACGTACCAGATTCTCACATCTTCATTGTCTAATGGAAGCTGAAGTTTCCCAGTCTGATCCGGCTGCCACTTCATTTCTGGCAATGACCATTCAATAGTGGACGTTCAGCCTTCTTCAGAATTCTCTTATACCGGCATGTTCCCGCGCCACATGAAGACCACTCGGTGGAGGTTTATGTGACTCAGGACAACTCTTTATTTCAGGCGTCTAGAACAAAGGGAATTCACAGAGGTTGATGATCACTTATTAAAGTCCCGTTTCTCTATGATGCCCACTGATGACACTTCTACATCTGAGGGCAAAGAGCTCGTGCAGCATGATATTCTCATTTCAGCCAGGCCGCCTGCAGTTCCTTGCAGAAAAATCTTTCCCAGTGTACTTCTTTAAAATGCTGCAAAATAGTGGGACAGAAGATTTCGGTTTAGCGTTAACTTTAAACGGGCACAGATACAGGCATGTGGGCATGTTTAGAGACAGTGTTTCACTGGTCTAGGGTAAAGGGTGAAGCGCCTGGGATCCCTTGCTTCACTACTGTATGGCCTCAAGATGATGTGTAGGCACAGCGGCAAATCCATCGGTGGCAATTCTCTCATATTGTCATTGCCATGGGAAGATTCCTTATTCGCTAGGAAATGTTTTACCGTGGAAGACGGGTCACCACAGAGCTGTCTCTTTTGTGTTGAGACAAACTTTGCTGAATTTACCTGCCAGCAGTTGCGTGTCCTCCCTTTCTTTTAAGGCCGATGGAGACGCACGAGTGTAAGAAGAACGGTGAATGGTGGCCGTTCGTAAGCCAGGATCATCAGAAACCGCAGAGTAAATTTTAGGAACGTAGACGTAGGACAGCGGAGAAAACTTCACTCAGGGACTTCAGTGAACTCTCCTTTCAATGCTGAGGCCTGACACGCCTAGTGCCTGGGGGCAAGCCGGCTCCTGCCCTAGGTAGTTTTGTTGAGCGTGCCTCCCTCAGGTGGTGCCTTTTCTCTCCCAGCAATATTGCTCCGTGAAATTCTGCCGATGATGAAAACTGTTTGCCATGGCTTTGTCCTTTCACCTCATTGGCCTCATCTTTGAAGTACAAATGCTTTTCTACACGGGTGCTGTTTCCCTGAGCTTTCCTTTGTCTTGGCTCAATCGATGCAGATTCCTGTGCTGAATACGCGATGGACTAGCACAGGTGGGTTCTTGTCAGTATACCGGGCAAACGCAGCAATTTCGATTGTCAAGACCCACCTGACTTGATCAAGGTTCTTTATTCCAGTGAAAACGATTTTTATCCAAATTCTAGAGGAGCACCAGTGTGCCTCTGGGAGCTAGACCCGGGCCTGCTGAACAGCGGCTCCGGAGTTTTCATTTTCTGACTAAAATTCAACACGGAATTTCATGGATCTAAGGAAACCGTGAAATGTGTACGTACCAGATTCTCACATCTTCATTGTCTAATGGAAGCTGAAGTTTCCCAGTCTGATCCGGCTGCCACTTCATTTCTGGCAATGACCATTCAATAGTGGACGTTCAGCCTTCTTCGGAATTCTCTTATACCGGCATGTTCCCGCGCCACATAAAGACCACTCGGTGGAGGTTTATGTGACTCAGGACAACTCTTTATTTCAGGCGTTTAGAACAAAGGGAATTCACAGAGGTTGATGATCACTTATTAAAGTCCCGTTTCTCTATGATGCCCACTGATGACACTTCTACATCTGAGGGCAAAGAGCTCGTGCAGCATGATATTCTCATTTCAGCCAGGCCGCCTGCAGTTCCTTCCTTGCAGAAAAATCTTTCCCAGTGTACTTCTTTAAAATGCTGCAAAATAGTGGGACAGAAGATTTCGGTTTAGCGTTAACTTTAAACGGGCACAGATACAGGCATGTGGGCATGTTTAGAGACAGTGTTTCACTGGTCTAGGGTAAAGGGTGAAGTGCCTGGGATCCCGTGCTTCACTACTGTATGGCCTCAAGATGATGTCTAGGCACAGCGGCAAATCCATCGGTGGCAATTCTCTCATATTGTCATTGCGATGGGAAGATTCCTTATTCGCTAGGAAATGTTTTACCGTGGAAGACGGGTCATCACAGAGCTGTCTCTTTTGTGTTGAGACAAACTTTGCTGAATTTACCTGCCAGCAGTTGCGTGTCCTCCCTTTCTTTTAAGGCCGATGGAGACGCACGAGTGTAAGGAGAACGGTGAATGGTGGCCGTTCGTAAGCCAGGATCATCAGAAACCGCAGAGTAAATTTTAGGAACGTAGACGTAGGACAGCGGAGAAAACTTCACTCAGGGACTTCAGTGAACTCTCCTTACAATGCTGAGGCCTGACACGCCTAGTTTCTGGGGGCAAGCCGGCTCCTGCCCTAGATAGTTTTGTTGAGCGTGCCTCCCTCAGGTGGTGCCTTTTCTCTCCCAGCAATATTGCTCCGTGAAATTCTGCCGATAATGAAAACTGTTTGCCATGGCTTTGTCCTTTCACCTCATTGGCCTCATCTTTGAAGTACAAATGCTTTTCTACACGGGTGCTGTTTCCCTGAGCTTTCCTTTGTCTTGGCTCAATCGATGCAGATTCCTGTGCTGAATACGCCATGGACTAGCACAGGTGGGTTCTTGTCAGTATACCGGGCAAACGCAGCAATTTCGATTGTCAAGACCCACCTGGCTTGATCAAGGTTCTTTATTCCAGTGAAAACGATTTTTATCCAAATTCTAGAGGAGCACCAGTGTGCCTCTGGGAGCTAGACCCGGGCCTGCTGAACAGCGGCTCCGGAGTTTTCATTTTCTGACTAAAATTCAACACGGAATTTCATGGATCTAAGGAAACCGTGAATTGTGGACGTACCAGATTCTCACATCTTCATTGTCTAATGGAAGCTGAAGTTTCCCAGTCTGATCCGGCTGCCACTTCATTTCTGGCAATGACCATTCAATTGTGGACGTTCAGCCTTCTTCGGAATTCTCTTATACCGGCATGTTCCCGCGCCACATGAAGACCACTCGGTGGAGGTTTATGTGACTCAGGACAACTCTTTATTTCAGGCGTCTAGAACAAAGGGAATTCACAGAGGTTGATGATCACTTATTAAAGTCCCGTTTCTCTATGATGCCCACTGATGACACTTCTACATCTGAGGGCAAAGAGCTCGTGCAGCATGATATTCTCATTTCAGCCAGGCCGCCTGCAGTTCCTTCCTTGCAGAAAAATCTTTCCCAGTGTACTTCTTTAAAATGCTGCAAAATAGTGGGACAGAAGATTTCGGTTTAGCGTTAACTTTAAACGGGCACAGATACAGGCATGTGGGCATGTTTAGAGACAGTGTTTCACTGGTCTAGGGTAAAGGGTGAAGCGCCTGGGTTCCCGTGCTTCACTACTGTATGGCCTCAAGATGATGTGTAGGCACAGCGGCAAATCCATCGGTGGCAATTCTCTCATATTGTCATTGCCATGGGAAGATTCCTTATTCGCTAGGAAATGTTTTACCGTGGAAGACGGGTCACCACAGAGCTGTCTCTTTTGTGTTGAGACAAACTTTGCTGAATTTACCTGCCAGCAGTTGCGTGTCCTCCCTTTCTTTTAAGGCCGATGGAGACGCACGAGTGTAAGAAGAACGGTGAATGGTGGCCGTTCGTAAGCCAGGATCATCAGAAACCGCAGAGTAAATTTTAGGAACGTAGACGTAGGACAGCGGAGAAAACTTCACTCAGGGACTTCAGTGAACTCTCCTTACAATGCTGAGGCCTGACACGCCTAGTGCCTGGGGGCAAGCCGGCTCCTGCCCTAGGTAGTTTTGTTGAGCGTGCCTCCCTCAGGTGGTGCCTTTTCTCTCCCAGCAATATTGCTCCGTGAAATTCTGCCGATGATGAAAACTGTTTGCCATGGCTTTGTCCTTTCACCTCATTGGCCTCATCTTTGAAGTACAAATGCTTTTCTACACGGGTGCTGTTTCCCTGAGCTTTCCTTTGTCTTGGCTCAATCGATGCAGATTCCTGTGCTGAATACGCCATGGACTAGCACAGGTGGGTTCTTGTCAGTATACCGGGCAAACGCAGCAATTTCGATTGTCAAGACCCACCTGGCTTGATCAAGGTTCTTTATTCCAGTGAAAACGATTTTTATCCAAATTCTAGAGGAGCACCAGTGTGCCTCTGGGAGCTAGACCCGGGCCTGCTGAACAGCGGCTCCGGAGTTTTCATTTTCTGACTAAAATTCAACACGGAATTTCATGGATCTAAGGAAACCGTGAATTGTGGACGTACCAGATTCTCACATCTTCATTGTCTAATGGAAGCTGAAGTTTCCCAGTCTGATCCGGCTGCCACTTCATTTCTGGCAATGACCATTCAATTGTGGACGTTCAGCCTTCTTCGGAATTCTCTTATACCGGCATGTTCCCGCGCCACATGAAGACCACTCGGTGGAGGTTTATGTGACTCAGGACAACTCTTTATTTCAGGCGTCTAGAACAAAGGGAATTCACAGAGGTTGATGATCACTTATTAAAGTCCCGTTTCTCTATGATGCCCACTGATGACACTTCTACATCTGAGGGCAAAGAGCTCGTGCAGCATGATATTCTCATTTCAGCCAGGCCGCCTGCAGTTCCTTCCTTGCAGAAAAATCTTTCCCAGTGTACTTCTTTAAAATGCTGCAAAATAGTGGGACAGAAGATTTCGGTTTAGCGTTAACTTTAAACGGGCACAGATACAGGCATGTGGGCATGTTTAGAGACAGTGTTTCACTGGTCTAGGGTAAAGGGTGAAGCGCCTGGGTTCCCGTGCTTCACTACTGTATGGCCTCAAGATGATGTGTAGGCACAGCGGCAAATCCATCGGTGGCAATTCTCTCATATTGTCATTGCCATGGGAAGATTCCTTATTCGCTAGGAAATGTTTTACCGTGGAAGACGGGTCACCACAGAGCTGTCTCTTTTGTGTTGAGACAAACTTTGCTGAATTTACCTGCCAGCAGTTGCGTGTCCTCCCTTTCTTTTAAGGCCGATGGAGACGCACGAGTGTAAGAAGAACGGTGAATGGTGGCCGTTCGTAAGCCAGGATCATCAGAAACCGCAGAGTAAATTTTAGGAACGTAGACGTAGGACAGCGGAGAAAACTTCACTCAGGGACTTCAGTGAACTCTCCTTACAATGCTGAGGCCTGACACGCCTAGTGCCTGGGGGCAAGCCGGCTCCTGCCCTAGGTAGTTTTGTTGAGCGTGCCTCCCTCAGGTGGTGCCTTTTCTCTCCCAGCAATATTGCTCCGTGAAATTCTGCCGATGATGAAAACTGTTTGCCATGGCTTTGTCCTTTCACCTCATTGGCCTCATCTTTGAAGTACAAATGCTTTTCTACACGGGTGCTGTTTCCCTGAGCTTTCCTTTGTCTTGGCTCAATCGATGCAGATTCCTGTGCTGAATACGCCATGGACTAGCACAGGTGGGTTCTTGTCAGTATACCGGGCAAACGCAGCAATTTCGATTGTCAAGACCCACCTGGCTTGATCAAGGTTCTTTATTCCAGTGAAAACGATTTTTATCCAAATTCTAGAGGAGCACCAGTGTGCCTCTGGGAGCTAGACCCGGGCCTGCTGAACAGCGGCTCCGGAGTTTTCATTTTCTGACTAAAATTCAACACGGAATTTCATGGATCTAAGGAAACCGTGAATTGTGGACGTACCAGATTCTCACATCTTCATTGTCTAATGGAAGCTGAAGTTTCCCAGTCTGATCCGGCTGCCACTTCATTTCTGGCAATGACCATTCAATTGTGGACGTTCAGCCTTCTTCGGAATTCTCTTATACCGGCATGTTCCCGCGCCACATGAAGACCACTCGGTGGAGTTTTATGTGACTCAGGACAACTCTTTATTTCAGGCGTCTAGAACAAAGGGAATTCACAGAGGTTGATGATCACTTATTAAAGTCCCGTTTCTCTATGATGCCCACTGATGACACTTCTACATCTGAGGGCAAAGAGCTCGTGCAGCGTGATATTCTCATTTCAGCCAGGCCGCCTGCAGTTCCTTCCTTGCAGAAAAATCTTTCCCAGTGTACTTCTTTAAAATGCTGCAAAATAGTGGGACAGAAGATTTCGGTTTAGCGTTAACTTTAAACGGGCACAGATACAGGCATGTGGGCATGTTTAGAGACAGTGTTTCACTGGTCTAGGGTAAAGGGTGAAGCGCCTGGGATCCCGTGCTTCACTACTGTATGGCCTCAAGATGATGTCTAGGCACAGCGGCAAATCCATCGGTGGCAATTCTCTCATATTGTCATTGCGATGGGAAGATTCCTTATTCGCTAGGAAATGTTTTACCGTGGAAGACGGGTCATCACAGAGCTGTCTCTTTTGTGTTGAGACAAACTTTGCTGAATTTACCTGCCAGCAGTTGCGTGTCCTCCCTTTCTTTTAAGGCCGATGGAGACGCACGAGTGTAAGGAGAACGGTGAATGGTGGCCGTTCGTAAGCCAGGATCATCAGAAACCGCAGAGTAAATTTTAGGAACGTAGACGTAGGACAGCGGAGAAAACTTCACTCAGGGACTTCAGTGAACTCTCCTTACAATGCTGAGGCCTGACACGCCTAGTTTCTGGGGGCAAGCCGGCTCCTGCCCTAGATAGTTTTGTTGAGCGTGCCTCCCTCAGGCTGTGCCTTTTCTCTCCCAGCAATATTGCTCCGTGAAATTCTGCCGATAATGAAAACTGTTTGCCATGGCTTTGTCCTTTCACCTCATTGGCCTCATCTTTGAAGTACAAATGCTTTTCTACACGGGTGCTGTTTCCCTGAGCTTTCCTTTGTCTTGGCTCAATCGATGCAGATTCCTGTGCTGAATACGCCATGGACTAGCACAGGTGGGTTCTTGTCAGTATACCGGGCAAACGCAGCAATTTCGATTGTCAAGACCCACCTGGCTTGATCAAGGTTCTTTATTCCAGTGAAAACGATTTTTATCCAAATTCTAGAGGAGCACCAGTGTGCCTCTGGGAGCTAGACCCGGGCCTGCTGAACAGCGGCTCCGGAGTTTTCATTTTCTGACTAAAATTCAACACGGAATTTCATGGATCTAAGGAAACCGTGAATTGTGGACGTACCAGATTCTCACATCTTCATTGTCTAATGGAAGCTGAAGTTTCCCAGTCTGATCCGGCTGCCACTTCATTTCTGGCAATGACCATTCAATTGTGGACGTTCAGCCTTCTTCGGAATTCTCTTATACCGGCATGTTCCCGCGCCACATGAAGACCACTCGGTGGAGGTTTATGTGACTCAGGACAACTCTTTATTTCAGGCGTCTAGAACAAAGGGAATTCACAGAGGTTGATGATCACTTATTAAAGTCCCGTTTCTCTATGATGCCCACTGATGACACTTCTACATCTGAGGGCAAAGAGCTCGTGCAGCATGATATTCTCATTTCAGCCAGGCCGCCTGCAGTTCCTTCCTTGCAGAAAAATCTTTCCCAGTGTACTTCTTTAAAATGCTGCAAAATAGTGGGACAGAAGATTTCGGTTTAGCGTTAACTTTAAACGGGCACAGATACAGGCATGTGGGCATGTTTAGAGACAGTGTTTCACTGGTCTAGGGTAAAGGGTGAAGCGCCTGGGTTCCCGTGCTTCACTACTGTATGGCCTCAAGATGATGTGTAGGCACAGCGGCAAATCCATCGGTGGCAATTCTCTCATATTGTCATTGCCATGGGAAGATTCCTTATTCGCTAGGAAATGTTTTACCGTGGAAGACGGGTCACCACAGAGCTGTCTCTTTTGTGTTGAGACAAACTTTGCTGAATTTACCTGCCAGCAGTTGCGTGTCCTCCCTTTCTTTTAAGGCCGATGGAGACGCACGAGTGTAAGAAGAACGGTGAATGGTGGCCGTTCGTAAGCCAGGATCATCAGAAACCGCAGAGTAAATTTTAGGAACGTAGACGTAGGACAGCGGAGAAAACTTCACTCAGGGACTTCAGTGAACTCTCCTTACAATGCTGAGGCCTGACACGCCTAGTGCCTGGGGGCAAGCCGGCTCCTGCCCTAGGTAGTTTTGTTGAGCGTGCCTCCCTCAGGTGGTGCCTTTTCTCTCCCAGCAATATTGCTCCGTGAAATTCTGCCGATGATGAAAACTGTTTGCCATGGCTTTGTCCTTTCACCTCATTGGCCTCATCTTTGAAGTACAAATGCTTTTCTACACGGGTGCTGTTTCCCTGAGCTTTCCTTTGTCTTGGCTCAATCGATGCAGATTCCTGTGCTGAATACGCCATGGACTAGCACAGGTGGGTTCTTGTCAGTATACCGGGCAAACGCAGCAATTTCGATTGTCAAGACCCACCTGGCTTGATCAAGGTTCTTTATTCCAGTGAAAACGATTTTTATCCAAATTCTAGAGGAGCACCAGTGTGCCTCTGGGAGCTAGACCCGGGCCTGCTGAACAGCGGCTCCGGAGTTTTCATTTTCTGACTAAAATTCAACACGGAATTTCATGGATCTAAGGAAACCGTGAAATGTGGACGTACCAGATTCTCACATCTTCATTGTCTAATGGAAGCTGAAGTTTCCCAGTCTGATCCGGCTGCCACTTCATTTCTGGCAATGACCATTCAATTGTGGACGTTCAGCCTTCTTCGGAATTCTCTTATACCGGCATGTTCCCGCGCCACATGAAGACCACTCGGTGGAGGTTTATGTGACTCAGGACAACTCTTTATTTCAGGCGTCTAGAACAAAGGGAATTCACAGAGGTTGATGATCACTTATTAAAGTCCCGTTTCTCTATGATGCCCACTGATGACACTTCTACATCTGAGGGCAAAGAGCTCGTGCAGCATGATATTCTCATTTCAGCCAGGCCGCCTGCAGTTCCTTCCTTGCTGAAAAATCTTTCCCAGTGTACTTCTTTAAAATGCTGCAAAATAGTGGGACAGAAGATTTCGGTTTAGCGTTAACTTTAAACGGGCACAGATACAGGCATGTGGGCATGTTTAGAGACAGTGTTTCACTGGTCTAGGGTAAAGGGTGAAGCGCCTGGGATCCCGTGCTTCACTACTGTATGGCCTCAAGATGATGTGTAGGCACAGCGGCAAATCCATCGGTGGCAATTCTCTCATATTGTCATTGCCATGGGAAGATTCCTTATTCGCTAGGAAATGTTTTACCGTGGAAGATGGGTCACCACAGAGCTGTCTCTTTTGTGTTGAGACAAACTTTGCTGAATTTACCTGCCAGCAGTTGCGTGTCCTCCCTTTCTTTTAAGGCCGATGGAGACGCACGAGTGTAAGAAGAACGGTGAATGGTGGCCGTTCGTAAGCCAGGATCATCAGAAACCGCAGAGTAAATTTTAGGAACGTAGACGTAGGACAGCGGAGAAAACTTCACTCAGGGACTTCAGTGAACTCTCCTTTCAATGCTGAGGCCTGACACGCCTAGTGCCTGGGGGCAAGCCGGCTCCTGCCCTAGATAGTTTTGTTGAGCGTGCCTCCCTCAGGTGGTGCCTTTTCTCTCCCAGCAATATTGCTCCGTGAAATTCTGCCGATGATGAAAACTGTTTGCCATGGCTTTGTCCTTTCACCTCATTGGCCTCATCTTTGAAGTACAAATGCTTTTCTACACGGGTGCTGTTTCCCTGAGCTTTCCTTTGTCTTGGCTCAATCGATGCAGATTCCTGTGCTGAATACGCCATGGACTAGCACAGGTGGGTTCTTGTCAGTATACCGGGCAAACGCAGCAATTTCGATTGTCAAGACCCACCTGGCTTGATCAAGGTTCTTTATTCCAGTGAAAACGATTTTTATCCAAATTCTAGAGGAGCACCAGTGTGCCTCTGGGAGCTAGACCCGGGCCTGCTGAACAGCGGCTCCGGAGTTTTCATTTTCTGACTAAAATTCAACACGGAATTTCATGGATCTAAGGAAACCGTGAAATGTGGACGTACCAGATTCTCACATCTTCATTGTCTAATGGAAGCTGAAGTTTCCCAGTCTGATCCGGCTGCCACTTCATTTCTGGCAATGACCATTCAATAGTGGACGTTCAGCCTTCTTCGGAATTCTCTTATACCGGCATGTTCCCGCGCCACATAAAGACCACTCGGTGGAGGTTTATGTGACTCAGGACAACTCTTTATTTCAGGCGTCTAGAACAAAGGGAATTCACAGAGGTTGATGATCACTTATTAAAGTCCCGTTTCTCTATGATGCCCACTGATGACACTTCTACATCTGAGGGCAAAGAGCTCGTGCAGCATGATATTCTCATTTCAGCCAGGCCGCCTGCAGTTCCTTCCTTGCTGAAAAATCTTTCCCAGTGTACTTCTTTAAAATGCTGCAAAATAGTGGGACAGAAGATTTCGGTTTAGCGTTAACTTTAAACGGGCACAGATACAGGCATGTGGGCATGTTTAGAGACAGTGTTTCACTGGTCTAGGGTAAAGGGTGAAGTGCCTGGGATCCCGTGCTTCACTACTGTATGGCCTCAAGATGATGTCTAGGCACAGCGGCAAATCCATCGGTGGCAATTCTCTCATATTGTCATTGCGATGGGAAGATTCCTTATTCGCTAGGAAATGTTTTACCGTGGAAGACGGGTCATCACAGAGCTGTCTCTTTTGTGTTGAGACAAACTTTGCTGAATTTACCTGCCAGCAGTTGCGTGTCCTCCCTTTCTTTTAAGGCCGATGGAGACGCACGAGTGTAAGGAGAACGGTGAATGGTGGCCGTTCGTAAGCCAGGATCATCAGAAACCGCAGAGTAAATTTTAGGAACGTAGACGTAGGACAGCGGAGAAAACTTCACTCAGGGACTTCAGTGAACTCTCCTTACAATGCTGAGGCCTGACACGCCTAGTTTCTGGGGGCAAGCCGGCTCCTGCCCTAGATAGTTTTGTTGAGCGTGCCTCCCTCAGGTGGTGCCTTTTCTCTCCCATCAATATTGCTCCGTGAAATTCTGCCGATGATGAAAACTGTTTGCCATGGCTTTGTCCTTTCACCTCATTGGCCTCATCTTTGAAGTACAAATGCTTTTCTACACGGGTGCTGTTTCCCTGAGCTTTCCTTTGTCTTGGCTCAATCGATGCAGATTCCTGTGCTGAATACGCCATGGACTAGCACAGGTGGGTTCTTGTCAGTATACCGGGCAAACGCAGCAATTTCGATTGTCAAGACCCACCTGGCTTGATCAAGGTTCTTTATTCCAGTGAAAACGATTTTTATCCAAATTCTAGAGGAGCACCAGTGTGCCTCTGGGAGCTAGACCCGGGCCTGCTGAACAGCGGCTCCGGAGTTTTCTTTTTCTGACTAAAATTCAACACGGAATTTCATGGATCTAAGGAAACCGTGAAATGTGGACGTACCAGATTCTCACATCTTCATTGTCTAATGGAAGCTGAAGTTTCCCAGTCTGATCCGGCTGCCACTTCATTTCTGGCAATGACCATTCAATAGTGGACGTTCAGCCTTCTTCAGAATTCTTATACCGGCATGTTCCCGCGCCACATAAAGACCACTCGGTGGAGGTTTATGTGACTCAGGACAACTCTTTATTTCAGGCGTTTAGAACAAAGGGAATTCACAGAGGTTGATGATCACTTATTAAAGTCCCGTTTCTCTATGATGCCCACTGATGACACTTCTACATCTGAGGGCAAAGAGCTCGTGCAGCATGATATTCTCATTTCAGCCAGGCCGCCTGCAGTTCCTTCCTTGCAGAAAAATCTTTCCCAGTGTACTTCTTTAAAATGCTGCAAAATAGTGGGACAGAAGATTTCGGTTTAGCGTTAACTTTAAACGGGCACAGATACAGGCATGTGGGCATGTTTAGAGACAGTGTTTCACTGGTCTAGGGTAAAGGGTGAAGCGCCTGGGATCCCGTGCTTCACTACTGTATGGCCTCAAGATGATGTCTAGGCACAGCGGCAAATCCATCGGTGGCAATTCTCTCATATTGTCATTGCGATGGGAAGATTCCTTATTCGCTAGGAAATGTTTTACCGTGGAAGACGGGTCACCACAGAGCTGTCTCTTTTGTGTTGAGACAAACTTTGCTGAATTTACCTGCCAGCAGTTGCGTGTCCTCCCTTTCTTTTAAGGCCGATGGAGACGCACGAGTGTAAGGAGAACGGTGAATGGTGGCCGTTCGTAAGCCAGGATCATCAGAAACCGCAGAGTAAATTTTAGGAACGTAGACGTAGGACAGCGGAGAAAACTTCACTCAGGGACTTCAGTGAACTCTCCTTACAATGCTGAGGCCTGACACGCCTAGTGCCTGGGGGCAAGCCGGCTCCTGCCCTAGGTAGTTTTGTTGAGCGTGCCTCCCTCAGGTGGTGCCTTTTCTCTCCCAGCAATATTGCTCCGTGAAATTCTGCCGATGATGAAAACTGTTTGCCATGGCTTTGTCCTTTCACCTCATTGGCCTCATCTTTGAAGTACAAATGCTTTTCTACACGGGTGCTGTTTCCCTGAGCTTTCCTTTGTCTTGGCTCAATCGATGCAGATTCCTGTGCTGAATACGCCATGGACTAGCACAGGTGGGTTCTTGTCAGTATACCGGGCAAACGCAGCAATTTCGATTGTCAAGACCCACCTGGCTTGATCAAGGTTCTTTATTCCAGTGAAAACGATTTTTATCCAAATTCTAGAGGAGCACCAGTGTGCCTCTGGGAGCTAGACCCGGGCCTGCTGAACAGCGGCTCCGGAGTTTTCATTTTCTGACTAAAATTCAACACGGAATTTCATGGATCTAAGGAAACCGTGAAATGTGGACGTACCAGATTCTCACATCTTCATTGTCTAATGGAAGCTGAAGTTTCCCAGTCTGATCCGGCTGCCACTTCATTTCTGGCAATGACCATTCAATTGTGGACGTTCAGCCTTCTTCGGAATTCTCTTATACCGGCATGTTCCCGCGCCACATGAAGACCACTCGGTGGAGGTTTATGTGACTCAGGACAACTCTTTATTTCAGGCGTCTAGAACAAAGGGAATTCACAGAGGTTGATGATCACTTATTAAAGTCCCGTTTCTCTATGATGCCCACTGATGACACTTCTACATCTGAGGGCAAAGAGCTCGTGCAGCATGATATTCTCATTTCAGCCAGGCCGCCTGCAGTTCCTTCCTTGCAGAAAAATCTTTCCCAGTGTACTTCTTTAAAATGCTGCAAAATAGTGGGACAGAAGATTTCGGTTTAGCGTTAACTTTAAACGGGCACAGATACAGGCATGTGGGCATGTTTAGAGACAGTGTTTCACTGGTCTAGGGTAAAGGGTGAAGCGCCTGGGATCCCGTGCTTCACTACTGTATGGCCTCAAGATGATGTGTAGGCACAGCGGCAAATCCATCGGTGGCAATTCTCTCATATTGTCATTGCCATGGGAAGATTCCTTATTCGCTAGGAAATGTTTTACCGTGGAAGATGGGTCACCACAGAGCTGTCTCTTTTGTGTTGAGACAAACTTTGCTGAATTTACCTGCCAGCAGTTGCGTGTCCTCCCTTTCTTTTAAGGCCGATGGAGACGCACGAGTGTAAGAAGAACGGTGAATGGTGGCCGTTCGTAAGCCAGGATCATCAGAAACCGCAGAGTAAATTTTAGGAACGTAGACGTAGGACAGCGGAGAAAACTTCACTCAGGGACTTCAGTGAACTCTCCTTTCAATGCTGAGGCCTGACACGCCTAGTGCCTGGGGGCAAGCCGGCTCCTGCCCTAGATAGTTTTGTTGAGCGTGCCTCCCTCAGGTGGTGCCTTTTCTCTCCCAGCAATATTGCTCCGTGAAATTCTGCCGATGATGAAAACTGTTTGCCATGGCTTTGTCCTTTCACCTCATTGGCCTCATCTTTGAAGTACAAATGCTTTTCTACACGGGTGCTGTTTCCCTGAGCTTTCCTTTGTCTTGGCTCAATCGATGCAGATTCCTGTGCTGAATACGCCATGGACTAGCACAGGTGGGTTCTTGTCAGTATACCGGGCAAACGCAGCAATTTCGATTGTCAAGACCCACCTGGCTTGATCAAGGTTCTTTATTCCAGTGAAAACGATTTTTATCCAAATTCTAGAGGAGCACCAGTGTGCCTCTGGGAGCTAGACCCGGGCCTGCTGAACAGCGGCTCCGGAGTTTTCATTTTCTGACTAAAATTCAACACGGAATTTCATGGATCTAAGGAAACCGTGAAATGTGGACGTACCAGATTCTCACATCTTCATTGTCTAATGGAAGCTGAAGTTTCCCAGTCTGATCCGGCTGCCACTTCATTTCTGGCAATGACCATTCAATAGTGGACGTTCAGCCTTCTTCGGAATTCTCTTATACCGGCATGTTCCCGCGCCACATAAAGACCACTCGGTGGAGGTTTATGTGACTCAGGACAACTCTTTATTTCAGGCGTTTAGAACAAAGGGAATTCACAGAGGTTGATGATCACTTATTAAAGTCCCGTTTCTCTATGATGCCCACTGATGACACTTCTACATCTGAGGGCAAAGAGCTCGTGCAGCATGATATTCTCATTTCAGCCAGGCCGCCTGCAGTTCCTTCCTTGCAGAAAAATCTTTCCCAGTGTACTTCTTTAAAATGCTGCAAAATAGTGGGACAGAAGATTTCGGTTTAGCGTTAACTTTAAACGGGCACAGATACAGGCATGTGGGCATGTTTAGAGACAGTGTTTCACTGGTCTAGGGTAAAGGGTGAAGTGCCTGGGATCCCGTGCTTCACTACTGTATGGCCTCAAGATGATGTCTAGGCACAGCGGCAAATCCATCGGTGGCAATTCTCTCATATTGTCATTGCGATGGGAAGATTCCTTATTCGCTAGGAAATGTTTTACCGTGGAAGACGGGTCATCACAGAGCTGTCTCTTTTGTGTTGAGACAAACTTTGCTGAATTTACCTGCCAGCAGTTGCGTGTCCTCCCTTTCTTTTAAGGCCGATGGAGACGCACGAGTGTAAGGAGAACGGTGAATGGTGGCCGTTCGTAAGCCAGGATCATCAGAAACCGCAGAGTAAATTTTAGGAACGTAGACGTAGGACAGCGGAGAAAACTTCACTCAGGGACTTCAGTGAACTCTCCTTACAATGCTGAGGCCTGACACGCCTAGTTTCTGGGGGCAAGCCGGCTCCTGCCCTAGATAGTTTTGTTGAGCGTGCCTCCCTCAGGTGGTGCCTTTTCTCTCCCAGCAATATTGCTCCGTGAAATTCTGCCGATAATGAAAACTGTTTGCCATGGCTTTGTCCTTTCACCTCATTGGCCTCATCTTTGAAGTACAAATGCTTTTCTACACGGGTGCTGTTTCCCTGAGCTTTCCTTTGTCTTGGCTCAATCGATGCAGATTCCTGTGCTGAATACGCCATGGACTAGCACAGGTGGGTTCTTGTCAGTATACCGGGCAAACGCAGCAATTTCGATTGTCAAGACCCACCTGGCTTGATCAAGGTTCTTTATTCCAGTGAAAACGATTTTTATCCAAATTCTAGAGGAGCACCAGTGTGCCTCTGGGAGCTAGACCCGGGCCTGCTGAACAGCGGCTCCGGAGTTTTCATTTTCTGACTAAAATTCAACACGGAATTTCATGGATCTAAGGAAACCGTGAATTGTGGACGTACCAGATTCTCACATCTTCATTGTCTAATGGAAGCTGAAGTTTCCCAGTCTGATCCGGCTGCCACTTCATTTCTGGCAATGACCATTCAATTGTGGACGTTCAGCCTTCTTCGGAATTCTCTTATACCGGCATGTTCCCGCGCCACATGAAGACCACTCGGTGGAGGTTTATGTGACTCAGGACAACTCTTTATTTCAGGCGTCTAGAACAAAGGGAATTCACAGAGGTTGATGATCACTTATTAAAGTCCCGTTTCTCTATGATGCCCACTGATGACACTTCTACATCTGAGGGCAAAGAGCTCGTGCAGCATGATATTCTCATTTCAGCCAGGCCGCCTGCAGTTCCTTCCTTGCTGAAAAATCTTTCCCAGTGTACTTCTTTAAAATGCTGCAAAATAGTGGGACAGAAGATTTCGGTTTAGCGTTAACTTTAAACGGGCACAGATACAGGCATGTGGGCATGTTTAGAGACAGTGTTTCACTGGTCTAGGGTAAAGGGTGAAGCGCCTGGGATCCCGTGCTTCACTACTGTATGGCCTCAAGATGATGTGTAGGCACAGCGGCAAATCCATCGGTGGCAATTCTCTCATATTGTCATTGCAATGGGAAGATTCCTTATTCGCTAGGAAATGTTTTACCGTGGAAGACGGGTCACCACAGAGCTGTCTCTTTTGTGTTGAGACAAACTTTGCTGAATTTACCTGCCAGCAGTTGCGTGTCCTCCCTTTCTTTTAAGGCCGATGGAGACGCACGAGTGTAAGAAGAACGGTGAATGGTGGCCGTTCGTAAGCCAGGATCATCAGAAACCGCAGAGTAAATTTTAGGAACGTAGACGTAGGACAGCGGAGAAAACTTCACTCAGGGACTTCAGTGAACTCTCCTTTCAATGCTGAGGCCTGACACGCCTAGTGCCTGGGGGCAAGCCGGCTCCTGCCCTAGGTAGTTTTGTTGAGCGTGCCTCCCTCAGGTGGTGCCTTTTCTCTCCCATCAATATTGCTCCGTGAAATTCTGCCGATGATGAAAACTGTTTGCCATGGCTTTGTCCTTTCACCTCATTGGCCTCATCTTTGAAGTACAAATGCTTTTCTACACGGGTGCTGTTTCCCTGAGCTTTCCTTTGTCTTGGCTCAATCGATGCAGATTCCTGTGCTGAATACGCCATGGACTAGCACAGGTGGGTTCTTGTCAGTATACCGGGCAAACGCAGCAATTTCGATTGTCAAGACCCACCTGGCTTGATCAAGGTTCTTTATTCCAGTGAAAACGATTTTTATCCAAATTCTAGAGGAGCACCAGTGTGCCTCTGGGAGCTAGACCCGGGCCTGCTGAACAGCGGCTCCGGAGTTTTCTTTTTCTGACTAAAATTCAACACGGAATTTCATGGATCTAAGGAAACCGTGAAATGTGGACGTACCAGATTCTCACATCTTCATTGTCTAATGGAAGCTGAAGTTTCCCAGTCTGATCCGGCTGCCACTTCATTTCTGGCAATGACCATTCAATAGTGGACGTTCAGCCTTCTTCAGAATTCTCTTATACCGGCATGTTCCCGCGCCACATAAAGACCACTCGGTGGAGGTTTATGTGACTCAGGACAACTCTTTATTTCAGGCGTTTAGAACAAAGGGAATTCACAGAGGTTGATGATCACTTATTAAAGTCCCGTTTCTCTATGATGCCCACTGATGACACTTCTACATCTGAGGGCAAAGAGCTCGTGCAGCATGATATTCTCATTTCAGCCAGGCCGCCTGCAGTTCCTTCCTTGCAGAAAAATCTTTCCCAGTGTACTTCTTTAAAATGCTGCAAAATAGTGGGACAGAAGATTTCGGTTTAGCGTTAACTTTAAACGGGCACAGATACAGGCATGTGGGCATGTTTAGAGACAGTGTTTCACTGGTCTAGGGTAAAGGGTGAAGCGCCTGGGATCCCGTGCTTCACTACTGTATGGCCTCAAGATGATGTCTAGGCACAGCGGCAAATCCATCGGTGGCAATTCTCTCATATTGTCATTGCGATGGGAAGATTCCTTATTCGCTAGGAAATGTTTTACCGTGGAAGACGGGTCATCACAGAGCTGTCTCTTTTGTGTTGAGACAAACTTTGCTGAATTTACCTGCCAGCAGTTGCGTGTCCTCCCTTTCTTTTAAGGCCGATGGAGACGCACGAGTGTAAGGAGAACGGTGAATGGTGGCCGTTCGTAAGCCAGGATCATCAGAAACCGCAGAGTAAATTTTAGGAACGTAGACGTAGGACAGCGGAGAAAACTTCACTCAGGGACTTCAGTGAACTCTCCTTACAATGCTGAGGCCTGACACGCCTAGTTTCTGGGGGCAAGCCGGCTCCTGCCCTAGATAGTTTTGTTGAGCGTGCCTCCCTCAGGTGGTGCCTTTTCTCTCCCAGCAATATTGCTCCGTGAAATTCTGCCGATAATGAAAACTGTTTGCCATGGCTTTGTCCTTTCACCTCATTGGCCTCATCTTTGAAGTACAAATGCTTTTCTACACGGGTGCTGTTTCCCTGAGCTTTCCTTTGTCTTGGCTCAATCGATGCAGATTCCTGTGCTGAATACGCCATGGACTAGCACAGGTGGGTTCTTGTCAGTATACCGGGCAAACGCAGCAATTTCGATTGTCAAGACCCACCTGGCTTGATCAAGGTTCTTTATTCCAGTGAAAACGATTTTTATCCAAATTCTAGAGGAGCACCAGTGTGCCTCTGGGAGCTAGACCCGGGCCTGCTGAACAGCGGCTCCGGAGTTTTCATTTTCTGACTAAAATTCAACACGGAATTTCATGGATCTAAGGAAACCGTGAATTGTGGACGTACCAGATTCTCACATCTTCATTGTCTAATGGAAGCTGAAGTTTCCCAGTCTGATCCGGCTGCCACTTCATTTCTGGCAATGACCATTCAATTGTGGACGTTCAGCCTTCTTCGGAATTCTCTTATACCGGCATGTTCCCGCGCCACATGAAGACCACTCGGTGGAGGTTTATGTGACTCAGGACAACTCTTTATTTCAGGCGTCTAGAACAAAGGGAATTCACAGAGGTTGATGATCACTTATTAAAGTCCCGTTTCTCTATGATGCCCACTGATGACACTTCTACATCTGAGGGCAAAGAGCTCGTGCAGCATGATATTCTCATTTCAGCCAGGCCGCCTGCAGTTCCTTCCTTGCTGAAAAATCTTTCCCAGTGTACTTCTTTAAAATGCTGCAAAATAGTGGGACAGAAGATTTCGGTTTAGCGTTAACTTTAAACGGGCACAGATACAGGCATGTGGGCATGTTTAGAGACAGTGTTTCACTGGTCTAGGGTAAAGGGTGAAGCGCCTGGGATCCCGTGCTTCACTACTGTATGGCCTCAAGATGATGTGTAGGCACAGCGGCAAATCCATCGGTGGCAATTCTCTCATATTGTCATTGCCATGGGAAGATTCCTTATTCGCTAGGAAATGTTTTACCGTGGAAGACGGGTCACCACAGAGCTGTCTCTTTTGTGTTGAGACAAACTTTGCTGAATTTACCTGCCAGCAGTTGCGTGTCCTCCCTTTCTTTTAAGGCCGATGGAGACGCACGAGTGTAAGAAGAACGGTGAATGGTGGCCGTTCGTAAGCCAGGATCATCAGAAACCGCAGAGTAAATTTTAGGAACGTAGACGTAGGACAGCGGAGAAAACTTCACTCAGGGACTTCAGTGAACTCTCCTTACAATGCTGAGGCCTGACACGCCTAGTGCCTGGGGGCAAGCCGGCTCCTGCCCTAGGTAGTTTTGTTGAGCGTGCCTCCCTCAGGTGGTGCCTTTTCTCTCCCAGCAATATTGCTCCGTGAAATTCTGCCGATGATGAAAACTGTTTGCCATGGCTTTGTCCTTTCACCTCATTGGCCTCATCTTTGAAGTACAAATGCTTTTCTACACGGGTGCTGTTTCCCTGAGCTTTCCTTTGTCTTGGCTCAATCGATGCAGATTCCTGTGCTGAATACGCCATGGACTAGCACAGGTGGGTTCTTGTCAGTATACCGGGCAAACGCAGCAATTTCGATTGTCAAGACCCACCTGGCTTGATCAAGGTTCTTTATTCCAGTGAAAACGATTTTTATCCAAATTCTAGAGGAGCACCAGTGTGCCTCTGGGAGCTAGACCCGGGCCTGCTGAACAGCGGCTCCGGAGTTTTCATTTTCTGACTAAAATTCAACACGGAATTTCATGGATCTAAGGAAACTGTGAATTGTGGACGTACCAGATTCTCACATCTTCATTGTCTAATGGAAGCTGAAGTTTCCCAGTCTGATCCGGCTGCCACTTCATTTCTGGCAATGACCATTCAATTGTGGACGTTCAGCCTTCTTCGGAATTCTCTTATACCGGCATGTTCCCGCGCCACATGAAGACCACTCGGTGGAGTTTTATGTGACTCAGGACAACTCTTTATTTCAGGCGTCTAGAACAAAGGGAATTCACAGAGGTTGATGATCACTTATTAAAGTCCCGTTTCTCTATGATGCCCACTGATGACACTTCTACATCTGAGGGCAAAGAGCTCGTGCAGCATGATATTCTCATTTCAGCCAGGCCGCCTGCAGTTCCTTCCTTGCTGAAAAATCTTTCCCAGTGTACTTCTTTAAAATGCTGCAAAATAGTGGGACAGAAGATTTCGGTTTAGCGTTAACTTTAAACGGGCACAGATACAGGCATGTGGGCATGTTTAGAGACAGTGTTTCACTGGTCTAGGGTAAAGGGTGAAGCGCCTGGGATCCCGTGCTTCACTACTGTATGGCCTCAAGATGATGTGTAGGCACAGCGGCAAATCCATCGGTGGCAATTCTCTCATATTGTCATTGCGATGGGAAGATTCCTTATTCGCTAGGAAATGATTTACCGTGGAAGACGGGTCACCACAGAGCTGTCTCTTTTGTGTTGAGACAAACTTTGCTGAATTTACCTGCCAGCAGTTGCGTGTCCTCCCTTTCTTTTAAGGCCGATGGAGACGCACGAGTGTAAGAAGAACGGTGAATGGTGGCCGTTCGTAAGCCAGGATCATCAGAAACCGCAGAGTAAATTTTAGGAACGTAGACGTAGGACAGCGGAGAAAACTTCACTCAGGGACTTCAGTGAACTCTCCTTTCAATGCTGAGGCCTGACACGCCTAGTGCCTGGGGGCAAGCCGGCTCCTGCCCTAGGTAGTTTTGTTGAGCGTGCCTCCCTCAGGTGGTGCCTTTTCTCTCCCATCAATATTGCTCCGTGAAATTCTGCCGATGATGAAAACTGTTTGCCATGGCTTTGTCCTTTCACCTCATTGGCCTCATCTTTGAAGTACAAATGCTTTTCTACACGGGTGCTGTTTCCCTGAGCTTTCCTTTGTCTTGGCTCAATCGATGCAGATTCCTGTGCTGAATACGCCATGGACTAGCACAGGTGGGTTCTTGTCAGTATACCGGGCAAACGCAGCAATTTCGATTGTCAAGACCCACCTGGCTTGATCAAGGTTCTTTATTCCAGTGAAAACGATTTTTATCCAAATTCTAGAGGAGCACCAGTGTGCCTCTGGGAGCTAGACCCGGGCCTGCTGAACAGCGGCTCCGGAGTTTTCTTTTTCTGACTAAAATTCAACACGGAATTTCATGGATCTAAGGAAACCGTGAAATGTGGACGTACCAGATTCTCACATCTTCATTGTCTAATGGAAGCTGAAGTTTCCCAGTCTGATCCGGCTGCCACTTCATTTCTGGCAATGACCATTCAATAGTGGACGTTCAGCCTTCTTCAGAATTCTTATACCGGCATGTTCCCGCGCCACATAAAGACCACTCGGTGGAGGTTTATGTGACTCAGGACAACTCTTTATTTCAGGCGTTTAGAACAAAGGGAATTCACAGAGGTTGATGATCACTTATTAAAGTCCCGTTTCTCTATGATGCCCACTGATGACACTTCTACATCTGAGGGCAAAGAGCTCGTGCAGCATGATATTCTCATTTCAGCCAGGCCGCCTGCAGTTCCTTCCTTGCAGAAAAATCTTTCCCAGTGTACTTCTTTAAAATGCTGCAAAATAGTGGGACAGAAGATTTCGGTTTAGCGTTAACTTTAAACGGGCACAGATACAGGCATGTGGGCATGTTTAGAGACAGTGTTTCACTGGTCTAGGGTAAAGGGTGAAGCGCCTGGGATCCCGTGCTTCACTACTGTATGGCCTCAAGATGATGTCTAGGCACAGCGGCAAATCCATCGGTGGCAATTCTCTCATATTGTCATTGCGATGGGAAGATTCCTTATTCGCTAGGAAATGTTTTACCGTGGAAGACGGGTCACCACAGAGCTGTCTCTTTTGTGTTGAGACAAACTTTGCTGAATTTACCTGCCAGCAGTTGCGTGTCCTCCCTTTCTTTTAAGGCCGATGGAGACGCACGAGTGTAAGGAGAACGGTGAATGGTGGCCGTTCGTAAGCCAGGATCATCAGAAACCGCAGAGTAAATTTTAGGAACGTAGACGTAGGACAGCGGAGAAAACTTCACTCAGGGACTTCAGTGAACTCTCCTTACAATGCTGAGGCCTGACACGCCTAGTGCCTGGGGGCAAGCCGGCTCCTGCCCTAGGTAGTTTTGTTGAGCGTGCCTCCCTCAGGTGGTGCCTTTTCTCTCCCAGCAATATTGCTCCGTGAAATTCTGCCGATGATGAAAACTGTTTGCCATGGCTTTGTCCTTTCACCTCATTGGCCTCATCTTTGAAGTACAAATGCTTTTCTACACGGGTGCTGTTTCCCTGAGCTTTCCTTTGTCTTGGCTCAATCGATGCAGATTCCTGTGCTGAATACGCCATGGACTAGCACAGGTGGGTTCTTGTCAGTATACCGGGCAAACGCAGCAATTTCGATTGTCAAGACCCACCTGGCTTGATCAAGGTTCTTTATTCCAGTGAAAACGATTTTTATCCAAATTCTAGAGGAGCACCAGTGTGCCTCTGGGAGCTAGACCCGGGCCTGCTGAACAGCGGCTCCGGAGTTTTCATTTTCTGACTAAAATTCAACACGGAATTTCATGGATCTAAGGAAACCGTGAAATGTGGACGTACCAGATTCTCACATCTTCATTGTCTAATGGAAGCTGAAGTTTCCCAGTCTGATCCGGCTGCCACTTCATTTCTGGCAATGACCATTCAATTGTGGACGTTCAGCCTTCTTCGGAATTCTCTTATACCGGCATGTTCCCGCGCCACATGAAGACCACTCGGTGGAGGTTTATGTGACTCAGGACAACTCTTTATTTCAGGCGTCTAGAACAAAGGGAATTCACAGAGGTTGATGATCACTTATTAAAGTCCCGTTTCTCTATGATGCCCACTGATGACACTTCTACATCTGAGGGCAAAGAGCTCGTGCAGCATGATATTCTCATTTCAGCCAGGCCGCCTGCAGTTCCTTCCTTGCAGAAAAATCTTTCCCAGTGTACTTCTTTAAAATGCTGCAAAATAGTGGGACAGAAGATTTCGGTTTAGCGTTAACTTTAAACGGGCACAGATACAGGCATGTGGGCATGTTTAGAGACAGTGTTTCACTGGTCTAGGGTAAAGGGTGAAGCGCCTGGGATCCCGTGCTTCACTACTGTATGGCCTCAAGATGATGTGTAGGCACAGCGGCAAATCCATCGGTGGCAATTCTCTCATATTGTCATTGCCATGGGAAGATTCCTTATTCGCTAGGAAATGTTTTACCGTGGAAGATGGGTCACCACAGAGCTGTCTCTTTTGTGTTGAGACAAACTTTGCTGAATTTACCTGCCAGCAGTTGCGTGTCCTCCCTTTCTTTTAAGGCCGATGGAGACGCACGAGTGTAAGAAGAACGGTGAATGGTGGCCGTTCGTAAGCCAGGATCATCAGAAACCGCAGAGTAAATTTTAGGAACGTAGACGTAGGACAGCGGAGAAAACTTCACTCAGGGACTTCAGTGAACTCTCCTTTCAATGCTGAGGCCTGACACGCCTAGTGCCTGGGGGCAAGCCGGCTCCTGCCCTAGATAGTTTTGTTGAGCGTGCCTCCCTCAGGTGGTGCCTTTTCTCTCCCAGCAATATTGCTCCGTGAAATTCTGCCGATGATGAAAACTGTTTGCCATGGCTTTGTCCTTTCACCTCATTGGCCTCATCTTTGAAGTACAAATGCTTTTCTACACGGGTGCTGTTTCCCTGAGCTTTCCTTTGTCTTGGCTCAATCGATGCAGATTCCTGTGCTGAATACGCCATGGACTAGCACAGGTGGGTTCTTGTCAGTATACCGGGCAAACGCAGCAATTTCGATTGTCAAGACCCACCTGGCTTGATCAAGGTTCTTTATTCCAGTGAAAACGATTTTTATCCAAATTCTAGAGGAGCACCAGTGTGCCTCTGGGAGCTAGACCCGGGCCTGCTGAACAGCGGCTCCGGAGTTTTCATTTTCTGACTAAAATTCAACACGGAATTTCATGGATCTAAGGAAACCGTGAAATGTGGACGTACCAGATTCTCACATCTTCATTGTCTAATGGAAGCTGAAGTTTCCCAGTCTGATCCGGCTGCCACTTCATTTCTGGCAATGACCATTCAATAGTGGACGTTCAGCCTTCTTCGGAATTCTCTTATACCGGCATGTTCCCGCGCCACATAAAGACCACTCGGTGGAGGTTTATGTGACTCAGGACAACTCTTTATTTCAGGCGTTTAGAACAAAGGGAATTCACAGAGGTTGATGATCACTTATTAAAGTCCCGTTTCTCTATGATGCCCACTGATGACACTTCTACATCTGAGGGCAAAGAGCTCGTGCAGCATGATATTCTCATTTCAGCCAGGCCGCCTGCAGTTCCTTCCTTGCAGAAAAATCTTTCCCAGTGTACTTCTTTAAAATGCTGCAAAATAGTGGGACAGAAGATTTCGGTTTAGCGTTAACTTTAAACGGGCACAGATACAGGCATGTGGGCATGTTTAGAGACAGTGTTTCACTGGTCTAGGGTAAAGGGTGAAGTGCCTGGGATCCCGTGCTTCACTACTGTATGGCCTCAAGATGATGTCTAGGCACAGCGGCAAATCCATCGGTGGCAATTCTCTCATATTGTCATTGCGATGGGAAGATTCCTTATTCGCTAGGAAATGTTTTACCGTGGAAGACGGGTCATCACAGAGCTGTCTCTTTTGTGTTGAGACAAACTTTGCTGAATTTACCTGCCAGCAGTTGCGTGTCCTCCCTTTCTTTTAAGGCCGATGGAGACGCACGAGTGTAAGGAGAACGGTGAATGGTGGCCGTTCGTAAGCCAGGATCATCAGAAACCGCAGAGTAAATTTTAGGAACGTAGACGTAGGACAGCGGAGAAAACTTCACTCAGGGACTTCAGTGAACTCTCCTTACAATGCTGAGGCCTGACACGCCTAGTTTCTGGGGGCAAGCCGGCTCCTGCCCTAGATAGTTTTGTTGAGCGTGCCTCCCTCAGGTGGTGCCTTTTCTCTCCCAGCAATATTGCTCCGTGAAATTCTGCCGATAATGAAAACTGTTTGCCATGGCTTTGTCCTTTCACCTCATTGGCCTCATCTTTGAAGTACAAATGCTTTTCTACACGGGTGCTGTTTCCCTGAGCTTTCCTTTGTCTTGGCTCAATCGATGCAGATTCCTGTGCTGAATACGCCATGGACTAGCACAGGTGGGTTCTTGTCAGTATACCGGGCAAACGCAGCAATTTCGATTGTCAAGACCCACCTGGCTTGATCAAGGTTCTTTATTCCAGTGAAAACGATTTTTATCCAAATTCTAGAGGAGCACCAGTGTGCCTCTGGGAGCTAGACCCGGGCCTGCTGAACAGCGGCTCCGGAGTTTTCATTTTCTGACTAAAATTCAACACGGAATTTCATGGATCTAAGGAAACCGTGAATTGTGGACGTACCAGATTCTCACATCTTCATTGTCTAATGGAAGCTGAAGTTTCCCAGTCTGATCCGGCTGCCACTTCATTTCTGGCAATGACCATTCAATTGTGGACGTTCAGCCTTCTTCGGAATTCTCTTATACCGGCATGTTCCCGCGCCACATGAAGACCACTCGGTGGAGGTTTATGTGACTCAGGACAACTCTTTATTTCAGGCGTCTAGAACAAAGGGAATTCACAGAGGTTGATGATCACTTATTAAAGTCCCGTTTCTCTATGATGCCCACTGATGACACTTCTACATCTGAGGGCAAAGAGCTCGTGCAGCATGATATTCTCATTTCAGCCAGGCCGCCTGCAGTTCCTTCCTTGCTGAAAAATCTTTCCCAGTGTACTTCTTTAAAATGCTGCAAAATAGTGGGACAGAAGATTTCGGTTTAGCGTTAACTTTAAACGGGCACAGATACAGGCATGTGGGCATGTTTAGAGACAGTGTTTCACTGGTCTAGGGTAAAGGGTGAAGCGCCTGGGATCCCGTGCTTCACTACTGTATGGCCTCAAGATGATGTGTAGGCACAGCGGCAAATCCATCGGTGGCAATTCTCTCATATTGTCATTGCAATGGGAAGATTCCTTATTCGCTAGGAAATGTTTTACCGTGGAAGACGGGTCACCACAGAGCTGTCTCTTTTGTGTTGAGACAAACTTTGCTGAATTTACCTGCCAGCAGTTGCGTGTCCTCCCTTTCTTTTAAGGCCGATGGAGACGCACGAGTGTAAGAAGAACGGTGAATGGTGGCCGTTCGTAAGCCAGGATCATCAGAAACCGCAGAGTAAATTTTAGGAACGTAGACGTAGGACAGCGGAGAAAACTTCACTCAGGGACTTCAGTGAACTCTCCTTTCAATGCTGAGGCCTGACACGCCTAGTGCCTGGGGGCAAGCCGGCTCCTGCCCTAGGTAGTTTTGTTGAGCGTGCCTCCCTCAGGTGGTGCCTTTTCTCTCCCATCAATATTGCTCCGTGAAATTCTGCCGATGATGAAAACTGTTTGCCATGGCTTTGTCCTTTCACCTCATTGGCCTCATCTTTGAAGTACAAATGCTTTTCTACACGGGTGCTGTTTCCCTGAGCTTTCCTTTGTCTTGGCTCAATCGATGCAGATTCCTGTGCTGAATACGCCATGGACTAGCACAGGTGGGTTCTTGTCAGTATACCGGGCAAACGCAGCAATTTCGATTGTCAAGACCCACCTGGCTTGATCAAGGTTCTTTATTCCAGTGAAAACGATTTTTATCCAAATTCTAGAGGAGCACCAGTGTGCCTCTGGGAGCTAGACCCGGGCCTGCTGAACAGCGGCTCCGGAGTTTTCTTTTTCTGACTAAAATTCAACACGGAATTTCATGGATCTAAGGAAACCGTGAAATGTGGACGTACCAGATTCTCACATCTTCATTGTCTAATGGAAGCTGAAGTTTCCCAGTCTGATCCGGCTGCCACTTCATTTCTGGCAATGACCATTCAATAGTGGACGTTCAGCCTTCTTCAGAATTCTCTTATACCGGCATGTTCCCGCGCCACATAAAGACCACTCGGTGGAGGTTTATGTGACTCAGGACAACTCTTTATTTCAGGCGTTTAGAACAAAGGGAATTCACAGAGGTTGATGATCACTTATTAAAGTCCCGTTTCTCTATGATGCCCACTGATGACACTTCTACATCTGAGGGCAAAGAGCTCGTGCAGCATGATATTCTCATTTCAGCCAGGCCGCCTGCAGTTCCTTCCTTGCAGAAAAATCTTTCCCAGTGTACTTCTTTAAAATGCTGCAAAATAGTGGGACAGAAGATTTCGGTTTAGCGTTAACTTTAAACGGGCACAGATACAGGCATGTGGGCATGTTTAGAGACAGTGTTTCACTGGTCTAGGGTAAAGGGTGAAGCGCCTGGGATCCCGTGCTTCACTACTGTATGGCCTCAAGATGATGTCTAGGCACAGCGGCAAATCCATCGGTGGCAATTCTCTCATATTGTCATTGCGATGGGAAGATTCCTTATTCGCTAGGAAATGTTTTACCGTGGAAGACGGGTCATCACAGAGCTGTCTCTTTTGTGTTGAGACAAACTTTGCTGAATTTACCTGCCAGCAGTTGCGTGTCCTCCCTTTCTTTTAAGGCCGATGGAGACGCACGAGTGTAAGGAGAACGGTGAATGGTGGCCGTTCGTAAGCCAGGATCATCAGAAACCGCAGAGTAAATTTTAGGAACGTAGACGTAGGACAGCGGAGAAAACTTCACTCAGGGACTTCAGTGAACTCTCCTTACAATGCTGAGGCCTGACACGCCTAGTTTCTGGGGGCAAGCCGGCTCCTGCCCTAGATAGTTTTGTTGAGCGTGCCTCCCTCAGGTGGTGCCTTTTCTCTCCCAGCAATATTGCTCCGTGAAATTCTGCCGATAATGAAAACTGTTTGCCATGGCTTTGTCCTTTCACCTCATTGGCCTCATCTTTGAAGTACAAATGCTTTTCTACACGGGTGCTGTTTCCCTGAGCTTTCCTTTGTCTTGGCTCAATCGATGCAGATTCCTGTGCTGAATACGCCATGGACTAGCACAGGTGGGTTCTTGTCAGTATACCGGGCAAACGCAGCAATTTCGATTGTCAAGACCCACCTGGCTTGATCAAGGTTCTTTATTCCAGTGAAAACGATTTTTATCCAAATTCTAGAGGAGCACCAGTGTGCCTCTGGGAGCTAGACCCGGGCCTGCTGAACAGCGGCTCCGGAGTTTTCATTTTCTGACTAAAATTCAACACGGAATTTCATGGATCTAAGGAAACCGTGAATTGTGGACGTACCAGATTCTCACATCTTCATTGTCTAATGGAAGCTGAAGTTTCCCAGTCTGATCCGGCTGCCACTTCATTTCTGGCAATGACCATTCAATTGTGGACGTTCAGCCTTCTTCGGAATTCTCTTATACCGGCATGTTCCCGCGCCACATGAAGACCACTCGGTGGAGGTTTATGTGACTCAGGACAACTCTTTATTTCAGGCGTCTAGAACAAAGGGAATTCACAGAGGTTGATGATCACTTATTAAAGTCCCGTTTCTCTATGATGCCCACTGATGACACTTCTACATCTGAGGGCAAAGAGCTCGTGCAGCATGATATTCTCATTTCAGCCAGGCCGCCTGCAGTTCCTTCCTTGCTGAAAAATCTTTCCCAGTGTACTTCTTTAAAATGCTGCAAAATAGTGGGACAGAAGATTTCGGTTTAGCGTTAACTTTAAACGGGCACAGATACAGGCATGTGGGCATGTTTAGAGACAGTGTTTCACTGGTCTAGGGTAAAGGGTGAAGCGCCTGGGATCCCGTGCTTCACTACTGTATGGCCTCAAGATGATGTGTAGGCACAGCGGCAAATCCATCGGTGGCAATTCTCTCATATTGTCATTGCCATGGGAAGATTCCTTATTCGCTAGGAAATGTTTTACCGTGGAAGACGGGTCACCACAGAGCTGTCTCTTTTGTGTTGAGACAAACTTTGCTGAATTTACCTGCCAGCAGTTGCGTGTCCTCCCTTTCTTTTAAGGCCGATGGAGACGCACGAGTGTAAGAAGAACGGTGAATGGTGGCCGTTCGTAAGCCAGGATCATCAGAAACCGCAGAGTAAATTTTAGGAACGTAGACGTAGGACAGCGGAGAAAACTTCACTCAGGGACTTCAGTGAACTCTCCTTACAATGCTGAGGCCTGACACGCCTAGTGCCTGGGGGCAAGCCGGCTCCTGCCCTAGGTAGTTTTGTTGAGCGTGCCTCCCTCAGGTGGTGCCTTTTCTCTCCCAGCAATATTGCTCCGTGAAATTCTGCCGATGATGAAAACTGTTTGCCATGGCTTTGTCCTTTCACCTCATTGGCCTCATCTTTGAAGTACAAATGCTTTTCTACACGGGTGCTGTTTCCCTGAGCTTTCCTTTGTCTTGGCTCAATCGATGCAGATTCCTGTGCTGAATACGCCATGGACTAGCACAGGTGGGTTCTTGTCAGTATACCGGGCAAACGCAGCAATTTCGATTGTCAAGACCCACCTGGCTTGATCAAGGTTCTTTATTCCAGTGAAAACGATTTTTATCCAAATTCTAGAGGAGCACCAGTGTGCCTCTGGGAGCTAGACCCGGGCCTGCTGAACAGCGGCTCCGGAGTTTTCATTTTCTGACTAAAATTCAACACGGAATTTCATGGATCTAAGGAAACTGTGAATTGTGGACGTACCAGATTCTCACATCTTCATTGTCTAATGGAAGCTGAAGTTTCCCAGTCTGATCCGGCTGCCACTTCATTTCTGGCAATGACCATTCAATTGTGGACGTTCAGCCTTCTTCGGAATTCTCTTATACCGGCATGTTCCCGCGCCACATGAAGACCACTCGGTGGAGTTTTATGTGACTCAGGACAACTCTTTATTTCAGGCGTCTAGAACAAAGGGAATTCACAGAGGTTGATGATCACTTATTAAAGTCCCGTTTCTCTATGATGCCCACTGATGACACTTCTACATCTGAGGGCAAAGAGCTCGTGCAGCATGATATTCTCATTTCAGCCAGGCCGCCTGCAGTTCCTTCCTTGCTGAAAAATCTTTCCCAGTGTACTTCTTTAAAATGCTGCAAAATAGTGGGACAGAAGATTTCGGTTTAGCGTTAACTTTAAACGGGCACAGATACAGGCATGTGGGCATGTTTAGAGACAGTGTTTCACTGGTCTAGGGTAAAGGGTGAAGCGCCTGGGATCCCGTGCTTCACTACTGTATGGCCTCAAGATGATGTGTAGGCACAGCGGCAAATCCATCGGTGGCAATTCTCTCATATTGTCATTGCGATGGGAAGATTCCTTATTCGCTAGGAAATGATTTACCGTGGAAGACGGGTCACCACAGAGCTGTCTCTTTTGTGTTGAGACAAACTTTGCTGAATTTACCTGCCAGCAGTTGCGTGTCCTCCCTTTCTTTTAAGGCCGATGGAGACGCACGAGTGTAAGAAGAACGGTGAATGGTGGCCGTTCGTAAGCCAGGATCATCAGAAACCGCAGAGTAAATTTTAGGAACGTAGACGTAGGACAGCGGAGAAAACTTCACTCAGGGACTTCAGTGAACTCTCCTTTCAATGCTGAGGCCTGACACGCCTAGTGCCTGGGGGCAAGCCGGCTCCTGCCCTAGGTAGTTTTGTTGAGCGTGCCTCCCTCAGGTGGTGCCTTTTCTCTCCCATCAATATTGCTCCGTGAAATTCTGCCGATGATGAAAACTGTTTGCCATGGCTTTGTCCTTTCACCTCATTGGCCTCATCTTTGAAGTACAAATGCTTTTCTACACGGGTGCTGTTTCCCTGAGCTTTCCTTTGTCTTGGCTCAATCGATGCAGATTCCTGTGCTGAATACGCCATGGACTAGCACAGGTGGGTTCTTGTCAGTATACCGGGCAAACGCAGCAATTTCGATTGTCAAGACCCACCTGGCTTGATCAAGGTTCTTTATTCCAGTGAAAACGATTTTTATCCAAATTCTAGAGGAGCACCAGTGTGCCTCTGGGAGCTAGACCCGGGCCTGCTGAACAGCGGCTCCGGAGTTTTCATTTTCTGACTAAAATTCAACACGGAATTTCATGGATCTAAGGAAACCGTGAAATGTGGACGTACCAGATTCTCACATCTTCATTGTCTAATGGAAGCTGAAGTTTCCCAGTCTGATCCGGCTGCCACTTCATTTCTGGCAATGACCATTCAATAGTGGACGTTCAGCCTTCTTCGGAATTCTCTTATACCGGCATGTTCCCGCGCCACATAAAGACCACTCGGTGGAGGTTTATGTGACTCAGGACAACTCTTTATTTCAGGCGTTTAGAACAAAGGGAATTCACAGAGGTTGATGATCACTTATTAAAGTCCCGTTTCTCTATGATGCCCACTGATGACACTTCTACATCTGAGGGCAAAGAGCTCGTGCAGCATGATATTCTCATTTCAGCCAGGCCGCCTGCAGTTCCTTCCTTGCAGAAAAATCTTTCCCAGTGTACTTCTTTAAAATGCTGCAAAATAGTGGGACAGAAGATTTCGGTTTAGCGTTAACTTTAAACGGGCACAGATACAGGCATGTGGGCATGTTTAGAGACAGTGTTTCACTGGTCTAGGGTAAAGGGTGAAGTGCCTGGGATCCCGTGCTTCACTACTGTATGGCCTCAAGATGATGTCTAGGCACAGCGGCAAATCCATCGGTGGCAATTCTCTCATATTGTCATTGCGATGGGAAGATTCCTTATTCGCTAGGAAATGTTTTACCGTGGAAGACGGGTCATCACAGAGCTGTCTCTTTTGTGTTGAGACAAACTTTGCTGAATTTACCTGCCAGCAGTTGCGTGTCCTCCCTTTCTTTTAAGGCCGATGGAGACGCACGAGTGTAAGGAGAACGGTGAATGGTGGCCGTTCGTAAGCCAGGATCATCAGAAACCGCAGAGTAAATTTTAGGAACGTAGACGTAGGACAGCGGAGAAAACTTCACTCAGGGACTTCAGTGAACTCTCCTTACAATGCTGAGGCCTGACACGCCTAGTTTCTGGGGGCAAGCCGGCTCCTGCCCTAGATAGTTTTGTTGAGCGTGCCTCCCTCAGGTGGTGCCTTTTCTCTCCCAGCAATATTGCTCCGTGAAATTCTGCCGATAATGAAAACTGTTTGCCATGGCTTTGTCCTTTCACCTCATTGGCCTCATCTTTGAAGTACAAATGCTTTTCTACACGGGTGCTGTTTCCCTGAGCTTTCCTTTGTCTTGGCTCAATCGATGCAGATTCCTGTGCTGAATACGCCATGGACTAGCACAGGTGGGTTCTTGTCAGTATACCGGGCAAACGCAGCAATTTCGATTGTCAAGACCCACCTGGCTTGATCAAGGTTCTTTATTCCAGTGAAAACGATTTTTATCCAAATTCTAGAGGAGCACCAGTGTGCCTCTGGGAGCTAGACCCGGGCCTGCTGAACAGCGGCTCCGGAGTTTTCATTTTCTGACTAAAATTCAACACGGAATTTCATGGATCTAAGGAAACCGTGAATTGTGGACGTACCAGATTCTCACATCTTCATTGTCTAATGGAAGCTGAAGTTTCCCAGTCTGATCCGGCTGCCACTTCATTTCTGGCAATGACCATTCAATTGTGGACGTTCAGCCTTCTTCGGAATTCTCTTATACCGGCATGTTCCCGCGCCACATGAAGACCACTCGGTGGAGGTTTATGTGACTCAGGACAACTCTTTATTTCAGGCGTCTAGAACAAAGGGAATTCACAGAGGTTGATGATCACTTATTAAAGTCCCGTTTCTCTATGATGCCCACTGATGACACTTCTACATCTGAGGGCAAAGAGCTCGTGCAGCATGATATTCTCATTTCAGCCAGGCCGCCTGCAGTTCCTTCCTTGCTGAAAAATCTTTCCCAGTGTACTTCTTTAAAATGCTGCAAAATAGTGGGACAGAAGATTTCGGTTTAGCGTTAACTTTAAACGGGCACAGATACAGGCATGTGGGCATGTTTAGAGACAGTGTTTCACTGGTCTAGGGTAAAGGGTGAAGCGCCTGGGATCCCGTGCTTCACTACTGTATGGCCTCAAGATGATGTGTAGGCACAGCGGCAAATCCATCGGTGGCAATTCTCTCATATTGTCATTGCAATGGGAAGATTCCTTATTCGCTAGGAAATGTTTTACCGTGGAAGACGGGTCACCACAGAGCTGTCTCTTTTGTGTTGAGACAAACTTTGCTGAATTTACCTGCCAGCAGTTGCGTGTCCTCCCTTTCTTTTAAGGCCGATGGAGACGCACGAGTGTAAGAAGAACGGTGAATGGTGGCCGTTCGTAAGCCAGGATCATCAGAAACCGCAGAGTAAATTTTAGGAACGTAGACGTAGGACAGCGGAGAAAACTTCACTCAGGGACTTCAGTGAACTCTCCTTTCAATGCTGAGGCCTGACACGCCTAGTGCCTGGGGGCAAGCCGGCTCCTGCCCTAGGTAGTTTTGTTGAGCGTGCCTCCCTCAGGTGGTGCCTTTTCTCTCCCATCAATATTGCTCCGTGAAATTCTGCCGATGATGAAAACTGTTTGCCATGGCTTTGTCCTTTCACCTCATTGGCCTCATCTTTGAAGTACAAATGCTTTTCTACACGGGTGCTGTTTCCCTGAGCTTTCCTTTGTCTTGGCTCAATCGATGCAGATTCCTGTGCTGAATACGCCATGGACTAGCACAGGTGGGTTCTTGTCAGTATACCGGGCAAACGCAGCAATTTCGATTGTCAAGACCCACCTGGCTTGATCAAGGTTCTTTATTCCAGTGAAAACGATTTTTATCCAAATTCTAGAGGAGCACCAGTGTGCCTCTGGGAGCTAGACCCGGGCCTGCTGAACAGCGGCTCCGGAGTTTTCATTTTCTGACTAAAATTCAACACGGAATTTCATGGATCTAAGGAAACCGTGAATTGTGGACGTACCAGATTCTCACATCTTCATTGTCTAATGGAAGCTGAAGTTTCCCAGTCTGATCCGGCTGCCACTTCATTTCTGGCAATGACCATTCAATTGTGGACGTTCAGCCTTCTTCGGAATTCTCTTATACCGGCATGTTCCCGCGCCACATGAAGACCACTCGGTGGAGGTTTATGTGACTCAGGACAACTCTTTATTTCAGGCGTCTAGAACAAAGGGAATTCACAGAGGTTGATGATCACTTATTAAAGTCCCGTTTCTCTATGATGCCCACTGATGACACTTCTACATCTGAGGGCAAAGAGCTCGTGCAGCATGATATTCTCATTTCAGCCAGGCCGCCTGCAGTTCCTTCCTTGCTGAAAAATCTTTCCCAGTGTACTTCTTTAAAATGCTGCAAAATAGTGGGACAGAAGATTTCGGTTTAGCGTTAACTTTAAACGGGCACAGATACAGGCATGTGGGCATGTTTAGAGACAGTGTTTCACTGGTCTAGGGTAAAGGGTGAAGCGCCTGGGTTCCCGTGCTTCACTACTGTATGGCCTCAAGATGATGTGTAGGCACAGCGGCAAATCCATCGGTGGCAATTCTCTCATATTGTCATTGCCATGGGAAGATTCCTTATTCGCTAGGAAATGTTTTACCGTGGAAGACGGGTCACCACAGAGCTGTCTCTTTTGTGTTGAGACAAACTTTGCTGAATTTACCTGCCAGCAGTTGCGTGTCCTCCCTTTCTTTTAAGGCCGATGGAGACGCACGAGTGTAAGAAGAACGGTGAATGGTGGCCGTTCGTAAGCCAGGATCATCAGAAACCGCAGAGTAAATTTTAGGAACGTAGACGTAGGACAGCGGAGAAAACTTCACTCAGGGACTTCAGTGAACTCTCCTTACAATGCTGAGGCCTGACACGCCTAGTGCCTGGGGGCAAGCCGGCTCCTGCCCTAGGTAGTTTTGTTGAGCGTGCCTCCCTCAGGTGGTGCCTTTTCTCTCCCAGCAATATTGCTCCGTGAAATTCTGCCGATGATGAAAACTGTTTGCCATGGCTTTGTCCTTTCACCTCATTGGCCTCATCTTTGAAGTACAAATGCTTTTCTACACGGGTGCTGTTTCCCTGAGCTTTCCTTTGTCTTGGCTCAATCGATGCAGATTCCTGTGCTGAATACGCCATGGACTAGCACAGGTGGGTTCTTGTCAGTATACCGGGCAAACGCAGCAATTTCGATTGTCAAGACCCACCTGGCTTGATCAAGGTTCTTTATTCCAGTGAAAACGATTTTTATCCAAATTCTAGAGGAGCACCAGTGTGCCTCTGGGAGCTAGACCCGGGCCTGCTGAACAGCGGCTCCGGAGTTTTCATTTTCTGACTAAAATTCAACACGGAATTTCATGGATCTAAGGAAACCGTGAATTGTGGACGTACCAGATTCTCACATCTTCATTGTCTAATGGAAGCTGAAGTTTCCCAGTCTGATCCGGCTGCCACTTCATTTCTGGCAATGACCATTCAATTGTGGACGTTCAGCCTTCTTCGGAATTCTCTTATACCGGCATGTTCCCGCGCCACATGAAGACCACTCGGTGGAGTTTTATGTGACTCAGGACAACTCTTTATTTCAGGCGTCTAGAACAAAGGGAATTCACAGAGGTTGATGATCACTTATTAAAGTCCCGTTTCTCTATGATGCCCACTGATGACACTTCTACATCTGAGGGCAAAGAGCTCGTGCAGCATGATATTCTCATTTCAGCCAGGCCGCCTGCAGTTCCTTCCTTGCAGAAAAATCTTTCCCAGTGTACTTCTTTAAAATGCTGCAAAATAGTGGGACAGAAGATTTCGGTTTAGCGTTAACTTTAAACGGGCACAGATACAGGCATGTGGGCATGTTTAGAGACAGTGTTTCACTGGTCTAGGGTAAAGGGTGAAGCGCCTGGGATCCCGTGCTTCACTACTGTATGGCCTCAAGATGATGTCTAGGCACAGCGGCAAATCCATCGGTGGCAATTCTCTCATATTGTCATTGCGATGGGAAGATTCCTTATTCGCTAGGAAATGTTTTACCGTGGAAGACGGGTCATCACAGAGCTGTCTCTTTTGTGTTGAGACAAACTTTGCTGAATTTACCTGCCAGCAGTTGCGTGTCCTCCCTTTCTTTTAAGGCCGATGGAGACGCACGAGTGTAAGGAGAACGGTGAATGGTGGCCGTTCGTAAGCCAGGATCATCAGAAACCGCAGAGTAAATTTTAGGAACGTAGACGTAGGACAGCGGAGAAAACTTCACTCAGGGACTTCAGTGAACTCTCCTTACAATGCTGAGGCCTGACACGCCTAGTTTCTGGGGGCAAGCCGGCTCCTGCCCTAGATAGTTTTGTTGAGCGTGCCTCCCTCAGGTGGTGCCTTTTCTCTCCCAGCAATATTGCTCCGTGAAATTCTGCCGATAATGAAAACTGTTTGCCATGGCTTTGTCCTTTCACCTCATTGGCCTCATCTTTGAAGTACAAATGCTTTTCTACACGGGTGCTGTTTCCCTGAGCTTTCCTTTGTCTTGGCTCAATCGATGCAGATTCCTGTGCTGAATACGCCATGGACTAGCACAGGTGGGTTCTTGTCAGTATACCGGGCAAACGCAGCAATTTCGATTGTCAAGACCCACCTGGCTTGATCAAGGTTCTTTATTCCAGTGAAAACGATTTTTATCCAAATTCTAGAGGAGCACCAGTGTGCCTCTGGGAGCTAGACCCGGGCCTGCTGAACAGCGGCTCCGGAGTTTTCATTTTCTGACTAAAATTCAACACGGAATTTCATGGATCTAAGGAAACCGTGAATTGTGGACGTACCAGATTCTCACATCTTCATTGTCTAATGGAAGCTGAAGTTTCCCAGTCTGATCCGGCTGCCACTTCATTTCTGGCAATGACCATTCAATTGTGGACGTTCAGCCTTCTTCGGAATTCTCTTATACCGGCATGTTCCCGCGCCACATGAAGACCACTCGGTGGAGGTTTATGTGACTCAGGACAACTCTTTATTTCAGGCGTCTAGAACAAAGGGAATTCACAGAGGTTGATGATCACTTATTAAAGTCCCGTTTCTCTATGATGCCCACTGATGACACTTCTACATCTGAGGGCAAAGAGCTCGTGCAGCATGATATTCTCATTTCAGCCAGGCCGCCTGCAGTTCCTTCCTTGCTGAAAAATCTTTCCCAGTGTACTTCTTTAAAATGCTGCAAAATAGTGGGACAGAAGATTTCGGTTTAGCGTTAACTTTAAACGGGCACAGATACAGGCATGTGGGCATGTTTAGAGACAGTGTTTCACTGGTCTAGGGTAAAGGGTGAAGCGCCTGGGATCCCGTGCTTCACTACTGTATGGCCTCAAGATGATGTGTAGGCACAGCGGCAAATCCATCGGTGGCAATTCTCTCATATTGTCATTGCCATGGGAAGATTCCTTATTCGCTAGGAAATGTTTTACCGTGGAAGACGGGTCACCACAGAGCTGTCTCTTTTGTGTTGAGACAAACTTTGCTGAATTTACCTGCCAGCAGTTGCGTGTCCTCCCTTTCTTTTAAGGCCGATGGAGACGCACGAGTGTAAGAAGAACGGTGAATGGTGGCCGTTCGTAAGCCAGGATCATCAGAAACCGCAGAGTAAATTTTAGGAACGTAGACGTAGGACAGCGGAGAAAACTTCACTCAGGGACTTCAGTGAACTCTCCTTACAATGCTGAGGCCTGACACGCCTAGTGCCTGGGGGCAAGCCGGCTCCTGCCCTAGGTAGTTTTGTTGAGCGTGCCTCCCTCAGGTGGTGCCTTTTCTCTCCCAGCAATATTGCTCCGTGAAATTCTGCCGATGATGAAAACTGTTTGCCATGGCTTTGTCCTTTCACCTCATTGGCCTCATCTTTGAAGTACAAATGCTTTTCTACACGGGTGCTGTTTCCCTGAGCTTTCCTTTGTCTTGGCTCAATCGATGCAGATTCCTGTGCTGAATACGCCATGGACTAGCACAGGTGGGTTCTTGTCAGTATACCGGGCAAACGCAGCAATTTCGATTGTCAAGACCCACCTGGCTTGATCAAGGTTCTTTATTCCAGTGAAAACGATTTTTATCCAAATTCTAGAGGAGCACCAGTGTGCCTCTGGGAGCTAGACCCGGGCCTGCTGAACAGCGGCTCCGGAGTTTTCATTTTCTGACTAAAATTCAACACGGAATTTCATGGATCTAAGGAAACTGTGAATTGTGGACGTACCAGATTCTCACATCTTCATTGTCTAATGGAAGCTGAAGTTTCCCAGTCTGATCCGGCTGCCACTTCATTTCTGGCAATGACCATTCAATTGTGGACGTTCAGCCTTCTTCGGAATTCTCTTATACCGGCATGTTCCCGCGCCACATGAAGACCACTCGGTGGAGTTTTATGTGACTCAGGACAACTCTTTATTTCAGGCGTCTAGAACAAAGGGAATTCACAGAGGTTGATGATCACTTATTAAAGTCCCGTTTCTCTATGATGCCCACTGATGACACTTCTACATCTGAGGGCAAAGAGCTCGTGCAGCATGATATTCTCATTTCAGCCAGGCCGCCTGCAGTTCCTTCCTTGCTGAAAAATCTTTCCCAGTGTACTTCTTTAAAATGCTGCAAAATAGTGGGACAGAAGATTTCGGTTTAGCGTTAACTTTAAACGGGCACAGATACAGGCATGTGGGCATGTTTAGAGACAGTGTTTCACTGGTCTAGGGTAAAGGGTGAAGCGCCTGGGATCCCGTGCTTCACTACTGTATGGCCTCAAGATGATGTGTAGGCACAGCGGCAAATCCATCGGTGGCAATTCTCTCATATTGTCATTGCGATGGGAAGATTCCTTATTCGCTAGGAAATGATTTACCGTGGAAGACGGGTCACCACAGAGCTGTCTCTTTTGTGTTGAGACAAACTTTGCTGAATTTACCTGCCAGCAGTTGCGTGTCCTCCCTTTCTTTTAAGGCCGATGGAGACGCACGAGTGTAAGAAGAACGGTGAATGGTGGCCGTTCGTAAGCCAGGATCATCAGAAACCGCAGAGTAAATTTTAGGAACGTAGACGTAGGACAGCGGAGAAAACTTCACTCAGGGACTTCAGTGAACTCTCCTTTCAATGCTGAGGCCTGACACGCCTAGTGCCTGGGGGCAAGCCGGCTCCTGCCCTAGGTAGTTTTGTTGAGCGTGCCTCCCTCAGGTGGTGCCTTTTCTCTCCCATCAATATTGCTCCGTGAAATTCTGCCGATGATGAAAACTGTTTGCCATGGCTTTGTCCTTTCACCTCATTGGCCTCATCTTTGAAGTACAAATGCTTTTCTACACGGGTGCTGTTTCCCTGAGCTTTCCTTTGTCTTGGCTCAATCGATGCAGATTCCTGTGCTGAATACGCCATGGACTAGCACAGGTGGGTTCTTGTCAGTATACCGGGCAAACGCAGCAATTTCGATTGTCAAGACCCACCTGGCTTGATCAAGGTTCTTTATTCCAGTGAAAACGATTTTTATCCAAATTCTAGAGGAGCACCAGTGTGCCTCTGGGAGCTAGACCCGGGCCTGCTGAACAGCGGCTCCGGAGTTTTCATTTTCTGACTAAAATTCAACACGGAATTTCATGGATCTAAGGAAACCGTGAAATGTGGACGTACCAGATTCTCACATCTTCATTGTCTAATGGAAGCTGAAGTTTCCCAGTCTGATCCGGCTGCCACTTCATTTCTGGCAATGACCATTCAATAGTGGACGTTCAGCCTTCTTCGGAATTCTCTTATACCGGCATGTTCCCGCGCCACATAAAGACCACTCGGTGGAGGTTTATGTGACTCAGGACAACTCTTTATTTCAGGCGTTTAGAACAAAGGGAATTCACAGAGGTTGATGATCACTTATTAAAGTCCCGTTTCTCTATGATGCCCACTGATGACACTTCTACATCTGAGGGCAAAGAGCTCGTGCAGCATGATATTCTCATTTCAGCCAGGCCGCCTGCAGTTCCTTCCTTGCAGAAAAATCTTTCCCAGTGTACTTCTTTAAAATGCTGCAAAATAGTGGGACAGAAGATTTCGGTTTAGCGTTAACTTTAAACGGGCACAGATACAGGCATGTGGGCATGTTTAGAGACAGTGTTTCACTGGTCTAGGGTAAAGGGTGAAGTGCCTGGGATCCCGTGCTTCACTACTGTATGGCCTCAAGATGATGTCTAGGCACAGCGGCAAATCCATCGGTGGCAATTCTCTCATATTGTCATTGCGATGGGAAGATTCCTTATTCGCTAGGAAATGTTTTACCGTGGAAGACGGGTCATCACAGAGCTGTCTCTTTTGTGTTGAGACAAACTTTGCTGAATTTACCTGCCAGCAGTTGCGTGTCCTCCCTTTCTTTTAAGGCCGATGGAGACGCACGAGTGTAAGGAGAACGGTGAATGGTGGCCGTTCGTAAGCCAGGATCATCAGAAACCGCAGAGTAAATTTTAGGAACGTAGACGTAGGACAGCGGAGAAAACTTCACTCAGGGACTTCAGTGAACTCTCCTTACAATGCTGAGGCCTGACACGCCTAGTTTCTGGGGGCAAGCCGGCTCCTGCCCTAGATAGTTTTGTTGAGCGTGCCTCCCTCAGGTGGTGCCTTTTCTCTCCCAGCAATATTGCTCCGTGAAATTCTGCCGATAATGAAAACTGTTTGCCATGGCTTTGTCCTTTCACCTCATTGGCCTCATCTTTGAAGTACAAATGCTTTTCTACACGGGTGCTGTTTCCCTGAGCTTTCCTTTGTCTTGGCTCAATCGATGCAGATTCCTGTGCTGAATACGCCATGGACTAGCACAGGTGGGTTCTTGTCAGTATACCGGGCAAACGCAGCAATTTCGATTGTCAAGACCCACCTGGCTTGATCAAGGTTCTTTATTCCAGTGAAAACGATTTTTATCCAAATTCTAGAGGAGCACCAGTGTGCCTCTGGGAGCTAGACCCGGGCCTGCTGAACAGCGGCTCCGGAGTTTTCATTTTCTGACTAAAATTCAACACGGAATTTCATGGATCTAAGGAAACCGTGAATTGTGGACGTACCAGATTCTCACATCTTCATTGTCTAATGGAAGCTGAAGTTTCCCAGTCTGATCCGGCTGCCACTTCATTTCTGGCAATGACCATTCAATTGTGGACGTTCAGCCTTCTTCGGAATTCTCTTATACCGGCATGTTCCCGCGCCACATGAAGACCACTCGGTGGAGGTTTATGTGACTCAGGACAACTCTTTATTTCAGGCGTCTAGAACAAAGGGAATTCACAGAGGTTGATGATCACTTATTAAAGTCCCGTTTCTCTATGATGCCCACTGATGACACTTCTACATCTGAGGGCAAAGAGCTCGTGCAGCATGATATTCTCATTTCAGCCAGGCCGCCTGCAGTTCCTTCCTTGCTGAAAAATCTTTCCCAGTGTACTTCTTTAAAATGCTGCAAAATAGTGGGACAGAAGATTTCGGTTTAGCGTTAACTTTAAACGGGCACAGATACAGGCATGTGGGCATGTTTAGAGACAGTGTTTCACTGGTCTAGGGTAAAGGGTGAAGCGCCTGGGATCCCGTGCTTCACTACTGTATGGCCTCAAGATGATGTGTAGGCACAGCGGCAAATCCATCGGTGGCAATTCTCTCATATTGTCATTGCAATGGGAAGATTCCTTATTCGCTAGGAAATGTTTTACCGTGGAAGACGGGTCACCACAGAGCTGTCTCTTTTGTGTTGAGACAAACTTTGCTGAATTTACCTGCCAGCAGTTGCGTGTCCTCCCTTTCTTTTAAGGCCGATGGAGACGCACGAGTGTAAGAAGAACGGTGAATGGTGGCCGTTCGTAAGCCAGGATCATCAGAAACCGCAGAGTAAATTTTAGGAACGTAGACGTAGGACAGCGGAGAAAACTTCACTCAGGGACTTCAGTGAACTCTCCTTTCAATGCTGAGGCCTGACACGCCTAGTGCCTGGGGGCAAGCCGGCTCCTGCCCTAGGTAGTTTTGTTGAGCGTGCCTCCCTCAGGTGGTGCCTTTTCTCTCCCATCAATATTGCTCCGTGAAATTCTGCCGATGATGAAAACTGTTTGCCATGGCTTTGTCCTTTCACCTCATTGGCCTCATCTTTGAAGTACAAATGCTTTTCTACACGGGTGCTGTTTCCCTGAGCTTTCCTTTGTCTTGGCTCAATCGATGCAGATTCCTGTGCTGAATACGCCATGGACTAGCACAGGTGGGTTCTTGTCAGTATACCGGGCAAACGCAGCAATTTCGATTGTCAAGACCCACCTGGCTTGATCAAGGTTCTTTATTCCAGTGAAAACGATTTTTATCCAAATTCTAGAGGAGCACCAGTGTGCCTCTGGGAGCTAGACCCGGGCCTGCTGAACAGCGGCTCCGGAGTTTTCATTTTCTGACTAAAATTCAACACGGAATTTCATGGATCTAAGGAAACCGTGAATTGTGGACGTACCAGATTCTCACATCTTCATTGTCTAATGGAAGCTGAAGTTTCCCAGTCTGATCCGGCTGCCACTTCATTTCTGGCAATGACCATTCAATTGTGGACGTTCAGCCTTCTTCGGAATTCTCTTATACCGGCATGTTCCCGCGCCACATGAAGACCACTCGGTGGAGGTTTATGTGACTCAGGACAACTCTTTATTTCAGGCGTCTAGAACAAAGGGAATTCACAGAGGTTGATGATCACTTATTAAAGTCCCGTTTCTCTATGATGCCCACTGATGACACTTCTACATCTGAGGGCAAAGAGCTCGTGCAGCATGATATTCTCATTTCAGCCAGGCCGCCTGCAGTTCCTTCCTTGCTGAAAAATCTTTCCCAGTGTACTTCTTTAAAATGCTGCAAAATAGTGGGACAGAAGATTTCGGTTTAGCGTTAACTTTAAACGGGCACAGATACAGGCATGTGGGCATGTTTAGAGACAGTGTTTCACTGGTCTAGGGTAAAGGGTGAAGCGCCTGGGTTCCCGTGCTTCACTACTGTATGGCCTCAAGATGATGTGTAGGCACAGCGGCAAATCCATCGGTGGCAATTCTCTCATATTGTCATTGCCATGGGAAGATTCCTTATTCGCTAGGAAATGTTTTACCGTGGAAGACGGGTCACCACAGAGCTGTCTCTTTTGTGTTGAGACAAACTTTGCTGAATTTACCTGCCAGCAGTTGCGTGTCCTCCCTTTCTTTTAAGGCCGATGGAGACGCACGAGTGTAAGAAGAACGGTGAATGGTGGCCGTTCGTAAGCCAGGATCATCAGAAACCGCAGAGTAAATTTTAGGAACGTAGACGTAGGACAGCGGAGAAAACTTCACTCAGGGACTTCAGTGAACTCTCCTTACAATGCTGAGGCCTGACACGCCTAGTGCCTGGGGGCAAGCCGGCTCCTGCCCTAGGTAGTTTTGTTGAGCGTGCCTCCCTCAGGTGGTGCCTTTTCTCTCCCAGCAATATTGCTCCGTGAAATTCTGCCGATGATGAAAACTGTTTGCCATGGCTTTGTCCTTTCACCTCATTGGCCTCATCTTTGAAGTACAAATGCTTTTCTACACGGGTGCTGTTTCCCTGAGCTTTCCTTTGTCTTGGCTCAATCGATGCAGATTCCTGTGCTGAATACGCCATGGACTAGCACAGGTGGGTTCTTGTCAGTATACCGGGCAAACGCAGCAATTTCGATTGTCAAGACCCACCTGGCTTGATCAAGGTTCTTTATTCCAGTGAAAACGATTTTTATCCAAATTCTAGAGGAGCACCAGTGTGCCTCTGGGAGCTAGACCCGGGCCTGCTGAACAGCGGCTCCGGAGTTTTCATTTTCTGACTAAAATTCAACACGGAATTTCATGGATCTAAGGAAACCGTGAATTGTGGACGTACCAGATTCTCACATCTTCATTGTCTAATGGAAGCTGAAGTTTCCCAGTCTGATCCGGCTGCCACTTCATTTCTGGCAATGACCATTCAATTGTGGACGTTCAGCCTTCTTCGGAATTCTCTTATACCGGCATGTTCCCGCGCCACATGAAGACCACTCGGTGGAGTTTTATGTGACTCAGGACAACTCTTTATTTCAGGCGTCTAGAACAAAGGGAATTCACAGAGGTTGATGATCACTTATTAAAGTCCCGTTTCTCTATGATGCCCACTGATGACACTTCTACATCTGAGGGCAAAGAGCTCGTGCAGCATGATATTCTCATTTCAGCCAGGCCGCCTGCAGTTCCTTCCTTGCTGAAAAATCTTTCCCAGTGTACTTCTTTAAAATGCTGCAAAATAGTGGGACAGAAGATTTCGGTTTAGCGTTAACTTTAAACGGGCACAGATACAGGCATGTGGGCATGTTTAGAGACAGTGTTTCACTGGTCTAGGGTAAAGGGTGAAGCGCCTGGGATCCCGTGCTTCACTACTGTATGGCCTCAAGATGATGTGTAGGCACAGCGGCAAATCCATCGGTGGCAATTCTCTCATATTGTCATTGCGATGGGAAGATTCCTTATTCGCTAGGAAATGATTTACCGTGGAAGACGGGTCACCACAGAGCTGTCTCTTTTGTGTTGAGACAAACTTTGCTGAATTTACCTGCCAGCAGTTGCGTGTCCTCCCTTTCTTTTAAGGCCGATGGAGACGCACGAGTGTAAGAAGAACGGTGAATGGTGGCCGTTCGTAAGCCAGGATCATCAGAAACCGCAGAGTAAATTTTAGGAACGTAGACGTAGGACAGCGGAGAAAACTTCACTCAGGGACTTCAGTGAACTCTCCTTTCAATGCTGAGGCCTGACACGCCTAGTGCCTGGGGGCAAGCCGGCTCCTGCCCTAGGTAGTTTTGTTGAGCGTGCCTCCCTCAGGTGGTGCCTTTTCTCTCCCATCAATATTGCTCCGTGAAATTCTGCCGATGATGAAAACTGTTTGCCATGGCTTTGTCCTTTCACCTCATTGGCCTCATCTTTGAAGTACAAATGCTTTTCTACACGGGTGCTGTTTCCCTGAGCTTTCCTTTGTCTTGGCTCAATCGATGCAGATTCCTGTGCTGAATACGCCATGGACTAGCACAGGTGGGTTCTTGTCAGTATACCGGGCAAACGCAGCAATTTCGATTGTCAAGACCCACCTGGCTTGATCAAGGTTCTTTATTCCAGTGAAAACGATTTTTATCCAAATTCTAGAGGAGCACCAGTGTGCCTCTGGGAGCTAGACCCGGGCCTGCTGAACAGCGGCTCCGGAGTTTTCATTTTCTGACTAAAATTCAACACGGAATTTCATGGATCTAAGGAAACCGTGAAATGTGGACGTACCAGATTCTCACATCTTCATTGTCTAATGGAAGCTGAAGTTTCCCAGTCTGATCCGGCTGCCACTTCATTTCTGGCAATGACCATTCAATAGTGGACGTTCAGCCTTCTTCGGAATTCTCTTATACCGGCATGTTCCCGCGCCACATAAAGACCACTCGGTGGAGGTTTATGTGACTCAGGACAACTCTTTATTTCAGGCGTTTAGAACAAAGGGAATTCACAGAGGTTGATGATCACTTATTAAAGTCCCGTTTCTCTATGATGCCCACTGATGACACTTCTACATCTGAGGGCAAAGAGCTCGTGCAGCATGATATTCTCATTTCAGCCAGGCCGCCTGCAGTTCCTTCCTTGCAGAAAAATCTTTCCCAGTGTACTTCTTTAAAATGCTGCAAAATAGTGGGACAGAAGATTTCGGTTTAGCGTTAACTTTAAACGGGCACAGATACAGGCATGTGGGCATGTTTAGAGACAGTGTTTCACTGGTCTAGGGTAAAGGGTGAAGTGCCTGGGATCCCGTGCTTCACTACTGTATGGCCTCAAGATGATGTCTAGGCACAGCGGCAAATCCATCGGTGGCAATTCTCTCATATTGTCATTGCGATGGGAAGATTCCTTATTCGCTAGGAAATGTTTTACCGTGGAAGACGGGTCATCACAGAGCTGTCTCTTTTGTGTTGAGACAAACTTTGCTGAATTTACCTGCCAGCAGTTGCGTGTCCTCCCTTTCTTTTAAGGCCGATGGAGACGCACGAGTGTAAGGAGAACGGTGAATGGTGGCCGTTCGTAAGCCAGGATCATCAGAAACCGCAGAGTAAATTTTAGGAACGTAGACGTAGGACAGCGGAGAAAACTTCACTCAGGGACTTCAGTGAACTCTCCTTACAATGCTGAGGCCTGACACGCCTAGTGCCTGGGGGCAAGCCGGCTCCTGCCCTAGATAGTTTTGTTGAGCGTGCCTCCCTCAGGTGGTGCCTTTTCTCTCCCAGCAATATTGCTCCGTGAAATTCTGCCGATAATGAAAACTGTTTGCCATGGCTTTGTCCTTTCACCTCATTGGCCTCATCTTTGAAGTACAAATGCTTTTCTACACGGGTGCTGTTTCCCTGAGCTTTCCTTTGTCTTGGCTCAATCGATGCAGATTCCTGTGCTGAATACGCCATGGACTAGCACAGGTGGGTTCTTGTCAGTATACCGGGCAAACGCAGCAATTTCGATTGTCAAGACCCACCTGGCTTGATCAAGGTTCTTTATTCCAGTGAAAACGATTTTTATCCAAATTCTAGAGGAGCACCAGTGTGCCTCTGGGAGCTAGACCCGGGCCTGCTGAACAGCGGCTCCGGAGTTTTCATTTTCTGACTAAAATTCAACACGGAATTTCATGGATCTAAGGAAACCGTGAAATGTGGACGTACCAGATTCTCACATCTTCATTGTCTAATGGAAGCTGAAGTTTCCCAGTCTGATCCGGCTGCCACTTCATTTCTGGCAATGACCATTCAATTGTGGACGTTCAGCCTTCTTCGGAATTCTCTTATACCGGCATGTTCCCGCGCCACATAAAGACCACTCGGTGGAGGTTTATGTGACTCAGGACAACTCTTTATTTCAGGCGTTTAGAACAAAGGGAATACACAGAGGTTGATGATCACTTATTAAAGTCCCGTTTCTCTATGATGCCCACTGATGACACTTCTACATCTGAGGGCAAAGAGCTCGTGCAGCATGATATTCTCATTTCAGCCAGGCCGCCTGCAGTTCCTTCCTTGCAGAAAAATCTTTCCCAGTGTACTTCTTTAAAATGCTGCAAAATAGTGGGACAGAAGATTTCGGTTTAGCGTTAACTTTAAACGGGCACAGATACAGGCATGTGGGCATGTTTAGAGACAGTGTTTCACTGGTCTAGGGTAAAGGGTGAAGCGCCTGGGTTCCCGTGCTTCACTACTGTATGGCCTCAAGATGATGTGTAGGCACAGCGGCAAATCCATCGGTGGCAATTCTCTCATATTGTCATTGCCATGGGAAGATTCCTTATTCGCTAGGAAATGTTTTACCGTGGAAGACGGGTCACCACAGAGCTGTCTCTTTTGTGTTGAGACAAACTTTGCTGAATTTACCTGCCAGCAGTTGCGTGTCCTCCCTTTCTTTTAAGGCCGATGGAGACGCACGAGTGTAAGAAGAACGGTGAATGGTGGCCGTTCGTAAGCCAGGATCATCAGAAACCGCAGAGTAAATTTTAGGAACGTAGACGTAGGACAGCGGAGAAAACTTCACTCAGGGACTTCAGTGAACTCTCCTTACAATGCTGAGGCCTGACACGCCTAGTGCCTGGGGGCAAGCCGGCTCCTGCCCTAGGTAGTTTTGTTGAGCGTGCCTCCCTCAGGTGGTGCCTTTTCTCTCCCAGCAATATTGCTCCGTGAAATTCTGCCGATGATGAAAACTGTTTGCCATGGCTTTGTCCTTTCACCTCATTGGCCTCATCTTTGAAGTACAAATGCTTTTCTACACGGGTGCTGTTTCCCTGAGCTTTCCTTTGTCTTGGCTCAATCGATGCAGATTCCTGTGCTGAATACGCCATGGACTAGCACAGGTGGGTTCTTGTCAGTATACCGGGCAAACGCAGCAATTTCGATTGTCAAGACCCACCTGGCTTGATCAAGGTTCTTTATTCCAGTGAAAACGATTTTTATCCAAATTCTAGAGGAGCACCAGTGTGCCTCTGGGAGCTAGACCCGGGCCTGCTGAACAGCGGCTCCGGAGTTTTCATTTTCTGACTAAAATTCAACACGGAATTTCATGGATCTAAGGAAACCGTGAATTGTGGACGTACCAGATTCTCACATCTTCATTGTCTAATGGAAGCTGAAGTTTCCCAGTCTGATCCGGCTGCCACTTCATTTCTGGCAATGACCATTCAATTGTGGACGTTCAGCCTTCTTCGGAATTCTCTTATACCGGCATGTTCCCGCGCCACATGAAGACCACTCGGTGGAGTTTTATGTGACTCAGGACAACTCTTTATTTCAGGCGTCTAGAACAAAGGGAATTCACAGAGGTTGATGATCACTTATTAAAGTCCCGTTTCTCTATGATGCCCACTGATGACACTTCTACATCTGAGGGCAAAGAGCTCGTGCAGCATGATATTCTCATTTCAGCCAGGCCGCCTGCAGTTCCTTCCTTGCTGAAAAATCTTTCCCAGTGTACTTCTTTAAAATGCTGCAAAATAGTGGGACAGAAGATTTCGGTTTAGCGTTAACTTTAAACGGGCACAGATACAGGCATGTGGGCATGTTTAGAGACAGTGTTTCACTGGTCTAGGGTAAAGGGTGAAGCGCCTGGGATCCCGTGCTTCACTACTGTATGGCCTCAAGATGATGTGTAGGCACAGCGGCAAATCCATCGGTGGCAATTCTCTCATATTGTCATTGCGATGGGAAGATTCCTTATTCGCTAGGAAATGATTTACCGTGGAAGACGGGTCACCACAGAGCTGTCTCTTTTGTGTTGAGACAAACTTTGCTGAATTTACCTGCCAGCAGTTGCGTGTCCTCCCTTTCTTTTAAGGCCGATGGAGACGCACGAGTGTAAGAAGAACGGTGAATGGTGGCCGTTCGTAAGCCAGGATCATCAGAAACCGCAGAGTAAATTTTAGGAACGTAGACGTAGGACAGCGGAGAAAACTTCACTCAGGGACTTCAGTGAACTCTCCTTTCAATGCTGAGGCCTGACACGCCTAGTGCCTGGGGGCAAGCCGGCTCCTGCCCTAGGTAGTTTTGTTGAGCGTGCCTCCCTCAGGTGGTGCCTTTTCTCTCCCATCAATATTGCTCCGTGAAATTCTGCCGATGATGAAAACTGTTTGCCATGGCTTTGTCCTTTCACCTCATTGGCCTCATCTTTGAAGTACAAATGCTTTTCTACACGGGTGCTGTTTCCCTGAGCTTTCCTTTGTCTTGGCTCAATCGATGCAGATTCCTGTGCTGAATACGCCATGGACTAGCACAGGTGGGTTCTTGTCAGTATACCGGGCAAACGCAGCAATTTCGATTGTCAAGACCCACCTGGCTTGATCAAGGTTCTTTATTCCAGTGAAAACGATTTTTATCCAAATTCTAGAGGAGCACCAGTGTGCCTCTGGGAGCTAGACCCGGGCCTGCTGAACAGCGGCTCCGGAGTTTTCATTTTCTGACTAAAATTCAACACGGAATTTCATGGATCTAAGGAAACCGTGAAATGTGGACGTACCAGATTCTCACATCTTCATTGTCTAATGGAAGCTGAAGTTTCCCAGTCTGATCCGGCTGCCACTTCATTTCTGGCAATGACCATTCAATAGTGGACGTTCAGCCTTCTTCGGAATTCTCTTATACCGGCATGTTCCCGCGCCACATAAAGACCACTCGGTGGAGGTTTATGTGACTCAGGACAACTCTTTATTTCAGGCGTTTAGAACAAAGGGAATTCACAGAGGTTGATGATCACTTATTAAAGTCCCGTTTCTCTATGATGCCCACTGATGACACTTCTACATCTGAGGGCAAAGAGCTCGTGCAGCATGATATTCTCATTTCAGCCAGGCCGCCTGCAGTTCCTTCCTTGCAGAAAAATCTTTCCCAGTGTACTTCTTTAAAATGCTGCAAAATAGTGGGACAGAAGATTTCGGTTTAGCGTTAACTTTAAACGGGCACAGATACAGGCATGTGGGCATGTTTAGAGACAGTGTTTCACTGGTCTAGGGTAAAGGGTGAAGTGCCTGGGATCCCGTGCTTCACTACTGTATGGCCTCAAGATGATGTGTAGGCACAGCGGCAAATCCATCGGTGGCAATTCTCTCATATTGTCATTGCGATGGGAAGATTCCTTATTCGCTAGGAAATGTTTTACCGTGGAAGACGGGTCATCACAGAGCTGTCTCTTTTGTGTTGAGACAAACTTTGCTGAATTTACCTGCCAGCAGTTGCGTGTCCTCCCTTTCTTTTAAGGCCGATGGAGACGCACGAGTGTAAGGAGAACGGTGAATGGTGGCCGTTCGTAAGCCAGGATCATCAGAAACCGCAGAGTAAATTTTAGGAACGTAGACGTAGGACAGCGGAGAAAACTTCACTCAGGGACTTCAGTGAACTCTCCTTACAATGCTGAGGCCTGACACGCCTAGTGCCTGGGGGCAAGCCGGCTCCTGCCCTAGATAGTTTTGTTGAGCGTGCCTCCCTCAGGTGGTGCCTTTTCTCTCCCAGCAATATTGCTCCGTGAAATTCTGCCGATAATGAAAACTGTTTGCCATGGCTTTGTCCTTTCACCTCATTGGCCTCATCTTTGAAGTACAAATGCTTTTCTACACGGGTGCTGTTTCCCTGAGCTTTCCTTTGTCTTGGCTCAATCGATGCAGATTCCTGTGCTGAATACGCCATGGACTAGCACAGGTGGGTTCTTGTCAGTATACCGGGCAAACGCAGCAATTTCGATTGTCAAGACCCACCTGGCTTGATCAAGGTTCTTTATTCCAGTGAAAACGATTTTTATCCAAATTCTAGAGGAGCACCAGTGTGCCTCTGGGAGCTAGACCCGGGCCTGCTGAACAGCGGCTCCGGAGTTTTCATTTTCTGACTAAAATTCAACACGGAATTTCATGGATCTAAGGAAACCGTGAAATGTGGACGTACCAGATTCTCACATCTTCATTGTCTAATGGAAGCTGAAGTTTCCCAGTCTGATCCGGCTGCCACTTCATTTCTGGCAATGACCATTCAATTGTGGACGTTCAGCCTTCTTCGGAATTCTCTTATACCGGCATGTTCCCGCGCCACATAAAGACCACTCGGTGGAGGTTTATGTGACTCAGGACAACTCTTTATTTCAGGCGTTTAGAACAAAGGGAATACACAGAGGTTGATGATCACTTATTAAAGTCCCGTTTCTCTATGATGCCCACTGATGACACTTCTACATCTGAGGGCAAAGAGCTCGTGCAGCATGATATTCTCATTTCAGCCAGGCCGCCTGCAGTTCCTTCCTTGCAGAAAAATCTTTCCCAGTGTACTTCTTTAAAATGCTGCAAAATAGTGGGACAGAAGATTTCGGTTTAGCGTTAACTTTAAACGGGCACAGATACAGGCATGTGGGCATGTTTAGAGACAGTGTTTCACTGGTCTAGGGTAAAGGGTGAAGTGCCTGGGATCCCGTGCTTCACTACTGTATGGCCTCAAGATGATGTCTAGGCACAGCGGCAAATCCATCGGTGGCAATTCTCTCATATTGTCATTGCGATGGGAAGATTCCTTATTCGCTAGGAAATGTTTTACCGTGGAAGACGGGTCATCACAGAGCTGTCTCTTTTGTGTTGAGACAAACTTTGCTGAATTTACCTGCCAGCAGTTGCGTGTCCTCCCTTTCTTTTAAGGCCGATGGAGACGCACGAGTGTAAGGAGAACGGTGAATGGTGGCCGTTCGTAAGCCAGGATCATCAGAAACCGCAGAGTAAATTTTAGGAACGTAGACGTAGGACAGCGGAGAAAACTTCACTCAGGGACTTCAGTGAACTCTCCTTACAATGCTGAGGCCTGACACGCCTAGTGCCTGGGGGCAAGCCGGCTCCTGCCCTAGATAGTTTTGTTGAGCGTGCCTCCCTCAGGTGGTGCCTTTTCTCTCCCAGCAATATTGCTCCGTGAAATTCTGCCGATAATGAAAACTGTTTGCCATGGCTTTGTCCTTTCACCTCATTGGCCTCATCTTTGAAGTACAAATGCTTTTCTACACGGGTGCTGTTTCCCTGAGCTTTCCTTTGTCTTGGCTCAATCGATGCAGATTCCTGTGCTGAATACGCCATGGACTAGCACAGGTGGGTTCTTGTCAGTATACCGGGCAAACGCAGCAATTTCGATTGTCAAGACCCACCTGGCTTGATCAAGGTTCTTTATTCCAGTGAAAACGATTTTTATCCAAATTCTAGAGGAGCACCAGTGTGCCTCTGGGAGCTAGACCCGGGCCTGCTGAACAGCGGCTCCGGAGTTTTCATTTTCTGACTAAAATTCAACACGGAATTTCATGGATCTAAGGAAACCGTGAATTGTGGACGTACCAGATTCTCACATCTTCATTGTCTAATGGAAGCTGAAGTTTCCCAGTCTGATCCGGCTGCCACTTCATTTCTGGCAATGACCATTCAATTGTGGACGTTCAGCCTTCTTCGGAATTCTCTTATACCGGCATGTTCCCGCGCCACATGAAGACCACTCGGTGGAGTTTTATGTGACTCAGGACAACTCTTTATTTCAGGCGTCTAGAACAAAGGGAATTCACAGAGGTTGATGATCACTTATTAAAGTCCCGTTTCTCTATGATGCCCACTGATGACACTTCTACATCTGAGGGCAAAGAGCTCGTGCAGCATGATATTCTCATTTCAGCCAGGCCGCCTGCAGTTCCTTCCTTGCTGAAAAATCTTTCCCAGTGTACTTCTTTAAAATGCTGCAAAATAGTGGGACAGAAGATTTCGGTTTAGCGTTAACTTTAAACGGGCACAGATACAGGCATGTGGGCATGTTTAGAGACAGTGTTTCACTGGTCTAGGGTAAAGGGTGAAGCGCCTGGGATCCCGTGCTTCACTACTGTATGGCCTCAAGATGATGTGTAGGCACAGCGGCAAATCCATCGGTGGCAATTCTCTCATATTGTCATTGCGATGGGAAGATTCCTTATTCGCTAGGAAATGTTTTACCGTGGAAGACGGGTCACCACAGAGCTGTCTCTTTTGTGTTGAGACAAACTTTGCTGAATTTACCTGCCAGCAGTTGCGTGTCCTCCCTTTCTTTTAAGGCCGATGGAGACGCACGAGTGTAAGAAGAACGGTGAATGGTGGCCGTTCGTAAGCCAGGATCATCAGAAACCGCAGAGTAAATTTTAGGAACGTAGACGTAGGACAGCGGAGAAAACTTCACTCAGGGACTTCAGTGAACTCTCCTTTCAATGCTGAGGCCTGACACGCCTAGTGCCTGGGGGCAAGCCGGCTCCTGCCCTAGGTAGTTTTGTTGAGCGTGCCTCCCTCAGGTGGTGCCTTTTCTCTCCCATCAATATTGCTCCGTGAAATTCTGCCGATGATGAAAACTGTTTGCCATGGCTTTGTCCTTTCACCTCATTGGCCTCATCTTTGAAGTACAAATGCTTTTCTACACGGGTGCTGTTTCCCTGAGCTTTCCTTTGTCTTGGCTCAATCGATGCAGATTCCTGTGCTGAATACGCCATGGACTAGCACAGGTGGGTTCTTGTCAGTATACCGGGCAAACGCAGCAATTTCGATTGTCAAGACCCACCTGGCTTGATCAAGGTTCTTTATTCCAGTGAAAACGATTTTTATCCAAATTCTAGAGGAGCACCAGTGTGCCTCTGGGAGCTAGACCCGGGCCTGCTGAACAGCGGCTCCGGAGTTTTCATTTTCTGACTAAAATTCAACACGGAATTTCATGGATCTAAGGAAACCGTGAAATGTGGACGTACCAGATTCTCACATCTTCATTGTCTAATGGAAGCTGAAGTTTCCCAGTCTGATCCGGCTGCCACTTCATTTCTGGCAATGACCATTCAATAGTGGACGTTCAGCCTTCTTCGGAATTCTCTTATACCGGCATGTTCCCGCGCCACATAAAGACCACTCGGTGGAGGTTTATGTGACTCAGGACAACTCTTTATTTCAGGCGTTTAGAACAAAGGGAATTCACAGAGGTTGATGATCACTTATTAAAGTCCCGTTTCTCTATGATGCCCACTGATGACACTTCTACATCTGAGGGCAAAGAGCTCGTGCAGCATGATATTCTCATTTCAGCCAGGCCGCCTGCAGTTCCTTCCTTGCAGAAAAATCTTTCCCAGTGTACTTCTTTAAAATGCTGCAAAATAGTGGGACAGAAGATTTCGGTTTAGCGTTAACTTTAAACGGGCACAGATACAGGCATGTGGGCATGTTTAGAGACAGTGTTTCACTGGTCTAGGGTAAAGGGTGAAGTGCCTGGGATCCCGTGCTTCACTACTGTATGGCCTCAAGATGATGTCTAGGCACAGCGGCAAATCCATCGGTGGCAATTCTCTCATATTGTCATTGCGATGGGAAGATTCCTTATTCGCTAGGAAATGTTTTACCGTGGAAGACGGGTCATCACAGAGCTGTCTCTTTTGTGTTGAGACAAACTTTGCTGAATTTACCTGCCAGCAGTTGCGTGTCCTCCCTTTCTTTTAAGGCCGATGGAGACGCACGAGTGTAAGGAGAACGGTGAATGGTGGCCGTTCGTAAGCCAGGATCATCAGAAACCGCAGAGTAAATTTTAGGAACGTAGACGTAGGACAGCGGAGAAAACTTCACTCAGGGACTTCAGTGAACTCTCCTTACAATGCTGAGGCCTGACACGCCTAGTGCCTGGGGGCAAGCCGGCTCCTGCCCTAGATAGTTTTGTTGAGCGTGCCTCCCTCTGGTGGTGCCTTTTCTCTCCCAGCAATATTGCTCCGTGAAATTCTGCCGATAATGAAAACTGTTTGCCATGGCTTTGTCCTTTCACCTCATTGGCCTCATCTTTGAAGTACAAATGCTTTTCTACACGGGTGCTGTTTCCCTGAGCTTTCCTTTGTCTTGGCTCAATCGATGCAGATTCCTGTGCTGAATACGCCATGGACTAGCACAGGTGGGTTCTTGTCAGTATACCGGGCAAACGCAGCAATTTCGATTGTCAAGACCCACCTGGCTTGATCAAGGTTCTTTATTCCAGTGAAAACGATTTTTATCCAAATTCTAGAGGAGCACCAGTGTGCCTCTGGGAGCTAGACCCGGGCCTGCTGAACAGCGGCTCCGGAGTTTTCATTTTCTGACTAAAATTCAACACGGAATTTCATGGATCTAAGGAAACCGTGAATTGTGGACGTACCAGATTCTCACATCTTCATTGTCTAATGGAAGCTGAAGTTTCCCAGTCTGATCCGGCTGCCACTTCATTTCTGGCAATGACCATTCAATTGTGGACGTTCAGCCTTCTTCGGAATTCTCTTATACCGGCATGTTCCCGCGCCACATGAAGACCACTCGGTGGAGTTTTATGTGACTCAGGACAACTCTTTATTTCAGGCGTCTAGAACAAAGGGAATTCACAGAGGTTGATGATCACTTATTAAAGTCCCGTTTCTCTATGATGCCCACTGATGACACTTCTACATCTGAGGGCAAAGAGCTCGTGCAGCATGATATTCTCATTTCAGCCAGGCCGCCTGCAGTTCCTTCCTTGCTGAAAAATCTTTCCCAGTGTACTTCTTTAAAATGCTGCAAAATAGTGGGACAGAAGATTTCGGTTTAGCGTTAACTTTAAACGGGCACAGATACAGGCATGTGGGCATGTTTAGAGACAGTGTTTCACTGGTCTAGGGTAAAGGGTGAAGCGCCTGGGATCCCGTGCTTCACTACTGTATGGCCTCAAGATGATGTGTAGGCACAGCGGCAAATCCATCGGTGGCAATTCTCTCATATTGTCATTGCGATGGGAAGATTCCTTATTCGCTAGGAAATGTTTTACCGTGGAAGACGGGTCACCACAGAGCTGTCTCTTTTGTGTTGAGACAAACTTTGCTGAATTTACCTGCCAGCAGTTGCGTGTCCTCCCTTTCTTTTAAGGCCGATGGAGACGCACGAGTGTAAGAAGAACGGTGAATGGTGGCCGTTCGTAAGCCAGGATCATCAGAAACCGCAGAGTAAATTTTAGGAACGTAGACGTAGGACAGCGGAGAAAACTTCACTCAGGGACTTCAGTGAACTCTCCTTTCAATGCTGAGGCCTGACACGCCTAGTGCCTGGGGGCAAGCCGGCTCCTGCCCTAGGTAGTTTTGTTGAGCGTGCCTCCCTCAGGTGGTGCCTTTTCTCTCCCATCAATATTGCTCCGTGAAATTCTGCCGATGATGAAAACTGTTTGCCATGGCTTTGTCCTTTCACCTCATTGGCCTCATCTTTGAAGTACAAATGCTTTTCTACACGGGTGCTGTTTCCCTGAGCTTTCCTTTGTCTTGGCTCAATCGATGCAGATTCCTGTGCTGAATACGCCATGGACTAGCACAGGTGGGTTCTTGTCAGTATACCGGGCAAACGCAGCAATTTCGATTGTCAAGACCCACCTGGCTTGATCAAGGTTCTTTATTCCAGTGAAAACGATTTTTATCCAAATTCTAGAGGAGCACCAGTGTGCCTCTGGGAGCTAGACCCGGGCCTGCTGAACAGCGGCTCCGGAGTTTTCATTTTCTGACTAAAATTCAACACGGAATTTCATGGATCTAAGGAAACCGTGAAATGTGGACGTACCAGATTCTCACATCTTCATTGTCTAATGGAAGCTGAAGTTTCCCAGTCTGATCCGGCTGCCACTTCATTTCTGGCAATGACCATTCAATAGTGGACGTTCAGCCTTCTTCGGAATTCTCTTATACCGGCATGTTCCCGCGCCACATAAAGACCACTCGGTGGAGGTTTATGTGACTCAGGACAACTCTTTATTTCAGGCGTTTAGAACAAAGGGAATTCACAGAGGTTGATGATCACTTATTAAAGTCCCGTTTCTCTATGATGCCCACTGATGACACTTCTACATCTGAGGGCAAAGAGCTCGTGCAGCATGATATTCTCATTTCAGCCAGGCCGCCTGCAGTTCCTTCCTTGCAGAAAAATCTTTCCCAGTGTACTTCTTTAAAATGCTGCAAAATAGTGGGACAGAAGATTTCGGTTTAGCGTTAACTTTAAACGGGCACAGATACAGGCATGTGGGCATGTTTAGAGACAGTGTTTCACTGGTCTAGGGTAAAGGGTGAAGTGCCTGGGATCCCGTGCTTCACTACTGTATGGCCTCAAGATGATGTCTAGGCACAGCGGCAAATCCATCGGTGGCAATTCTCTCATATTGTCATTGCGATGGGAAGATTCCTTATTCGCTAGGAAATGTTTTACCGTGGAAGACGGGTCATCACAGAGCTGTCTCTTTTGTGTTGAGACAAACTTTGCTGAATTTACCTGCCAGCAGTTGCGTGTCCTCCCTTTCTTTTAAGGCCGATGGAGACGCACGAGTGTAAGGAGAACGGTGAATGGTGGCCGTTCGTAAGCCAGGATCATCAGAAACCGCAGAGTAAATTTTAGGAACGTAGACGTAGGACAGCGGAGAAAACTTCACTCAGGGACTTCAGTGAACTCTCCTTACAATGCTGAGGCCTGACACGCCTAGTTTCTGGGGGCAAGCCGGCTCCTGCCCTAGATAGTTTTGTTGAGCGTGCCTCCCTCAGGTGGTGCCTTTTCTCTCCCAGCAATATTGCTCCGTGAAATTCTGCCGATAATGAAAACTGTTTGCCATGGCTTTGTCCTTTCACCTCATTGGCCTCATCTTTGAAGTACAAATGCTTTTCTACACGGGTGCTGTTTCCCTGAGCTTTCCTTTGTCTTGGCTCAATCGATGCAGATTCCTGTGCTGAATACGCCATGGACTAGCACAGGTGGGTTCTTGTCAGTATACCGGGCAAACGCAGCAATTTCGATTGTCAAGACCCACCTGGCTTGATCAAGGTTCTTTATTCCAGTGAAAACGATTTTTATCCAAATTCTAGAGGAGCACCAGTGTGCCTCTGGGAGCTAGACCCGGGCCTGCTGAACAGCGGCTCCGGAGTTTTCATTTTCTGACTAAAATTCAACACGGAATTTCATGGATCTAAGGAAACCGTGAATTGTGGACGTACCAGATTCTCACATCTTCATTGTCTAATGGAAGCTGAAGTTTCCCAGTCTGATCCGGCTGCCACTTCATTTCTGGCAATGACCATTCAATTGTGGACGTTCAGCCTTCTTCGGAATTCTCTTATACCGGCATGTTCCCGCGCCACATGAAGACCACTCGGTGGAGTTTTATGTGACTCAGGACAACTCTTTATTTCAGGCGTCTAGAACAAAGGGAATTCACAGAGGTTGATGATCACTTATTAAAGTCCCGTTTCTCTATGATGCCCACTGATGACACTTCTACATCTGAGGGCAAAGAGCTCGTGCAGCATGATATTCTCATTTCAGCCAGGCCGCCTGCAGTTCCTTCCTTGCTGAAAAATCTTTCCCAGTGTACTTCTTTAAAATGCTGCAAAATAGTGGGACAGAAGATTTCGGTTTAGCGTTAACTTTAAACGGGCACAGATACAGGCATGTGGGCATGTTTAGAGACAGTGTTTCACTGGTCTAGGGTAAAGGGTGAAGCGCCTGGGATCCCGTGCTTCACTACTGTATGGCCTCAAGATGATGTGTAGGCACAGCGGCAAATCCATCGGTGGCAATTCTCTCATATTGTCATTGCGATGGGAAGATTCCTTATTCGCTAGGAAATGTTTTACCGTGGAAGACGGGTCACCACAGAGCTGTCTCTTTTGTGTTGAGACAAACTTTGCTGAATTTACCTGCCAGCAGTTGCGTGTCCTCCCTTTCTTTTAAGGCCGATGGAGACGCACGAGTGTAAGAAGAACGGTGAATGGTGGCCGTTCGTAAGCCAGGATCATCAGAAACCGCAGAGTAAATTTTAGGAACGTAGACGTAGGACAGCGGAGAAAACTTCACTCAGGGACTTCAGTGAACTCTCCTTTCAATGCTGAGGCCTGACACGCCTAGTGCCTGGGGGCAAGCCGGCTCCTGCCCTAGGTAGTTTTGTTGAGCGTGCCTCCCTCAGGTGGTGCCTTTTCTCTCCCATCAATATTGCTCCGTGAAATTCTGCCGATAATGAAAACTGTTTGCCATGGCTTTGTCCTTTCACCTCATTGGCCTCATCTTTGAAGTACAAATGCTTTTCTACACGGGTGCTGTTTCCCTGAGCTTTCCTTTGTCTTGGCTCAATCGATGCAGATTCCTGTGCTGAATACGCCATGGACTAGCACAGGTGGGTTCTTGTCAGTATACCGGGCAAACGCAGCAATTTCGATTGTCAAGACCCACCTGGCTTGATCAAGGTTCTTTATTCCAGTGAAAACGATTTTTATCCAAATTCTAGAGGAGCACCAGTGTGCCTCTGGGAGCTAGACCCGGGCCTGCTGAACAGCGGCTCCGGAGTTTTCATTTTCTGACTAAAATTCAACACGGAATTTCATGGATCTAAGGAAACCGTGAAATGTGGACGTACCAGATTCTCACATCTTCATTGTCTAATGGAAGCTGAAGTTTCCCAGTCTGATCCGGCTGCCACTTCATTTCTGGCAATGACCATTCAATAGTGGACGTTCAGCCTTCTTCGGAATTCTCTTATACCGGCATGTTCCCGCGCCACATAAAGACCACTCGGTGGAGGTTTATGTGACTCAGGACAACTCTTTATTTCAGGCGTTTAGAACAAAGGGAATTCACAGAGGTTGATGATCACTTATTAAAGTCCCGTTTCTCTATGATGCCCACTGATGACACTTCTACATCTGAGGGCAAAGAGCTCGTGCAGCATGATATTCTCATTTCAGCCAGGCCGCCTGCAGTTCCTTCCTTGTAGAAAAATCTTTCCCAGTGTACTTCTTTAAAATGCTGCAAAATAGTGGGACAGAAGATTTCGGTTTAGCGTTAACTTTAAACGGGCACAGATACAGGCATGTGGGCATGTTTAGAGACAGTGTTTCACTGGTCTAGGGTAAAGGGTGAAGTGCCTGGGATCCCGTGCTTCACTACTGTATGGCCTCAAGATGATGTCTAGGCACAGCGGCAAATCCATCGGTGGCAATTCTCTCATATTGTCATTGCGATGGGAAGATTCCTTATTCGCTAGGAAATGTTTTACCGTGGAAGACGGGTCATCACAGAGCTGTCTCTTTTGTGTTGAGACAAACTTTGCTGAATTTACCTGCCAGCAGTTGCGTGTCCTCCCTTTCTTTTAAGGCCGATGGAGACGCACGAGTGTAAGAAGAACGGTGAATGGTGGCCGTTCGTAAGCCAGGATCATCAGAAACCGCAGAGTAAATTTTAGGAACGTAGACGTAGGACAGCGGAGAAAACTTCACTCAGGGACTTCAGTGAACTCTCCTTTCAATGCTGAGGCCTGACACGCCAAGTGCCTGGGGGCAAGCCGGCTCCTGCCCTAGGTAGTTTTGTTGAGCGTGCCTCCCTCAGGTGGTGCCTTTTCTCTCCCATCAATATTGCTCCGTGAAATTCTGCCGATGATGAAAACTGTTTGCCATGGCTTTGTCCTTTCACCTCATTGGCCTCATCTTTGAAGTACAAATGCTTTTCTACACGGGTGCTGTTTCCCTGAGCTTTCCTTTGTCTTGGCTCAATCGATGCAGATTCCTGTGCTGAATACGCCATGGACTAGCACAGGTGGGTTCTTGTCAGTATACCGGGCAAACGCAGCAATTTCGATTGTCAAGACCCACCTGGCTTGATCAAGGTTCTTTATTCCAGTGAAAACGATTTTTATCCAAATTCTAGAGGAGCACCAGTGTGCCTCTGGGAGCTAGACCCGGGCCTGCTGAACAGCGGCTCCGGAGTTTTCATTTTCTGACTAAAATTCAACACGGAATTTCATGGATCTAAGGAAACCGTGAAATGTGGACGTACCAGATTCTCACATCTTCATTGTCTAATGGAAGCTGAAGTTTCCCAGTCTGATCCGGCTGCCACTTCATTTCTGGCAATGACCATTCAATAGTGGACGTTCAGCCTTCTTCAGAATTCTCTTATACCGGCATGTTCCCGCGCCACATAAAGACCACTCGGTGGAGGTTTATGTGACTCAGGACAACTCTTTATTTCAGGCGTTTAGAACAAAGGGAATTCACAGAGGTTGATGATCACTTATTAAAGTCCCGTTTCTCTATGATGCCCACTGATGACACTTCTACATCTGAGGGCAAAGAGCTCGTGCAGCATGATATTCTCATTTCAGCCAGGCCGCCTGCAGTTCCTTCCTTGCTGAAAAATCTTTCCCAGTGTACTTCTTTAAAATGATGCAAAATAGTGGGACAGAAGATTTCGGTTTAGCGTTAACTTTAAACGGGCACAGATACAGGCATGTGGGCATGTTTAGAGACAGTGTTTCACTGGTCTAGGGTAAAGGGTGAAGCGCCTGGGATCCCGTGCTTCACTACTGTATGGCCTCAAGATGATGTGTAGGCACAGCGGCAAATCCATCGGTGGCAATTCTCTCATATTGTCATTGCCATGGGAAGATTCCTTATTCGCTAGGAAATGTTTTACCGTGGAAGACGGGTCATCACAGAGCTGTCTCTTTTGTGTTGAGACAAACTTTGCTGAATTTACCTGCCAGCAGTTGCGTGTCCTCCCTTTCTTTTAAGGCCGATGGAGACGCACGAGTGTAAGGAGAACGGTGAATGGTGGCCGTTCGTAAGCCAGGATCATCAGAAACCGCAGAGTAAATTTTAGGAACGTAGACGTAGGACAGCGGAGAAAACTTCACTCAGGGACTTCAGTGAACTCTCCTTACAATGCTGAGGCCTGACACGCCTAGTTTCTGGGGGCAAGCCGGCTCCTGCCCTAGATAGTTTTGTTGAGCGTGCCTCCCTCAGGTGGTGCCTTTTCTCTCCCAGCAATATTGCTCCGTGAAATTCTGCCGATAATGAAAACTGTTTGCCATGGCTTTGTCCTTTCACCTCATTGGCCTCATCTTTGAAGTACAAATGCTTTTCTACACGGGTGCTGTTTCCCTGAGCTTTCCTTTGTCTTGGCTCAATCGATGCAGATTCCTGTGCTGAATACGCCATGGACTAGCACAGGTGGGTTCTTGTCAGTATACCGGGCAAACGCAGCAATTTCGATTGTCAAGACCCACCTGGCTTGATCAAGGTTCTTTATTCCAGTGAAAACGATTTTTATCCAAATTCTAGAGGAGCACCAGTGTGCCTCTGGGAGCTAGACCCGGGCCTGCTGAACAGCGGCTCCGGAGTTTTCATTTTCTGACTAAAATTCAACACGGAATTTCATGGATCTAAGGAAACCGTGAATTGAGGACGTACCAGATTCTCACATCTTCATTGTCTAATGGAAGCTGAAGTTTCCCAGTCTGATCCGGCTGCCACTTCATTTCTGGCAATGACCATTCAATTGTGGACGTTCAGCCTTCTTCGGAATTCTCTTATACCGGCATGTTCCCGCGCCACATGAAGACCACTCGGTGGCGGTTTATGTGACTCAGGACAACTCTTTATTTCAGGCGTTTAGAACAAAGGGAATTCACAGAGGTTGATGATCACTTATTAAAGTCCCGTTTCTCTATGATGCCCACTGATGACACTTCTACATCTGAGGGCAAAGAGCTCGTGCAGCATGATATTCTCATTTCAGCCAGGCCGCCTGCAGTTCCTTCCTTGCAGAAAAATCTTTCCCAGTGTACTTCTTTAAAATGCTGCAAAATAGTGGGACAGAAGATTTCGGTTTAGCGTTAACTTTAAACGGGCACAGATACAGGCATGTGGGCATGTTTAGAGACAGTGTTTCACTGGTCTAGGGTAAAGGGTGAAGCGCCTGGGATCCCGTGCTTCACTACTGTATGGCCTCAAGATGATGTCTAGGCACAGCGGCAAATCCATCGGTGGCAATTCTCTCATATTGTCATTGCAATGGGAAGATTCCTTATTCGCTAGGAAATGTTTTACCGTGGAAGACGGGTCACCACAGAGCTGTCTCTTTTGTGTTGAGACAAACTTTGCTGAATTTACCTGCCAGCAGTTGCGTGTCCTCCCTTTCTTTTAAGGCCGATGGAGACGCACGAGTGTAAGAAGAACGGTGAATGGTGGCCGTTCGTAAGCCAGGATCATCAGAAACCGCAGAGTAAATTTTAGGAACGTAGACGTAGGACAGCGGAGAAAACTTCACTCAGGGACTTCAGTGAACTCTCCTTTCAATGCTGAGGCCTGACACGCCAAGTGCCTGGGGGCAAGCCGGCTCCTGCCCTAGGTAGTTTTGTTGAGCGTGCCTCCCTCAGGTGGTGCCTTTTCTCTTCCATCAATATTGCTCCGTGAAATTCTGCCGATGATGAAAACTGTTTGCCATGGCTTTGTCCTTTCACCTCATTGGCCTCATCTTTGAAGTACAAATGCTTTTCTACACGGGTGCTGTTTCCCTGAGCTTTCCTTTGTCTTGGCTCAATCGATGCAGATTCCTGTGCTGAATACGCCATGGACTAGCACAGGTGGGTTCTTGTCAGTATACCGGGCAAACGCAGCAATTTCGATTGTCAAGACCCACCTGGCTTGATCAAGGTTCTTTATTCCAGTGAAAACGATTTTTATCCAAATTCTAGAGGAGCACCAGTGTGCCTCTGGGAGCTAGACCCGGGCCTGCTGAACAGCGGCTCCGGAGTTTTCATTTTCTGACTAAAATTCAACACGGAATTTCATGGATCTAAGGAAACCGTGAAATGTGGACGTACCAGATTCTCACATCTTCATTGTCTAATGGAAGCTGAAGTTTCCCAGTCTGATCCGGCTGCCACTTCATTTCTGGCAATGACCATTCAATAGTGGACGTTCAGCCTTCTTCAGAATTCTCTTATACCGGCATGTTCCCGCGCCACATAAAGACCACTCGGTGGAGGTTTATGTGACTCAGGACAACTCTTTATTTCAGGCGTTTAGAACAAAGGGAATTCACAGAGGTTGATGATCACTTATTAAAGTCCCGTTTCTCTATGATGCCCACTGATGACACTTCTACATCTGAGGGCAAAGAGCTCGTGCAGCATGATATTCTCATTTCAGCCAGGCCGCCTGCAGTTCCTTCCTTGCAGAAAAATCTTTCCCAGTGTACTTCTTTAAAATGCTGCAAAATAGTGGGACAGAAGATTTCGGTTTAGCGTTAACTTTAAACGGGCACAGATACAGGCATGTGGGCATGTTTAGAGACAGTGTTTCACTGGTCTAGGGTAAAGGGTGAAGCGCCTGGGATCCCGTGCTTCACTACTGTATGGCCTCAAGATGATGTCTAGGCACAGCGGCAAATCCATCGGTGGCAATTCTCTCATATTGTCATTGCGATGGGAAGATTCCTTATTCGCTAGGAAATGTTTTACCGTGGAAGACGGGTCATCACAGAGCTGTCTCTTTTGTGTTGAGACAAACTTTGCTGAATTTACCTGCCAGCAGTTGCGTGTCCTCCCTTTCTTTTAAGGCCGATGGAGACGCACGAGTGTAAGGAGAACGGTGAATGGTGGCCGTTCGTAAGCCAGGATCATCAGAAACCGCAGAGTAAATTTTAGGAACGTAGACGTAGGACAGCGGAGAAAACTTCACTCAGGGACTTCAGTGAACTCTCCTTACAATGCTGAGGCCTGACACGCCTAGTTTCTGGGGGCAAGCCGGCTCCTGCCCTAGATAGTTTTGTTGAGCGTGCCTCCCTCAGGTGGTGCCTTTTCTCTCCCAGCAATATTGCTCCGTGAAATTCTGCCGATAATGAAAACTGTTTGCCATGGCTTTGTCCTTTCACCTCATTGGCCTCATCTTTGAAGTACAAATGCTTTTCTACACGGGTGCTGTTTCCCTGAGCTTTCCTTTGTCTTGGCTCAATCGATGCAGATTCCTGTGCTGAATACGCCATGGACTAGCACAGGTGGGTTCTTGTCAGTATACCGGGCAAACGCAGCAATTTCGATTGTCAAGACCCACCTGGCTTGATCAAGGTTCTTTATTCCAGTGAAAACGATTTTTATCCAAATTCTAGAGGAGCACCAGTGTGCCTCTGGGAGCTAGACCCGGGCCTGCTGAACAGCGGCTCCGGAGTTTTCATTTTCTGACTAAAATTCAACACGGAATTTCATGGATCTAAGGAAACCGTGAATTGTGGACGTACCAGATTCTCACATCTTCATTGTCTAATGGAAGCTGAAGTTTCCCAGTCTGATCCGGCTGCCACTTCATTTCTGGCAATGACCATTCAATTGTGGACGTTCAGCCTTCTTCGGAATTCTCTTATACCGGCATGTTCCCGCGCCACATGAAGACCACTCGGTGGAGGTTTATGTGACTCAGGACAACTCTTTATTTCAGGCGTCTAGAACAAAGGGAATTCACAGAGGTTGATGATCACTTATTAAAGTCCCGTTTCTCTATGATGCCCACTGATGACACTTCTACATCTGAGGGCAAAGAGCTCGTGCAGCATGATATTCTCATTTCAGCCAGGCCGCCTGCAGTTCCTTCCTTGCTGAAAAATCTTTCCCAGTGTACTTCTTTAAAATGCTGCAAAATAGTGGGACAGAAGATTTCGGTTTAGCGTTAACTTTAAACGGGCACAGATACAGGCATGTGGGCATGTTTAGAGACAGTGTTTCACTGGTCTAGGGTAAAGGGTGAAGCGCCTGGGATCCCGTGCTTCACTACTGTATGGCCTCAAGATGATGTGTAGGCACAGCGGCAAATCCATCGGTGGCAATTCTCTCATATTGTCATTGCCATGGGAAGATTCCTTATTCGCTAGGAAATGTTTTACCGTGGAAGACGGGTCACCACAGAGCTGTCTCTTTTGTGTTGAGACAAACTTTGCTGAATTTACCTGCCAGCAGTTGCGTGTCCTCCCTTTCTTTTAAGGCCGATGGAGACGCACGAGTGTAAGAAGAACGGTGAATGGTGGCCGTTCGTAAGCCAGGATCATCAGAAACCGCAGAGTAAATTTTAGGAACGTAGACGTAGGACAGCGGAGAAAACTTCACTCAGGGACTTCAGTGAACTCTCCTTTCAATGCTGAGGCCTGACACGCCTAGTGCCTGGGGGCAAGCCGGCTCCTGCCCTAGGTAGTTTTGTTGAGCGTGACTCCCTCAGGTGGTGCCTTTTCTCTCCCATCAATATTGCTCCGTGAAATTCTGCCGATGATGAAAACTGTTTGCCATGGCTTTGTCCTTTCACCTCATTGGCCTCATCTTTGAAGTACAAATGCTTTTCTACACGGGTGCTGTTTCCCTGAGCTTTCCTTTGTCTTGGCTCAATCGATGCAGATTCCTGTGCTGAATACGCCATGGACTAGCACAGGTGGGTTCTTGTCAGTATACCGGGCAAACGCAGCAATTTCGATTGTCAAGACCCAACTGGCTTGATCAAGGTTCTTTATTCCAGTGAAAACGATTTTTATCCAAATTCTAGAGGAGCACCAGTGTGCCTCTGGGAGCTAGACCCGGGCCTGCTGAACAGCGGCTCCGGAGTTTTCATTTTCTGACTAAAATTCAACACGGAATTTCATGGATCTAAGGAAACCGTGATATGTGGACGTACCAGATTCTCACATCTTCATTGTCTAATGGAAGCTGAAGTTTCCCAGTCTGATCCGGCTGCCACTTCATTTCTGGCAATGACCATTCAATAGTGGACGTTCAGCCTTCTTCAGAATTCTCTTATACCGGCATGTTCCCGCGCCACATAAAGACCACTCGGTGGAGGTTTATGTGACTCAGGACAACTCTTTATTTCAGGCGTTTAGAACAAAGGGAATTCACAGAGGTTGATGATCACTTATTAAAGTCCCGTTTCTCTATGATGCCCACTGATGACACTTCTACATCTGAGGGCAAAGAGCTCGTGCAGCATGATATTCTCATTTCAGCCAGGCCGCCTGCAGTTCCTTCCTTGCAGAAAAATCTTTCCCAGTGTACTTCTTTAAAATGCTGCAAAAGAGTGGGACAGAAGATTTCGGTTTAGCGTTAACTTTAAACGGGCACAGATACAGGCATGTGGGCATGTTTAGAGACAGTGTTTCACTGGTCTAGGGTAAAGGGTGAAGCGCCTGGGATCCCGTGCTTCACTACTGTATGGCCTCAAGATGATGTGTAGGCACAGCGGCAAATCCATCGGTGGCAATTCTCTCATATTGTCATTGCCATGGGAAGATTCCTTATTCGCTAGGAAATGTTTTACCGTGGAAGACGGGTCACCACAGAGCTGTCTCTTTTCTGTTGAGACAAACTTTGCTGAATTTACCTGCCAGCAGTTGCATGTCCTCCCTTTCTTTTAAGGCCGATGGAGACGCACGAGTGTAAGGAGAACGGTGAATGGTGGCCGTTCGTAAGCCAGGATCATCAGAAACCGCAGAGTAAATTTTAGGAACGTAGACGTAGGACAGCGGAGAAAACTTCACTCAGGGACTTCAGTGACCTCTCCTTTCAATGCTGAGGCCTGACACGCCTAGTGCCTGGGGGCAAGCCGGCTCCTGCCCTAGGTAGTTTTGTTGAGCGTGCCTCCCTCAGGTGGTGCCTTTTCTCTCCCAGCAATATTGCTCCGTGAAATTCTGCCGATGATGAAAACTGTTTGCCATGGCTTTGTCCTTTCACCTCATTGGCCTCATCTTTGAAGTACAAATGCTTTTCTACACGGGTGCTGCCTCCCTGAGCTTTCCTTTGTCTTGGCTCAATCGATGCAGATTCCTGTGCTGAATACGCCATGGACTAGCACAGGTGGGTTCTTGTCAGTATACCGGGCAAACGCAGCAATTTCGATTGTCAAGACCCACCTGGCTTGATCAAGGTTCTTTATTCCAGTGAAAACGATTTTTATCCAAATTCTAGAGGAGCACCAGTGTGCCTCTGGGAGCTAGACCCGGGCCTGCTGAACAGCGGCTCCGGAGTTTTCATTTTCTGACTAAAATTCAACACGGAATTTCATGGATCTAAGGAAACCGTGAATTGTGGACGTACCAGATTCTCACATTTTCATTGTCTAATGGAAGCTGAAGTTTCCCAGTCTGATCCGGCTGCCACTTCATTTCTGGCAATGACCATTCAATTGTGGACGTTCAGCCTTCTTCGGAATTCTCTTATACCGGCATGTTCCCGCGCCACATGAAGACCACTCGGTGGAGGTTTATGTGACTCAGGGCAACTCTTTATTTCAGGCGTCTAGAACAAAGGGAATTCACAGAGGTTGATGATCACTTATTAAAGTCCCGTTTCTCTATGATGCCCACTGATGACACTTCTACATCTGAGTGCAAAGAGCTCGTGCAGCATGATATTCTCATTTCAGCCAGGCCGCCTGCAGTTCCTTCCTTGCAGAAAAATCTTTCCCAGTGTACTTCTTTAAAATGCTGCAAAATAGTGGGACAGAAGATTTCGGTTTAGCGTTAACTTTAAACGGGCACAGATACAGGCATGTGGGCATGTTTAGAGACAGTGTTTCACTGGTCTAGGGTAAAGGGTGAAGCGCCTGGGATCCCGTGCTTCACTACTGTATGGCCTCAAGATGATGTGTAGGCACAGCGGCAAATCCATCGGTGGCAATTCTCTCATATTGTCATTGCCATGGGAAGATTCCTTATTCGCTAGGAAATGTTTTACCGTGGAAGACGGGTCACCACAGAGCTGTCTCTTTTGTGTTGAGACAAACTTTGCTGAATTTACCTGCCAGCAGTTGCGTGTCCTCCCTTTCTTTTAAGGCCGATGGAGACGCACGAGTGTAAGAAGAACGGTGAATGGTGGCCGTTCGTAAGCCAGGATCATCAGAAACCGCAGAGTAAATTTTAGGAACGTAGACGTAGGACAGCGGAGAAAACTTCACTCAGGGACTTCAGTGACCTCTCCTTTCAATGCTGAGGCCTGACACGCCTAGTGCCTGGGGGCAAGCCGGCTCCTGCCCTAGGTAGTTTTGTTGAGCGTGCCTCCCTCAGGTGGTGCCTTTTCTCTCCCAGCAATATTGCTCCGTGAAATTCTGCCGATGATGAAAACTGTTTGCCATGGCTTTGTCCTTTCACCTCATTGGCCTCATCTTTGAAGTACAAATGCTTTTCTACACGGGTGCTGTTTCCCTGAGCTTTCCTTTGTCTTGGCTCAATCGATGCAGATTCCTGTGCTGAATACGCCATGGACTAGCACAGGTGGGTACTTGTCAGTATACCGGGCAAACGCAGCAATTTCGATTGTCAAGACCCACCTGGCTTGATCAAGGTTCTTTATTCCAGTGAAAACGATTTTTATCCAAATTCTAGAGGAGCACCAGTGTGCCTCTGGGAGCTAGACCCGGGCCTGCTGAACAGCGGCTCCGGAGTTTTCATTTTCTGACTAAAATTCAACACGGAATTTCATGGATCTAAGGAAACCATGAAATGTGGACGTACCAGATTCTCACATCTTCATTGTCTAATGGAAGCTGAAGTTTCCCAGTCTGATCCGGCTGCCACTTCATTTCTATCAATGACCATTCAATTGTGGACGTTCAGCCTTCTTCGGAATTCTCTTATACCGGCATGTTCCCGCGCCACATAAAGACCACTCGGTGGAGGTTTATGTGACTCAGGACAACTCTTTATTTCAGGCGTTTAGAACAAAGGGAATTCACAGAGGTTGATGATCACTTATTAAAGTCCCGTTTCTCTATGATGCCCACTGATGACACTTCTACATCTGAGGGCAACGAGCTCGTGCAGCATGATATTCTCATTTCAGCCAGGCCGCCTGCAGTTCCTTCCTTGCAGAAAAATCTTTCCCAGTGTACTTCTTTAAAATGCTGCAAAATAGTGGGACAGAAGATTTCGGTTTAGCGTTAACTTTAAACGGGCACAGATACAGGCATGTGGGCATGTTTAGAGACAGTGTTTCACTGGTCTAGGGTAAAGGGTGAAGCGCCTGGGATCCCGTGCTTCACTACTGTATGGCCTCAAGATGATGTCTAGGCACAGCGGCAAATCCATCGGTGGCAATTCTCTCATATTGTCATTGCGATGGGAAGATTCCTTATTCGCCAGGAAATGTTTTACCGTGGAAGACGGGTCATCACAGAGCTGTCTCTTTTGTGTTGAGACAAACTTTGCTGAATTTACCTGCCAGCAGTTGCGTGTCCTCCCTTTCTTTTAAGGCCGATGGAGACGCACGAGTGTAAGGAGAACGGTGAATGGTGGCCGTTCGTAAGCCAGGATCATCAGAAACCGCAGAGTAAATTTTAGGAACGTAGACGTAGGACAGCGGAGAAAACTTCACTCAGGGACTTCAGTGAACTCTCCTTACAATGCTAAGGCCTGACACGCCTAGTTTCTGGGGGCAAGCCGGCTCCTGCCCTAGATAGTTTTGTTGAGCGTGCCTCCCTCAGGTGGTGCCTTTTCTCTCCCAGCAATATTGCTCCGTGAAATTCTGTCGATAATGAAAACTGTTTGCCATGGCTTTGTCCTTTCACCTCATTGGCCTCATCTTTGAAGTACAAATGCTTTTCTACACGGGTGCTGTTTCCCTGAGCTTTCCTTTGTCTTGGCTCAATCGATGCAGATTCCTGTGCTGAATACGCCATGGACTAGCACAGGTGGGTTCTTGTCAGTATACCGGGCAAACGCAGCAATTTCGATTGTCAAGACCCACCTGGCTTGATCAAGGTTCTTTATTCCAGTGAAAACGATTTTTATCCAAATTCTAGAGGAGCACCAGTGTGCCTCTGGGAGCTAGACCCGGGCCTGCTGAACAGCGGCTCCGGAGTTTTCATTTTCTGACTCAAATTCAACACGGAATTTCATGGATCTAAGGAAACCGTGAATTGTGGACGTACCAGATTCTCACATCTTCATTGTCTAATGGAAGCTGAAGTTTCCCAGTCTGATCCGGCTGCCACTTCATTTCTGGCAATGACCATTCAATTGTGGACGTTCAGCCTTCTTCGGAATTCTCTTATACCGGCATGTTCCCGCGCCACATGAAGACCACTCGGTGGAGGTTTATGTGACTCAGGGCAACTCTTTATTTCAGGCGTCTAGAACAAAGGGAATTCACAGAGGTTGATGATCACTTATTAAAGTCCCGTTTCTCTATGATGCCCACTGATGACACTTCTACATCTGAGGGCAAAGAGCTCGTGCAGCATGATATTCTCATTTCAGCCAGGCCGCCTGCAGTTCCTTCCTTGCTGAAAAATCTTTCCCAGTGTACTTCTTTAAAATGCTGCAAAATAGTGGGACAGAAGATTTCGGTTTAGCGTTAACTTTAAACGGGCACAGATACAGGCATGTGGGCATGTTTAGAGACAGTGTTTCACTGGTCTAGGGTAAAGGGTGAAGCGCCTGGGATCCCGTGCTTCACTACTGTATGGCCTCAAGATGATGTGTAGGCACAGCGGCAAATCCATCGGTGGCAATTCTCTCATATTGTCATTGCCATGGGAAGATTCCTTATTCGCTAGGAAATGTTTTACCGTGGAAGACGGGTCACCACAGAGCTGTCTCTTTTGTGTTGAGACAAACTTTGCTGAATTTACCTGCCAGCAGTTGCGTGTCCTCCCTTTCTTTTAAGGCCGATGGAGACGCACGAGTGTAAGAAGAACGGTGAATGGTGGCCGTTCGTAAGCCAGGATCATCAGAAACCGCAGAGTAAATTTTAGGAACGTAGACGTAGGACAGCGGAGAAAACTTCACTCAGGGATTTCAGTGACCTCTCCTTTCAATGCTGAGGCCTGACACGCCTAGTGCCTGGGGGCAAGCCGGCTCCTGCCCTAGGTAGTTTTGTTGAGCGTGCCTCCCTCAGGTGGTGCCTTTTCTCTCCCAGCAATATTGCTCCGTGAAATTCTGCCGATGATGAAAACTGTTTGCCATGGCTTTGTCCTTTCACCTCATTGGCCTCATCTTTGAAGTACAAATGCTTTTCTACACGGGTGCTGCCTCCCTGAGCTTTCCTTTGTCTTGGCTCAATCGATGCAGATTCCTGTGCTGAATACGCCATGGACTAGCACAGGTGGGTTCTTGTCAGTATACCGGGCAAACGCAGCAATTTCGATTGTCAAGACCCACCTGGCTTGATCAAGGTTCTTTATTCCAGTGAAAACGATTTTTATCCAAATTCTAGAGGAGCACCAGTGTGCCTCTGGGAGCTAGACCCGGGCCTGCTGAACAGCGGCTCCGGAGTTTTCATTTTCTGACTAAAATTCAACACGGAATTTCATGGATCTAAGGAAACCGTGAATTGTGGACGTACCAGATTCTCACATTTTCATTGTCTAATGGAAGCTGAAGTTTCCCAGTCTGATCCGGCTGCCACTTCATTTCTGGCAATGACCATTCAATTGTGGACGTTCAGCCTTCTTCGGAATTCTCTTATACCGGCATGTTCCCGCGCCACATGAAGACCACTCGGTGGAGGTTTATGTGACTCAGGGCAACTCTTTATTTCAGGCGTCTAGAACAAAGGGAATTCACAGAGGTTGATGATCACTTATTAAAGTCCCGTTTCTCTATGATGCCCACTGATGACACTTCTACATCTGAGTGCAAAGAGCTCGTGCAGCATGATATTCTCATTTCAGCCAGGCCGCCTGCAGTTCCTTCCTTGCAGAAAAATCTTTCCCAGTGTACTTCTTTAAAATGCTGCAAAATAGTGGGATAGAAGATTTCGGTTTAGCGTTAACTTTAAACGGGCACAGATACAGGCATGTGGGCATGTTTAGAGACAGTGTTTCACTGGTCTAGGGTAAAGGGTGAAGCGCCTGGAATCCCGTGCTTCACTACTGTATGGCCTCAAGATGATGTGTAGGCACAGCGGCAAATCCATCGGTGGCAATTCTCTCATATTGTCATTGCCATGGGAAGATTCCTTATTCGCTAGGAAATGTTTTACCGTGGAAGACGGGTCACCACAGAGCTGTCTCTTTTGTGTTGAGACAAACTTTGCTGAATTTACCTGCCAGCAGTTGCGTGTCCTCCCTTTCTTTTAAGGCCGATGGAGACGCACGAGTGTAAGAAGAACGGTGAATGGTGGCCGTTCGTAAGCCAGGATCATCAGAAACCGCAGAGTAAATTTTAGGAACGTAGACGTAGGACAGCGGAGAAAACCTCACTCAGGGACTTCAGTGACCTCTCCTTTCAATGCTGAGGCCTGACACGCCTAGTGCCTGGGGGCAAGCCGGCTCCTGCCCTAGGTAGTTTTGTTGAGCGTGCCTCCCTCAGGTGGTGCCTTTTCTCTCCCAGCAATATTGCTCCGTGAAATTCTGCCGATGATGAAAACTGTTTGCCATGGCTTTGTCCTTTCACCTCATTGGCCTCATCTTTGAAGTACAAATGCTTTTCTACACGGGTGCTGTTTCCCTGAGCTTTCCTTTGTCTTGGCTCAATCGATGCAGATTCCTGTGCTGAATACGCCATGGACTAGCACAGGTGGGTACTTGTCAGTGTACCGGGCAAACGCAGCAATTTCGATTGTCAAGACCCACCTGGCTTGATCAAGGTTCTTTATTCCAGTGAAAACGATTTTTATCCAAATTCTAGAGGAGCACCAGTGTGCCTCTGGGAGCTAGACCCGGGCCTGCTGAACAGCGGCTCCGGAGTTTTCATTTTCTGACTAAAATTCAACACGGAATTTCATGGATCTAAGGAAACCGTGAAATGTGGACGTACCAGATTCTCACATCTTCATTGTCTAATGGAAGCTGAAGTTTCCCAGTCTGATCCGGCTGCCACTTCATTTCTATCAATGACCATTCAATTGTGGACGTTCAGCCTTCTTCGGAATTCTCTTATATCGGCATGTTCCCGCGCCACATAAAGACCACTCGGTGGAGGTTTATGTGACTCAGGACAACTCTTTATTTCAGGCGTTTAGAACAAAGGGAATTCACAGAGGTTGATGATCACTTATTAAAGTCCCGTTTCTCTATGATGCCCACTGATGACACTTCTACATCTGAGGGCAACGAGCTCGTGCAGCATGATATTCTCATTTCAGCCAGGCTGCCTGCAGTTCCTTCCTTGCAGAAAAATCTTTCCCAGTGTACTTCTTTAAAATGCTGCAAAATAGTGGGACAGAAGATTTCGGTTTAGCGTTAACTTTAAACGGGCACAGATACAGGCATGTGGGCATGTTTAGAGACAGTGTTTCACTGGTCTAGGGTAAAGGGTGAAGCGCCTGGGATCCCGTGCTTCACTACTGTATGGCCTCAAGATGATGTCTAGGCACAGCGGCAAATCCATCGGTGGCAATTCTCTCATATTGTCATTGCGATGGGAAGATTCCTTATTCGCTAGGAAATGTTTTACCGTGGAAGACGGGTCATCACAGAGCTGTCTCTTTTGTGTTGAGACAAACTTTGCTGAATTTACCTGCCAGCAGTTGCGTGTCCTCCCTTTCTTTTAAGGCGGATGGAGACGCACGAGTGTAAGGAGAACGGTGAATGGTGGCCGTTCGTAAGCCAGGATCATCAGAAACCGCAGAGTAAATTTTAGGAACGTAGACGTAGGACAGCGGAGAAAACTTCACTCAGGGACTTCAGTGAACTCTCCTTACAATGCTAAGGCCTGACACGCCTAGTTTCTGGGGGCAAGCCGGCTCCTGCCCTAGATAGTTTTGTTGAGCGTGCCTCCCTCAGGTGGTGCCTTTTCTCTCCCAGCAATATTGCTCCGTGAAATTCTGTCGATAATGAAAACTGTTTGCCATGGCTTTGTCCTTTCACCTCATTGGCCTCATCTTTGAAGTACAAATGCTTTTCTACACGGGTGCTGTTTCCCTGAGCTTTCCTTTGTCTTGGCTCAATCGATGCAGATTCCTGTGCTGAATACGCCATGGACTAGCACAGGTGGGTTCTTGTCAGTATACCGGGCAAACGCAGCAATTTCGATTGTCAAGACCCACCTGGCTTGATCAAGGTTCTTTATTCCAGTGAAAACGATTTTTATCCAAATTCTAGAGGAGCACCAGTGTGCCTCTGGGAGCTAGACCCGGGCCTGCTGAACAGCGGCTCCGGAGTTTTCATTTTCTGACTAAAATTCAACACGGAATTTCATGGATCTAAGGAAACCGTGAATTGTGGACGTACCAGATTCTCACATCTTCATTGTCTAATGGAAGCTGAAGTTTCCCAGTCTGATCCGGCTGCCACTTCATTTCTGGCAATGACCATTCAATTGTGGACGTTCAGCCTTCTTCGGAATTCTCTTATACCGGCATGTTCCCGCGCCACATGAAGACCACTCGGTGGAGGTTTATGTGACTCAGGACAACTCTTTATTTCAGGCGTCTAGAACAAAGGGAATTCACAGAGGTTGATGATCACTTATTAAAGTCCCGTTTCTCTATGATGCCCACTGATGACACTTCTACATCTGAGGGCAAAGAGCTCGTGCAGCATGATATTCTCATTTCAGCCAGGCCGCCTGCAGTTCCTTCCTTGCTGAAAAATCTTTCCCAGTGTACTTTAAAATGCTGCAAAATAGTGGGACAGAAGATTTCGGTTTAGCGTTAACTTTAAACGGGCACAGATACAGGCATGTGGGCATGTTTAGAGACAGTGTTTCACTGGTCTAGGGTAAAGGGTGAAGCGCCTGGGATCCCGTGCTTCACTACTGTATGGCCTCAAGATGATGTGTAGGCACAGCGGCAAATCCATCGGTGGCAATTCTCTCATATTGTCATTGCGATGGGAAGATTCCTTATTCGCTAGGAAATGTTTTACCGTGGAAGACGGGTCACCACAGAGCTGTCTCTTTTGTGTTGAGACAAACTTTGCTGAATTTACCTGCCAGCAGTTGCGTGTCCTCCCTTTCTTTTAAGGCCGATGGAGACGCACGAGTGTAAGAAGAACGGTGAATGGTGGCCGTTCGTAAGCCAGGATCATCAGAAACCGCAGAGTAAATTTTAGGAACGTAGACGTAGGACAGCGGAGAAAACTTCACTCAGGGACTTCAGTGAACTCTCCTTTCAATGCTGAGGCCTGACACGCCTAGTGCCTGGGGGCAAGCCGGCTCCTGCCCTAGGTAGTTTTGTTGAGCGTGCCTCCCTCAGGTGGTGCCTTTTCTCTCCCAGCAATATTGCTCCGTGAAATTCTGCCGATGATGAAAACTGTTTGCCATGGCTTTGTCCTTTCACCTCATTGGCCTCATCTTTGAAGTACAAATGCTTTTCTACACGGGTGCTGCCTCCCTGAGCTTTCCTTTGTCTTGGCTCAATCGATGCAGATTCCTGTGCTGAATACGCCATGGACTAGCACAGGTGGGTACTTGTCAGTATACCGGGCAAACGCAGCAATTTCGATTGTCAAGACCCACCTGGCTTGATCAAGGTTCTTTATTCCAATGAAAACGATTTTTATCCAAATTCTAGAGGAGCACCAGTGTGCCTCTGGGAGCCAGACACGGGCCTGCTGAACAGCGGCTCCGGAGTTTTCATTTTCTGACTAAAATTCAACACGGAATTTCATGGATCTAAGGAAACCGTGAATTGTGGACGTACCAGATTCTCACATCTTCATTGTCTAATGGAAGCTGAAGTTTCCCAGTCTGATCCGGCTGCCACTTCATTTCTGGCAATGACCATTCAATTGTGGACGTTCAGCCTTCTTCGGAATTCTCTTATACCGGCATGTTCCCGCGCCACAGGAAGACCACTCGGTGGAGGTTTATGTGACTCAGGACAACTCTTTATTTCAGGCGTCTATAACAAAGGGAATTCACAGAGGTTGATGATCACTTATTAAAGTCCCGTTTCTCTATGATGCCCACTGATGACACTTCTACATCTGAGGGCAAAGAGCTCGTGCAGCATGATATTCTCATTTCAGCCAGGCCGCCTGCAGTTCCTTCCTTGCAGAAAAGTCTTTCCCAGTGTACTTCTTTAAAATGCTGCAAAATAGTGGGACAGAAGATTTCGGTTTAGCGTTAACTTTAAACGGGCACAGATACAGGCATGTGGGCATGTTTAGAGACAGTGTTTCACTGGTCTAGGGTAAAGGGTGAAGCGCCTGGGTTCCCGTGCTTCACTACTGTATGGCCTCAAGATGATGTGGAGGCACAGCGGCAAATCCATCGGTGGCAATTCTCTCATATTGTCATTGCGATGGGAAGATTCCTTATTCGCTAGGAAATGTTTTACCGTGGAAGACGGGTCATCACAGAGCTGTCTCTTTTGTGTTGAGACAAACTTTGCTGAATTTACCTGCCAGCAGTTGCGTGTCCTCCCTTTCTTTTGAGGCCGATGGAGACGCACGAGTGTAAGGAGAACGGTGAATGGTGGCCGTTCGTAAGCCAGGATCATCAGAAACCGCAGAGTAAATTTTAGGAACGTAGACGTAGGACAGCGGAGAAAACTTCACTCAGGGACTTCAGTGAACTCTCCTTACAATGCTGAGGCCTGACACGCCTAGTGCCTGGGGGCAACCCGGCTCCTGCCCTAGGTAGTTTTGTTGAGCGTGCCTCCCTCAGGTGGTGCCTTTTCTCTCCCAGCAATATTGCTCCGTGAAATTCTGCCGATGATGAAAACTGTTTGCCATGGCTTTGTCCTTTCACCTCATTGGCCTCATCTTTGAAGTACAAATGCTTTTCTACACGGGTGCTGCCTCCCTGAGCTTTCCTTTGTCTTGGCTCAATCGATGCAGATTCCTGTGCTGAATACGCCACGGACTAGCACAGGTGGGTACTTGTCAGTATACCGGGCAAACGCAGCAATTTCGATTGTCAAGACCCACCTGGCTTGATCAAGGTTCTTTATTCCAGTGAAAACGATTTTTATCCAAATTCTAGAGGAGCACCAGTGTGCCTCTGGGAGCCAGACCCGGGCCTGCTGAACAGCGGCTCCGGAGTTTTCATTTTCTGACTCAAATTCAACACGGAATTTCATGGATCTAAGGAAACCGTGAATTGTGGACGTACCAGATTCTCACATCTTCATTGTCTAATGGAAGCTGAAGTTTCCCAGTCTGATCCGGCTGCCACTTCATTTCTGGCAATGACCATTCAATTGTGGACGTTCAGCCTTCTTCGGAATTCTCTTATACCGGCATGTTCCCGCGCCACATGAAGACCACTCGGTGGAGGTTTATGTGACTCAGGACAACTCTTTATTTCAGGCGTCTAGAACAAAGGGAATTCACAGAGGTTGATGATCACTTATTAAAGTCCCGTTTCTCTATGATGCCCACTGATGACACTTCTACATCTGAGGGCAAAGAGCTCGTGCAGCATGATATTCTCATTTCAGCCAGGCCGCCTGCAGTTCCTTCCTTGCTGAAAAATCTTTCCCAGTGTACTTTAAAATGCTGCAAAATAGTGGGACAGAAGATTTCGGTTTAGCGTTAACTTTAAACGGGCACAGATACAGGCATGTGGGCATGTTTAGAGACAGTGTTTCACTGGTCTAGGGTAAAGGGTGAAGCGCCTGGGATCCCGTGCTTCACTACTGTATGGCCTCAAGATGATGTGTAGGCACAGCGGCAAATCCATCGGTGGCAATTCTCTCATATTGTCATTGCGATGGGAAGATTCCTTATTCGCTAGGAAATGTTTTACCGTGGAAGACGGGTCACCACAGAGCTGTCTCTTTTGTGTTGAGACAAACTTTGCTGAATTTACCTGCCAGCAGTTGCGTGTCCTCCCTTTCTTTTAAGGCCGATGGAGACGCACGAGTGTAAGAAGAACGGTGAATGGTGGCCGTTCGTAAGCCAGGATCATCAGAAACCGCAGAGTAAATTTTAGGAACGTAGACGTAGGACAGCGGAGAAAACTTCACTCAGGGACTTCAGTGAACTCTCCTTTCAATGCTGAGGCCTGACACGCCTAGTGCCTGGGGGCAAGCCGGCTCCTGCCCTAGGTAGTTTTGTTGAGCGTGCCTCCCTCAGGTGGTGCCTTTTCTCTCCCAGCAATATTGCTCCGTGAAATTCTGCCGATGATGAAAACTGTTTGCCATGGCTTTGTCCTTTCACCTCATTGGCCTCATCTTTGAAGTACAAATGCTTTTCTACACGGGTGCTGCCTCCCTGAGCTTTCCTTTGTCTTGGCTCAATCGATGCAGATTCCTGTGCTGAATACGCCATGGACTAGCACAGGTGGGTACTTGTCAGTATACCGGGCAAACGCAGCAATTTCGATTGTCAAGACCCACCTGGCTTGATCAAGGTTCTTTATTCCAATGAAAACGATTTTTACCCAAATTCTAGAGGAGCACCAGTGTGCCTCTGGGAGCCAGACACGGGCCTGCTGAACAGCGGCTCCGGAGTTTTCATTTTCTGACTAAAATTCAACACGGAATTTCATGGATCTAAGGAAACCGTGAATTGTGGACGTACCAGATTCTCACATCTTCATTGTCTAATGGAAGCTGAAGTTTCCCAGTCTGATCCGGCTGCCACTTCATTTCTGGCAATGACCATTCAATTGTGGACGTTCAGCCTTCTTCGGAATTCTCTTATACCGGCATGTTCCCGCGCCACATGAAGACCACTCGGTGGAGGTTTATGTGACTCAGGACAACTCTTTATTTCAGGCGTCTAGAACAAAGGGAATTCACAGAGGTTGATGATCACTTATTAAAGTCCCGTTTCTCTATGATGCCCACTGATGACACTTCTACATCTGAGGGCAAAGAGCTCGTGCAGCATGATATTCTCATTTCAGCCAGGCCGCCTGCAGTTCCTTCCTTGCAGAAAAGTCTTTCCCAGTGTACTTCTTTAAAATGCTGCAAAATAGTGGGACAGAAGATTTCGGTTTAGCGTTAACTTTAAACGGGCACAGATACAGGCATGTGGGCATGTTTAGAGACAGTGTTTCACTGGTCTAGGGTAAAGGGTGAAGCGCCTGGGTTCCCGTGCTTCACTACTGTATGGCCTCAAGATGATGTGGAGGCACAGCGGCAAATCCATCGGTGGCAATTCTCTCATATTGTCATTGCGATGGGAAGATTCCTTATTCGCTAGGAAATGTTTTACCGTGGAAGACGGGTCACCACAGAGCTGTCTCTTTTGTGTTGAGACAAACTTTGCTGAATTTACCTGCCAGCAGTTGCGTGTCCTCCCTTTCTTTTAAGGCTGATGGAGACGCACGAGTGTAAGGAGAACGGTGAATGGTGGCCGTTCGTAAGCCAGGATCATCAGAAACCGCAGAGTAAATTTTAGGAACGTAGACGTAGGACAGCGGAGAAAACTTCACTCAGGGACTTCAGTGAACTCTCCTTTCAATGCTGAGGCCTGACACGCCTAGTGCCTGGGGGCAAGCCGGCTCCTGCCCTAGGTAGTTTTGTTGAGCGTGCCTCCCTCAGGTGGTGCCTTTTCTCTCCCAGCAATATTGCTCCGTGAAATTCTGCCGATGATGAAAACTGTTTGCCATGGCTTTGTCCTTTCACCTCATTGGCCTCATCTTTGAAGTACAAATGCTTTTCTACACGGGTGCTGCCTCCCTGAGCTTTCCTTTGTCTTGGCTCAATTGATGCAGATTCCTGTGCTGAATACGCCATGGACTAGCACAGGTGGGTTCTTGTCAGTATACCGGGCAAACGCAGCAATTTCGATTGTCAAGACCCACCTGGCTTGATCAAGGTTCTTTATTCCAGTGAAAACGATTTTTATCCAAATTCTAGAGGAGCACCAGTGTGCCTCTCGGAGTTAGACCCGGGCCTGCTGAACAGCGGCTCCGGAGTTTTCATTTTCTGACTAAAATTCAACACGGAATTTCGTGGATCTAAGGAAACCGTGAATTGTGGACGTACCAGATTCTCACATCTTCATTGTCTAATGGAAGCTGAAGTTTCCCAGTCTGATCCGGCTGCCACTTCATTTCTGGCAATGACCATTCAATTGTGGACGTTCAGCCTTCTTCGGAATTCTCTTATACCGGCATGTTCCCGCGCCACATGAAGACCACTCGGTGGAGGTTTATGTGACTCAGGACAACTCTTTATTTCAGGCGTCTAGAACAAAGGGAATTCACAGAGGTTGATGATCACTTATTAAAGTCCCGTTTCTCTATGATGCCCTTGATGACACTTCTACATCTGAGGGCAAAGAGCTCGTGCAGCATGATATTCTCATTTCAGCCAGGCCGCCTGCAGTTCCTTCCTTGCAGAAAAGTCTTTCCCAGTGTACTTCTTTAAAATGCTGCAAAATAGTGGGACAGAAGATTTCGGTTTAGCGTTAACTTTAAACGGGCACAGATACAGGCATGTGGGCATGTTTAGAGACAGTGTTTCACTGGTCTAGGGTAAAGGGTGAAGCGCCTGGGTTCCCGTGCTTCACTACTGTATGGCCTCAAGATGATGTGGAGGCACAGCGGCAAATCCATCGGTGGCAATTCTCTCATATTGTCATTGCGATGGGAAGATTCCTTATTCGCTAGGAAATGTTTTACCATGGAAGACGGGTCATCACAGAGCTGTCTCTTTTGTGTGAGACAAACTTTGCTGAATTTACCTGCCAGCAGTTGCGTGTCCTCCCTTTCTTTTGAGGCCGATGAAGACGCACGAGTGTAAGGAGAACGGTGAATGGTGGCCGTTCGTAAGCCAGGATCATCAGAAACCGCAGAGTAAATTTTAGGAACGTAGACGTAGGACAGCGGAGAAAACATCACTCAGGGATATCAGTGAACTCTCCTTACAATGCTGAGGCCTGACACGCCTAGTGCCTGGGGGCAACCCGGCTCCTGCCCTAGGTAGTTTTGTTGAGCGTGCCTCCCTCAGGTGGTGCCTTTTCTCTCCCAGCAATATTGCTCCGTGAAATTCTGCCGATGATGAAAACTGTTTGCCATGGCTTTGTCCTTTCACCTCATTGGCCTCATCTTTGAAGTACAAATGCTTTTCTACACGGGTGCTGCCTCCCTGAGCTTTCCTTTGTCTTGGCTCAATCGATGCAGATTCCTGTGCTGAATACGCCACGGACTAGCACAGGTGGGTACTTGTCAGTATACCGGGCAAACGCAGCAATTTCGATTGTCAAGACCCACCTGGCTTGATCAAGGTTCTTTATTCCAGTGAAAACGATTTTTATCCAAATTCTAGAGGAGCACCAGTGTGCCTCTGGGAGCCAGACCCGGGCCTGCTGAACGGCGGCTCCGGAGTTTTCATTTTCTGACTAAAATTCAACACGGAATTTCGTGGATCTAAGGAAACCGTGAATTGTGGACGTACCAGATTCTCACATCTTCATTGTCTAATGGAAGCTGAAGTTTCCCAGTCTGATCCGGCTGCCACTTCATTTCTGGCAATGACCATTCAATTGTGGACGTTCAGCCTTCTTCGGAATTCTCTTATACCGGCATGTTCCCGCGCCACATGAAGACCACTCGGTGGAGGTTTATGTGACTCAGGACAACTCTTTATTTCAGGCGTCTAGAACAAAGGGAATTCACAGAGGTTGATGATCACTTATTAAAGTCCCGTTTCTCTATGATGCCCTTGATGACACTTCTACATCTGAGGGCAAAGAGCTCGTGCAGCATGATATTCTCATTTCAGCCAGGCCGCCTGCAGTTCCTTCCTTGCAGAAAAGTCTTTCCCAGTGTACTTCTTTAAAATGCTGCAAAATAGTGGGACAGAAGATTTCGGTTTAGCGTTAACTTTAAACGGGCACAGATACAGGCATGTGGGCATGTTTAGAGACAGTGTTTCACTGGTCTAGGGTAAAGGGTGAAGCGCCTGGGTTCCCGTGCTTCACTACTGTATGGCCTCAAGATGATGTGGAGGCACAGCGGCAAATCCATCGGTGGCAATTCTCTCATATTGTCATTGCGATGGGAAGATTCCTTATTCGCTAGGAAATGTTTTACCATGGAAGACGGGTCATCACAGAGCTGTCTCTTTTGTGTGAGACAAACTTTGCTGAATTTACCTGCCAGCAGTTGCGTGTCCTCCCTTTCTTTTGAGGCCGATGAAGACGCACGAGTGTAAGGAGAACGGTGAATGGTGGCCGTTCGTAAGCCAGGATCATCAGAAACCGCAGAGTAAATTTTAGGAACGTAGACGTAGGACAGCGGAGAAAACATCACTCAGGGATATCAGTGAACTCTCCTTACAATGCTGAGGCCTGACACGCCTAGTGCCTGGGGGCAACCCGGCTCCTGCCCTAGGTAGTTTTGTTGAGCGTGCCTCCCTCAGGTGGTGCCTTTTCTCTCCCAGCAATATTGCTCCGTGAAATTCTGCCGATGATGAAAACTGTTTGCCATGGCTTTGTCCTTTCACCTCATTGGCCTCATCTTTGAAGTACAAATGCTTTTCTACACGGGTGCTGCCTCCCTGAGCTTTCCTTTGTCTTGGCTCAATCGATGCAGATTCCTGTGCTGAATACGCCACGGACTAGCACAGGTGGGTACTTGTCAGTATACCGGGCAAACGCAGCAATTTCGATTGTCAAGACCCACCTGGCTTGATCAAGGTTCTTTATTCCAGTGAAAACGATTTTTATCCAAATTCTAGAGGAGCACCAGTGTGCCTCTGGGAGCCAGACCCGGGCCTGCTGAACGGCGGCTCCGGAGTTTTCATTTTCTGACTAAAATTCAACACGGAATTTCATGGATCTAAGGAAACCGTGAATTGTGGACGTACCAGATTCTCATATCTTCATTGTCTAATGGAAGCTGGTTTCCCAGTCTGATCCGGCTGCCACTTCATTTCTGGCAATGACCATTCAATTGTGGACGTTCAGCCTTCTTCGGAATTCTCTTATACCGGCATGTTCCCGCGCCACATAAAGACCACTCGGTGGAGGTTTATGTGACTCAGGACAACTCTTTATTTCAGGCGTTTAGAACAAAGGGAATTCACAGAGGTTGATGATCACTTATTAAAGTCCCGTTTCTCTATGATGCCCACTGATGACACTTCTACATCTGAGGGCAAAGAGCTCGTGCAGCATGATATTCTCATTTCAGCCAGGCCGCCTGCAGTTCCTTCCTTGCAGAAAAATCTTTCCCAGTGTACTTCTTTAAAATGCTGCAAAATAGTGGGACAGAAGATTTCGGTTTAGCGTTAACTTTAAACGGGCACAGATACAGGCATGTGGGCATGTTTAGAGACAGTGTTTCACTGGTCTAGGGTAAAGGGTGAAGCGCCTGGGATCCCGTGCTTCACTACTGTATGGCCTCAAGATGATGTGTAGGCACAGCGGCAAATCCATCGGTGGCAATTCTCTCATATTGTCATTGCGATGGGAAGATTCCATATTCGCTAGGAAATGTTTTACCGTGGAAGACGGGTCACCACAGAGCTGTCTTTTTTGTGTTGAGACAAACTTTGCTGAATTTACCTGCCAGCAGTTGCGTGTCCTCCCTTTCTTTTAAGGCCGATGGAGACGCACGAGTGTAAGGAGAACGGTGAATGGTGGCCGTTCGTAAGCCAGGATCATCAGAAACCGCAGAGTAAATTTTAGGAACGTAGACGTAGGACAGCGGAGAAAACTTCACTCAGGGACTTCAGTGAACTCTCCTTACAATGCTGAGGCTTGACACGCCTAGTGCCTGGGGGCAACCCGGCCACTGCCCTAGATAGTTTTTTTGAGCGTGCCTCCCTCAGGTGGTGCCTTTTCTCTCCCAGCAATATTGCTCCGTGAAATTCTGCCGATAATGAAAACTGTTTGCCATGGCTTTGTCCTTTCACCTCATTGGCCTCATCTTTGAAGTACACATGCTTTTCTACACGGGTGCTGCCTCCCTGAGCTTTCCTTTGTCTTGGCTCAATTGATGCAGATTCCTGTGCTGAATACGCCATGGACTAGCACAGGTGGGTTCTTGTCAGTATACCGGGCAAACACAGCAATTTCGATTGTCAAGACCCACCTGGCTTGATCAAGGTTCTTTATTCCAGTGAAAACGATTTTTATCCAAATTCTAGAGGAGCACCAGTGTGCCTCTCGGAGTTAGACCCGGGCCTGCTGAACAGCGGCTCCGGAGTTTTCATTTTCTGACTAAAATTCAACACGGAATTTCGTGGATCTAAGGAAACCGTGAATTGTGGACGTACCAGATTCTCACATCTTCATTGTCTAATGGAAGCTGAAGTTTCCCAGTCTGATCCGGCTGCCACTTCATTTCTGGCAATGACCATTCAATTGTGGACGTTCAGCCTTCTTCGGAATTCTCTTATACCGGCATGTTCCCGCGCCACATGAAGACCACTCGGTGGAGGTTTATGTGACTCAGGACAACTCTTTATTTCAGGCGTCTAGAACAAAGGGAATTCACAGAGGTTGATGATCACTTATTAAAGTCCCGTTTCTCTATGATGCCCTTGATGACACTTCTACATCTGAGGGCAAAGAGCTCGTGCAGCATGATATTCTCATTTCAGCCAGGCCGCCTGCAGTTCCTTCCTTGCAGAAAAGTCTTTCCCAGTGTACTTCTTTAAAATGCTGCAAAATAGTGGGACAGAAGATTTCGGTTTAGCGTTAACTTTAAACGGGCACAGATACAGGCATGTGGGCATGTTTAGAGACAGTGTTTCACTGGTCTAGGGTAAAGGGTGAAGCGCCTGGGTTCCCGTGCTTCACTACTGTATGGCCTCAAGATGATGTGGAGGCACAGCGGCAAATCCATCGGTGGCAATTCTCTCATATTGTCATTGCGATGGGAAGATTCCTTATTCGCTAGGAAATGTTTTACCATGGAAGACGGGTCATCACAGAGCTGTCTCTTTTGTGTTGAGACAAACTTTGCTGAATTTACCTGCCAGCAGTTGCGTGTCCTCCCTTTCTTTTGAGGCCGATGGAGACGCACGAGTGTAAGGAGAACGGTGAATGGTGGCCGTTCGTAAGCCAGGATCATCAGAAACCGCAGAGTAAATTTTAGGAACGTAGACGTAGGACAGCGGAGAAAACATCACTCAGGGACTTCAGTGAACTCTCCTTACAATGCTGAGGCCTGACACGCCTAGTGCCTGGGGGCAACCCGGCTCCTGCCCTAGGTAGTTTTGTTGAGCGTGCCTCCCTCAGGTGGTGCCTTTTCTCTCCCAGCAATATTGCTCCGTGAAATTCTGCCGATGATGAAAACTGTTTGCCATGGCTTTGTCCTTTCACCTCATTGGCCTCATCTTTGAAGTACAAATGCTTTTCTACACGGGTGCTGCCTCCCTGAGCTTTCCTTTGTCTTGGCTCAATCGATGCAGATTCCTGTGCTGAATACGCCACGGACTAGCACAGGTGGGTACTTGTCAGTATACCGGGCAAACGCAGCAATTTCGATTGTCAAGACCCACCTGGCTTGATCAAGGTTCTTTATTCCAGTGAAAACGATTTTTATCCAAATTCTAGAGGAGCACCAGTGTGCCTCTGGGAGCCAGACCCGGGCCTGCTGAACAGCGGCTCCGGAGTTTTCATTTTCTGACTCAAATTCAACACGGAATTTCATGGATCTAAGGAGACCGTGAATTGTGGACGTACCAGATTCTCACATCTTCATTGTCTAATGGAAGCTGAAGTTTCCCAGTCTGATCCGCTGCCACTTCATTTCTGGCAATGACCATTCAATTGTGGACGTTCAGCCTTCTTCGGAATTCTCTTATACCGGCATGTTCCCGCGCCACATGAAGACCACTCGGTGGAGGTTTATGTGACTCAGGACAACTCTTTATTTCAGGCGTCTAGAACAAAGGGAATTCACAGAGGTTGATGATCACTTATTAAAGTCCCGTTTCTCTATGATGCCCACTGATGACACTTCTACATCTGAGGGCAAAGAGCTCGTGCAGCATGATATTCTCATTTCAGCCAGGCCGCCTGCAGTTCCTTCCTTGCAGAAAAGTCTTTCCCAGTGTACTTCTTTAAAATGCTGCAAAATAGTGGGACAGAAGATTTCGGTTTAGCGTTAACTTTAAACGGGCACAGATACAGGCATGTGGGCATGTTTAGAGACAGTGTTTCACTGGTCTAGGGTAAAGGGTGAAGCGCCTGGGTTCCCGTGCTTCACTACTGTATGGCCTCAAGATGATGTGGAGGCACAGCGGCAAATCCATCGGTGGCAATTCTCTCATATTGTCATTGCGATGGGAAGATTCCTTATTCGCTAGGAAATGTTTTACCGTGGAAGACGGGTCACCACAGACCTGTCTCTTTTGTGTTGAGACAAACTTTGCTGAATTTACCTGCCAGCAGTTGCGTGTCCTCCCTTTCTTTTAAGGCCGATGGAGACGCACGAGTGTAAGGAGAACGGTGAATGGTGGCCGTTCGTAAGCCAGGATCATCAGAAACCGCAGAGTAAATTTTAGGAACGTAGACGTAGGACAGCGGAGAAAACTTCACTCAGGGACTTCAGTGAACTCTCCTTACAATGCTGAGGCCTGACACGCCTAGTGCCTGGGGGCAACCCGGCTCCTGCCCTAGGTAGTTTTGTTGAGCGTGCCTCCCTCAGGTGGTGCCTTTTCTCTCCCAGCAATATTGTTCCGTGAAATTCTGCCGATGATGAAAACTGTTTGCCATGGCTTTGTCCTTTCACCTCATTGGCCTCATCTTTGAAGTACAAATGCTTTTCTACACGGGTGCTGCCTCCCTGAGCTTTCCTTTGTCTTGGCTCAATTGATGCAGATTCCTGTGCTGAATACGCCATGGACTAGCACAGGTGGGTTCTTGTCAGTATACCGGGCAAACGCAGCAATTTCGATTGTCAAGACCCACCTGGCTTGATCAAGGTTCTTTATTCCAGTGAAAACGATTTTTATCCAAATTCTAGAGGAGCACCAGTGTGCCTCTCGGAGTTAGACCCGGGCCTGCTGAACAGCGGCTCCGGAGTTTTCATTTTCTGACTAAAATTCAACACGGAATTTCGTGGATCTAAGGAAACCGTGAATTGTGGACGTACCAGATTCTCACATCTTCATTGTCTAATGGAAGCTGAAGTTTCCCAGTCTGATCCGGCTGCCACTTCATTTCTGGCAATGACCATTCAATTGTGGACGTTCAGCCCTCTTCGGAATTCTCTTATACCGGCATGTTCCCGCGCCACATGAAGACCACTCGGTGGAGGTTTATGTGACTCAGGACAACTCTTTATTTCAGGCGTCTAGAACAAAGGGAATTCACAGAGGTTGATGATCACTTATTAAAGTCCCGTTTCTCTATGATGCCCACTGATGACACTTCTACATCTGAGGGCAAAGAGCTCGTGCAGCATGATATTCTCATTTCAGCCAGGCCGCCTGCAGTTCCTTCCTTGCAGAAAAGTCTTTCCCAGTGTACTTCTTTAAAATGCTGCAAAATAGTGGGACAGAAGATTTCGGTTTAGCGTTAACTTTAAACGGGCACAGATACAGGCATGTGGGCATGTTTAGAGACAGTGTTTCACTGGTCTAGGGTAAAGGGTGAAGTGCCTGGGTTCCCGTGCTTCACTACTGTATGGCCTCAAGATGATGTGGAGGCACAGCGGCAAATCCATCGGTGGCAATTCTCTCATATTGTCATTGCGATGGGAAGATTCCTTATTCGCTAGGAAATGTTTTACCGTGGAAGACGGGTCATCACAGAGCTGTCTCTTTTGTGTTGAGACAAACTTTGCTGAATTTACCTGCCAGCAGTTGCGTGTCCTCCCTTTCTTTTGAGGCCGATGGAGACGCATGAGTGTAAGGAGAACGGTGAATGGTGGCCGTTCGTAAGCCAGGATCATCAGAAACCGCAGAGTAAATTTTAGGAACGTAGACGTAGGACAGCGGAGAAAACATCACTCAGGGACTTCAGTGAACTCTCCTTACAATGCTGAGGCCTGACACGCCTAGTGCCTGGGGGCAACCTGGCTCCTGCCCTAGGTACTTTTGTTGAGCGTGCCTCCCTCAGGTGGTGCCTTTTCTCTCCCAGCAATATTGCTCCGTGAAATTCTGCCGATGATGAAAACTGTTTGCCATGGCTTTGTCCTTTCACCTCATTGGCCTCATCTTTGAAGTACAAATGCTTTTCTACACGGGTGCTGCCTCCCTGAGCTTTCCTTTGTCTTGGCTCAATCGATGCAGATTCCTGTGCTGAATACGCCATGGACTAGCACAGGTGGGTACTTGTCAGTATACCGGGCAAACGCAGCAATTTCGATTGTCAAGACCCACCTGGCTTGATCAAGGTTCTTTATTCCAGTGAAAACGATTTTTATCCAAATTCTAGAGGAGCACCAGTGTGCCTCTGGGAGCCAGACCCGGGCCTGCTGAACAGCGGCTCCGGAGTTTTCATTTTCTGACTAAAATTCAACACGGAATTTCATGGATCTAAGGAAACCGTGAATTGTGGACGTACCAGATTCTCACATCTTCATTGTCTAATGGAAGCTGAAGTTTCCCAGTCTGATCCGGCTGCCACTTCATTTCTGGCAATGACCATTCAATTGTGGACGTTCAGCCTTCTTCGGAATTTTCTTATACCGGCATGTTCCCGCGCCACATGAAGACCACTCGGTGGAGGTTTATGTGACTCAGGACAACTCTTTATTTCAGGCGTCTATAACAAAGGGAATTCACAGAGGTTGATGATCACTTATTAAAGTCCCGTTTCTCTATGATGCCCACTGATGACACTTCTACATCTGAGGGCAAAGAGCTCGTGCAGCATGATATTCTCATTTCAGCCAGGCCGCCTGCAGTTCCTTCCTTGCAGAAAAGTCTTTCCCAGTGTACTTCTTTAAAATGCTGCAAAATAGTGGGACAGAAGATTTCGGTTTAGCGTTAACTTTAAACGGGCACAGATACAGGCATGTGGGCATGTTTAGAGACAGTGTTTCACTGGTCTAGGGTAAAGGGTGAAGCGCCTGTGTTCCCGTGCTTCACTACTGTATGGCCTCAAGATGATGTGGAGGCACAGCAGCAAATCCATCGGTGGCAATTCTCTCATATTGTCATTGCGATGGGAAGATTCCTTATTCGCTAGGAAATGTTTTACCGTGGAAGACGGGTCATCACAGAGCTGTCTCTTTTGTGTTGAGACAAACTTTGCTGAATTTACCTGCCAGCAGTTGCGTGTCCTCCCTTTCTTTTGAGGCCGATGGAGACGCACGAGTGTAAGGAGAACGGTGAATGGTGGCCGTTCGTAAGCCAGGATCATCAGAAACCGCAGAGTAAATTTTAGGAACGTAGACGTAGGACAGCGGAGAAAACATCACTCAGGGACTTCAGTGAACTCTCCTTACAATGCTGAGGCCTGACACGCCTAGTGCCTGGGGGCAACCCGGCTCCTGCCCTAGGTAGTTTTGTTGAGCGTGCCTCCCTCAGGTGGTGCCTTTTCTCTCCCAGCAATATTGCTCCGTGAAATTCTGCCGATGATGAAAACTGTTTGCCATGGCTTTGTCCTTTCACCTCATTGGCCTCATCTTTGAAGTACAAATGCTTTTCTACACGGGTGCTGCCTCCCTGAGCTTTCCTTTGTCTTGGCTCAATCGATGCAGATTCCTGTGCTGAATACGCCATGGACTAGCACAGGTGGGTACTTGTCAGTATACCGGGCAAACGCAGCAATTTCGATTGTCAAGACCCACCTGGCTTGATCAAGGTTCTTTATTCCAGTGAAAACGATTTTTATCCAAATTCTAGAGGAGCACCAGTGTGCCTCTGGGAGCTAGACCCGGGCCTGCTGAACAGCGGCTCTGGAGTTTTCATTTTCTGACTAAAATTCAACACGGAATTTCGTGGATCTAAGGAAACCGTGAATTGTGGACGTACCAGATTCTCACATCTTCATTGTCTAATGGAAGCTGAAGTTTCCAAGTCTGATCCGGCTGCCACTTCATTTCTGGCAATGACCATTCAATTGTGGACGTTCAGCCTTCTTCGGAATTCTCTTATACCGGCATGTTCCCGCGCCACATGAAGACCACTCGGTGGAGGTTTATGTGACTCAGGACAACTCTTTATTTCAGGCGTCTAGAACAAAGGGAATTCGAAGAGGTTGATGATCACTTATTAAAGTCCCGTTTCTCTATGATGCCCACTGATGACACTTCTACATCTGAGGGCAAAGAGCTCGTGCAGCATGATATTCTCATTTCAGCCAGGCCGCCTGCAGTTCCTTCCTTGCAGAAAAATCTTTCCCAGTGTACTTCTTTAAAATGCTGCAAAATAGTGGGACAGAAGATTTCGGTTTAGCGTTAACTTTAAACGGGCACAGATACAGGCATGTGGGCATGTTTAGAGACAGTGTTTCACTGGTCTAGGGTAAAGGGTGAAGCGCCTGGGATCCCGTGCTTCACTACTGTATGGCCTCAAGATGATGTGTAGGCACAGCGGCAAATCCATCGGTGGCAATTCTCTCATATTGTCATTGCGATGGGAAGATTCCTTATTCGCTAGGAAATGTTTTACCGTGGAAGACGGGTCACCACAGACCTGTCTCTTTTGTGTTGAGACAAACTTTGCTGAATTTACCTGCCAGCAGTTGCGTGTCCTCCCTTTCTTTTGAGGCCGATGGAGACGCACGAGTGTAAGGAGAACGGTGAATGGTGGCCGTTCGTAAGCCAGGATCATCAGAAACCGCAGAGTAAATTTTAGGAACGTAGACGTAGGACAGCGGAGAAAACATCACTCAGGGACTTCAGTGAACTCTCCTTACAATGCTGAGGCCTGACACGCCTAGTGCCTGGGGGCAACCCGGCTCCTGCCCTAGGTACTTTTGTTGAGCGTGCCTCCCTCAGGTGGTGCCTTTTCTCTCCCAGCAATATTGCTCCGTGAAATTCTGCCGATGATGAAAACTGTTTGCCATGGCTTTGTCCTTTCACCTCATTGGCCTCATCTTTGAAGTACAAATGCTTTTCTACACGGGTGCTGCCTCCCTGAGCTTTCCTTTGTCTTGGCTCAATCGATGCAGATTCCTGTGCTGAATACGCCATGGACTAGCACAGGTGGGTACTTGTCAGTATACCGGGCAAACGCAGCAATTTCGATTGTCAAGACCCACCTGGCTTGATCAAGGTTCTTTATTCCAGTGAAAACGATTTTTATCCAAATTCTAGAGGAGCACCAGTGTGCCTCTGGGAGCCAGACCCGGGCCTGCTGAACGGCGGCTCCGGAGTTTTCATTTTCTGACTAAAATTCAACACGGAATTTCATGGATCTAAGGAAACCGTGAATTGTGGACGTACCAGATTCTCATATCTTCATTGTCTAATGGAAGCTGGTTTCCCAGTCTGATCCGGCTGCCACTTCATTTCTGGCAATGACCATTCAATTGTGGACGTTCAGCCTTCTTCGGAATTCTCTTATACCGGCATGTTCCCGCGCCACATAAAGACCACTCGGTGGAGGTTTATGTGACTCAGGACAACTCTTTATTTCAGGCGTTTAGAACAAAGGGAATTCACAGAGGTTGATGATCACTTATTAAAGTCCCGTTTCTCTATGATGCCCACTGATGACACTTCTACATCTGAGGGCAAAGAGCTCGTGCAGCATGATATTCTCATTTCAGCCAGGCCGCCTGCAGTTCCTTCCTTGCAGAAAAATCTTTCCCAGTGTACTTCTTTAAAATGCTGCAAAATAGTGGGACAGAAGATTTCGGTTTAGCGTTAACTTTAAACGGGCACAGATACAGGCATGTGGGCATGTTTAGAGACAGTGTTTCACTGGTCTAGGGTAAAGGGTGAAGCGCCTGGGATCCCGTGCTTCACTACTGTATGGCCTCAAGATGATGTGTAGGCACAGCGGCAAATCCATCGGTGGCAATTCTCTCATATTGTCATTGCGATGGGAAGATTCCTTATTCGCTAGGAAATGTTTTACCGTGGAAGACGGGTCACCACAGAGCTGTCTTTTTTGTGTTGAGACAAACTTTGCTGAATTTACCTGCCAGCAGTTGCGTGTCCTCCCTTTCTTTTAAGGCCGATGGAGACGCACGAGTGTAAGGAGAACGGTGAATGGTGGCCGTTCGTAAGCCAGGATCATCAGAAACCGCAGAGTAAATTTTAGGAACGTAGACGTAGGACAGCGGAGAAAACTTCACTCAGGGACTTCAGTGAACTCTCCTTACAATGCTGAGGCTTGACACGCCTAGTGCCTGGGGGCAACCCGGCCACTGCCCTAGATAGTTTTTTTGAGCGTGCCTCCCTCAGGTGGTGCCTTTTCTCTCCCAGCAATATTGCTCCGTGAAATTCTGCCGATAATGAAAACTGTTTGCCATGGCTTTGTCCTTTCACCTCATTGGCCTCATCTTTGAAGTACAAATGCTTTTCTACACGGGTGCTGTTTCCCTGAGCTTTCCTTTGTCTTGGCTCAATCGATGCAGATTCCTGTGCTGAATACGCCATGGACTAGCACAGGTGGGTTCTTGTCAGTATACCGGGCAAACGCAGCAATTTCGATTGTCAAGACCCACCTGGCTTGATCAAGGTTCTTTATTCCAGTGAAAACGATTTTTATCCAAATTCTAGAGGAGCACCAGTGTGCCTCTGGGAGCTAGACCCGGGCCTGCTGAACAGCGGCTCTGGAGTTTTCATTTTCTGACTAAAATTCAACACGGAATTTCGTGGATCTAAGGAAACCGTGAATTGTGGACGTACCAGATTCTCACATCTTCATTGTCTAATGGAAGCTGAAGTTTCCAAGTCTGATCCGGCTGCCACTTCATTTCTGGCAATGACCATTCAATTGTGGACGTTCAGCCTTCTTCGGAATTCTCTTATACCGGCATGTTCCCGCGCCACATGAAGACCACTCGGTGGAGGTTTATGTGACTCAGGACAACTCTTTATTTCAGGCGTCTAGAACAAAGGGAATTCGAAGAGGTTGATGATCACTTATTAAAGTCCCGTTTCTCTATGATGCCCACTGATGACACTTCTACATCTGAGGGCAAAGAGCTCGTGCAGCATGATATTCTCATTTCAGCCAGGCCGCCTGCAGTTCCTTCCTTGCAGAAAAATCTTTCCCAGTGTACTTCTTTAAAATGCTGCAAAATAGTGGGACAGAAGATTTCGGTTTAGCGTTAACTTTAAACGGGCACAGATACAGGCATGTGGGCATGTTTAGAGACAGTGTTTCACTGGTCTAGGGTAAAGGGTGAAGCGCCTGGGATCCCGTGCTTCACTACTGTATGGCCTCAAGATGATGTGTAGGCACAGCGGCAAATCCATCGGTGGCAATTCTCTCATATTGTCATTGCGATGGGAAGATTCCTTATTCGCTAGGAAATGTTTTACCGTGGAAGACGGGTCACCACAGAGCTGTCTCTTTTGTGATGAGACAAATTTTTTAAAATAGAAAGAAAGAAAGCTAAGTATTGGGCTTCTAACCACCAGGTCACTGGGTTGAAATCCAACATCCTCCCCTCAGGGACTGTACTATCGTCTCTTAAATTCCAACAAAGAGAATGTCCCTTAACAAAGGGCAGGAAGACAGTAAAAGCACTACAAGTTGGTGCCCTTTGAAAGTGAAAACTTGCCAGAAACCTAAAATGCAAACATTATCCACAAAATAAGTGATCGAAAAATGGTAAACTTATTCCCTGTCAGTGGTGGAAAATTTGTGGGCTGAGGGTGTAGGGGGTCAGGCAGCCCCACTAGGTCCCTGCTGCCATCAGAATCATTGTATGTTTATTCACTGCACAGGGTGGTGTCTATTAACAATATTTCATCCTTCACTGCCTAAAAATTGAATGACTTTCTAAATCATTAGTATTATGAGGAAGGTAAAAACAATTTATTTTGGTTTTATGTTGACATTTACTTAGAGAACTGACTCTTTTTCATTAAGTGAACTTTTGCATAAATGCTATGTTTCTGAAAGCTACTGCAACTTGATATCACAATTACAAAGTCTTTAAGAATAGAAATATGTTTTGTTGAATATGGAACTAGAAGTTAAAATTCAAGGCCAGCTCTAAGGGAAGGCTTTATGACTGTTAAAAAAATTCATTTGATTAATGATAATCTTTTCAATTAATAGTTTAAAAGTATAAAACTAGGAAAGTTAGACCTTAATCCTATTAAGAAAAAAACATACAGTAAAGTGCTTAGATGTTAAAACCAAATACAAAGGCAAAATAGTCTAGAATAAAATAATGGACTTTATATTTGTGTTTGTTTGTATGTCTTTATGACTATGAGATTTCAGATAAAACCATAAAATCATGATGCATTAATGAAAAAAATAAGTTCAATAGCATTTGGACTTTTTGCAATTATAAATGTTATGAAAAGCTAGATATTTTAATAAACTATGTGTAACCTTGAAAAGAATGGGAATTCCAGAACATTTCATTGTGCTCATGAGGAACTTGTACATGGATCAAGAAGTAGGTGTGTGAACAGAACAAGGGTTTAAAATCAGGAAAGGTGTGTGGCAGTGTTGTAACCTCTTTTCATACTTGTCCAAGCTGTATGATGAACAAATAATCAGAAGAGCTGGCATATATGAAGAAGAATATGGCATCAGGACTGAAGAAAGGCTTATTAATAACATGTGATATGAAGATAATACATTCTTGCTTGCTCAAAGTGAGGACTTGAAACACTTGCTGATGATGATCAAGGATTGCAGAGATTATTATGTATTAGGATTCAATGTAAAGAAGACCAAATGATGAGGGCCATATTCCAATTATTCCAATTCTGCTGTTGTTTCTGATAACTGTTTATTTTGAACTGACTTTGGAAAGTCAGCATACTTCATGAAGACTACAGACACCCATCTTCCTCCCAGGTGCTCTCACAACAAGCAGCCAAGAAGAGCATTCACTCTCTCTCTCCTAATAGCTCAAGTCAAAGCAAAACAAAAAAAAGTGTTACACGACTCAGTCTTTATAAGTGGCCTTGATTCTGCCTTGTCTGCTTGAGCCAACTGTAGTAAAGTTCAAAGTATTGGAATTTTCTTTTAAGTTCCAGGATCCTACTGCATTTAAACTCTGAAAATTGTCTTACTTTGTGGAACTTTGTGAATCCTTACAATTATTATTGTGCATTCCTAGATTGTTTCATTCCTTCAATAAACCCTTTAATTTTTAACTGAAGCTCCTGTTTGGCTTTGGAATGAAGAAGAGAAAAGTAAATAATATGTTCATTTCTTGACAATAGATGTCTACCAATCACTATCAAGTTCCTAAAAAGGAAGAAAACAAACAATAAATAACAATAAACTGACCATTTTTAGCAAAATGTAGTAAACATCAAGGGATTCAAAAAGTTATCTTCAATAACTAATTTTTGTGGCAAGATTATATTTGTTTGAATATAATAGCGAAGGAGAATCTGACTACAGTGTAAGAACAATTATGAACATTGAGCATTCTGTTTGAGGCCATGCCCTAACATGCTTAACTTTATGTAACAATGTAAATTCCACAGCTTGTACAAAGAACCTCCCCTTAGGACACGAGATGAGGCCACAGGATGTTAGAATACCCCATTTATTGCCTATAATTATTCTGAATTTTCTTTCCCAATCCCCTGTCTCTCTTGAGCCTTTCCTCACGGGAAAATATCACATTATACCAAATGACTATCCATTTTGACCAAAAGTGGCCAGGCAAACATGTCCAGTATAGATATTCCCAACCTTCAGGTCACAGATAACTTGGAACGGAAGGACTTTGTTCAAGGAAGCAAGTCACCAAAAAGACATCATCACACCAAATAAAAAGACATTTGGAACCAAGAAGTAGAAAGAGTCCTATCTTGTTAAGAATCATAACCCCAGGTAGGGACAGAGGGGGAAAATGAGAAGCTGATACTAGGCATCAAGTAGAAAGAATATTTTTTGAGAACGATGATGGCAACAAATGTGCAAATGTGCTTGAGACAATGGCTGGATGAATGGACTGTGCTAAGAGTTGTACAAGCCCCAATAAAATTATTTTTTTGTAAAGAATCATAACCGTGGACATCAAGAATCTCAACAGAGCCATAGCAATAGAAGAAATAGAAAAGGGTATCAAGGGATTACCACCAAAAAATCCCCTGGACCAGATGGCTACACTGGAGAATTCTACCAAGCATTCAGGGAAGAACTAATACCAATCCTACACAAACTTTTCCAGAACATAGAAAAATATGGCAAACTCCTGGACTCCATCTATGAAGCTAGTATAACTCTGATACCCAAACCGGGCAAGGATCCCACAAGAATCGAGAACTACAGACCAATATCCCTAATGAACATTGATGCAAAAATCCTTAACAAAATACTAGCCAACAGAATACAAAAGTATATAAAACAAATAATTCACCATGACCAAGTGGGATTCATACCAGAGATGCAGGGATGGTTCAACATACGAAAGACCATTAGTATTATTCATCATATTGACATGAAAAAGTATAAGAACCACATGATAATATCAATAGACGCAGAAAAAGCATTCGACAACATCCAACACCAATTCCTGTTTAAGACACTAGCGAAGATAGGAATGGAAGGAAAGTTCCTCAAGACAATACAAGCTACATATGAAAAACCAACAACCAAAGTGGTAGTCAATGGAGAAAAGACTAAAACAATCCCACTGAAAAAGGGGAAGACAAGGATGCCCCTTGTCCCCATTCCTATTTAATATCATGCTGGAGGTTTTAGCTAACAGCATAAGGCAAAGATGTGACATCAAAGGTATTCATCTGGGGAAGGAAGAGGCGAAACAATCGTTATTTGCAGATGATATGATTTTATATATGGAAAATCCCACAAGTTCCACAAGGGGAGTACTGGAAGCAATAGAGGAGTTTGGCAGAGTGGCAGGATACAAGATCAACAAACAGAAGTCCATCGGACAGTTATACACATCAGATAAGACCACAGAAGAAGAGATCAAAAAGGTGGTACCCTTCACAATAGCCAAACACAAATTGAAATATCTAGGGATACACCTGACTGAAAAAACAAAAGATCTATATAGGGAAAACTATAGAACACTATTACAAGAAACCAAGAGCTACTTCAACAAATGGAAGAATATCCCATGCTCTTGGATTGGGAGACTTAATATAGTTAAGATGTCAGTTCTGCCAAAAGCACTATATAAGTTTAATGTCATCCCAATACAATTACCATCATCTTTCTTCAAAGAAATGGAAAAACTGATTACCAACTTCATATGGAGAGGGAAGAAGCCCAGAATTAGCAGAGAACTCCTCAAGAAGAAGGACACAGTGGGAGGGCTTGCTTTACCTGACTTTGGCACATACTATGCACAACAGTTCTCAAAACTGCATGGTATTGGTACAATGACAGATACTCAGACCAAAGGAAAAGAAACTGAAAACCCAGGAATAAGAGCATCAGCATACACACAGCTGATCTTTGATAAGGGCCCCAAAAATATCAAATGGGAAGCCGATGCCCTCTTTAACAAGTGGTGCTGGGGAAAAATGGATATCAACCTGCAGAAAAATGAAGCAAGACCCTCATCTCACTCCATGCACAAGAATAAACTCAAGGTGGATCACAGACCATGAAGTTAAACTCCAAACTATTAGGGCCATCAATGAGGGAATTGGGACCAACTTGAGAACTTTGGTGCAGGGAATACACAGGCTATCAGAAATAGGGAAGGACACAAACACAGAGGTGGCACAAATTGACAAATGGGATATACTGAAGATAAAACACTTGTGTACATCTAAAGAATTCACCAAGAGAGTAATAAGAGAGTCCACAGACTGGGAAAACATCTTTAGCAATGACACATCAGACAAAGGCCTTATTACTAAAGTCTACAATACTCTGCTAGCTTCCAAAAAGAAAAACCAATAGCCCACTTGCAAGGTGGGCAAAGGACTTGAACCGAAATTTCACAGGGACAGAAATCCGAATGGCCCACAAACATATGAGAAAATGTTCCCTATCTTTAGCCATAAGAGAAATGCAAATTAAAACAACAATGAGGTACCACCTGACACCCTCAAAGTAGCCCAATTCAAAAAATCAGAAAGCAACAAGTGTTGGAGGGGTTGTGGGGAGACAGGAACTCTCATCCACTGCTGGTGGGCCTGTAAGTACGTACTGCCACTATGGAAATCAATCTGACGATAGCTAAAACAAATGGAAATAGAGTTACCATATGACCCAGCAACCCCCCTACTGGGCATATACCCAGAAGAAGCAAGAAACAAACCAAGGCCAGACATCTGTGCTCCAATGTTCATTGCGGGACAGTTCACAATTGCAAGGAGCTGGAAGCAATCCAAAATTCCATCAACTGATGATTGGATTAAAAGACTGTGGTATATACATACAATGGAGTACTCCGCATCACTAAAAAGCAGTGATGAACGTATGAGGCACATAGCGGCATGGGAAGAACTGGAGGAAATCATGCTAAGTGAAGTAAGTCAGGCACAAAAGGACAAGTACAACATGAGCCCGCTGAGGTAAGTATTAAAAAAAATTTTTAATGCAAAAGTGGCATAGGGGAAAAAACTACTGTACACAAACATTTTGGGGGTGAAGACTGTGTAGTATGGAAGAGACCAGACCAAAACCAGGGATGCACATGGTAGACAATGGTTAAGGAGGTGGGGAAAGCAAAATAAAAGAATGAATATAAGGAACAAAAGGGGAGTGGGGGCATGGGGCACTAATCCACCCAAGGGGAGGGTATTGTTTATATCTCCACAGGGAAAGTGGGACCAGACTTCAACCCAGTGCTGCAAGGTGTGAATGCAATATCCCGGGGTGGAGTAGGGAACCAGTGGAGAGGTCTGGGAGGCTGGCCCCAGCACCATAAATTAAGTGGATTCCTGCCCCTCCCCTGAAAAGAATTTGTTCCAAAGGGCGACATTGACTCTGCAGCTCCGGAGATGGACATATCTGATCAGAGCACACGGGAGCAGATGAAGGGGCAGGAGGAGAGAGTGGAACACAGCCTGGCCCACCAGGCCGTGAGGATGATGTTCCTGAGTAGAGTAGCCAGTCCACAGAGAGAACAACATGGCTGGCCCCACTATGAGAAATGATGCCACCCAGTGACTAAGGGCGATACAGGGGACAGCACCGGAGACACAGTGTGGGAATTGCACCTGACCTGTTCCCACCACATCGAGCCAAAGCACTGAGGGAGTGCAGCGGAACAGCAAGGGTATGGAGTGGCAAGGTCCCCAGGGAATGCTGAAAGTGGACTTTGGGGCCAGGGCTTGGTGCCCCAACAGACTGGACTGGAAAACGCTCCTAAGGGCCAGCAAATGATCCCTGAACTAACTACAAGCTTTTCTCTTGTGAAGTGTTTTGTTTTGTTCTTTGTCAGTGGTTTGTTTTTGTTGTTTTGTTGTCTGGTTGTATACTGTTGCTTTGTTTTCCTCTGTCTTGTTTTCGTGCATGTTAGTGTCTCCACAGGTCTGTATGAATAGGACAGGCTGGATGAACTATCTGGAGGAAAAACAACAGGACCGACACTTCCGGGGGAACTTAGGGTGGGGGAGCGGTAGGGGGTAAGGAAGTGGTGTTAACAAACACAGGGACAAGGGAACAACATGGAACCCAAAATGGTAGTGAGGGGGGAGTGGCAGGCCAGGTGAGGAATGATCAAGGGTAAGGTTGCATAGAGAAGGGGTATAGCTATACCCCAGGTGGGGACAGGGCATGGTAGTGGGGCAGGAGGAAAGTCAAGAGAGATGGAGGAAGGAGCTGGGAGTCAAGGGGAATTTATGGAGGTCTAGAAAAAGACATGTACATGCTAATATATATAGGAGGATGGGGAAATAGATCTATGTGTGTATATTTATAGGTTCAGTATTAAGGTGGTGGAAGGAGCTTGGGCCTCTACTCAAACACTCCCTCAATGCATGAATACTTTCTTTTATTAAATTTGCACTCTATGATGCTCACTCTCCCGACACAACTGCTGAAGCCAAAGTGGGTGAACAAGTAAATGTGGTGAAGAAAGCTTATGGTGCCGGGCTATCGAAAGAGATAGTGTCTGGGGTCTTAAAGGCTTGAAGGTGAACAAGTGGCCATCTAGCTCAGAAGCAATAAAGCCCACATGGAAGAAGCACAGCAGCCAGTGCGACCACGAGGTGCCAAAGGGACCAGGTATAAGGCATCATGCAAAAAAAAAAAAGAATATATATATATATGTGTGTGTGTGTACATATGTATATGTGTGTGTGTGTGTGTGTGTATATACCATTGAGAATGAATGGGGAAGTGCAGAGTGGAGACCCAGGGCCCAAGTTTCAGCCACTGGAGATCCCCTCATAGAGGGGTTTAGGAGAGGAAATGGGTCAGTCAGGGTGCGATATAGTACCGATGAAGAACACAGCTTTCCCCTCGATCCTGGATGCTTCCTCCCTCCAACTACCATGATCTGAATTCTACCTTGCAGGACTGGATAGGGCAGAGGTTGTACACTGGTGCATATGGATGCTGGAGGTACAGGGAATCCAGGGTGGACGATACCTTCAGGACCAGGGGTGTGAGGGGCGATGCTGGGAGAGTGGAGGGTGAGTGGGTTGGAAAGGGGGAACTGGTTATAAGGATCCACATGTGACTTCCTCCTTGGGAGATGGACGGCAGAGAAGGGAGGGAAGGGAGACTCCGGATAGGGCAAGATATGACAAAATAAATATTTGTGGATTATCAAGGGCTCCTGAAGGAGGGAGGAGTGGGAAGGGAGGGGGAAAAATAAAGAGGACCTGATGCAAAGGGCTTAAGTGGAGAGCAAATGCTTTGAGAGTGATTAGGGCAAAGAATGTACGGATGTGCTTTATACAATTGATGTATGTATATGTGTGGATTGTGATAAGAGTTGTATGAGCCCCTAATAAAATGTAAAAAAATAAAAGAAAAAAAAGAAAATGATTAGAGCAAAGAATGTACAGATGTGCTTTATGCAATTGATGTATGTATATGAATGGATTGTGATAAGGGTTGTATGAGCCCCTAATAAAATATTTTTTAAAAGAATCATAACCCCACCATAATGCATATTCATGACAATCCCCGGTCCCTGTGAAATCTGTTTCACATCCATAATCCTTTACATTTACTTGTTGGTTTACTTGGCTAAATCTGTAAACCACTTCTACCATTTATTTTCAGGAGCTTTCCTTGGGGAATCTTCTGGCTGAGTCCTTACTTGATCCAAGTAAAGCAAGGCCCTTTCACTTTCATACATCTCCTGTCTTTTTTTCTCAGCAAGAGTGGTGCTACTTAAATGTTATACATTTCGTTTAGATGAGTTTGCTTTTCCCTTATAGAGTCGCTATGATACGGAATCACTTTAATGACAGTGGGTTTGGGATTGGTGTTATCATAAAGAAGATGTGATAGGGACAGGAGGAAGGTCAAGGGAAATAAAGAGGTGGGAAGCAAAGGGCTGTTATAGAGGTCTAGATAAAGACATGTACATATGCAAATATATTTATATATGAGGATGGGGAAATAGATCTATGTGCAGATAATTATAGGTTTAGTATTAAGTTAGCAGAAGAACATTGGGCTTCCATTCAAGTACTCCCTCAATACAAGAATACTTTCCTCTATTAAAGTGGCATTCAATGATGCTCACCTTCCCTACACAACCGCTGAAGACAAAGAGGGTGAATAAGCAAATGTGGTGAAGAAAGCTGATGGTGCCCAAGTATCAAAAGACACAGCATCTGGGGTCTCAAAAGCTTGAGGGTAAACAAGGGGCCATCTAGCTCAGAACAACATAGCCCACATGGAAGAACACACAAGCCTGTGTGATCCCAAGGTGCTGAAGGGATCAATTATCAGACATCAAAGAACAAAAAATCATATCATTGGATGCACACCTCCATGATACGATCGCTGAAGACAAATGGGTGCATAAGCAAGTGTGGGGAAGAAAGCTGATGGTGCCCAACTATCAAAAGGTATAGTGTCTACATGGAAGCAGCACACCAGCCAGTGCCATCATGAGGTGTCGAATGGATAAGGCATCAGAATAGAAAACAATCTTACCATAGTGAATGAGGGGAGGAGTGCAGAGTTAAGACCCAAAACCCATTTATCAGCCACTGGAGATACCCTTGAAGAGGGGTTTAGGGGAGGAATGAGCCAGTCAAGGTAGGATGCAGCACTGATGAAAAATACAACTTTCTTCTAGTTCCTAAATGCTTCCTCCCCCCGCTCCCCCACACGATCATGATTCGAATTCTACCTTGCAAGTCTGGCTAGACCAAAGGATATACACTGGTACAGATAGGAGCTGGAAACACAGGGAATCCAGGGCAGATGATACCTTCAGGACCAGCGGTGTGAGTGGCGATACTGGGAGGGTAGAGGGAGAGTGGGTTGGAAAGAGGGAACTGATTACAATACAAGGATCTTCATGTGACCTCCTCCCTTGGGGGCAGACAACAGAAAAGTGGGTGAAGGGAGACGTCAGACAGGGCAAGATATGACAAAATATTAATTGAGAATGATGAGGACAATGAATGTACAGTTGTGCTTTACACAATTGATGTATGCATGGATTGTGATAAGAGTTGTATGATATTAACCCCTAATAAAATGATTTTGAAAATAAATAATAATGAAATAATAAAGTTAATTCTCAGAGTAAAACAAAATTTTTTAATTGAAAAAAAAAAACAAAGAAGATAATGGGGTCGGATTTCCTCTTTTCAGTTTCTGAGCAGACTGGCATCATCACTACTTCATTCCTGGGGCTTCCAAAATGCAGAATATTTTATCAGTTTCCAGGTAAAATATCAAACCTACTGAAAAACATTACATCATGGACAGGGTTCTCTAGGATCCACAGACCTTGTCCATTGTCATCAATTTCCTGTGGAGATTCTTCTGCCAAGCGGTAAATTGCCAGTGTCCAGCTCTGTCAGAGATAACCTGAAACAGGGTCTGAAGGTAGGGAGAGGGACTTTAAATAAAGAAGGAATAGAAGACAGAACAGAGGGGTTCAGGAGGACCGAACAGCTCAACAACCCTGGAGCTGCTGGCAATTTTATTTTTGCAAAAGCCTTCCTTATATACTAAACACAGTAACCACAACCTTGACTTCATCATCTGTTCCGGGCAGTTTGCCAGTCTGTTTATACAAAGCTTATTCATAACTAAAACAATATATTCCTCAAAAAACTTTTATATCTAGTACAGGATGAGAACACACAATCAAGGCTATCTGTTCCTCCAAGGATACTGTGAGATCAGTCAACTGGACACGTAGTCCTCTGATGTACACAGAAAGGCCAAATTTTCCAAACTGACTCAGGGGAAGATAGGGAAAGGGAAAAGAGTCCCCACTCCAATCCCTTAAAGCTCGGAGTAATTAGGGAAAATTCCCTACTCAGTCTCAACCAAAGCCAAGGAAGTAAGTGGAGAACTTCTTAGACCGAATCCCACAGTAAATTCTCTCTGGTAGTGTCCAGATTCCCCAAATGGCTTGACATAATAAGGTTTCCATTGCTTGTCATCAGTGATTATATTCCCTCTTCCTAGTTGTCAAAGATTTGAACCCAGGATTGATGAACCCCTCACAGATTCTCAACCTAGTTTTTGCTTTCTCTGGTGACTGCTGAATTCCAGAGCTGGATCTGCCAAAACCTGCAGAAGTGGTTGGAGTAGTTGTGAGCAATATATTCTAGTAGCAGAAAACAGCTTCCCATCACTATGGAGATGGTACTCAAGCTCCCGAAGAATACCCACAAATCAGTTATCCTGCATCTGAGCTCAATCACACTGAGGGCACAGCTGTCCACTCATGTGGGAGAGAATCTGAGAGAGAACTGAGTGCCATCCCAGACACAAATATCACTGCAATCATGGCATTGATTTACGGTGATAACGTGGGGTGTGGAAAGCACAGGGGCGACTATATTTCTGGGGCCTGGGCAATGTGGGAGGCCTGGGAGCAAGCAGCTTCCTGTTAGCATCTAGGGTTTCCATTCCCTCCAAAATATTTCCTCCCAGAATGCCGTCTTCTTAAATGTGTATTCCCAAACCCCACAGATATTATAATTTTCATCCATTTGTAGATTTTATGCACACACAAAATTGTATGTGTGCATGCATACCTGTTTTATACACAAATGCTGTTTGTCTCATTGAGAGCTATGGCATATATTCAATGTTTTTTATACCCTGGATGGCTGTATTGGAATGAAAAAACAATGATCACACAACATAACACTCTGTGGGACTCAACTGAAGAGAACTTAATGGTGAATTCATAGACACAGACATCTGTATAGTATAGAAATATGGCTCTGAAATTAAGTACCTCATTGCCCATCTAATGGATCTACTAAAGATGAGCATGCCATATCACAGTTTAGCAGGGCAGGCAAGGTGGGTAGGAACTAATACATATAAAAACTCACATAAATGAAACAGAAGGCGCACAGAAAATAAACGAATTAAATGAAAAAAAGAGAAGACAAATTAAAGTGATAAAGACCCAGATTCCCTGCTCATGACAAAAAGAAAGAGGACTGGAATCGCTCAGATCAGAAACCAGAGAAGAGACACCATTCCACAGGTTTTATGGACATGTTTTATGAACAGCTTCATACACACAGTTTAAAAAAGTCACTGAATAGGGGAAATTCCTTGAAAGGCTAAAAAGAATCTAATAATGTCCCCACATAAGAAACGGATCATAGAGCTGCTCACTGTCATCATGCGTATCCATCGGTTGAGGGGAACGAGAGGGGATGCACTGTGAGCTCTCAGATGGCAAAGGCTGTTGTGTCTGCCATATACAGCTTATAACTTGAAAGTTACTTTCTTAAAAATTAATAATGTGTAACAATCAAAGCAATACTTGGTACATAACCTGTGTAAGGGCTCTGTTTTCCTATGAGAGTGTTTGTGTTTCTCTGAGTCTGAGGGAGAACAGGTGCCCATAATCTCTACTCATCCGCTTCTAAATATCAGAGAAGATGCAAATGTAGCTCTCTGCCTGCCGATAAACCAGCCACAGCCCCTGATTTGGGAGATCTCAGAGGACAGTCCAGCCTTCGGGTCTCTGCTGTTACCATTTCATGCCCAGGAGCTAGTCCAGAGGACACATCATTAATTTTGCAGCAACGCTGGCTTTCATTTTGGCTATTTCACATGGTAATTGTGCTGTACCCTGCTCTGTGTGTGTGTGTGTGTGTGAGAGAGAGAGAGAGAGAGAGAGAGAGAGAGAGAGAGAGAGAGAGAGAGAGAGAGAGAGAGAGAGAGAGAGAGGGTGAGTGATTTAGTTTATTTAGGTCATCTGAGCACAGTGTCTCCTGCTTGCAGGTGGTCAGTGTGAGGTGCAGCTGGTGGACTTTAGGGTTGATATGCGAAAGCCAGAAGGATCTCTGAAAATATCCTGTGTAAATTCTGGATTCAGCATCAATAACAATGGCATGAATTGGGTCCTCCAGACTCAAGGAAAGGGCCTTCAGTGGGTCTCAAGCATTAAGACTGGTGGTGGTGCACACTACATTGACTGCGTGAAGGGTCGATTCACCATCTCCAGAGACAACTCCAAGAACACACTCTATCTTCAAATGAACAACCTGAAAGCTGAGGACAGGGCCATGTATTATTGTGCAAGAGACACCCAATGGGGGGAAATCAGTGAGAGCCCAGACACAAATCTCCCCTGCAGGAAGGACAGTGGTCTCCAGGGGGCGCTCAGAACTCACAGAGCACAGGACTCAGACACAGGAGCAGGTGCAGCTGGAGCTTCAAGGCTGTTTTCTTGTGGGGATCTGCGGATTCTGCTAAATCTCGGTTTCCCTAGGGAATCCCTCTCTAATTTAAAAATATTAATTCTGTGACTACTTCCGGTATCTGTGAATTCAAAAAGTATATTGTAACGGGAGAATATAATCTGTCTTACAGCAACAAACAGTCTGCCCCTTAAGGACAGGAAATGACTCTGTTAGGGGTCCTTGCATCAGAGTTCTCATGACGCTCCGATAAATACTTTCCAATCAGACTCAGTGGAAATAGGAGACTGGGAAAAGGTAACTATTAAGTGCCAACATTGTTGGCTGCAAAGTTCACAGTATATTCTTCCATCACTTTGTGAGTTTTCCTGACAATCACTTATTCAAAATATAGAAACATCAATACATGCACACCATAGAAAGATATACATGCCTAAAAGTACTAGAGAGACCACAAAGCACATTATGACATAGACATGAGTGAAATTACACAAACACACACGCACACGCACAAACACAAAACAATGAAACAAAAACAAAACAAAAAAACACCTGCAGTGGAAGCTCCACTCAAACTTGGGCACTTGTCAGATAGCAGGAATTAGGAAATGGCAAATAGTTTCTGACATTCAACAGTGTCCCAGGGTTACTTCAATTTCATAGTCTCCTGAAATGGTGTTCTCAAAGGAACCAAATTGTTGAACTTAAAGAAGAAAATCTCCAGTGTGGGTGGCACAGGTGATTGCTATCCTAAAGTCATGTGTTTCAGAGTATGATCATATGATTTCAAACTGTAAAAACAAGATCAGAGGAGGGAATGGTATTAGAGGTGCAATTCAGGGCTATCATTGTTGGAAGTTCTCTTTGTTCTGGCTAAAGACTTCAGGCCTCTAGTGATGTGCTGTTGTTTTCCTTTCTCTCTTGGCATTGGTCTGACAAGGGGAATACAATCCTGCACTTGCCTTGTCAGCACCCTCAGGGGGATTCCAGGGTTATTATAGTTGATGACTGTAAGTTTGTCTGGAGTTCTGCTAAAGCGAAAGGTGATCAACTGATCTTCTGACTGCAGCATTCTAAGGGAAACATTGTGAACCTAGGTCTGACATGTGGCCTTACAAACATCCACGTTTCTCCCTCAAGGGAAATTTGGGCCCAGGAGAAATTCCTGACCCTCTTCCAGGATAGACCTTCTTCTTTTTTACCGCATCTGTTTCCCCCGCAGTTGCTATAGCTTATCACAGGTGACCATAACGTCCTGTTTTGGAGTTTTTAGCTTGTATATCTTGGTTTTTGTGTATTATGGAAGATAGGGGCTATATTCGGGGGGGGATCATATGGCGTCCTCTGTTTCTATTGGTCTCTGTGTGACTTAACCACTACACGTTATTCTGCTGATGAAAACCAGACTAGCAAAAGTATTCAACTCTAGGAGAGAGGACACACCCCATAGGATGCCCAGTTCTCCCCATTCACTGGAAAGGCAGGATTATACATAAGTCACAGTGGAATTTCTGAAGGCCTAAGATTCTCTTGTTGCAATATTAAATAGGAAAAGAAAAATGTGTTGAACAAAAGAGTGAAACCATGGATGTTGGTTTCCTGATCGGATGTCTTTGTGTTTGCATGCCTTCAATGCAGCTAGAGGCTCTGGGAGACTTGAGGCAGAATAGGGCACCTCTGAGATTCCGCAGTCCAATCTGTGGACCAATCCCCAGCAGTGATGGCATGGATGTCATCAGCCAATTCTATGAAGGGCCTGAAGTGAGTAATAGTTATTCCATATCCTACCTATACACTGTGAATACCTGAATGACAGTCACCAGGGAAAAGCCAAGAACATTCTGCATCTTCAAATGGACAGCCTCAACACTGATAACACAACCTTCTATTTCAATAATGGAGACACGGAAAAGGGAATCTGTAAGGGTCTGTACACAAACCTCCCAAAAGGGAGGTATGGATTTCAGGGATTGCTCAGGACTCTCAGTCACAGGGCTCAGTTCTGGCAGACAGTATGGAGGGGAGTTAAGAACTGGCTTCATGTCAGTGTCTGGGACTTCCTCTCCATCTTACAAATTCCATTAGAGCTTCTTTCAATGTGAGGGTTTGCATCAACCACTGAATTACAAACTTTGCATTGTAAGGGGAGGAAACAGTCCCCCATTTCCAAAGAGCAGAAGGACACCTTTGGAGTCAGATACACACAGAGGGACAAGGCAAAGATGATGGATCTCTCAGCTATGATGCAAATCTGTGCCCAGTAAGGGTCTTGGGAGGAAAGGGTGGCTGGGATTTCCATAAAGTTAGCTCAATCCCGCATGAACCAGCAAGCACTTCACAGTGTCCTCAAGCCATAGCTGTGCATTGGAGCTGTCCTGTGTATCTCAAACCCAGCTTGTCTCCATCCCCTTGACATCCTCAGACACTGGGTGGGAATCAGGACAAAGCAGGTGAGGAGTTCCAGAGGACACATTTAAGGGCCTGCCCTATCATACGGTTAGCTTAGACAATCATGGCATTAACATTCAGAGATGGAGGTGACCTGGACTAGTGTGCATCTACATCAAAGTGTGATCCTTAAGTTGTCCTGCCAGCCAGCAACATCAGATGTTATGAGAAGACTGTGTGCTGGAATGACCAGGTTCATGTAATGCCATACTAGTCTGTATGTGGAAACTGAAGGACTCCAATGAGTTTCAACTGAAAACTATCATCATATTATTCTATTGAAATCCTGAATTTTAGTGAACCTCGTGAGTGTTCTTTTGCAAGGCATTTGCTTTTTCTCCTCAGCAAAACCGAGCTCAGAAAAGCCCAGGTGACCAGGACCTGTGCTTGGATTTCCACAATGGTAAAAAAATATTAATTTAGAGATATAGAGACAGTTTAAGCATTCAGTAAATGAGTTGTGTCAACTGTAAGACTGGAGAAAATGCTTGTCATGGTGGATATCAATGATAAAGAAATATTCATGGGAAGTGAACATTAAAAATGCATGTTTCAAGATAGTACTACTGAGTTCATGGTCAAGAATATGGAAATGATTCCAAAATCAGGCAATCTGTGACTTGGGTAATACATTCAAGGTTGAGAGTCCTGCAGTTATTAAGGGGTCAACCCTACAGCACAAAAAGAGTCACAGACTTTGGTTGTAAATGATCAAATTTCAGGTGAGCCAGAGCCGCTGGGTAATGAATAGTTAAAACGGTCTATAATCCTTCCTAAAATTTAAGGACCTGAATGGACCTCATTTAATTTGGAGTGCCTTTGTGTCTCAAACTGGTGTATTTTGGTTAAGGATCTGAAATACTATTTTTGGATCTTATTCTTACTCTGTCCTGTCTATTAAACAACTCCTTCCCCCTAACTGCTCTGCTGTATCTCTACATGTGAAGTCATGACACCTGACTGGTTTGCACTCTTCTGAACGTTCCTGCCAAACAAAGGTCTTTCTTCAGAATCTTGCATTTCTTAAAGGGCACAGAGTTAAAGCCTTGTCTTGTCTGGGGACCAACTTTTCTAGTTGGCAACGTCTTCCCTGAACCATGATGACACTTAACTCACTTTACTTACACTGAGGTTTTCCTTAGCCATCAGGCACTGGGATGCATTGAGGGTGTTGCTTGTAGGAGCGGTGTGGTTTGTGATGATCACGGCCAAGGTGGGAAAAGACCGGGCTGATTCTCATCAGTAGGAGGCCAATTCCTCCTGGAGACATCCTGCCAGAGACCTCAGGGCATATGACCATTAATAACATGCAGGGACAGGAGTGAAGGACAGCCTCTGGTCCCAGCTTACCCCTGCCTGACCTTAGCAATATGGTCTGAAGTGAACCCATGAGCATGTGAGCCATTTCCTCAAGTATTCATGAGTTTCTGTTGGACTCTGGAACAATTCACAGAGCCCAGAAACATGAGGAAGTATACTCAAGGGAGGGGTGGGTTGAAAAGGGCACTGAATGGCATTATGGAAGAGGTGGATATTGAGGCATCATCAATCCCCAACTCCTTGGGATCAGCCTGGTATTAATTCTTGTAAATCATATATTTACCACATATGAAAATAACCAAGGACTTTGAGGTTGATTAAGTGGCACCAGTGTATGAAAAAGAAATGTGTTTTGGAGAGTGTGAGATAATGGAGACACTGCAGGGTGGACCTGATGGTTTCAAGGAAATCTGTACTGTCCAGTCTCTGACACACAGGTATATCAGAGCCTCAGGGCAGGAGCAATGAAGGGCTGGAGGGAGAGATTCTGGGCTCAGAAATGCGGGGCTGTTCTTTGACTATTCACTCACACCTCCTAGGAAACTTGCTTTCTCACTGCGGACTAACACAGAGATGAGTTCAAAAGAAGAATTACCCTACAATGGCCTCAGAGGAAACAAAGGAGCATCTATTCATAAGCACAGGGCTCCCTCCTATGCAAATCATTCTTCAGGCACTAGGTTAAAATCCCAGCCTTGGGCACTGAAGGCTATCAGTTCTCTTCTGACAGAGCTGTGGGTCCCTTGGGAAAGCGCAGCTGTTGGCTAAAGCATGCTATTGCTATGTGTTCTCCTGTGCCTGCTGACAGTTCCCCAAGGTGAGGGTCTCAGATATCAGTGTGGAATCTGGGGAAGGTTGTGACTGAGTGACTAACAGAGACCAATTACCTTTATTTACAGAAGTCATGTCCCAGGTGCAGCTTCAGGAGTCAGGCCCAGGATTGGTGAAGCCCTCCCAGAAGCTGTCCCTCACCTGCACTGTCTCTGGTGTCTCCATCACAAGCAGTGGTTACTACTGGCACTGGATCCGCCAGACCTCAGGAAAGGGGCTGCAGTGGATGCGCAGGATAACGTATGAAGGTAATACATATTATAACCCGTCCTTCCAAAGCCGACTCTCCATCACAAGAGACACATCGAAGAATCAGTTATCCCTGTAGCTGAGCTCAGTGACTGCGGAGGACATGGCCATGTCTTACTGTACAAGGAGCACAGTGAGGGGAAGTCAGTGTGAGCCTAGACACAAACCTCCCTTGCAGGGAAGTCATTGGGCAGCAGGGGGCGCGCAGGACCCACAGAGAACAGCCAGCCAACCCTAGACAGGCACAGATGAATGACAGGATGTCCTGTTGGAATTAAGGTTTCTCTTAGCTCTCAGCATCCCCAGGGACAATTTTGCCTCTTTATTTTTTTCTGTCTAAATTTTCTCCTTCACAATGCAGGCTTGAAAGGAGCGGCTAACAATCTTGGTTTGAAATAGAATATAAAAATCACAGGGCCCCCTGACTTGTGAGACAAGGTCAAATAGAATGGCCTGGAGAGAAGGGGGAAGATGGCCGACAGGGACACCCGCATACTCTGAGAGCTCCTCCAAACAAAGCGGGATTGGCGACCAGGTAGCTGAATAGTAAGAGTCTGGTGAGTGAAATATCCCCCTGGGTCAGCACCCCAGTCCTACCCCACGTATTTGTCCGGAGCAGGGGTCTAGGTGAAAGAGGACCGGACTAGTGGGACATCTCTGGCCACTAAGCTGCCGTGAGCTCACTGGCGACCGGCTTAGGCTCCATCCCCAAACCCGGTGCCTAGGCCAGAGCCACTTGCCTGCCCTGCCTACTCCAGCGGCCCACTCCCCACTCCCTATCGCGGATCCCCACGGGGAGAGAAGCTTTCCTCTCCCGCAGTTCCCCTCTCCCCACAGGGCAGCGATCTGCCCTCGGGCCCACGTCCCTCCCTCCATTCATCCAAGCTCAGGGGAGCGGACCCGCGGGTTGTCTGGCGACCCCCACGGGGACCATCCACCCGCACCGCTGCCCCGGACCTCTCCACCTGCCCTCCGTGCGCTGGCCTCCCACCCCCACCCGCCCCCGCCAGCCCCTGGCAGCCTAGCGCCAGCTCCACTCCTGGCGGGGACCCTGCGCTGAGCACTTCCCGCCAACAGGAGCCATAGCCCACCCCGCGCCTGTCCCGGACCCTGAGCTTCCGCGGAGCGCCTCGCCCCGCGCTGCTGAGTCTGCCCACCAAGGGCCCCCCCCTGCGCAAGGCACAAGAGTAGGTGCCCTCCCCAGGGTGCTGCGGGGACCCCGGCGGCCGCGACTCTGAGCCTGAGCAGAGGAAGGGCACCATTGCCCCCTGCGGTTTCGCGCCAAGCCTCCTTTGCCAGCGCCATTACCCCCTGCGGTTTCGCGCCAAAAGGGCGGAGAGCGAACACCATTGTTCCCTGCAGTGTCCCCTGTTGGGTCCCCAGTGCCAGCCCTAAGCCTGCCGCAGCCCGCCCCAGCCACCCCAGGAGACGGCACAGTGGCCTGAGCCTCCACACAATAAGGTTACTCCTGTCTCCCAGAAGCATGGGGCCTATTAAAGGATCAAGGAAAAATCAACAGACCACATCACTCCCAACAAAAAAATCAGAAAAACGAGGCACTTTAACAGACCTAACGTCACTCATAGAAGAAACAGATATAGATCAGCCACAAAAGGAAATCTTCAGAACTCTGCTTGCAGTAATACAGGAGCTAAGAGAAGCAAACCAAAATAAGGATGCAACGATAGAAGGGATGAAATGCACAATAGAGGGGATGAAGTCCACAATAGAGGGGATGAATACTATCCACCAAAAGGAACTGCAGAAACTAACAGAGAAGGTAGCAGAGGCCACACAAAAGGTCACAGAAGCTATATCTAGGCTTGAGGAGGCTGAGAACCGTATCAGTGAACTCGAGGACGCTCAAACCAAACGAAGCAAGCGAGAAAAACAATCAGATAGGAAAATTAAAGAAACAAAAGACAGCCTGAGATCAATGACAGATGCTATGAAGAGGAATAATATTCGAATAATCGGTCTACCGGAACACAACATAACACACAAATCGACCGCCAAGATAGCAAAGGAATTCCTGGAAGAAAATTTCCCCAACCTAACAAAGGAGAATCCGACTCTCATACAGGAAGCAGAGAGGACGCCGGCTAAGCTAAACACCAAGAAGAACACGCCAAGGCATATAATTGTAAAATTATCCAACTTAGAGGAAAAAGAGAAAATTCTACGAGCATCAAGAGAAAGGAAGACAGTCACATACAAAGGAGCGCAGGTAAGGGTATGCTCAGACTTATCAGCTGAAACCATGAAGAGGAGGAGAGAATGGAGCAGCATCTTCCAAATTCTGAAAGATAAAAATGCCTCCCCCAGAATCCTATACCCTGCCAAGTTATCCATTAAGATAGAGGGTAAGATAAGGGTCTTCCAGGACAAGGAAGAACTCAAAAAATATACTGCAAGTCACCCGACCCTGCAGAACATACTGGCTGACTCACTATGGCCAGAAGATCAAGCTCCAACTAGAACCTCCAGGAGACCACCATATAGCCCATCTCCATCTAGAACCCAACATGCCAGCAACACGTACCAGGACAACACGGTCTCAGATGGAAAAGAGGACAGGATAGAAACCCTCCACTCAAACGCAGTACACTGATATGAAGGAAGATAGGCAAAGACCCAAAACACAAAACAGAATATGGCAACCATGAAGCCAGAGATTGTAATAATCACTTTGAATACAAATGGGCTCAATTCATATGTTAAAAGAAAGAGGCTGGAGGATTGGATTAGAAAACATAACCCATCAATCTGCTGCCTGCAAGAGACACACCTTAAGCAAGCAGACAAGCATATGCTGAGAATAAAGGGCTGGAAGAAAGTTTACCAAGCAAATGGTAACTCCAGGAAGGCAGGAGTGGCTATCTTAATCTCCGACAAAATGGATCTCAAGATCCAAAACATAAAAAGAGACAAAGAGGGACATTACATAATGCTCAAAGGCTCAGTAAACCAGGAAGCACTTAGCATACTGAATATTTACGCACCTAACAATGGTGCGGCAAATTTCGTCAAACAAACTATTAAAAAAATGACAGAAGAAATCACGGAAACAACAATAATAGTGGGGGACTTCAACACTCCACTATCAGAGAAAGACAGGTCACAGGGAAAGAAGCTCAGCAAAGAGGCCAGAGAGCTAAACAATGTAATTAGGCAACAGGGCATGATAGACATCTATAGAGCCTTTCATCCAAAAGCAAAAGGTTTCACATTCTTCTCCAATCCACACGGATCTTTCTCAAGAATAGATCACATGCTGGGGCACAAGGCCAGCCTGAGTAAATTCAAACACATAGATATTATCCAGACGTCTTTCTCAGACCACCATGCCATAAAGCTGGAGATTAATAGGAGGGCACCCAGAAAAGCAAGGGTCACCAATTGGAGAATAAACAACGATCTCCTGCGACATGAATGGGTTAAGGTCCAGATCAGAGAGGATATCAGGAAATTTCTAGAAACTAATGAGAACGAGCATACAACATATCAAAACTTATGGGACACTGCAAAGGCAGTCATCAGAGGTAGCTTGATATCACTGAATGCATACATGAAAAAAGAAGAAAGGCGTATGACAGATATGTTAACACAAAACCTCCAACAACTAGAACAGAGTCAACAGAACTACCCCTCCAATAGCAAGAGAAAAGAAATAATAAAAATCAGGGCGGAGTTAAACCAGTGGGAAGACAAAAGAACAATGCAAAGGATTAACGCAACTAGAAGCTGGTTTTATGAACGAATTAATAAAATTGACACTCCCCTGGCAAAGCTTACCAAAGATAGAAAGGAACAATCATCAATAGCCAGGATAAGAGATGAATCGGGGGCAATAACAACAGACCCCAATGAGATAAAAAGGATAATCACAAAGTACTATGAAGGTTTGTATTCTAATGAATTCAGAAACCTGGAAGACATGGATAAATATTTAGAAAAACAATCTATCCCTAGATTATCTGAGACAGAGATCAAGAACCTCAACAAACCCATAGCGAAGGAAGAAATAGAGAGTGTCATCAAAAACCTACCAAGGAAAAAGGCCCCAGGGCCAGATGGCTACACAGCAGAATTTTACCAAACATTCAGGGAAGAGCTGACACCGATCCTCCACAAAGTATTCCAGAACATAGAAAAGAACGGCAAGCTCCCAAACTCATTTTACGAAGCCAGCATTACTTTGATACCCAAACAGGGAAAAGACCCCACAAGTGTAGAGAATTATAGACCAATATCTCTAATGAACATAGATGCAAAAACCCTTAACAAAATATTGGCCAATAGAATACAAAGGAACATCAAACATATCATTCACCACGACCAAGCAGGATTCATCCCAGCGATGCAGGGATGGTTTAACACCCGAAAATCCATCAATATCATACACCACATTGAGAAGAAAAAGGATAAAAACCATATGATAATATCCATAGATGCAGAAAAAGCATTTGACAACATCCAGCATCCATTCCTAATCAAAACACTCATGAAGATAGGATTGGAAGGTAAGTTCCTCAAGCTCATACAAGCTATCTATGAAAGACCAACAGCCAACATCATAGTCAATGGAGAAAAGACAAGAACAATACCACTGAAAAAGGGTACAAGACAAGGATGCCCCCTGTCCCCTCTTCTATTCAATATCGTTTTGGAGGTTCTGGCTAACAACATAAGACAGCGGAAGGACATCAAAGGGATCCAGTTGGGAGAGGAGGAGGTGAAACTATCGTTATTTGCAGATGACATGATCCTATACATTGAAGACCCCCAAAACTCCACAGTTGGAATACTTACAGCAATAGAGGAATTCGGAAGGGTAGCAGGATACAAGATCAATAAACAGAAGTCGGTAGGGTTTCTATACACATCGGACAGGGCCATGGAAGAGGCGATTAAGAGGGAAGTACCCTTCACAGTAGCCAAGAACAAACTGAAATACCTAGGAATATACTTAACAAAAAATACTAAAGACCTATATAAGCATAATTATAAAACCCTATTACAGGAAACCAAAAGTGACCTTCACAAATGGATGAAGCTCCCCTGCTCATGGTTAGGTAGGCTGAACATAGTAAAGATGACAGTTCTTCCTAAAGCACTCTACAAGTTCAATGCTATACCAATCCAATTACCATCAACCTTCTTCAAAGAATTGGAAAAACTGACCACCAACTTCATATGGAGAGGGAAGAAACCCAGAATTAGCAGAGAACTCCTCAAGAAGAAGGACACAATTGGAGGACTCGCCCTGCCTGATTTTAATGCCTACTACACAGCTACAGTGGTCAAAACAGCATGGTACTGGCACAATGATAGACACTCAGACCAGTGGAAAAGAATAGAAAGCCCAGGAGTAAAATCATCAGCATATAGACAACTGATCTTCGACAAGGGTCCCAAAAACGTCAAGTGGGAAGCAGATGCCCTCTTTAATAAGTGGTGCTGGAAACAATGGATATCCACATGTAGAAAGTTGAAACAAGACGTCTACCTCACCCCATGCACAAGAATACACTCAAGGTGGATCACAGATCTAGAAGTCAAACCCCAAACCATCAGGACCATTAAGGAAGGAATCGGGACTAATCTCAGAGCACTGGCCCAGGGAGCACATAGGCTCACTGCAACAGGGAAGGGGACACACACAGGTGATCTGGAAATCGACAAATGGGATCTAATAAGAATAAAACACCTGTGCACCTCGAAAGACTTTGCCAAGAGGGTGACAAGGCAACCCACAGACTGGGAGAAGATTTTTAGTAATGACACGTCAGACAAAGGGCTCATTACTAAAATCTACAACACCATCATGACCTGCAAAAAGAGGAAAACAGTTAACCCCCTAAGGAAGTGGGCAAAAGAAATGAGAAGAACTTTCACTAGAGAGGAGATCAATATGGCCAATAAATATATGAGAAAGTGCTCGAAGTCCCTTGCCATAAGAGAAATGCAAATCAAAACAACCATGAGATACCACCTAACACCCCTGAGGCTAGCCCAGATCAGTAAATCAGAGAGCAACAAGTGTTGGAGGGGCTGTGGTGAAATAGGAACCCTCCTCCACTGCTGGTGGTCGTGCAGATTTGTACAGACACTGTGGAAAGCAATCTGGCGATACCTAAAGAAAATGGAAATTTATCTACCTTACGACCCAGCCATCCCTCTACTGGGCATATACCCGGTTGAAGCAGCAAATAAAACACGACCAGTCATATGCGCTCCAATGTTTATTGCGGCACAATTCACAATAGCAAAGACTTGGAAACAGCCTAAGTTTCCATCGATAGACGAGTGGATTAGCAAACTTTGGCACATACACACAATGGAGTATTATGCAGCACTGAAAAGCACCAATGAGCACATGAAACACGTTATTTCATGGGAAGAGCTGGAAGGAATTATGCTAAGCGAGGTAAGCCAGTCCCAAAGGGACAGGTACAACATGAGTCCCCTGAGGTAAGTACAATCAGCATGACAGAAATGGGGCATTAATCCACCCAAGGGGAGGGTATTGTTTATATCTCCACAGGGAAAGTGGGACCAGACTTCAACCCAGTGTCGCAAGGTGTGAATGCATTATCCCGGCGTGGAGGACGGAACCGGTGGAGAGGTCTGGGAGGCAGGCCCCAGCACCATAAATTAAGTGGATTACTGCCCCTCCCCCGAAAAGAACTTGTTCCAAAGGACGACATTGACCCTGCAGCTATGGGAGATGGACATATTTGATCAGAGCACACGGGAGCAGATGAAGGGGCAGGAGGAGAGAGTGGAGCACAGCCTGGCCCACCAGGCCGTGAGGATGATGTTCCTGAGTAGAGCAGCCAGTCCACAGAGAGAACAACATGGCTGGCCCTACTATGAGACATGATGCCCCTCAGTGACTAAGGGCGATACAGGGGACAGCACCGGAGACACAGTGTGGGAATTGCACCTGACCTGATCCCACCACACCGAGGCAATGCACTGGGGGAGTGCAGCGGAACAGCAAGGGAATGGAGTGGCAAGGTCCCCAGGGAATGCTGAAAGTGGACTTTGGGGCCAGGGCGTGGTGCCCCAACAGACTGGACTGGAAAACGCTCCTAAGGGCCAGCAAAGATCCCTGAACTAACTACAAGCTTTTCTCTTGCGAACTGTTTTGTTCTGTTCTTTTTCAGTGGTTTGTTTTGGTTGTTTTGTTGTCTGGTTATATACTGTTGCTTTGTGTTCCTCTGTCTAGTTTTCGTGCATGTTAGTGACTCCACAGGTCTGTCTGAATAGGACAGGCTGGATGAACTATCTGGAGGAAAAACAACGGGACCGACAGTTCCGGGGGGACTTGGGGTGGGGGGTAGGGGGGGGTAAGGAAGTGGTGTTAACAAACCCAGGGACAAGGGAAAAACATGGGACCCCAAAGGGTAGAGAAGGGGGAGTGGCAGGCCTGGTGGGAAATGATCAAGGGTAAGGTTGCTTAGAGAAGAGGTATACTCTAGCCCAGGTGGCAATGAAGCATGGTAGTAGGGCAGGAGGAAGGTCAAGGGAGATGGAGGAAAGAGCTAGAAGTCAAAGGGCATTCATGGAGGTCTAGACAACGACATGTACATGCAAATATATATAGGAGGTTGGGGAAATAGATCTTTGTGTCTATATTTATAGGTCAAGTATTAAGGTGGCAGAAGGACCTTGGGCCTCTACTCAAACACTCCCTCTATGCATGAATACCTTCTTTTATTAAATTGGAACTCTATGATGCTCACTCTCCCGACACAACAGCTGGAGCCAACATGGGTGAACAAGTAAATGTGGTGAAGAAAGCTGATGGTGCCCGGCTATCAAAAGAGATAGTGACTGGGGTCTTAAAGGCTTGAAGATAAACAAGCGGCCATCTAGCTCAGAAGCAACAAAGTCCACATGGAAGAACACACCAGCCTGTGTGATCGAGTGGTCCCAAAGGGATCAGTTACCAGGCATCAAAGAACAAAAAATCATATCATTGACTGCACACCTCCATGATAGGATCGCTGAAGACAAATGGGTGCATAAGCGAATGTGGTGAAGAAAGCTGATGGCGCCCGGCTATCAAAAGAGATAGTGTCTGGGGTCTTAAAGGCTTGAAGGTGAACAAGCGGCCATCTCGCTCAGAAACAAATAAGCCCACATGGAAGAAGCACACCGGCCAGTGCGATCACGAGGTGCCCAAGGGACCAGATATAAGGCATCATGCAAAAAAAAAAAAAAGATATAAGTGTATGTATTTATGTGTATTTATGTGTATATGTATATATGTATGTGTATATATATATTATATTAAATGAAGGGGGAAGTGCAGAGTGGAGACCCAAGGCCCAAGTGTCAGCCAATGGAGATCCCCTCACAGAGGGGCTTAGGAGAGGAGATGGGTTAATTAGGGTGTGAGGTAGTATCGATGAAGAACACAGCTTTCCCCCAGATCCTGGATGCTTCCTCCCCCCAACTACCATGATCCGAATTCTACCTTGCAGGGTTGGATAGGACAGAGGCTGTACACTGGTACATAGGAGGGTTGGAGATACAGGGAATCCAGGGTGGATGATACCTCCAGGACCAAGGGCGTGAGGGACGATGCTGGGAGAGTGGAGGGTGAGTGGGTTGGAAAGGGGGAACTGATTACAAGGAGCCACATGTGACCTCTTCCCTGGGAGAGGGACAGCAGAGAAGTGGGGAAGGGAGACCCCGAATAGGGCAAGATATGACAAAATAACGAGGTATAAATTACCAAGGGCATATGAGGGAGGGGGGAAAAGGGAGGGAGGGGGGGAAAAAAGGAGGACCTGATGCAAGGGGCTTAGGTGAAGAGCAAATGCCTTGAGAGTGATTGGGACAGGGAGTGTATGGGTGTGCTTTGTACAATTGATGTATGTATATGTATGGATTGTGGTAAGAGTTGTTGGAGTCCCTAATAAAATGTAAAAGAAGAAAAAAAAAGTAAATAGAGCATAAATACTGAAATAAAAACTAAAAAAAAAAAAAAAAAAAAGAATGGCCTGGAATGACTGGAGGACTGCTTTGTGAGATCATTCACGGAAGGGAACACTCATTGGAAGGGAACATTTGATCCCTCTAAAATGGCAAGTGTGTTACAAGAGCAGGACATTTCAAACGAGTGTCTCAGAATGCTGGTTAGAAGTGGAGAGGACGACACTTCTCCCCTGGTTTGAGCATGTCGTCAGGGAGACAAGTCCCTAGGGAAGAATGTCCCTTTGCACTGCAGTGTCAGCAACAAGAGGTGCACCCTCAATCAAGTGAATAGTCAGTGGTGCCTAAATGGTCTCACACATGGGAGAAGTGTGAGGATGGTGCAGGGCCTGGGGCTTATTGTTATTATTCTGTTTTTTATAAAGTCGCTAAGAGTAAGCACTGACTCAACAGCACCTACCAACGTCTCTAATGCAGTGAGGGGCAGAAAACTGAAAGTAATTTGGAAATAAATATAATTGCCTAAATTAGCAATATACTATCTTACTGCATATTATTTTATCTTTATTTAGAAGTGTTAAAATGATTTAAAATTCAATAAATCTGCCATTTCTAATTATGATAAAACCTATGGGGATAACACACCCGAGGACAAGTGTAAGAAATAAATATAAAGGCTATAATGAAATAAGGAGAAATGGTGACACAGTGGATTTGGGTTGGGCTGCTAACTGCAAGCTCAGCAGGTAGTAGAGCACTACAGCCTCGCAACCCACAGAGCCCGTTGTGCTCTACCCTGCAGGACTGAGATGACAGAGGATGGACTCAAGGGCAGGGAGTTGGTGTTTTGGTATAAATAATAGTAAATCATCAATGATTCCCTTATTGAATCCAATAAATATTCCCATGTAACAAGGAAGAATAAATGAACTTGCATCGGAGGAAATACAAATAAATTCTTTATGCTCCTGATGAGACATTTTTGCATTCTCAAGAGAAAAACTAAGTAAACCATGGACTCAAGAGTTTGTACAATACTAAGATCACTGAATCCAAAGATAATCAGCATATTGTTTTTCTAGATATTAGGGTGGAAATATTTCCAAATGTTTCAACTTTTAAATTTTAGTTACAATTCAATCCATTATCAATCAATTTGGTAACAGAAATTTAATGAAATCATCAGAATGGTATTTAAATTTATTTGGGATCATTATAGATGAAAAATAAATATAGCTAACGTGTATTCTTGACCATACTCTGAAGTACAACACCGTGTTTGATGCCTTCTGACAACTATAAATGCAGTAACATTAGATATGATCTGTCTTTGTTGCATCTACTTCTCAATTGACTGTTTTATTGTGTGTGTTTTTTTTGGTGTCCTTTCATTTCAAACAGTATGTGATGGTATCTCACTGTTTAACCTTACACTCTAATGACAAGTAATGCTTATTTGTTATATATGATGCTTATGTTTCCTAAGAAAGTCAGATTATTTGTGTTTTTGTAGTCCTTCCAGGATGAGGCTTTAAAATCAAGTCCTGTTTTCAATATTTTATATCTTCCTTATTATAGATTTCCTTCTAGTTCCCAGTTTAGGTCGGTACCTTCAGTGATGATGCCTCTCTCTGTGCCTGATATAACAGATCACAGGGAAAAACTAAGAAGAGCTTCCACCCCGTGGAACACATGGTCTAGAACAGACTCAGTAAGAGATTGACAGTACAACTGGGGGATTTATTGGGGTGGGCATCTGGAGGATCCTTGAGCAAAATCCGTGAAAGGCAGGGTTCAGACTCCATGCCGCTGTCTCTCAACATCAATGAGGACTCACCTATGAAAGTGGACAGAGACATCCTTCCTGAGCAGACAGCCCCCAGCACTCCTCTCAGACACCACACCCAGGATTCTGCCCAGCAGGACAGTGAGGGTTTGCATCTCTGGGCTCCCGCTGCGTCACAGAAATCTGGGAGCTTCCACTAGCCTTTCAGCTGGCCACTTCCCAGTGTGCATCTAGTGGAACAGAGTGTGTTGGTGACTGCAGATGGATTTCATCCATTTTTGACCCCCAAAATTCAATAAATACAAATAACAATTTTAAAATAAAAGCTACATAGTCATCAGTAACCAGAAAATGTGTAACGGATAAATAATAAAGACTATATATAAATGAAATCATCACAATGCATGTGATATGATTAAAGTTAACCTTAATGATTTTAAATGATATAGAACAGCTTTTAGCAATAATCCACACCAACTTTCATTATAAGAAAGAAATAAATGACAATCTATCCAAGGAAAGAGAGGTAAAAATAAAATTGTCACCCTTTATGGTATATGATTAAAGTTTACCCTAGTGCTTCTAAATGAGACCTCAGCAGCTTTCAGCATGAAAGCCATGTTTCCTACATAACTTGGATTCATCCTTCTGAATAACCTGGGAGGAAGCAGCCTACCATCCCACGTGCCCATCTTGGATTCCTCTAGCCCTCACCTACTTGAGTCAAGAGAGTGGTCCAGACTGATATCTGAGCCTTGACAGCCCCTACAACTGTGAATTGAAAAGGTGAGAAGTGTGACTAGAATTTTTCCTAAACATTTCTGGCACGGTGTAAGGGTGGCGGGATGGGACTAAAAGTGAGGCTTTCTTCTTTAGTAAAGGGCACAGTCTCAAACTCACAGGGAAGCACTGATTCAATAACATTCAGTGACTAAGGGTGCTGTGGCCAAGATATCAGAGGACGGAGGTCACCCACCCAGTTGGCCCTTCCTGAGGTCTGAACAGATGCAGCTTACCCTTCATGGGTCAGGATTCCTTTTGGAGTAGATTCGTCAGAATGAGCACAGGGACCCACTCAGCATCTTGGAGCTTCCCATCCAGAGTTATGTTGCAACATGAGGCTTCATCCATTGCCCCTCTGGAGCGGCTGTCCATAGAATTCTCCCACCGTTGTTCATGGCAGCTGTTGCCTGGAGATAGAGGGAGACAGTGAAAGTCATGGTGGAGTCCTGGCTCTTCATCTCGCTGTCCCTGGTTGTTCTAGTGACAATCTCACAGGACATCTTTTGCATGTGAAAGACAGTTGTCTTCATATTCTAAGTTTCCAGAGCTTTTCAAGAACATTTGATATTTGGTTGTTTTTATTTTACAGTGTCTCATGTTTGTCTGAAAATTTTGCCTCAGTGTTTTTAAAGGTTTTTTTTTTTTTCAAAAGTCAGCCACCAGGCCTATCTGTTAAAGTGTCTCTGAGGAGAAATGAAACATCTTCTCAGCTGCTAAACATTGGAACTCTTTGTGTTATTAGGGGTTCCAAGTTTAATCTCACATTTATTCAAGAGGGAAATTGACACATTGTGATGTATTTATTTTGGAGGATTTAAAGAATTTTTTTAATTATGGTAAATTCTCCCTTTTAAGCTTCTTGGGTTTGCATTTGTATTTGTTTTGTTTCACTTTCTATTAAAAATCTCTGACATTTAAGGAAAAGGCATTGCTTTTAGAATGCTGCTGTTGGTGTTGCTGAGATGACTGCAAGGTGTGACATAAGTGTGGATCAACTACAAGTCCGGGGAGATAACATAGAGCTAAATAAGAGACTGTCACAGTATTTTCACATTAGAATAGAGGCGTCTAACCTACTAAGAATTGTGTAGGGAGATTTGCATTCTGGTGGTGAGAATAATTTTTTATATAATTCATGAATTCTATTTATGAATCATAAAATGTCTGTCATTGTAAAGATGTTTTAGGCTGTTCTTGTTGTTAAGAGATATGGAATTGGTCCAGAATCCTACATACCCTCAGCACTGACTCATAGTTAGCCTATATGAAAATGGAGGAAATACTGGAAAATCCAGGGACATCCTCAAAATTGTAATGTTGAAATGAAATGCTGCAGTTATCATATCACTCTAGCTTAATGAGTTGATTATACTAAGAAAGTGTTTATACTACTCACTGCTATAACATATTTGATGTAATCATTCAAATTGTTAATTTGGTCTTCAAATATCCAATTCTTTATAGGTCATTGTCTTCCTTGAAAAATGCTGACAGAGACCTGCTCTGATCTGCCTTTCAAGATGTTGATCTTACTTACAAGACATGCCCACATCTTCCTTGAAAGACATCGATTATCTGACTTGTAAGATGGTGACAGAAGACCAGATAAAAGTCTTTCTTGCAAGATGTTACTAAGCTTCCTTGCAAGATGCTGGGAAAATATTCTCTTATCTGTCTTACAAGATGTCGCTGATACTCTTTAAAAGGTGCTGATAGAAGACCTGGTCTGAGCTTCACTGATCTTTTTTGGAAGATGCTGATAGAGTACTGCTCTGATCTTCCTGGCAAGATGTTGCTGTTCTTCCTTGCAAATTGCGAGAGAAGACCTGTTCTCATCTGCCTTGCAAGATTTAGCTGAACTTCCTTGCAAGAAATTGATTGAGACCTGCAATGATCTTCCTTACAAGATATCACTGGTCTTCCTTAATGGGTGCTGATGGAAGACTTGCTCTGGTCTTCCTTGCCAAGATGTTGCTGATCTGCTTTGCAATACAGAATACCTACAATGATCTTCTGTACAAGATGCTGCTGGTCTTCTTCAAAGAAGCTCTTAGAAGATCTGCTCTGGTCATTCTTTTCTTCTTCTTCTTCTTCTTCTTCTTCTTCTTCTTCTTCTTCTTCTTCTTCTTTTACATTTTATTAGGGGCTCATACAACTCTTATCACAATCCATACATATACACATATCAATTGTAGAGAGCACATCCGTACATTCTTTGCCCTAATCATTTTCAAAGCATTTGCTCTCCACTTAAGCCCTTTGCATCAGGTCCTCTTTTTCCCCTCCCTCCGCGCTCCCTCCTCCCTCATTAGCCTTTGATAATTTATAGATTGTTATTTTGTCATATCTTGCCCTATCCAGAGTCTCCCTTTCCCCCCTTCTCTGCTGTCCCTCTCCCAGGGAGGAGGTCACATGTGGATCCTTATAATCAGTTCCTCCTTTCCAACCCACTCACCCTCCACTCTCCCAGCATTGCCTCTCATACCCCTGGTCCTGAAGTTATCGTCCACCCTGGATTCCCTGTGCCTCCAGCTCCCATATGCACAGGTGTACAACCTCTGCCCTATCCAGTCCTGCAAGGTAGATTTCGGATCATGGTAGTTGGGGGGAGGAAGCATCCAGGATCTCGGTGAAAGCTGCTTTCTTCACCAGTACTACCTCGCACCCTGACTGACCCATTTCCTCTCCTAAACCCCTCTATGAGGGGATCTCCAGTGGCCGACACTTGGGCCTTAGGTCTCCACTCTGCACTTCCGCTTCATTCACTATGGTATACACACACTCACACACACACACACACACACACACACACATATATATATATACACACACATATATTCTTTTCTTTTTTCTTGCATTATGTCTTATACCTGGTCCCTTTGGCACCTCGTGATCGCACAGGCTGGTGTGTTCTTCTTTGTTGGCTTTGTTGCTTGTGAGCTAGATGGCCGCTTGTTTATCTTCAAGCCTTTAAGACCCCAGACACTATATCTTTTGATAGCCAGGCACCATCAGCTTTCTTCACCACATTTACTTGTTCACCCGCTTTGGCTTCAGCAGTTGTGTCGGGAGGGTAAGCATTGTAGAGTGCCAATTTAATAAACGAAAGTAGTCATGCATTGAGGGAGTGCCTGAGTAGAGCCCCAAGGTCCTTCCGCCACCTTAATACTAAACCTATAAATATAGGCACATAGATCTATTTCCATATATATATATATATTTGCATGTACATGTCTTTGTGTAGACCTCCATAAATGCCCCCTGACTCCTAGCTCTTTCCTCCATCTCCCTTGACTTCCCTCCTGCCCTACTACCATGCTCCGTCCCCACCTAGGCTACAGCTATACCTTTTCTCTATGCAACCTTACCCTTGCTCATTCCCCACCAGGCCTGCCACTCTCCCCTCACTACCATTTTGGGTCACATGTTGATCCCTTGTCCCTGTGTTTGTTAACACCACTTCCTTACCCCTCTACCTCCCCAACTTTCCTAATAGTTTGAGCAAATTTTAAATCAAAACTTTTATTTTATGCAAAAGGGGCATAGGCGAAAAGCTCGTGTATACAAACATTCCTGTGGCGAGGTCCAGGTAGTATGGCAGGGGCCAGCCCAAATTTAGGGATACATATGGAAACGAATTCAAAATGAGGGAGCAAAAAGGAAAAAGAAAAAAAGACATGAGATGCAGGACAACAGGGTACTAACCACCCAAGGGGAGGGTATAGTTTATCTCCACAGGGAAAGAGGGGCCAGAGTTCAGCCGGTGCAACATGACATGAATGAAACATACTAGCATGAAGAAGGGAACCAATAGAGAGGTTCGAGGGGCTGACCACAATCCCAACTACGTGGATAGTCTCCCCTCCACCCAGAAGAATGTACTTCAGAGGACCACACTGAAACTACAGCTCAGGGAGAGGGACATGTCTGATCAGAGCACACAGGTGCAAAGGAAGGGGGTGGAAGAGAGAGCGGGGCACATGCTGGGGCACATGCTGGGCCACCAAGCCCTGAGGACGATATCACAGCTCAGAACAGTCAATACAGAGAGAGGACTATAGGGCTGGCCCCACTACAAGGCACGACATCCCTCACTGACCCATAGCACTATGGGGAACAACACTGGAGACACTGGGAATTGTGTCCAATCTGAACCCACGACACCGAGGCAAAACACTAAAGGTGTGTGACAGAACAGCAAGGGGAGCAGAGCATTGAGTCCCAAGGGAATATGAAAAATAAACTTTGGGGCCAGAGAGTGGCACCTCATCACACTCCACCAGAAAACACTCCTAAAGGTCAACAAACAGACTTTGAACTATTACAGCAGTGGTTCTCAAACTTCCTAATGCCAGGAACCTCTAATAGAGTTTCTCATGTTGTGGTGACCCCCCCCCCCCAGCCATAGAATTATTTTTGTTGCTACTTCATAACTGTAATTTTGCTACTGTTATAAATCAGGCAACTCCTGTGAAAGTGTCATTCGATCCCCCCCAAAGGGGTCACGACCCACAAGTTGAGAACTGCTGATTCATAGGCTTTTCTTTTTGTTGTTGTTTTGTTTCTTTTGTTGCTTTTTTTTGCTGTATTATTTTTTGTGCATATTATTATCTCTGTGGGTCTATCCAGATAAGTTAGGCGGGACAAAGAATCTGGAGGAAAAACAATGGAATCGGCAGTTCCGGGATTATCTGGGAGAGGGGGAGTAGGGGAAAGGAAGTATGTGTTTACAAACCCAGGGGCATAGGAACAACAAATGATCCAAAATCAATGGCAAGGAGGGAGTGGGAGACCAGGTAGGGCTTGAAAAAGGGCAAAGTAACTAAGAGGAATTACTGAACCCCAAATGAAGGCTGAGAATGAGAGTGGGACATGAGGAAAGGAATAGGAAATAGAGGCAAGAACTAGGAGGCAAAGGGCATTTATAGACGGCTAAATACAGGCATGTATATATATAAATATATTTATATATGATGATGTGCATATATTTATAGGTTTAGTATTAAGGTAGCAGATGGACTTTGGGCCTCTACTCAAGTACTCCCTCAAAGCCAGAACACTTTGTTCTATTAATCTGGCATTCCATGATGCTTGCCTTCCTGACAGGATTGCTGAAGACAAAGCGGTATATAAGCAAATGTGGTAAAGAAAGCTTAAGATGACCGGGTATCAAAAGATAAAACATCTGGGTCTCAAAGGCTTGAAGATAAACAAGCTGCCATCTAGCTCAGAAGCAATAAAGCCCACATGGAAGAAGCACACCGGCCTGTGTGAACACAAGCTTTCAGTGGAATTAGGTATCAGGAATCAAAGAGGAAAAATCATATCATTGTGAATGAGGGGGAGTTCAGAGTGGAGACCCAAGACCCATCTGTAAGCAACTGGACATCCCCTTACAGAAGGGTTATGGGGAGGAAAGCAGCCAGTCAGTGTGCAATATACCACTGAAGAAACATAAAACTTTCATCCAGCTCTTTGTTCTTCCTCCCCCCTACTACCATGATCCCAAAGCTACCTTTGAAATCTGGCTAGACCAGAGGATGTACACTGGTACAGATAAGAACTGGAATCACAGGGAATCCAGGAGAGATAAACCCATCAGGACAAATAATGAGAGTAGTGACACCATAAGGGTAAGGGGAAAGTGGGATAAAAAGAGGGAACCAATCACAATCATATGGGTCTGGGTCTCCACTCCTAACTCCCCATCATTCACAATGATATGATTTTCCCCCTTGGCATCAGCTGTTCATTTTTTCCCTCTCTCCCTGCTCCCCCCTCCCTCATGAGCCCTTGATAATTTATAAATTATTATTTTATCTTCTCTTACACTGCCCAGTGTCTCCCTTCACCTACTTTTCTGTTGCCCATCCCCCAGAGATAAGGTTATATGTAGATCTTTGTGATAGCTTTCCCCTTTCTACCTCCCCTTCCCTCCCGGAATTGCCATTCTCTCCACTGGTCCTGAGGGGTTCATCTGTCCTGGATTCCCTGTGTTTACAGTTCAAATATGCACTGCTGTGCATCCTGTGGTCTAACCAGGTTTTCAAGTTAGAATTGGGATCATGATAATGGGGTGAGAGGAAGTGTTTAAGAACTAGAAGAAGGTTGTGAGTTTCATTATTGCTACAGTGAAAAAAAAGGTTTTTATTTTATTTGGATCCATAATCCGTGGCAAAAACTATCAATAAATCCAAAAACATATTTTTTGGAGAAAATCTTCTATAAAGGATCCACTTGAAGTGTTGAAATCAACATGGGGAGCTTGGCTCAAGTCAGACCATGGTATATTCATTACAACATATCCATTTTTTTAAAAGTGGACAATGAGTAAAATTATATATTAATTTATTTTATTTTTTATTTGTGCAGAATATTGAATATACCACAGACAGGAAGAAGAATAAAAAAATTATCTTGGAAGGAGCACTAATGAAACATTTGGCTGCTAACTGCTCAGTCAGTAATTTGAAACTTCCAGCCACTTCACTGGAGAAAAATAAGGCTTTCTATTCCCACACATAGTTCCAGTGTAAGAAACCCACTGGGACAGCTCCACCCTCTCCTATTAGGCTGTTATGAATTTCAGTCCTCTCTATCACAGTGAGTTTGTACTTTTTTATTTTTAGTCTCTTCGAAGAAGTTCAGGAAAAATGTCATTAAAATCAAAGACGTTGAGGTATCATTCCCTCAGACATGAGACATATTACAGGAATGGAATAGTCCAGAGAAAAAAAACATGGTTGTTTTTTTTAAGTTTAACCAAAAAATAGAACCACATTCAATGGCTGTATTTTAACCATAGGGTGTAGTTTAACAATACAGGGGCTAATTATGGCAGGCATTGTGGAAATAGTGAAAGACTAGGCAGGATTTCCTTCTGTTGTGCAAAGGGTCATTACGAATGAGGAGTGTGTCTACCAGTCTAAGTATCACCATCAATAAAAAGTAATTCCCACATATTGACCAACTGGATACATTGCCATCAGATTCATTCTGTTAATGAAGTCCTGAGACTATTACATTTCTAAACCGTGAAAGAGCTCAATATCCCATTTTTAGAAACCTATAGAAAATGTTTCACTGCATGAAGTGAATAAAGAAAACTGTAGGGCTGAAGAAATTCTGACACTAGACAATCGGATAACCCATGTCCTCTGGTAGAGCTTTATATCCAGACTCTACACAGGAAGTTCTGTTGCCCATCCCAATGAACCAAGTCCCAAACTATGAGGTTGACGCCTTACATAACCAGGCCTAAATCACATAAGGAAGATCATCCCAGTAATCCAGTGGATTATACCATACATACATTTGATAGCAATAGCTATCACGAAGCTTTATGAAGCCCCGTCTTTGTTCCCCTCCCCTGCCATGCTCTTACATTATAGACAACCCTCAGCTATTGGACATAGTGTTCCCAACAAGTCCTATCTAACCTTTATCTGGATAATGAAAATACCCTAGGCATCTTTAATACCATTTTGAAGCTCAAGCTTCTTGAAGTCAAATTGATGCATTCTTTACATACAAGAAGCAGAAGTCTAGAAAGTTTGGAGTTGGTTGAATGAATTTGGTTCACACACCAGCCAAATGTTGAAATCTTCCCTTGTCATGCATAAACGTGAAAGATAGTATTCCCAGGTTTTAGCTCCCTCAACTGGACGATATTTCTCTCTGGCAAATCTGTGACCTGAAACTTAGCAGTAGATAATATTGAGTAGGGCAAGTCAGTTTCTTGGCCTGTACTTCTTACCCTAAGTGCTTCCTTGTGGCCTCAAAACCATGCTCCAATCTGAGTGTTTGCATTAAATAGAGGACCCCCTCTAAATTTAGGGTACTCTCCCCTTTTCTTCAGCCCCCTTAGTTGACATTCATGTCAGACAGGAGATATTTCTTTATCTCAGAGGATGAATGGATTCCAGGTCTTCCCAAAATGAAAACAGTGAATCTCAAGTACTGTATAGACTTGGGAGGTAAATGCTTAGGTTGAGTATAGATCTACATTGTTAAAGGTTGTCCTACAGCATTAAACCACACAGATGAATTTGATATTACCTTAGGTGATTTTTCAGGCACAACATATTATTTCAGTCCAAGTCAATGAACTCACTGTGTCAATTGTTTTTGTGCCATTAAAACACTAGTATTGTGCTTTAAAAATAATTTAGAAAAGTGTGATATGTGATCAATGGTTTTGTTGCTGCTATTATTTATTGTGCACTGTTTCTAGTAACAATTATTTCTCTTTTTAAAAACCATTTTATTGGTGGCTCATACAATTCTCACAATCCATACATACATCCATTTGTCAAGCACATTTGTACATGTGTTGCCATCATAATTCTCAAAACATTTGCTTTCTACTTGAACCCTTTGCATCAGCTCTTCAGTTTTCCCCCTCCCTCCCGTTTCCTCCCTCACTAAAGAACTCTTGATAATTTCGAAATTATTATTGCTTTGTCATATCTTACACTGTCTGACGTCTCCCTTCTCCCACTTTTCTGTTGTCCATCCCCCAGGGAGGAAGTTATATGTAGAGCCTTATAATCAGTTGCCCATTTAGAATTATTTCTTTCCATTTATGTTTTAGTTTATTTTTATACTTCATTATCTGAATATAACACAAACAAGCCCTTGCTTTCCAGAACTTAGAAAGATTTTTAAAGAAAATCCCCCCAATATTTTAATGATCATCTAACTAAAGAATCAGAAATTATTTATATGTATTTTAAGTAGTAGTCACACACTTGTTCATGTTTCTTTTTTCCCACTATCTCATCCAGCTAATTACTGTATGTTTATGTGTTGATACCAATGTAAATGTTTCTCTTACTGTGACATTCAACAGATTCTGAGTATTTCGTCAAAGTTCATCCTGCTTCAAACTCCTTGTATCCCATGGAAACTGTATAATATTTATAGTGTGTGAACAAATGTGTATGGTTAGTGGAGCACATTTAGAAGCCCACAGTAATAGAGTGTGGTACCACAGTAGAGTGTGGCAACCAGTGAAAGATGTTTTAGAGGTGAACAACAATAAATAAAATTAAATAAATCAGGAAATACTAGGGGGACTTGGCTAAGGCAGAGACAACCTTAACAAGAACAAAAGCCCAGAGGGAGGTGTATTTTCTAGTCTCTACAGCTCTTGTGTTTAAGGATGCCCAATGGTATGGCTTTTGTGAAAGACAGCACATTACCAATAAGGAATGACAAGGTGTAGGTAGACAGATGATACTAAGAGTCAAGGTGAATGAGGGAAGAAGCTTAAAAGTACATGAGATGAAGGAAGGTAATGGCTGATGCAGTCACTCTCTTCCTGCCTGTGGAGGAGAAATGCAAAGCCCTAGACTGTAGGCACAAGGTGCACAGCAGCACGGGGGAACTCCAGGGTGAGGTCTTGTGACTAGCTCTCAGAGGGTCTCTGCAAGCCTGGGATTATGACCACTTTTAGACAGCAGATGAAGCAACAGCAATCTAGTTGAGAGGAATTACTAATAGGTGGAAGAAGGACAAGCATGATGGTAGGGTAAGGAGGAAGGTAAAAGGAAACAGAAGATCTAGGAAGCAAAGCTATGGATAGTGGTATAAGCATAGGTCTGTGCATATGTAAATACATTAATTCTGAAAATAGAGATCTTGACCTACATGCATATATTTATAAGGCAATACACTAAGATAGTAGATGGACTTTGGGACTCTGCTCAAGCCCTCCCTCAATGCAAGAACACTTTGTTCTAACAACCTGACCTTCTTTGATGCTCACCATACCAGCATGATCACTGAAGACAAAATGGGTACGTAAGCAAATGTGGTGAAGGAGAATAGTGCCTGGCTATCAAAATATATACTATCTGAGGTTTTAAAGGCTTGAAGTTTAAAAGAGGCTATCTAGTAGAGAAGCAATGGACCCACATGGAAGAAGCGCATCATCCTGTGTGATCATGAGGTGTCAAAGAGATAGGGTAATAGGCTTCATAAGACCACAAAGAAGCAAGCAAAACCCCCCAACACATTGCTGAGAATGAGGGGGATTGTAGTAGAGACGCCACCTCTATCTGTAAACAATGGGACATCCCCTTACAGAAGGGTCACACTGAAAGGATGAGTCAACCTGGGGGCAGGATAGCACTGATGAAACACAAATATTATTAGGTTCCTTGAGGCTTCCTCACACCCCACTATCATGACTCCAATTCTGCCTTTCCCTGTGGGCTAGACTGGAGCATGTGCACAGGTACAGAAAAGAGATAAGAGTTCACAACATACCGAATCTAGGAACAGGAATGGGAGTATTGATACCAGTCTGGGTAGCGAAAGGCAGGGAGGGGAGGGGAGGAAGGGGGAGCCAATCACAATGATAGACACATAACCACACACACACACCCCGGGGATAAACACACAAAACATGGGGGAAGAGAGATAGCAGTCAGTGCAAGATACAAAAATAACAATAATTTAATATTTATCAAGGGGTGACAAGAGTGGGGGGGGAGGAAGAGAGGGGATAAAAGGAGCTGATACCAAGGTCTCAATGGAAAGTAAATGTTTAGAAATGAATGATGGAAATATATGTACAAATATTCTTGATACAATTGAATTGTGGATTGTTACAAGTCCCCAATAAAATGATCTTTTTAAAAAAGCACATGAAATGGATTAAGGAAAGAGATGACTTATCATCCATTCTGTCATCTTGGACTAGAGCATGGGTTTCAAGCTCTCTAACTAATGTTGACAGAGGGAAAACGACACAAACAAGGAGACGGCTTATTGTCTTGGGTTCTAGGATATCCCATCCATAGTCTTGGTCTTCTAGGGAGACTGGATTAGCTAGTGTCTGGGCTGGAGTTTGTGAAACATGCTTAACCAGGAACTTGGAGCGAGGAAAACAAAATGAGTGTGGTGGGGAGAGGCTGTGCTTTGAGAAAGGAGAGCAGCATTAGTCTGAGTGGCTAGTTGGACATCATTGGCACAGCCCTTTTGTAACCCCCAGGGTGTTTCTGAAGGCAGAGGGGTGTGAGGTTGCAGTCCTAGGATAAAGGGTAAGGTTTAGGGCCCCTCTAAAACTGATCTGCAAGTCATGGTAATAAACAGATGCACAATTTGTTTTAGACTCTCTTATGCCCAGTCACCATGCATTTCTGGAATCTCCACGTCATCATTCCTCTAGGTCTTAGGGACAGCCTTCCAGCTCAGGGCTCTGAGACAGGTTGGTTTCAGAGGAAGGTGGACTTCCAGCTCCCTCCTTGATCAATATTCTTAATCTAAGCTTGACTAAGTATTAACTTCTTCTGGAAAGACTGTTAGCTTATGGAAAATTACAAAAGAACTAAAAGGTGATAATAAGTTCAATAGATGCATTATACTGGATAAATCTGCCTAACAAAGCCTCTTTAGAGTGTTGAAAAACAATGATGTTACTTTGAGGACTAGGTTTATCTGACCCAAACCATGGCATTGCCGATTACCGCATATGCATATATAAGTGGGACATTGAATAAGGGAGAAATAAGAAGAATGAATGTGGTTGAATTATAGTGCATGGGCATTCAAATAGGCAAACAAATCTGTTTTGGCAGAAGTAAGGTCAGGGTGCTAGTTAGAGGATAGGAAGTGAGAGCTCACATTAAATACTTTGGACATGTTGTCAGAAGTGACCAGTCCATGGAGAAGGATGGTTTTTTTTTTTTTTTTTTGGTAAATTAGAGGGGCAGTGACAAATAGGAATCCCTCGACTACATGGATTGACACAGTGACTGAAGCAATGGGTTCATCCTAAACTGTGAGGATGCTGCAGGGGTGGGCAGAGTTTCATTCCCTTGTGCACAAGGTCCCTGTAAGATAGAATGGACACCATCAGAACTATCAACAACAAGAGCCTCAGAAATTACTAATCAACACCCAAGGCGTGCACAAAATGCTAAATAGTTATGTTTACAAAAGTTATTTCCATGCCATCAAATGCACAAAAGCTCAGGAGACATTCACTGGAATTTAAGTTCTAGTTTAAAAGAAGGAATGGGCCCTGCCCACTCACTGCGTTCTTCCCTCTGCCTGCCTTCCCCGCTGCGGGACGCCTCCTCATACAGCCGGGAGCCCGGAGCCCGGAGCCATGGCCTCGGGCAACACCCTCTACAGCGCCATGGACAGCCCGGAGATGCCAGCCGAGATCGTGGAGCTGTGTGAGATCGAGGTGGAGACCATCCAGGTGGAGACCATCGAGACCACGGTGGTGGGCGAGGAGGACGTGGACTGGGACGATCGCGGAGGCAGGAGCGGCCATGGGCACACCGGCTACCACCACCAGCAGCAGCAGTCCATGATCGCGCTACAGCCGCCGGTCACCGTGGACCCGAGCCAGGTGCACCACCACCAGGAGGCGATCCTGGTGCAGACACGTGAGTTGGTGGTCGGCGCCGAGGAAGGCTTCGAGGGCCAGATCCCGATCCCAGTTCCAGCGCCGGCCAGCATTGGCGAAGAGGACGACGATGACTACATCGGCCGCAAGAGCAGCGGTAGCGACAGCTCTTGTGGGGCGGCGGCACCGGCAGGGGCGATGCGGGCAACAAGAAGTGGGAGCATGAGCAGGTGCAGATCAATCAAGACGCTGGAGGACCAGTTCTCTGTCACCCTATGGTCGTCAGATGAAAAAAAGGTCTTGACCATGAGACTGGCTGGGGAGCAGATCATTGGGGAGAACTCCCCTCCTGACTAATCGGAGTACATGATGGGAAAGATGCTCCCGCCCGGAGGGATCCCCGGCATCAACCTCTTGGACCCCAAACAGCTGGCAGAATTTGCCAGAATGAAGCCAAGAAAAATTCAAGAAGATGATGCTCCGAGAACAATAGCTTGCCCTCACAAAGGATGCCCGAAGGTGCTCAGGGACAGCTCAGCCAGGAGGAGGCACCTGGACACCCACGGCCCTGCGTCCACCTCTGTGCCGAGTGCGGCAAGGCTTTTGTCGAGAGCTCAAAGCTAAACGACACCAACTGCTTCGCACTGGAGACAAGCCCTTTCAGTATAAGTTTGAAGGCTGTGGGAAGCGGTTTCCCTGGACTTCAATTTGTGCACAGACGTGCAGATCCACGCGGGAGACAGGCCCTAGGTGAACAAGAAGTTTGCTGAGTCTACTGACCTGAAATCTCACATCTTAATACACGCTAAGGCTAAAAACAAGCAGTGAGAAACCGTGAGAAGGTACCTCCTTCTCAGCTCCAGAAGCCTTTTCCAGAAGTGACTGGCAGACAACGCGCCTCTCCTTTGTAGATTGTTTCCAGGAAAGAATTATAAAAATGAATCCTACATACCTAAGGGACATGTTTTGATAAAGTAGTAAACATTTTAAAAACACAAACTTTATTAAGATGACATTGTTAAGATACCCTATCTTGCTCCGTAATCTCGTTTCAAAAAAAAATAGTGTTTTTGTAAAGTGTACTCCCAGCAGGCGAACAGTTCATGAACTTCGCATCAAAAGACAATTCGTTATATGACAGTACTAAAAACGGAACTTCTTTTCACATTTTTATAAATATGGATCTCACCTGTTGCTTACAATTTTTTAAATTTTGTATTCTCCAAGTGTGCATATTGTACACTTTTGGGGGATATGCTTAGTAATGCTGTGTGATTTTTCTGGAGGTTGATAACTTTGCTTGTAGTATATTTTCTTTAAAAGAATGGGCAGTTACATGCATACTTCAAAAGTATTTTCCTGTACAAAAAATATTATATAGGTTCTGTTTGCTATCTTAATTTTGGTTGTATTCTTTGATGTCAACACATTTTGTATAATTGTATAGCTGTATTGAATCATGTAGTATCAAATATTAGATGTGATTTCATGGTGTTAATTTAAACCCATTTTAGTTACCTTTTTTCCTCTCCAAAAAATACTGCCAGATGCTGACGTTGCGTGTGCTCCCTTTGCTTGTTGAGTTACAGAATGTGGTGCTTGGTTGTAGAGTATACTGTACTTTGACTATCAGATGTGCATGCACACCATGTCACAGGGAGGGCGACAATTAAACGGTGGTCCTACAGACAGGAATGGCAGAACGAGCTCTGTAAGCACAGTCTTGTTGTCTTCTGTTGTCCAGAATTATCCTAATTCTTGAGCCTCCCAGAAATTGGAAGCTAAATAAAGCAAGTCAAGTTTTCCTTAAAAAAAAAGAATGGGTTTCTTTTATTTAAAAAAAACTAATAAAACAAAGGTGATGCAAAACTCACTGAGAAATTGCTGCCCCTCATTGATTTATAACATTCTTCTGGAGGTGAGCTGTAGGACATTTTCTAAGATCCATACAGCATGTCATATGGCAGAGTATTTTCCCAAACTGGGGCTCTGTTTTGCAGGCATCACACAATGATTAGGTGTTAGTCACTATTTTCCTGGCAAGGGGAGTGTAAATCATGTAGTCCTCTAGAATGAGGAGTCAGCTGGAAGATCAGAGGGTCCAGCCAGTTCCTGGAATCAATGGTAGTTGAATGAGTTTTAGGTTGCTTGCAAGGGCTATAATCAATTGAATTGAAGTAAAATCCCAGGAGAAACTTCTAGCATAAACAGACCATAGATTAAAGCTTAATACGGAGTACTGAGATGGTATGAATAAACACCGCTTTAGTGTTTTGTAGTTTAAGTTCAAGTTATTGAGTGTAGATATAACAATGGTTGTGAGAGGACACTTACCACTACTTCAATACTTTCTTTTTAAAAAAATCATTGTATTGGGGGTTCGTACAACTCTTATCACAATCCATATATACATCCACTGTATCAGGCACATTAGTACAGTTGTTGCCATCATCATTCTCAAAACATTTTCTTTCTACTTGAGTCCTTGGTAACCAATACTTTCTATCAGACCAGTAAATACTCTGACACCAATGTTAGATAATGATACTGCAAGAAAACTGTAACCCAATACTGATAATGGATATACACTAAAATGTCTTTAAAATATTTGGAACAGATTCAGACAACATATTAAAATGATTATATACCACGATGAATTGAAATTTGTCCCAGAGCCCATTTTACATGAGAAAATTAGCACTGTAATAAGCCCATTGACAGAAAAGAGGGTCAACTGTCTAAGTAGGCACAGAAACAAAATAGGAACATTTAAAAATCAAAGGCATTGGGCCTCTTCTCAAGTCCTCCCTCAATGCAAGCTAATAACCTGGCATTCTGTGATTCTCATCTTCCCAGCAGAATTGCTTGAGTCAAAAAGGGTGTATAAGCAAATGTGAAGAAAGCTGGTGATGCCTGGCTATCAAAAGATATAGAGACTGGAATCTTAAAGGCTTGAAGTTAAACAAGAGGCCGTCTATCTGAGAAGCAGCAATGCCCACATGGAAGAAGCACACCAGTCTGTGTGACCACAAGGTGTTCATGGGATCAGGTATCGGGCATCAGAATACCCCAAACAAAAAATCATATCAATGGGAACAAAGGGTGTCAGATTGGCGACCCAAAGTCCATCTGTAAACAATTGAACATCCTCTCACAGAAGGGTCACAAGGAAAGGATGAGCCACCCAGGGTACAGTATAGCACCTATGGAACATATAACATTCCTTCCGTTTTTTAAAGCTTGCTCCACCTCACTATGATGACCCCAGTTTTACATTACAAATTTGGCTAGACCAGAGTATGTACACTGGTACAGATAAAAGCTCTCAACATAGTACATGGAATCCAGGAGAGATAAACCCCTAAGAATAATAATGGGCATAATGATACCATGAAGGTAGGGGAAAGATGGGGCCACAAGGGGGAGAAAGGGGAACCGATTGCAAAGATCATCTTATAACATTCCCCCAGGGGAATGAACAACAGGAAGTGGGTGAAGGAAAATAGCAGATTGTGTAAGATATGAAAACAATAATAATTTAAAATTCATCAAGTGGTCACGAGGGAAGAAAGGTGGTGGAGGGAGGGAAAAAAAGCGGAGCTGATACCAAGGGCTCCAGTAGAACGAAAATATTTTGAAAATGATGATGGCAATGTATATACAATTGTACAAGTTATAATTGATGTGTGGATTGTAATAGGAGCTGTAAGAGCCCCAATAAAATAATTTAGTTTTAAAATGTCAAAGGCTTTTCATGTAAAAAAACTACAACTGTGACATGAAACAGGTATAGTTCGATGTGCTAATATATTAATTAAAAAAACACCCCACTTAAGAAGCAGGACAAACATACATTTCCACTTTCAATACCGTATTAAAAATTCTATAGTATTTTCTAGATGGACCAATCATAAAAGGAATACTTTTTAAAAGGAAGAAAAGAGGCTTCCAAAGAGAAGAAATAGTAATTCCTCGAATCATCATAAATTAATGATACTTTACGTAACAGATTCCAAATATACCATAAATGCTACAGCTATTAAATATTTTTAAAGTTGTAGGCTACATTTCAACACACAAAAATAATTTTTGGCATTGAACACTCTAACCATTAATTGCTAATCTCCAACTGCCAAACCATTAACCCTTACACATTAACATGCTGAACTTCCTTACTAACAACTTCCTAAAGCACTGACCCCCCTAAGTACATGAAAAAGCCCCTTACAACCAGAACTTCTACTAACACCCTGAGCATATCCTGATACCCACAATAGTCTTAACATGCTTAACCAATCCGACCACCATACTCTCTTAACCTATAATGCATTTATCCCAGTTTTTAAATCAGGTAACATGGTAAACTTTATTTTATAACCTTAAACCTAACTTAATGACCCTAAATCTCAAATTGAGAAACCCAACTCCGAAAATAAGAATCTTAAAACCTTAGCTCTACATCCTTATACCTTAACACATAAGCCTCTAATCAACTCCAAATACAATATGTTAGGCATTAAACCTTCAAAACATAAAGCCCTTTAATATGTCCACGAACATCTGACTCACGACACTTAATTCCTATTTCTATTCCTCCGCAATTGTTCTTGAACCTGGAACACTGATTAATCCCAGGATATAGGTTCTAGTCTTAAATACAGACTCTGAGTCTAATACACTTACAAGCCTAAACAGAACCCCAAATCTAATCCATCAAAAACTCATCTTGCTAATTATGTGTGTGGAGCTATTTTCTCTCTCAGATTTTACGCAAGCAATAAGAACTTGAGTAGGTTGGCAGGCAAACCTAAGAATCACAAAAATATTTTCAGTTAATTTTAAGTCATTTGAATCTGGTTCAAGGAACTTAGAAAAATAAAGAAGTTATATAGAGTTTAAATATGACAAACAACGTCATGGTCAAGGGCTATCACGGGCCCCTTGTTGATTTCTGATCTTTGCGTCTTGGTCTCAAGGAGTCTTTTCTAACATATGTAGGGATGTTACCCAATAAGCAAGATGCTGAGGGTGCAATAGCACTTATTCACTAATTTGTAGATCACCATTTAACCTGGTTTATCCCCGGAGGATAGGGTGAAACCCACATTAAATAAAACAAATTAATTACTGGTTATTCTGTCATCGACCCCCTTGTTCCCCTCATTCCCAGGGGACATGCATGTCACCAGAGATGGAGGAGGTAGCAAATTAAGGAGCTTACATTGGAATCCATGACTCCACTTTTCAAAATTGATCTTGGCCTTTCTCTCAGCCCTAGGTAAAAAGACTCAGAGGAAGAATTTGCACACCCCCTTTAATAGTGAGAGCTGGCAACTCTAAAATATTTGGGTCCATGTCTCTTTGAGAGTCTTGTCAGCTAACATCTTAAGCTCACAAGACATACTGCAAGTAGGAACTCTATCTTCACCCCCAAACTGGAAAGGCATCAATTCCAGGGGCACCCTGTATGTCCAGTGCCAGGAACCCCCACTCACAGCACACTGGGCTCTTCACTTCTGAAGACCTAAGTCCTCGAAGAGTTACTCCTGATAACAACAGCGGCCTAAGCTCTCTCTGATGCTGGCCTGGACATTAATACCTTTGAGTTCAACCCCAGGGACTTACAGAGGCAAACGCATTGTTCCTCCCTGAGCCTGTCTTACAGGTCTACTGGCTGAGGATACCTGTCATAATATAGATCCCCCTGCTCAGGTTCCAGGGTCTCTTACCTTTAGGACACACAAAACATTCAAGCACGGATGATCCACTGGCTTTCCACACAGCACAGCCTGATCTGAGATCGATCCACCCCAATTTCAGCACCTTGAATTATCTGCCTCACTGGGTCCTGAGAGTGAGCTGGGAAATAAAGCAGTTAAATCACAATCCCCTGTAATTACTTCAGCATGATTAGTAAATCAACATAATGTAGCCATCCTTGGTTTAGTCCAGCTGAAGGCAGATTAGACCCTAGGTAGATTCCTCTAAGTTGCTGTAGGGAGGCATTCTTAGCTAATGCTTGGGAGCTCCAGGAACATCTTTGCTCACACATACACATGCACACGCGTGCACACACACACAGATGCACACAGGCAAATATTCATTTAAATGGTAGCAAGTAAGAATTTAACCTAAAGAGAATGGGGAACCCGAAGAAAAATAAGAGACAATGGGATGATATTTAACATCAAATGAGGGTACACTTACAGCCCACAGCCTGCCATTGTGTTCTCTGTATTTGCTCCATTAGAAAATGTAATACTTGATGACACTTTTTGTGTTAATCTCAATTATCAGACCAGGTTTGTTCATTAGTAAATTACTTCTTTGGCTAACTTCACTTTTCATTGATCAACCATGATCATCCTTTACGTTTTAAATATGTTTTCTCTCCAGGTTTTAACTGCTTAAAACTTCACGATTTTAATTTATGTGTACTCAGAGGGCACTATAACATTGTGGCAGAGCATAATGACCAATGAAAACCAATTGACTATATGGGTCTTAAAGGCTTGAAGATAAACAAGTGGCAATCTTGCTCAGAAGCAACAAAGCCCACATGGAAGAAGTACACTAGCTTGTGTGATCACGAGTTGTCGAAGGGATGAGGTAGCAGGCATCAAAGAACAAAATATCCTGTCATTGTGAATGAGGGGGAGTTCGGAGTGGGGACCCAAAGCCCATCTGTAGGCAACTTATGATACCCTAATGGAAGGGTCAAGGGGAGGCGACAAGCCAGTCAGGGTGCAGTGTAGCAACAATGAAACATATAACTTTCCTCTAGTTCCAAATTCTTCTCCCTCCCACCCCCCCTGCGCCCAATGCACACTATCATAATCCCAATTCTACTTTACAAATCTGGCAAGAACAGAGGATGTACACTGGTAGAGATAGGAACTGGAAACACAGGGAATCCAGGGCGGATGATCCCTTCAGGACCAGTGGTGTGAGTGGTGATACTGGGAGAGGGGAGGGAGTGGGGGTGGAAAGGGGGAACCGGTTCCAGGGGTCCACATATAACCTCCTCCCTAGGGGATAGACAACAGAAAAGTGGGTGAATGGAGACTTGGACAGTATAAGATATGACAAAATAATAATGGGTTCATGAGGGAGGCGGGAAGGGAGGGGAAAAATGAGGAGCTGATGCCAGGGGCTGAAGTGGAGAATATATGTTTTGAGAATGATGAGGACAAAGAATGTAAAAATATGCTTTGCACAATTGATGTATATGTGGATTGTGATTAAAAGTTGTATGAGTCCCAATAAAATGATTTAAAAAACAAATATAAAGGTATTGGTTTAATTATATCTTTTTAATGTATTACTCATTTGAGGATATTTTAATGCAATGGATTCACAACGGATGGTAAGTGATTTTGCATTCATAGTTAATGGCAACAAAAAAAACCCCGATTGACAGTGTCTAGGAGTTATCTGATACTTTTTGCTGGGAAAAAATGAGTATGTTTATTTATAAGGTATAAAATAAGTAAGTAACGTGTAAATATTGTGGAGTTTTCTATATAAAAATGTAGCGAATTGCACATTTTCAGTAAAGCATACATTTTCATCTGTACAGTTTCCATGTTAGAACAAGACTTTCCAAATTAGAGATAAGTTATTTTAGTTGTATCAATATTATTGGCCTGTTCAAGAAAGTTTTGCGTCAATGCATACCAGTGCCCAGTTTGAAAATTTTGAAGAAGATTGATTTCTGGATATTTTCTCAAGCTCACATTTATTGGAATTAGGAAAATCTGTGGGTAACTTTTTATCCTCACATTCTTTGGCTACAAAATATGAGTATATTTTTGCACATACAATAAGTACAATATTACAATGAATAAAATAATATTCAACTGAGGAAAGCCCTTTGAGCATCCCTGTCAACAAGTTTAACCATGTTAAACCACCACAATGACTCTCTTCAATGATACATTATCAAGTTTATGAAATTGAATGTCTCATTTATGAAAACATCTTTGCATATGTTCAATTTTAGACACTGTACCCGATCTCTTCACATGGCAGCAAATAATGATAGGTCTATCGTCCTACACTCTTGAGGTAGTTAATTTATTGTGTCTACCTGGCCGATAAACACATGTGGGATTAATTAAAGGGCAGAGAGATAAATGGCTTGGTGAGCCTCACCTTTCTTGTTTCTTGCTCTTTGATCATTAGACCAGTGTGCGGCTGCCTTGCTTGTTCTGTGCCTTAATTTGTAATCTACACTACCTGTGGGACATCTATCCCATCGACTGTGTCGCTGTAATTTGAGGTATCTTCAAGACCTGCTCTGCCACACTATTGGAATATACAGCTCTTGAGCTGTTGGACCCTATCATCTGGCTGTTGGTGACCTACCTGCCTTGCTGTTTGCTGCCTGTGGCCGGACAGCCTGAATTACTCTATAGGCCCTCAGGATTAGAAGTACTGCCACTGTCTCACAGCTGTCTCATGGGAGTGAGTTGCACTGAGCCATTTGTACTGCTTTATAGATTATTTATTTCTTATGTTATCTCTCTCTCTCTCTCTCTCTATCTATCTATCTATCTATCTATACATATATATATATATATATAAATATATATATATATATATATATATATATATATATATATATATATATATATATATATATATATATAATTATTAGCATTATGGTTTTGTTTCTCTGGAGAACCCTGTATAACATAATTGTTAATGCAAGTGTGTTCATATGGTCAAAAAATAAATGCTCACCTCAGCCCCATGATGCAAAGACCAAGGTTTATTAAGTGCATACACTTCATTGGGGGAAATGTTTGTAAAAGAGAAAGTGCAGAGAAGCCCATGGAGGCTGGAAGATCACTCAGCTAAGATGCAAATCTTACCCTGAGAGAAGGAAAAAAATGAGAGGTAGGAAAAACTTTCTTAAATGTCAGTGTAACCCAGCAGATGCCCAGTAAGTTGATCAGGTTACCTCAATACAAAATCACCCATTAGAGAATCACCTTCTTTCTCATAGACAAATGTTTGTGCTTTGTTCTTCTTGCACTTGGCTTGGGCTAGCCCTTAGAACTCTGTCTTATGTACAAACCTTGTGGTAGAATTCAGAAGCAATGTTTCTACCTTGTCTCATTATGCTCATTGTGTTGGAATGGAATGACCTTCTTAGATTTGATTGTGCTGTTATATGTTTATATATGAAAACATGTTCATATTTTCTAGTAAGATACATTGATTATAGGATGTTTTTTATTTATGATGAGATTGAAAGAAATGTGATATTCAATCTCATTAGTGATATTCTCATAGGTGATAATTTCACATTTCAACCTCATTAGTGATATTCTCATAGGTGATAATTTCACATTTGGTTTCCAAACAATATCCTTCTCTTGTTTGCTTAGGACTTTCATTATATTTCCTGAAGACTGTGTCACTCTTCTCTCTTTAGTTCTTTTCAAAGATAAATTTTCAGTTTGTTTTTGGAGTTAGTTATCTCAGCACATTAGATCCCCATTTGACATTTTCCTCAAATATTTTTTCAGGGACAGTAATTGTATATATACTTACCATGTTACTATTATTTCTTGCTACTCTCCACAGAGTCAAAGATGTTGACTACTGCTGTACATTCTTCTCTCGCATACGGATCCATATCCTGTGTCCTTATCAGGATATTTTTTAGAGATTGCCAGTCCAATCTAATTTTTCTCATCTCATCTACTGATAGCAGAGTGAGTTGTTTAATCACATCAACTACTATGAGGAAGGCAGATGAAGCTGCTTATTTGCTTAAAGACTTACAGTCTACAAAACCATAAGGATTTCTACTCTGTCTTGCAGGGACACTATGAACTAGAATTAACATAACAATAGGGGGTAATTGAGTTTGTTGATTTGATTCTTATTTTATTTAGTTTCATTTTCCTCCCCTATATGTAAACACAACTCTGATGGAATCTAGGGGAGGCTTGAGTAAGCCTTGGTGGTCTCTGGAATTCTCCCCTTCAGGCTCTGTACTCACTTTCAGTAACAACTGGTGTGTCCAATGTGTGTCAGTTTCCAGGGGAGGGCTTTCAGTGGGTTGCACAATTTTATCTGATGGTGGCACAAAGACCTATGCTCCATGAAGAGCTGATTTGCCATCTCCAGAAGCAGGATGAACTGAAAGTACGGGGTAGTCCCTGTGAGTCCAGGCACAAACCTCCCTGCAGGGAGAGGACTGTGCTGTTGAAGGGGGCACTCAGGATCCAGTGAGCACAGGAACCAGCGTCTGATGTCAGTGCTGGTTGACTGTCAGGGTGGGTTTCCTGTTGTGGTTTTTTTGTTGTTTTTTTTTAACTTTTCATTAGGGGCTCATACAATTCTTATCACAATCCATACATATACATACATCAATTGCATAAAGCACATCCGTACATTCTTTGCCCTAATCATTTTCAAAGCATTTGCACCCCACTTAAGACCTTTGCATCAGGTACTCTTTTTCTTTTTCCCCTCCCTCCCCGCTCACCCCTCCTTCATGAGCCCTTAATAAATTATAGATTGTTATTTTGTCATATCTTGCCCTATCCGGTGTCTCCCTTCCCCGCCTTCTCTGCCGTCCGTCTCCCAGGAAGGAGGTCACATGATGATCCTTGTAATCAGTTCCCCCTTTCCAAACCACTCACCCTCTACTCTCCCAGTATCGCCCCTCACACCCCTGGTCCTGAAGACATCATCCACCCCGGACTCCCCGTGCCTCCAGCTCCCACATGCACCAGTGCACAACCTCTGCCCCATCTAGTCCCTCAAGGTAGAATTCGGATTATTGTAATTGGGGGGGGGGAGGAAGCATCCAGGATCTGGGGGAAAGCTGTATTCTTCATCGGTACTACATCGCACCATGAGTGACCCATCTCCTCTCCTAAACCCCTCTGTGAGGGGCTCTCTAGTGGCCGACAAATGGGCTTTGGGTCCCCACTCTGTACTTCCCCCTTCATTCACTATGGTAAGATTTGTTTTGTTGATGATATCTTGTTCCTGATCAATTTGGCACCTCATGATAACACAGCCTGGTGTGCTTCTTCCATGTGGACTTTATTGCTTCTGAGCTAGATGGCCGCTTGTTCACCTTCAAGCCTTTAAGACCGCAGACACCATCTCTTTCAATAGCCGGGCACCATCAGCTTTCTTCACCACATTTGCTTATGCACCCGTTTCTCTTCGGCGATCATATCATGGAGGTGTGCAGCCAATGATATGATTTTTTGTTCTTTGATGCCTGACAACTGATCCCTCTGGGACCACGTGATCACACAGGTTGGTGTGTTCTTCCATGTGGGCTTTGTTGCTTGTGCGCTAGATGGCCGCTTGTTTATCTTCAAGCCTTTAAGACCCCACACACTATCTCTTTTGATAGCCGAGCACCATCAGCTTTCTTCACCACATTTACTTGTTCGCCCGCTTTGGTTTCAGCCGTTGTGTCAGGAGGGTGAGCATCGTAGAGTGCCAATTTAATATAAGAAACTATTCATGCATTGAGGGAGTGCTTGAGTAGAGGCCCAAGGTCCTTCCGCCACCTTAATACTAAACCTATAAATATAGACACATAGATCTATTTCCCCATCCTCATATATATATATTTGCATGTACATGTCTTTGTCTAGACCTCTATAAATGTCCTTTGACTCCTAGCTCTTTCCTCCTTCTCCCTTGACTTTCCTCCTGCCCTACTACCATGCTCCGTCCCCACCTGGGTTACAGCTATGCCTCTTCTTTACGTAACCTTGCCCTTGATCATTCCCTACCAGGCCTGCCACTCCCCCCTCACTACCATTTTGGGTTCCTGTTGTGATTTTCAGATTCTTTTCCATCTCTTACTTTTCCTGGGGCATCTCTCTCTATGAATTATTCTGTGTTCACCCCTACTATGTATAGATTCAAAAGTTGCATTGAATAACAAGTAAATAGCTTCACTTGCAGGAAAACTAGTCCATTAACAGAATGGAAACTGTTTTTCTGGCATCACAGATTGAGTATTCTGATGAACCGTTGAGAAACCCCAGTAGAATTTTCTATCAGACTCGAGTCAGATGAGGTGAAGGGGGGCCATAAAATCATGTGTTTGAGTACTGACTTTTCAAACCAACAAAGAGATGCCTTTAGGAAAGACCTGTGATTTGATTTGATTCTGAAATAATAGACTCATGGCAAAGACTACAGTGCAATTCTCTAATTCCAAAACTCTGAGTTTTGAAGTATAGACTACTGAGTGGGTAATGTATGGACAGTGACATATAAAAGCATAATCTGGTTCACATCTGACCCTCTCCTTCCTGCAGAAGTGTGTCAAACCCAACAATGGTCTGAACCCTTATTTGTCCTTTTCTATTTTCTTTCTTTCCTTCTTTTTTTTTTCAACTTGAGCAACTTATGATCCATGCGTTATCATTTATATCTCCAAAGGAGCATGGCCACAATATCAATCACTCTGTTAAAGAGCATGTGTTAATTTCAATCCTGCAAGATGCAGAAACCAAGTCAGGAGAAAATCTGTGCAGATTTTCCAGGGGAAACACCTGTGTGAGAGAAAATCCAGAAGAGGCCAGGGGAGAGAGAAGGACTGTCAATCTATAACAGGAGGCAAAGGTTTTTTTGTGTTTTTTTTCAAAAAGTTCATGGAGAAATGTAATTAAATGATAATGGATTTTTTTCTTTAACTTTTGGAAGACTACTTGTATGGTCTTGAGATAAGGAGAGAGAGGGAGTATGTTGGGCAGAAATTGTATTAACTATTGTTCAGTTCAAAGGAAGTTCAGTATGGCCATTGGATGTTCTAATTGAATGGGTTCCGTGATCCTTTGTGACCACTCTAGTTTTACAAAATGTAAGACGCATTCTCAGGCCTGACAGATTCTTGATAAATTTTTATGAAGATAACCTGGTGTTATTTTTTTCTCTTAGCATACACATAAAATGGTTGGATTATATTTATTCTATTGGTTATATTGACTTGGATATTTCCCAATCCAGAGAGATTCACACGTGTGATGACTTTCAATCCTGTTTAAGACTCATGCCTCTATCATTTTTCCTGGGAATTTTATTACATGCACTAGAGACATTAAAGCTCGGTGTCATTTAACATTATGTATCTGTTGTACATTTTATCATGAATGTTGGAGTTTTACTAAGAGCATAACAGAACTAATTTTATTTTTTTTCAATCTTCAATCTTGGTTGGTCAAATCTGTGTTTTCTACAGAAAGCGAACATACTTCTCTTAACAAACACTTTCTTAATTAGTAGAGTGATAGACACACCAATATCTAGCTGTTGAAATCTATTACGTGGCTTATTTTACTTAAGCATAAATATAAAAGTAAGACAAGTGTATGAGCACACAAAGTTGAAAATAATGAAGTCATTTTTATGAAAGTCACTGAAAGCATGTTTATCCTTTATTCCTTCTTACAACTCAGAAATGAGGTTGAGGCTTCTCAGCGCAGGTTAAGAGGGTGATAGGACTGAGATTGGAAAATGCTTGCTTAGTGTCAATGAAAACATTTTACACGTTCATTAAATATATTTTTTTAACTTGAGTTTCTTCCTATCTTTGTAGGTTATGACATAGCAATCCCTGTGCCTCAATGTTCAAGCTCATGGATGCCATTTGAAAGGTGAGCCATTAACACCAACCATCAGGTCCCTGTGCACAAGAAAACTGACAAGCTGCATCCACAAAGATTACAGTCTAGGGAACCATATGGGTTCAGTTCTAGTCTGTAGTAGACCTGGAGTCAAAATGGTCAATACATTTAAAAAAAATGTCACGGTATATATTAAAGTTAATGTTTCCTCCAATTTCAAAAGTAAAGTTAACTATGACATTGGCAACTAACTAATAAGGAGAGTTCTGAATTAATGTTGGCAGTGACTTAATTCACACATTATGCAGAATGGACTATAAGTCAAATATAAGCAATTCACAACTTAGATCTAGAGAGACTGACCTAGATATGCCTGTAGGAATTGGGTCCAGGAGCAAAGAAACGTCTCATTATCAAGTGTGATGCAGTCTGGATTCTCCCTAAATAATAGTAACCTCATGTCATTTTTCTGGTGCTCAGTATTCTGAATTCTAGTCTTAGTCAACTGTTTATTGACTGAGTCAACCAATTAATGGCAAATTTGCTCGTTATAATGCTACTTATGTATCATAAACACTTTTCACTTTGTTTTTAAAGCTTGACAGATTTTACTGAGACATCTGGCTTCAGGCATTACTTTCATTATGTTTTTGAAATAAATTAATTGCTATTTATGTTTGCTTTATTCACTGCTGCACCTGCTTTACTCTATTAGAATGCGATCATCTCCTAAGTCTTCTCACTCTTTGTTTGCAGATTTCAATGTGCTCTGCAGAGCATTTTGTCCCATGTTCTCCTCTCATATGAAAAAGGACTCTGTTTCATTCAGCACTCCATTTCCACAACCATGTGTCCTGTCACTTCAGTTGGACAAGCTACAGCAGTTTGTTAAAAAATGTTGATTGGTTGTGTGACTGAAAAAATCACTCTGTTCAGTTTTTCAATATAAAATAAATCATGAAAACTTTCAAAGATGCTAATGAATTTAATTTGAGATGTCACAATGTGCTACACAGACTAAAAACTAACTGCACAGAAAGGTCATAATCAAATGAGATTGATGTATTCAGATAAATGAGAATTTCATCTTATTATTTACTATTTCTGCACGGTGGAAACATTTATTGCCCTTGTTCTCATATCTGAGTCTTGTGAGGATTTATCCTAATCTGACAAGAGGTAGAAAATGTTAATGTTCACTATACATCTATATTTTTACTCCTCAGAGGAGCAGAATTTTACCTTTCTAAATTGTAATCCACAATTGTTATGCTGGGAATCTGGATGGTGATGAAGTGAGAGAATAGGAATTTTCTGTGTGATCATCTAATTGAGCCTGAATCTGTTATGGGACCTTCGTAGTGGGGCTCTGACCTTCATGCCTGTGCTGTAGTTTATATCTTCACTGGCTGGTGTTCCTTTGCTTCACGGCAGTATCCATATTCTTTACCTTTGACTGTTTATCCCTGTTGACTATTCCTCTTTCCCCCCTTACCCCCCCCACCGACTCTCAACGTAGGCATCATGGGTAAGATGTGTGGTGGGTGGTTGATAGGAGAAATATTTCACCCCCCAGCTATGGAAAGACAATACAAATGACCTTCCTCTGGTGTGAAATATTTCAAGTTGAGAATGGTCTTCTTCTCCAGGGCCAGAAACACGAGGACTTGTTTTGAATGTTCACTGGAGAACCTCAACAGGTTTTACAGTTAGATCATGAGCTCCACTAATGACCGGCCCCAGTGGTTTCTCACAGTCTCAGTAATCAGTACTCAGCCTCTAGAAATTTATCACATTTTAATTTATATATATACATATATTTTTTAAATACATGGTTTCAGTGGTTTCTGATCCAGGTAAGCAGATTACTGCTGTGCCTCTCTGAATGCACCTCTCTCTAGATTTTTGGAGGCATTTTGATATGTCAATCCATGTCAGTTCTCTGATGCCCGCATGTAGGGACTCCCAGCATCCGTGCATCCGTGACTCACATTGCAGAAAACGGAGCTTATGACTGACTCAGAGGAGGAGACAGGCCAAGAGAGAGAGTGCAGGGGTCCATAGCGGAAATGGAGTTGGAGGGGTCCAGAAAGGACCCAACGTGGGCACACAGGCACAGAGCTGTGGTAATCTCCATGTGAATAGATGTTATGGGGGATGAGTGCAAGCGGTGCCTCATGGCCCAACATCAAGCAAACCTGATCAACATTTTATCACCCCTTCTGCTTTGTACCCAAGTTCTTCCAGCTGAAACCTGGAAACCAGTCCCCTGGACTTTAAATGAAAACCATCCAGAGGTTAGTGGGTCTTATGAGCTCTTAGCTCTTGGATTGTTTTAGGACCATTCAGACAAGGCAGTATTTTCATAAAAATGTGTACTATACTCTTCACATTTTGCCAATTTTGTAGTGATATATCCTGATATTATGGGTTTTCTCTCTCTTTTTTCTTTCACAGTGCTGATATTATTTTTTAATTAAAATGTACAACTTTTGTTAATCCTGTTAATGTATCTTAAATATATATTGCAAAATAATTGAATTTATTTATGGAATAATATCAGACTTACTGTGATAAAGATAATTTCCTTTATATTTTAAAGATGTTTTGTATGATTTTTGAAGTTTACACACTTTTATATTATTCAATTGGTTGCCTTTCAATTTTTCTTCCATTGTGTTTTGTGGACCTTTTTAAAAATTTTTATTCCCTGCCTTTTTTTAATCATTTCATTAGGGGTACATACATCTCTTATCACAATCCATACATATATCAACTGTGTAAAGTACATTTGTATATTTATTGCCCTCATCATTCTCAAAACATTTGTTCTTCACTTAAGCCCCTGGAATCAGCTCGTTTTTCCCCTTCCTTCCCACTCTACCTCCCTCATGAACCCCTGATAATTTATACATTATTATTGTGTCATATCTTGCACTCTCTGAAGTCTCCCTTCGCCCACTTTTCTGTTGTCCATCCTGTAGGAAGGAGGTCACATGTAGATCCTTGTAATTGGTTTCCCCTTTCCAACCCACCCTCCCTCCACCCTCCCAGTGTGGCCACTCACACCAGTGGTCCTGAAGAGAACATCCACCTTATATTCCCTGCATTTCCAGTTCCTATCTGTACCAGTGTACATCCTCTGGTCTACCCAGATTTGTAAGGTAGAATTGGGATCATGATAGTGGGGGAGGAGGAAGTATTTAGCAACTAGAGGAAAGTTGTATGTTTCATAGTTGCTACATCACACCCTGACTGGCTAGTCTCCTCCCCAAGACTCTTCTGTAAGGGGATGTCCAGTGGCCTACAAACGGACTTTGGGTCTCCATTCCACACTCCCCCACCCCCATTCACTATGATTTTTTTGTTCTTGTGGACTGGTTTTTATGTGAGTAGTGGAAATAAGCATATGCCTGCTAAAATGATACATTTGTTTCAATTCTTTTCAACGAGTAAGAAAAGCTAAGTTCATGGAAGACATAGGTGGCTATTTAGGAATACACGCTCATTACATTAAAAGTGAGAGAGAGGAGGATACAGTAAAATGAGTAAGACTCTCCCAACCCCAGGAGTCGGTGAGAAATCACTGCACTTCACAGACCAGAGGAATAGCCGTGGTGGCAGTTACATAATTTCATGTTAACTTGATAAATAAGTGTAGGGGTGGAGTCTAGCCTGTCAATCAGCTCACAGCCTGAAGATGCTTACTTGTGTGTGTGGCCTTCTCATGACGATTCTGAGAATTTCCTCTCTCTTGGGAGGCGGGACACACCTTGTCTGTGCTTCATCTCCCTGTGGGGAGGCCCATGCAGAAAGCTGGAGGAACCACATGGATACACACACCAGCACCAAGAGGCTTCCACTGATATTGGATCCACAAGACTTTCCAGCCACTAGACTGTGATCTTCCTGCACTCATCATCACTGAATACTCTGTGAGTCAAGAGAAATGTACGGACTAGTATTGGACATATGGCCTAATATCAGGCTTATGGATTTGATCTGGACTGGGCTTGGATGTTTTCTCAACGTACAATTGCTATTTGATAGAAAGCTCTCTCTTAACCTCTCTGGGTTTGTTTTTCTAATCAACTTCACCTAAAACAACCCCCTTGAATGGTCAGTGTTAGTGTTTGGGAAGTTGATTTTGTCACCTCTCACCTATGAAGTGAATGAAATTATAGGAGACGTGTGTACGTGGATACGTCTGTACCAGTCATGACCAGCTGTGAGTTCACTTGGTGAGATATTCCCACAATTAGCCATCAGTATTCCAGAATGCACTTGAGATGAACAGCTCAGCTATCACTATGTGTGATGCTCTAAAGCAGCAGTCTCAATGGGGTCAAAACCCCTTTGGGGGTCGAACAAACCTTTGACAGGGGTCATCTGATTTATAAAAGCAGCAAAACTACAGTCATGGAGTATCAATGAAAAATAATTTCATGGTTGGGAGGTCACCGCAATATGAGGAAGTGTATTAAAGGGTCGTGGCATTAGGAAGGTTGAGAATTGCTGCTCTAGAGTTATCAAGGCTTCTTATTATTTATCACTGATTTAGACCAGGAATACATTCATGAATGTGAATTATATGCACATACGAGAGCTCTATAGATTTGAAGGCTGAAGCCATTCCCCTGGGGAAGCATTAAGCAAAGATATTGCCACATAGGTTATTCCTAAACCACTGACAACAAAGTGCACTCATGAAGGGGTGACTGTGGACCTTCATTTTCCTATTGGCAGTCGCCCTGGGTAAGATAAGACATGGGAATGGAGCGAACACTGTGGCAGCTCCAGAGCCCTCACTTTCTGGTTTACGTCCTCACACACAGGTGTGCATGCCTAAATGCAGTTAGTGCAGTCTGGGGCTGAGGTGAAAAAGTTGGGAGATTCGTGAAGGTGTCTTGTAGGACTTCTGTGAGCCCCTTCACCAGTGATGGAATGAATAGGGTTTGACAAGTACCCGGAAGAGGCTTTCAGTGGATGGCTGGATCAACACCCACACTGGGAAATCAACATATATCCAGGGATTCACATAGGGCTCTGTCTTCTCCTTGGATGCCCCCATCAGCACAGCTTATCTACGGATAAGCAGCCTGAAGTCCAAGGACACTGCAACCTGACTGTGTGAGACAAGCGCTGTGAAACCCATATCCTGAGAGCGTCAGAAAACCCGGGGGAATGGCAGCTGTGCTCACTGAGGCAGGGACTCCGAATATTTCGCTGAATCCTTTCTTTACTTGTTACGCATTTCAAGATGGGAAACAAAGACAATTACTTCCTGAAAATAGCATAACGTTCCTGTGAAATGAAATCACCCCTCAAGAGAGGAGGATAAAGATACCTTGGTATGTAAGCTTTGTTCATCAATTTGTGTAAATAGTTCCGTTACAGCACTAAGAACTATGCAGACTCTGGAGGGTTGATTCAATATCTGCAGAGACAATGACATGAACACAGTTTATCTGCAAATGGACGGTAAGAAAATGAAAGACAAGACCCTCTGTTACTCTGTGAGAAAATGAGAGGAAGTGAGTGTGATCCCAGACACAAACTCCCTGCTGGGAGGGAGCTTGGCAGCAGGGGGCGCTCAGGACCCACAGATCACAGGACACACTCAGGAGCAGGTGCAGAGGGACAGTTTCAGGGCTGGTTTCCTTTTGTGGTCTGGTTATGCATCTCCATCTCGCTGTTTCCCTCAAGGGTTTTCTCTATTTTTATGACATAGGAATACAATGTAAATGTATAAAAATATTTAAAATCAGACCTATTGCATGTAGGATGTATAATAATGGAATTGAAATCTCAGCAAAAAAAGTGGGGAGTAAGAACCAAATAAAAATATAATTTTTATTTATTAGTGTTATATTGATATTCTAAACTTGGCAGCACTTGCATTGTTCAAGTAATCCTTGATAATAGTTGTATTGATTGGATTTCCTTGAAGGCAAATATAATCTTATCACAGCGAGTACTGTATTTCATGATGGGATTAGCAAAACCTTTCTGACAATTCCATGCCATTCTCTTGACTGTGCTGTTCCCAGCATAGTAACTCCTATGATTTTCTGATCAAATTGGCCAATACTGGTCAGTGCACCTATCCTCACTAATGCCTAGGATATCAATCAATACACATGTATACCATTTAATATTTGACCACTTCCAATTTCCCAACATCCGTAGTATGCAAATTACAAGTTCTGTTCCTAAGAAGACTTCTGCAGCTGTTTCTCTTTACCTTGAGGCATGCCCCATCAGCAAATGGAGATCCTAATGACTCAACTCCCAAATCACATCATCAAGGAAATCAAGATGACTTCAAGAAATCAGCTCCTCTTCAGTAACATTTTGAGTGCCCTCAAACCTGAGTGGCCCATCTGGCAGTAGCTTCAACAATTTCCTACTTCCTTTGCCTAGGCTTTCAGTATTCAACCATGCTTCAAAGTTATGCATAAGGTTTTAGCAGCTTCTTCCTCTGAAGAGGGAGAGGGGTCCTTCTGCATTGTCTGTTCTTAGTCTGGAAGCTTTGCTGAAATCTGCTCACTTTGGGTGACCCTTCTGGCATTTGATATAAGAGTGACATATCTTCCAGCATGTCAGCAAAACACAAACCACCACAGTATAATTAACTACCAGACAGGTGGTGAGAATATGTCATTATTTCTTCAAAATATATCAAACAACTTCTGGCTAATATTTTAATGCAATAAATAAATAACAGCATAATGCAACCAAATAATGGAGTAATTCAATTTAACATGTTCAATTATTGACTTAACATTGAAACAGAAGAACCAAAAGGACATCAAGAATCAAATAAGTAAACAAATAAATGAGTCTAGTAAACTAAAATCAATGACCTAAATATAACATACTCCACCAAGAACAAAACAAATATACTCCCATTAAGCCGAGGTTTATTTCAGAAATAAAGTTAAGCATGAAATAGATGGAAATAGGAAAGGAACATAGATAGATAAATACAGATAGATGATAGATACAAGATATGGACAGTATATACAGAGAAAATAGATGATAACTTAATCAATTGTTCAGTAGATTGGTAGACCAATTAACAGATTTATGATAGATAGATAGATAGATAGATATAGAGCAGAGATTGGAAATGTATAGAAGGATGGAGAGGGAGATAAAGAAACTCGATCAACAAACTCCAGTGTCATTGTGTATTCAGATTCGGGGATTTGGGCTGAGTCCAGGCAGAGGGTGTTCAGATAACACTTTTTTCTATTTGAGATAAATTGAAGACTAAATGCACAAACTACAACATGAGGTGTGTCATAAGGAGTTGTACATGGATGTTATACAACAATGACTCACTCTTCAAGAGATTTTCTTAAGAAACTGGGTCTCCACAACAGGAATATATCACTTATTTGATGCGTGTGGTGATGCAGATAAAAGTAGGTAAGGAAAGTTATGTGAGACCAGATTGTAAGCACCATGAAGGGAAGGTTGGGATGCATGGCACAGGGTCTCAGGCCAAACAGGCACATGATCCTGATTCAAGACTCAGTGTGTGATGAGGAAGATACAGGTTTCCTAGCAGAATTGGAGCCTCCCCTATCTCATTTTTCCCTGTGTCGTGGTTTTTAGTCCTCTTCCTGCCTCTGAGAACCAAGATTAAGATGTTTTTAGCATGACCGTCAACTCCAGAGAACAGAGGGAGGAGAATGAGGCATGGAAGTAGGACACATTCTCTGGGTCCTTGTTTGTTTCTTGGGAGACCCCAAGTGCATAAACCACAACCTGGGGTGCTCTCTCCTCATCAGGAGAAAACTGAGGGGAAATGCTTTAATTTTATTTTCTCTTTATTTTTTTTTGTGGATTGCATGAAGGTATACTGAGAAGATTAGTGTTCATTCAAAAATGCATGCACTTTTGTTTCATTTCATTGACTGCAATGCACACAAACTCCTGTTACAATTACCTTTTCTTTCCAAACATTATGAATTTTTCCCTGGATAAATGTTGCCCTTTTAATCACAGAAGTTTGATTGTTCTAAAGTCATTGTATCTCCCCAGGACTATTGCTCCCTTGTAGGCTTGTCAGTTATTTGGCTGGAAGTTTTTCCAAGGGCTGAGTTCTGTCCCAGACCTGAAGGGAGGCTGACAACCACAGTCTCAGGACTTCCACAAGTCTACCAACCAGTAAATCTATTCTTTTTTTCTCTTTTCTTTGTGTGTGTGTGTGTGTATGTTTCTCTCTGTGTGTATTGTTTCACTTTTTATCCCACTCTTCCTAAGACCTTCTAATGCTATCTTTTCCAAAGAAATGGGTACTGATAGTAAGGCACCATATGTTTCTTCTGGTCTGAGAGTTCAGGAGACTCGAATCTATGATTGATTACAGCCTTGGACTAATGGTCTCCATCTGTCTTCAATTATCATCACTCTGGAAAGGGAGAAACAATTAGCTGCACTTCATATGTTTTAATGTCCCCAGTCACTACTCTCAAAACCCAGACGTAGGACATTGTCTTTGTGGGCTGTTATGTCAGTGGTTCTTTGTGTTCCCCGAACCCCAAGGCCTCCTCCTCAGAGAGAGAAAAAGTTAACCCACTGATTGTTTTCTTTAGTTTAGATCAGAGTAGGTCAGAGAAATGTTTAGGGACAGATTATATTTCTTCTCAGGCAGCAGGAAGCACAGGGCAGACCTGGGTACTAGGAGGTACCTGAGAGTTTACTAAGAAGGGACCATTTGGGAAATCAGATTCTGCAAAGTCTTCACTAAGGAGACAGAGGTACTCTCTATCTGGACATCATTCCCCACAGACAGTAAGGAGGGACCCTTTATGACGCCCCAGGCTCCTTGGGCTGCAGATTCACACTGGGTTTGAAACAACTCCTCCCCGGGTGTGGACTAAGAGATACACTGAGTGGAGAGCCACAGTGCAAAACTCTCCATGAGTGAGGTGTCAGTGCCGGGTGGTGGTGGTGGTTGTGGTGATGGTGGTGGTGGTGGTGGTGGTGGTGGTGGTGGTGGTGGTGGTGGTGTGTGTGTGTGTGTGTGTGTGTGTGTGTTTTGCAGGATGTTACTAGGATCAGGTTCTGTCCCTCCCAGCAGTCCCAACACACGCACCTCCTCCTACCTTGGGTTTCCAGGGTTATAAGACTGGAGGAGTCTGACATGGAGAGCAGGGAAGAAATATGCAAAGTGAAGACATCCATTTTAGATCCACAGGCCACCTCCACAGGGGAAGCACCCTCATCATCCAGCTGGGGACCACAGTGTGATCCCTTTCCATCCTCCTTGCAAGATGGGCTCTGCCAGCCTAGCTCTCCTCATTGCTCTTCTCCAAGGTCAGGATCGTCACAGGATTTGAGATGAATGGGGTGGTGGGGTGGTGGTGGTGGTGCTGGTGGTGGTGGTGGTGGTGGTGGTGGTGGTGGTGTGTGTGTGTGTAGAGGGAATATCTGATCTCTGAATCCTATCTCCACTGGTGTCTGTGCTCAGGTGACCTGGTGCAGTCTGGGGCAGAGGTGAAAAGACCTGGGGAATCTTCAAGGATCTCCTGTAAGGCATCTGAGTACAGCTTTACTGGAAGCTGGAGCCACTGGATTAGGCAGCCACCTGGAAAGGGCTTGGAATGGGTAGGAATGATTTATCCTGTTGACTCTGATACCAGGTACAACCCATCCTTCCAAGGAAAAGTCACCATCTCCACAGACAACTCCATCAGCACCACGTACCTGCAGTGGAGCAGCCTGAAGAACATGTATTACTGTGCAAGAGACACGGTGAGAGAACCCCCTTCCTGAGAGGGGCAGAAACCCTCAGCCTGATGCAGCTGCAGAGCAGGAGTCTCAGAGGCATCTCTCAGTCCAGCACCAGAGGACACAGTGTCTGTTGTCTCCTAGAGAGTGAGAATAAAAACACAGGTCACTGACATGACAGGGAGACATCTCACCACATGGGGGCACTGACGCCTCTTACTGGATTGGGTTTCTCTTAAGTGGCTCACTGTGTAACATATGATTAACCATAGGGCTATAGAGCAGATTAAGTACAGTTTCTTCATGAAATTCTCAGAGTTCAGTCCTTGATGCCCTTGAAGAATGAGCAGGTGCATTGTCAAAATTGAAGAAAATGCTCAGCTCAAATTTTCTGGCCCTTTCTCAACACATCCATTCCCAATATTATTAGACCTTCTTTCCTTCTTTCTAATAAGTGGACATGTTATTTGCTTGCTTTCTAGCTTCATTCACTTGCCTGCATTCAACTTGATGTGGGAAACAGTTCTGGAGAAATCTCTTGGTGGAGCGGTAATGCTGTGGCATTCGCAAACTACTCATGGGTTCCAGACCTTATAACAGTCAGTTATACTCATAAGAAAATGATTGGTATAGATTCCTGGTTAAAAGTGGCCTCCTCAGGAGGAGACTCCAAAGCCTCTTGAGATAGGACGACCTTGGTTCAGGGAGAGGGTATTTGGGATTGATTGGATTCAGGCAGCAGCCAGGGAGAGGCCATGGTGAACAGGGATCTCCTACTATAAATCTCTGTAGTATTGACCTTGATTCTTCCAGGAAACAGTTCTCCCTACCCCTGACCTCTGTGAGCACTGAGGACCCATCTGTCTATTTCAGTGCAGGTGGACATAGACAGGGCAGTCAGTGTGACCCTCACAGGACAGCTCTGGGGCTGGACTGCATGGGGCTTACTGACCAGCAGGGGGAGCTCAGGACAAACAACAAGCACAGGATCCAGGAGCAGGTTCAGAGCTGAGCACAGGTGGGCCTTTCTCCGGAGTCTTGAGTTGGTTTTGTTCCCACAGCTCTCAAACAGATTCAATGGAAACCCTGTTTACAATCGTAGAGAGTGTACTAGTGTCTTCTAAATTGTACATGGAAACTCTCACTGTCAAATAGTTGATTGTGACCCAAAGTGACTCTATCGGACAGGTTTGAACTTGTAAAAGGTATTTGCATAGAAGTGGTTGGTCTTGCAACATTCTGTCCTGTGATCGACAATTTTAATTTTTAGTTTCAACTCAGTTGAAAGTGTAGAAAATATGAGTAAAAGTCAGCATAGCTACTCCCACAACAAGCTGCCAGGAAGAGCATTCACTCTCTCTCCCAATATCTAAAGTCAAAGCAAAGCAAATAAAAATTGTTACATGACTCAATCATTATATAGTGTCCTTGATATTGCCTTGTCCATTTGAGCCAAACGTAGTAAAGATCAAGGGATTGGAATAATCTTTTAAGTTTCAGGATCCTTCTGCATTTAAACTCTGAAAATTTACTTTTACGGTGGGACTTTGTGAATCCTTACAATTATTATTGTCCATTCCTCGATTGTTTTGTTCCTTCAATAAACTCTTTAATTTTTGAGTGAAGCTCCAGTTTGATCTTTGGAAGGTGGAACAAAAAGGGAAGTAATATATACTTTTCTTGCCCATATATATCTACCAATCACTGCCAAATTCCTAAAAAAGAAAGAAAGAAAACAAACAATACATATGCAAATATATTAATGTATGAGGATGGGGAACTATATCTATGTGCACATATTTATAGGTTTAGAATTAAGGTAGCAGAAGGACATTGGGCCTCCACTCAAGTACTCCCTTAATGCAAGAATACTTTCTTCTACTAAATTGGCATTCTATGATTCTCACCTTCCTAACACAACCGCTGAAGACAAAGTGGATGAATAAGCAAGTGTGGTGAATAAAGCTGATGGTGCCCAGCTATCAAAAGATAAAGTGTCTGGGGTCTTAAAGGCTTGAAGGTAAACAAGCGGCCATCTAGCACAAATGCAACAAAGCCCACGTGGAAGAAGCACACCAGCCTGTAGGCTCACGAGGAGCCAAAGGGATCAGGTATCAGGAATCATCAGAACAAAAATTTTTACCATAGTAAATGAGGGGGGCAGTGCGGAGAGGAGACCCACAGCCCATTTTTAGGCCACTGGAGACCCCTTGCAGAGGGGTCTTGGGGAGGAGACGAGCCAGTCAGGGTGCGATGTAGCAACGGTGAAAAATACAACTTTCCTCTCGTTCCTAAATGCTTCCTCCATCCCCCCATCCCCCACATATCATGATCCGAATTCTTCCTTGCAAGTCTGGCATGACCAGAGGATGTACACTGGTACAGATAGGAACTGGAAGCACAAGGAATCCAGGGAGGATGATCCCTTCAGGACCAGTGGTATGAGTGGCGATACTGGGAGCATAGAGGGAGGGTGGGTTGGAAAGGGGGAATCGATTACAAAGATCTACATGTGACCTCCTCCCTGAGGGATGGACAACAGAAAAGTGGGTGAAGGGAGACATTGGACAGGGCAAGATATGACAAAATAATAATTTATAAATTATCAAGGGCTCATGAGGGAGGGGGTAGTGGGGAGGGAGGGGGCAAAATGAGGACCTGATGCCAGGGGCTTAAGTGGAGAGTAAATATTTTGAGAATGATGAGGGCAATGAATGTACAAATGTGTTTTATACAATTGATGTATGTATGGATTGTTATAAGAGTTGTATGAACCACTAATAAAGTGATTAAAAATAACAATAGATGTACCATTTCTGGGAAAAAGTTATCATTGATAACTAATCCCTTGTGACAAGATTATATTTGTTGTGAATATAGTAGCTAAGGAGTACAGTATAAGATGAACTTTGGACATTCTCTTAGAGATTATTTCCCAAGCTGCTTAAGGTTGTGTCACAGTGTAAATTCCATAGCTTGTCCAAGGAACTTCTCCTTAAGATATGAGATGTTGCCACAGGATGTTGGAGTGCCTCATTTATTGCCTGCAATTATTCTGTATTTCCCTTCCTGATATCCTGTATCTGTTGAGCTCTTTCCTCACAAAAAAAATATCCCACTACACCAAATGAGTATCCATTCTGGCCAGGCAAACATGTCCACCAAGACATTCCCAACCTTCAGGTCACAGGTCACATGGAACATAAGAATTTTGGTCAAGGAACCAAAAGTCACCCAAAAGGTCAAATAAGACACTTGGAACCAAGAAGTACAAGGAGCTGTGTCTTGCCCGGCTACTGAGAGATATAGCATCTGGGGACGTAAAGGCTTGAAAGCAAATAAGCAGGTATCTAGCCCAGAAGCAACAAAGCCCACACAGAAGCAGCTCACCAACATAGGTGATCGTGAAGGGCAGAGGAGACCAGGTCCCAAACAACAAAGGTGGGGTGGTGGCGAGAATCACATCACCGTGAATGAGGGGGAGTGCATGATGGGGACCCAATGCCCATCTGTAGACAGCTGGACATCCCTTCCAGAGGGGTAGTGTGGAGGAGATGAGTCACTCAGGGTTCACTGTAGCAACAATGAAACTCAAAACCTTCCTCTAGTTCCTGAACGCTTCCTCCCTTCCCAATTATCATGACCCCAATTCTACCTTGCGGACCTGGTTATACCAGAGGATGTACAGCGGTGAAGTAGGTATCTGGAAACACAGGGAATCTAGGACAGATGAACCCCTCAATACCCGCGGTAGGAGTGGCTACACCAGGATGGAAGGGGGTGCAGAAAGGGAGAGCCAATCTTGGAGATCTATGTGTAACCTCCTCTCTGGGAAATGGGCAATGGGGAGGTGGGTGAGGGGAGACACCGGGGAGTGTAAGATAAGATATAATAATTATTTATAAACTATCAAGGGACCAGGGGGAAGGGGGGAGCAGGGAGGGAGGGGAAGGGGGAAAAATGGGAAACCGGGCTGATTCCAGGAACCCAAGTGGAAGGTGAATTTTGAGAATGACGAGTGCAAAGAATGTATAAGGGTGCTTTGCTCAATTGATGTATGTACGGATTGTGATAAGAGTTGTATGAGCCCAATAAAAAGATTTATTAATTTAAAAAAGAATCTTAACCTCACCCTAATGCATATTCGTAACCATCCCTGTGAAATATGTTTCACATCCTTAATCCTATACATTTACTTGTTGGTATATATTTCCAAACCTTTAAGCCATGCCTACCATCTTTTTCAGAGGCTTTCTTTGGGGAATCTTCTGCCTCAGTCCTTGCTTGATCCAAGGAGAGCGGGTCCCTTTCACTGTCATGCAGCCCTGTGTTTGTTTCTAGCAGGAGTCATGTTGGTAACACAGTTCCTTTCGTCGAGTGTGCTTTTCAACATGATGGAATACACTGTCATATAGAGTCTCTATGAGTCGGAATCCACTGATGGCAGTGAGTGTGGTGTTGGTGTTAGCACAAAGAAGATGATGGGGTCAGACTTGCAGTTTCTGAGAAGATTGGGAACTTCTCTTCTTTATTCCTGGGCTTCTAATATGCAGAGCACTTCATCAATTTCCAGGTAAAGTCTCAAACCTAGTGAAAAACATTTCATCATAGACAGGGTTCTCTAGGATCCATAGACCTTTTCCATAGGACATCAATGTCCTGTGGAGATTCCTCTGCCTAGCTATTACTTCTCTCTAGCAGTGTCAAGATTCCAAAAATGGGCTGGATTACTGAGGCTTCCATTACTTGTCATCAGTGATTATTTTCCCTGTTCCTAGTTGTCCAAGATTTGGGTCCAAGAGTGAGAAATCATCACAGATCCTCTGCATAGGCTTTGCTGTCTCTGATGCCTAGATGCTGCTGGAGCTGGAGCTGCCAAAACCTTCAGAAAATGTTGCAGTAGTTGTGAGCAATATATTTCAATAGCAGAAAACAACATCTCATCTTTAAGGAACTGATGATGCTCAAGCTCCAGAAAAATATACAGACTCAAATCTGTTCTCCCTGCATCTGAGCTCAATGACACTGAGGACGTGGATGTCCATTAATGTGTGAGGGAAACAGGACTCACTACCATCACAAACACAAACGTCCCTGTGATGATGGTATTGGTCTATGGGGATAACTTGGGTTGTGGAAAGGACAGGGGCAAGAATTCTGAGACCATAGAAATGGGGGAGGCATGGGAACAAGGAGCATCCTATTAGCATCTAGAGTTTCAGTTCCCTCCAAAATGACCACTCTGTGAATATTTATTACAAAACCCCACAGATATTGCGCTGTTTATACATTTGTAGATTTTATGCTGTGGTAGTGACACAATTTCATGTTAACTTGATAAAAGACTGAAGGTGAAGGGGTGGATTCTAGCCCATCAATCAGATCAAAGCATGGTGATCCCTTCTTGTGCGTGTGGCCTTCTTATGAGTCTTCTCGGAAGTGTTTTCTTGAATCTCCCATTAGAAGAGGTAGATATCTCTCTCTCTCTCTCTCTCTCTCTCTCTCTCTCTCTGTCTCTCTCTCTCATTTTCATGTTGACAAGCCACGTGGAGCCACAGTGATGGCAACCAAAGCCCTGAAGATGCGTCCACTGCCATTGGATCCCCAGGACTTTCCACTTGCCTGCGATCATCCTGCATTCAGCATCATTGCATGTGCTATGTGACTTAAAAGAGGAATTCAGACATATGGGCTAATATCAGACCTATGAGCTAATATTGAACTTATAAATTTTATCTGTACTGGCTGGGATGTTTTATTGATGTGTAATTACTTCTTGATATAAAGTTATCTTTTACACATATATGAGTAGCAATGGACTTGTTTCGCTAGACAACCTGGTTTAACACATATGCAAATATGACATTGTATGTATTCATGAATACCTGTTTTATATACAAATGCTATTTGTATCATTGATAGCTAGTACATGTAGTTAATGATTTTCATAGCCTGAATGGCTGTGTTGGACTGAATTAATTAATGACTGCTGTTTCCATTTACTGGAACCAGAAAACGATGAGTATGCTATATCATAAGTTAGGAGGGCAGGGGGTGGGGGAGGAAACTAATAAATATAAGAACTCAAATGAAGTGGAAGGAACACATTAAGTAAGCCAATTAAAAGAAAAGTGACTTTTAGGAGATAAAGTTAAATTATCAATATCGAGTTTTCCTGATCATGACAAAAGAAGTAGGTCCAGGGAGGAGATTTCATTCTTCATGTTTTCTGTACACATTCTATGATCAACTTCAGGCCCAAAGTTAAAGAGTATCACTGAAATGTGGAAATTCCATGGAAAGCAAAAAACAAGACAAAACAAAACAAAAAACATCTAATAAGGTTCCCTTGTAATACAAGAAACAGATTATAGAGTTACCCATCATAATCATGTGTACCCATCTCTTAAAAGGGATGGGAGAGGATGCAGTAGGAGCTCTTATGTCACAAAGGTTGTTGTGTCTGTAATATAAGGTTTATAAATTAGAAAGTACTTTTCAAAAATATTGATAATATACAATGATTAAAGCAATGCTTGATAAAAATCCTAACTAAGAGTTCTGTTTTCCCTTGAGAGTGCTTGTGTTTCTTTGAGTCTGAGGGAGAACTCTGGCCCATGATCTCTACTCATCTGCTTCAAATTTCAGGGGACATGCAAATGTAGCTCTCTGCCTGCTGATAAGCCGGCCACAGTCCCTGATGTGGGAGATCTCAGAGGACAGCCCCAGTCTCTGGGGTCTCTGATATTTCCATTTGTGCCCAGGAGCTAGTCCATAGGACACACCATGAATTTTGGCCAGACTTTGGCATTCATTTTTGGCTATTTTACATGGCAATTGTGATAGACTTTGCTCTGTGTGTTTAAAATTGTGAGGGCAATTGTTTGTATGTGGGTTGTATAATCAGAGTGCCTCTGTGTTTGCAGGTGTCCAGGGTGAGGTGCAGATAGCGGAGTCTGGAGGTGAACTAACAAAGCCTGGTGGCTCTCTGAGACTCTCCTGTGCAGACTCTGGATTCACTTTCAGTGACTCTTACATGCACTGAATCCGCCAGGCTCCAGGAAAGGGCCTGCAGTGGATCGCAGCCATTAGTGGTGATGGTACATATTCTACACCAACTCCGCGAAGGGTCCATTTACTATCTCCAGAGATAACTCCAAGAACACACTCTTATCTTCAAATGAATAATCTGAAAGTTGAGGACATGTCCATGTATTACTGTACAAGAGACACAGTGAGGGGAACTCAGTGAGAGCCCAGACACAAACTTCCCCTGTAGGGAGGAGACTGGTCTTCAGGGAGGTGCTCAGGACCCACAGAGCATAGGACTCAGCCCCAGAGCAGGAGCATCTGGAGTTTCAAGGATTGTGGTCACATGTGGATTCGTCTAAATCTCACAGTTCCCTAGGGAATCTATCTCTAATTTAAAAATATTAATTATATGCCTACTCCTTATATCTTTGATTTCAAAAGTTATGTTGTAACACGAGAATATATTCTGTCTTACAGCAACAGTCTGTCCCTGAAGGACAAGAAATGACACTCTCAGGGGTCCCTGTGTCAGAATTCTCATGACGCTCAGATAAATACTTTTCAACTAGACTCAGGGGAAATGGAGGGATGGAGGTCTGGGTAAAGATAACCATTAAGTGTTTTTGTATTGGCTGGAAATTTAATAGTATATCCTTCCACCACACTTTGAGAAGTATTCTGACAATCATTTAGTTAATGATTTAGTTGAAATTTAAGCAGTTATCCTATGTTTTAAATTTAATTCTTCAGAATATGCAGGGTTTTGTATTTGGTTTGGTTTGGTTATTTTTCCAAACCATGGTGGCCTAGTACTTTTTTCTTTCTTTTTTGATTTTCTGTTTTGCCTTTTTAACATGCATATGAGGCCATAGAAAATGTTTGGCATGGTTAAAGCACATCTTTTTGGTCACAGGACCACTTTATCTCCAGGAGTCATGGGGCAGGCTGCAGTTGACTTCCTACCAGTATCACAGTTTCCAGCACTCCACTCCTGTCCCTGCCTCCCCATTCACAACCCTGCTATCTCTCTGTTCTACTCCAAGAACAAGGGAATCCCCCTCATCCTGGATATCCATGTTCCCCCTTCCCTAAGTTTATTCCTACTCATTCTCACCACGATGTCTTTGCACATGAAAGGAACTGGAAGTTTCCATCACAGTAACATCTTCCCTGATGGTAGGTCCTAAGATGAATGATGCAGAAAATAACAAACTGCTCATTACTGCACTGTCCTGACAGCCTCCGTCTCCTCTAATTCACCAGCAACCATCTGACATAGCCTTGTCCCTGCCTTCTGCCACACCATAATGTGCCTTTTCTCTAGAGCCATGTTTTCCATGCAGATACACTGTGCAATTGCTTGTCCCAGCTCAGCCTTCTGTGACATGAAGGAATGACGTCCATAGAAAGTATCTACACCATTCAAGTGTTCCTTTGCAAATGCTCAGAAGCAAAGCCTGAGCTCCTCACAATTAAAAAGCAAGCCAACGGACAAAGAACAAAGAAACATATTTGAAATGCTTCATTATATTGTTTGTACTTTTTCTGCCATTTCTCCTAGATAATAAATTTTAAACTGCCAGGTTTCCCCCTCAAAACTTATGAATAAATTTCTCCCTCATTTGTCCTTAATTATCTGTCCCCCAGACAGCTCAAGCATAGGATCTTGAGAACGGACGGTGCAGGACCAGACAGTGTTCTGTTCTGCTGTGCACAGGGTCCCTGTGGGTCAAAACTGACTCAATACCATCCATCCACAACAACCACATGACCCAGAACTCTAATCCTGCCTTCATTCAGAACACGATGCTTTAGTGGGAAGAAGACATGCTAACTGCCCAATAATTGGTCTATTGCCTGTAGGACCCCTGTCCTGTAGCAATTTTAAAAGGCTTCAGCATAATGACCAGGGCTCATATGAAAATGTTTTAAGAAAATGGAAAACTGCAATGATGAGAAAAAGGGCAAAGAATTTGTGCCACATTTCCTTTTTCCCTTTTAAACTCTTTAGGGCTTTGTACCTACTTATTCTTCAAGGGTAGCAAGAGCAGTCCTAAGAATTAATTTGGAAATTTTTGCTCATCCATCTTACAACACTGACCTTTTTTTAAAAAATCACTTTATTGGGAGCTTGTACAACTCTTATCAATCATAATAGATACATCCATCCATTATGTCAAGCACATTTGTACATTTGTTGTCATCATCATTCTCAAAACATTGTCTTTCTACTTGAGCCTTTGGTATCAGCTCATTTTCCTCTTCCCTCCCAACTCACCCCTCCCTCCTGAACCCTTGATAATTTATAAATTATTATTTTGTCATCTCTTACATTGTCTGATATCTACCTTCACCCACTTTTCTGTTTTATAACCAGGGAGTGGGTTACATGTAGATCATTGTGATCAGTTTCCCCCTTCCCCCCCAACTTCACCTTCTCCCCCACCTTCCCCTTGCCTTCCTTGTATGACAACTCTTATTATTAGTCCTGAGGACAACCTCAACCTTGCCTCTTCCAAAATCTCAAGGGACATTAAGAAGGAAATGCTGTGAATCCTTCATAGATATAAAAAACATTTTTACATCTCTGTATGTAGTATTATTCCTAAAAACCAGAAATCTATAAATATAATCTTATGTATTGTGTTAGTAGAAGAATAAAATGAATTATATATGATAACAATTTAGCATAGAACAGTAATATAATACATGTTACCAAGGATATTATCAGCATGCCCTTTCCAACACACTTAAAACACTCATATCTGTTCTAGGAACAGAACCCTCGGATCTCAGAAGTCATGCAACTTCATTTATTGCTATGTAGTAGGAGGGAATGCAAATCCACCCCTCCCTCTGCTGATGAAAGCCAACACAGCCCCAACCCTGCAGCTCTGGAAGTGCTCCTGGATTCTCAGGAGTCCCAACTCAGTGATCAGGACTGAGCACAACACAGAAAGCCTGGCCTCTTAGTTGAAAGGGGCTTGTCCTTGTTGCTATTTTAACAGGTGATTTTGTCATGAACCAGTTTGTGTGCTTGGGTGTGAGTGGGAGACACGGTGAACATGTCTGATGGTTTTCCTGCCATGGATATCTGTGTTTGCAGAAGTCCAGAGTGAGGTGCAGCTAGTGGAGTATGGGGTTCCTTGGGGGTCTCTGAGATTCTCCAGTGCAACCTCAAGGTTGCCCTTCAATAGCTATGCATGATCTGTGTCCACCAGGCTCCAGGGAAGGACCTGCAGTGGGTGTCAAGTGGTGATGGTGCATACTACAAAGACTTCTCCAAGATGTTTTTGTATCTCCAAGAACTGCTGCATCTGCATATGAACAGCCTGGAATTCGAGGACATGCCTTTTTATTTCTGTGCTACCATCACAGTGAGGAGAATTCAGACTGAACCAGGACACAAACCTCCCCTTCAGGGAGGAAACAGGCCCCCAGGGGGCGCGCAAGACCCACAGAGTCAAGCCTCAGGTCCAGGAGCAGGTGCAGATGGGGACATTCAGGACTGTTTTCCTGTTGTGATATTGGTGTTCTTCTCCATCTTGCAGTTTCCCTCAGAGAATCTCTTAATGATTATACTACCAGCTTTGCCTATCCTGTTTATACTACCAGCTTTGCCTATCCCTGATATTTCATACACTTAAAGAGCTGTATCATAACAAAGAAAATATTCTTCAGAAATATCAGCCTTTTTTCGTGTGGAGTAAAATGATTTTGCCAGGCAGTCCTCAGGATCGAGGTCCAGATGAAACTCATGGAAACTTGGTGATTTGGATCTAATGAAATTGAGGGAAGATGGAGCGACAGGGTACTACTGCCAGAGGTGAGCTATTTGAATTAAATCAGAAAGACTGGCTATTCAAACTTACCAAGTGATGCCTGAAGAGAAAGACTTGGTGATGTTACTTCTGAAGGGACAGACTGAGAGCAGAGGCTTCCATAGAATTTCCCAATTGTGACATTGATTTCCCGGCTATAGTTATGTAGGCAGCAAGTTAGGAAACAAACCATATGAAAACAGAATGTGGCTCCCATATGACTCTCATCTTTAGTAGGAAGTGTGCAGGTCGAACTCAGCACTGGTCCAAAGCCTCTTTGTGTCTTCTCTATTTTCTGTCTCTCTTGTTCAGCAAGATGCCATGATTCAGGAATGTTTATGCTTCCCAATGCAAGTCTGTTCACATTCTCAATATGCCATGTTCATGGATAAAGAGGCCCAATACCAAGGAAATGTTAAAACTACCCAGTACTGTCACTAAGTACAATGTAATCGTGATCCAAATGCCAATTTAACCCTTTAAAGAACTGGAAAATAATTACTCACTTTATATGGAGAATCCTAGGATAATCAAGGGACCCAAAAATATTTGGATCAAGTTAGGGGGACTCACACAAACTGACCTCAAAAGTATTACACCGCCACAGCAGTAAAAACAGCCTGGTACTCATACAATGATAGATATGTTGACCAATGAAATAGAATAGAAAACTAATAAATAATCCATCCACATACAGGCAACTCTTCAACAAAGGCCATAGGAACTGTATAAGGGAGAGCGACGTTATCTTCAACAATGGGGTTGGCACAATTGACTCGTCACCCTCAGAAGAATGAAAGACAACCCAAACCTCAGCCATGTACAAAAATGAATACAAGATGGGTCAAGGACCTAATGTAAATCCCAGAGCTATAGAGACCATCTATAAGGAGGCAGGGACACACGCAAGTGCCCCACTGCAGGGCATCCATATACTATCGAACACAGCAAAGGACATACACACAAAGAAGACAACAGAGATGAGAGTGTCCTCTGAAATCATATATGTGCATTATAAGAGTAAATAGGAAAGTCAAGCAACAAATGAAAAACAAAAAGATCTTGTGATTTTAAGCTACAAGGTTTCATGTCTGTTTAGTGTACAACAATAGACAACTGGAGAAAAAATCTATTGCATTTTCCTTGAGGCCATATTTTCTATCATTTCCATATTTCAGTATTTTGAAAGATGCAGTACACCTTGATTAAGCGACCGGTCAAGCCCAACCCGAGGAGATGGGGACTACAAACAAATCCAGAAATCTGAGTCTAAAAGACCTCAATGTTTCTTCTTCAGAGTGCAGGGATCACTCGGGAGCTGAGGTTGTTAGTTTATTGTGCCAACCTGGCTAATAAAAACATTAATTGAAGTGCGGAGAGATAAATAGCTCGGAGAGCCTCGCCTCTCTTGTCTCTTGCTCTTTGATCATTGATCATCGGACCAGTGTGCAGCTACCTTACTTTTTCTTTGCCTCAATTTGCAAGCTACACTACCTGTGGGACACCTAATCCATGGACTGTGTCGCTGTAATTTGAGGTTCCTTCAAGACCTGATCCTCCACACCATTGTAATCTACATCTTTTGAGCTGGGGACTGTCGGACCCTGTCATCTGGCTGACTGTTGATCTGACTTGCTGTGTGCTGCCTGTAGCCAGATAGCCTGAATTGCTCTACAGAGGACTACCCAGCAGCCCTCAAGACTTGAAGGACTGCCAGTGTCTCACAACTCTCTCATAGGAGTGAATGGCGATGAGCCATATGTACTGCTTTATAATTTAATTAACTGTTTATTTCGTATGTTATCTATCTATCTATGTAAATATGTAAGATGACATTGCCTATTCCTGTAAATAATTATAGTCAGAAGAAGCTCAATGAGTTCTAATCAGTCTTATAGGGTTCCTATGAGTCAGAATAGATTTGGTTTTGAAAGAAGAGATTGTTCATTTCTAGCTCAGTTGCTTGGTTTTCTGATTTTCCCTCAGTCAGAAGAATATCTGGCGTGTTCATAACTCTCAGACCTCACAAAGAAAAATTAATTCATGAGTTAGTGGATGCATATGTTCAAATCAAACAACACTGCTACCTTGGAACTCTGATTTTGTAATTTCAAATATTGGAATTTGGAGAGCCTACTAATTCAAGGTATGCCTGTTGGTCACATCACTCCCATCTCTGTCATCCAACTTTATTCAAGAATCATCCCTGGAGACACTTTCTTGTGGAACTGAGGTGCCTGCACCTTAGTATGCTATTCATAGCCCCAAACTCCTATAACAGCCAGGAACACTCCTAGACAAATGCCTGTTGTGGTTTCTTACTTAATGAGACCACCCCCATCACCGCCCTGCAATCAGGGGATTCCAAACCCTTCTGAGTCAGGGAGCCTTTGATACAGAAATGTCTGCCTCCTATCTCTTCCTCCTCCTGATGGTGCTGGGTCTCCCATCGGGTCAGTGGCAGGGAGATGCAGTGAATGACAGCACATTCAAAGACATATGGGGCCTTTAATGCTTATTTCATAAGACTCCAGGGGTCCTGCACCACATGCAGCTACAGGAGTCAAGCAATCAAGTGGTGAAGCCTTTACAGACTCTCCCTCTCACCTGTACCATCGCTAGGGACTCCATCTCCAGCAACAATGTTACTTGGGACTGGATCAGACAGAGCCCTGGGAGAAGCCTTAAGTGGATGGGAAAGAACTTCTATTGGTCAGAGTGGTTTAGCGAATACACACCATCCCTGAGAGACCATAGTCATTGACCAACACACATCCAAGATCCAGCTCTCCCTGCAGCTGAGCTCTGTGACCACTGACAAGCACTGTGCAAGGAGATAAGGAGAGGGAAAGTCGATGTGAGTCCCCACACAACCTACCATGCAGGACAGCTGGAGGCTGAACTAAGAGAGCTCTTATACCAGCAGGGGTAGCTCAGGCCCAGGAACCAGAAGCAGGTGGGTGTGTGAGCACAGATGAAATCTTCTGCTGTGTCTTGGGTTCATTTTGTTCCCACTGCTTAGGAGCAGATTGAGAGGAAACTCCAGTAGAAACTGTTTGGGAGAGTATGGGGGTGGGGGTCATTTTGACATTGTATGCCAGGTTTTTTCTCTTTTTTTAATTTGAGTAATTTCTTTTAAAATTTGGTTAGTAATCTCCATGTCCTTAAATATAGACACTGGTATCTTGTTCAGAATTGCATTAAAGTGATAGATCGCTTAGAGTGTCTTATTTTCACAAAGTTAAGGCTTACTACTTACTCATGATTATGACCCATTATTTGAATGATGTGTATGTCTTTTGGTTTCTTGGAATAGTGTTTTCTTTCTATGAGACTTTTGTTTCTCTGCTTAGGCTTATTCCAATTTGTTTTATGCTTGAGGTGGCTATTGCAAATTGTATTATTTTCTGATTTTCTTTTAAGAGCTTTCTCTATTGGTATGTGGGAACCAAACTGATTTTCTATGTTTACCTTATAACTTGTGAAATGGCTTACCCTTCCAACTAGTTGCAATAATTTTCTTCTCAAGCTTTTGCGTTTTCTATGTTTAGAGAGTTTTACTTCTTTATTACCATTTGGATGCCTCTGTCTTTCATTTGTTGATTGATAGCTATAGTTAAGATTTGCAGCATGATATGAAATAAGATTTGTATTTAATGGTATCCTTAATCTGGTTTCAATTAGAAAGTTGAATGAGTTCACTTCCTCTCTATGGAGTGCAATGTTTGCCATTGGCATTGCATTTTGCTGTTTTAAGACCTATCAAATCAGTTTGAACTCACAGAAACACTAGAGAAAACAATTAAACACAGGTCTTGCCTCATCCTCACAATTTTCATGTATGAGGCCTTTGTTGTGGTTACTGTGGCAATGTATATTCTTAAAGGTCATCCTTTTAAAAATGACCTTATGCTTTATCAAGCAGGATGTCCTCTTCCAAGTTCTGATTTCCTTGACACATGTTCAAAGTACTTGAGATGAAGTAATAACATGCTCACTTCTTTCTACTAATGATTACAAGTGTACATCATCCAATATATGATTGTTTGTTCTTCTGGCAGTCCATCACACCATGAAATTATTCACCAGTACCATAATTCAAATACATTGTTTAATTTTAGATCTTTCTCATTCATTCTCCATCTTTCACGTGCATATGAGACAATTGAAAACTTCATAGCTTGGGCCAGGTGTATCTCAGTCCTCAAAGGGACATCATTGCTCTTCAATCTTTGAAGAGTTCTGTGCAACAGGTTTGCTCAATGAAATGCATCATTGACTGGGGTTTCCATGAATATTAATTGTAGATCCATGCAAAATGAACTCCATCCCAACCTTAATCTTGTCTCTATTTCCCATATTTTCCATTGTCCCATAGATTCATTTTGTTTACATTGAATTGTGGTGTACAGAGAAGGCAGAAATTCCTGGACTTCATCAGTAAGTTTTCAAATCCTGCTATCATCTTAGAACATGTTTTCAAATCCTGCTATCTTAGAACATGTAGCTTTATGTCACCTGCATATCACAGATTATTAGCGGAGTTTCCTACAACCTTGATGTGTTTTCCATTTAGTACAGCTTCTCGTGTTATTTGTCCCATTTAGCATGTTATGCAGAGAAACTGCTGACATGTTCTATGATTCTGTATTTCTGTGATGCACAATGAACACCCATGGAAGCAACAAACCAAAAATCACACCACATTGAGCTTAGATATGAAAAATGACTTCATCAAAGTGCTTAAAATGCTTTCCAGATAATATGGCTATTCTATAACCACCCATTCCAAGAAAATATCTACAAAAAAACCCCAATGTCAATTAAACAAACAATAATAGCAGCAATGATTAATGTGAGTTAATATATTTGTATTTTTGCAACTTAAATGTCTCCTTCAGTCAAGTTCCATTTCATACCCTTTGCCTATTTTGAGTCTCAAAACCCTACATGTTCCACTGTCATTACTGGCAGTAAGTGAGATGGCATGATAAAGAGAGAGAAGTTAACTCTCCAGCAAATATGCAGAGGAATGAGAAAACATGGTAAAATAAATGTCCACTCTTAACTGAGGTTTTTAAAATATCAGAATCTCTTAACATTCTCTGTGCTTTCTGTGTCCCAACAGTTTCTCTGATTTTCAGCCTAAGGAGATTGATTCCTCAATAGATGGAAGCAAATCTTAAGAAAGAGGAGGAACAGTGCATGAATACTTTCTTTTATTAAATTGGCACTCTATGATGCTCACTCTCCCGACACAACTGCTGAAGCCAAAGCGGGTAAACAAGTAAATGTGGTGAAGAAAGCTGATGGTGCCCGGCTAACAAAAGAGATAGTGACTGGGGTCTTAAAGGCTTGAAGGTAAACAAGCGGCCATCTAGCTCAGAAGCAACAAATCCCACATGGAAGAACACACAAGCCTGTGTGATCGAGTGGTCCCAAAGGGATCAGTTATCAGGCATCAAAGAACAAAAAAATCACACCATTGACTGCACACCTCCATGATAGGATCGCTGAAGACAAATGCGTGCATAAGCAAATGTGGCGAAGAAAGCTGATGGTGCCCAGCTATCAAAAGAGATAGTGTCTGGGGTCTTAAAAGCTTGAAGGTGAACAAGCGGCCATCTAGCTCAGACGCAAAAAAGCCCAAATGGAAGAAGCACACCAACCAGTGCGATCACGGGGTGCCAAAGGGACCAGGTATAAGTATCATGCAAAAAAAAGACATATGTGTGTGTGTGTATGTATGTATGTATATGTATGTATGTTTGTGTATGTGTGTGTGTGTATATATATATATATATATATATATATATATACCATATTGAATGAAGGGGGAAGTGCAGAGTGGAGACCCAGGGCCCAAGTGTCGGCCACTGGAGATCCCCTCATAGAGGGGTTTAGGAGAGGAGACGAGTCAGTCAGGGTGCGAGGTAGTACCAATGAAGAACACAGCTTTCCCCCAGATCCTGGATGCTTCCTCCCCCCAACTACCATTATCCGAATTCTACCTTGCAGGACTGGCTAGGGCAGAGGTTGTACAATGGTGTATATGGGGGGTGGAGGCACAGGGAATCCAGGGTGGATGATAACTTCAGGACCAAGGGTGTGAGGGGCGATGCTGGGAAAGTGGAGGGTGAATGGGTTGGAAAGGGGGAACTGATTACAAGGACCCACATGTGACCTCCTCCCTGGGAGAGGGACAGCAGAGAAGGGGGGAAAGGGATACTCTGGATAGGGCAAGATATGAAAAAATAACAATGTATAAATTACCAAGGGCACATGAGGGAGAGGGGAGCGGGGAGGGAGGGGGAAAAAAGAGGACCTGATGTAAAGGGCTTAAGTGGAGAGCAAATGCTTTGAGAATGATTGGGGCAGGGAACGTGCGGATGTGCTTTATACAATTGATGTATGTATATGTATGTTTGTGATAAGAGTTGTATGAGCCCCTAATAAAATGTAAAAAAAGAAAATGATTAGGGCAAAGAATGTACAGATGTGCTTTATACAATTGATGTATGTATATGTATGGATTGTGATAAGAGTTGTATGAGCCCCTAATAAAATGTTTTTTAAAAAAAGAAATGTAAAAAAAAGAAAGAGGAGGACATTAGACTTTTTCTTTTCAGTTCCTGAGAAAAGATTGGAAGTTTCTCTACTTTTTTTCTTCTTTCTTCTGGGGTTTCTAACATTCAGATCACCTCTTCAATCTCCAGGTTAAGTTTTAAAACTTAGTGAAAAACATCACGTTGTGGGAAGAGTTCTCGATGAACTGGAGCAGGGTTGCCCCCAGGCACTAGGGATATCAGGCCTCATCATTGTAAGGAGAGTTCACTGAAGTCCCTGAGTGAAGTTTTCTCCGGTGTCCTACGTCTACGTTCCTAAAATTTACTCTGCGGTTTCTGATGACTCTGGGTTACGAACGGCCACCATTCACCGTTCTCCTTACACTCGTGCGTCTCCATCGACCTTAAAGGAAAGGGAGGACACGCAGATGCTGGCAGCTAAATTCAGCAGAGTTTGTCTCAACACAAAAGAGACAGCTCTGTGGGGTCCCGTCTTCCATGGTAAAACATTTCCAAGGGAATAAGAAATCTTCCCATCGCAATGACAATATGAGAGAATTGCCACCGATGGATTTGCCGATGTGCCTACAAACATCTTCAGGCCATGAAGTAGTGAAGCACGAGAACCCAGGCGCTTCACCCTTTTCCCTAGACCAGTGAAACTTAAGGAGCCACTATTGACCTGTGAGACATGACGTTGCTGGAAGCATCAGTGTACAGAGGCATGGGAACCTCAAAGGAGTTTCTTCCGTGTGAAAATAACAACCAGGCTGAACTTCATGGCAGGGTTCCAGATTCCTAGGAATTCCACGGGCTGTATTGCTCAGAGATAGAACCTACTGCTTGGGGCACAATCTGAAAAGCTTGCTGGACTCACGGCTTTCCCAAAGACCCATGATTCTCAAAGAGCGAGAGTAAGTTTGACGGAAAAAACAAACTGCCGGTGTTGCCTTTTTTACCTTGAAACCGGCAAGAAGCAAGATTTCCCTTAAACCTTGAATCTCAGAAACATTTTGATCGTGAAGGAAAACCAGTGAGAGCCGATGTACTTCCAATAATCCAACACTTAAATTAAACCTCAAACCTAAATCCTATCCTAAAACCAACCCTAATCCTAACCCTAACCTAGGTGAAAACCTAACCCTAGGTGTAAACCTAAACAGAGATGTAACCCTAAGCCTAGGTCTAACTGTATTCTCCTAACCTTAAACTTAACCCTAACCTAAGGCTCACCCTAAACCAAGCCCTAACCCTAACCGTATGTCTACCCTAAGGCTAACCCTAATCCTAACCCCAAATCGGATGTGAACATGCAGCTCCCCCTACAACTAACCTTACTCCTAACCGTCATTCTTTGCCTGAACCTAACTTAACTCTATCCCTCACCTTCAATCGATACCTCAATTTCACCGTTAATGTAAACCAATCCCTTAAACTAGACAGAGAGCTAAACTTAACCTTAATGAAAACGGATGTAACACAAACCGTAAGCCTGACCCCAACTCAACCTCTCACACTGTCTAACCCTCACACAAATATTAACCCCAACCCATATCTAAACAGTCAAGTTTACCATAAGCCTAAATGAGACAATAGGTTCGCTCATCCTTAAGCACTGAACCCTACTATTACCTTCAACCTCACACTCACCCTACATTTGATCCTCAGCCTTACCATAACCCGAATCCTCACACAGCCGTAACTCTAACGTGAACTCTAACTCTGTCCCTAAACATGCCCAAATTCCTGTACCTATGCCCGTCTAAAGTTAAACCTAAACCGAAATCTTCTGTGCCACCATTTTGCAGCAGTTTAAAGAAGTACACTGGGAAAGATTTTTCTGCAAGAAAGAAACTGCAGGCGGCGTGCCTGAAGTGAGAATATCATACTGCACGACCTCTTTGGCCTCAGATGCTAGAAGTGACATGAGTGGGCACTATAAAGAAATGGGAGTTTACTTTCTCCGTGATCATCAACCTTTGTGGATTCTCTTTGGTCTAGACGCCTGAAATAAAGACAGTTGTCCTGAGTCACATAAACCTCCACCGAGTGGTCTTAGTGAGGCGCAGGTACTTGCCGGTATCAGAGAATTCCGAAGAAGGCTGAACGTCCACAATTAAATGCTCATTGCCCAGAAATGAAGCGCCAGCCGGATCAGCCTGGGAAACAAGCTTCCATTAGACAATGAAGATGTGAGAATCTGGTACGGCCACAGTTCACGGTTTCCATAGATCCATGCAATTCCGTGTTGAATTTCAGTCCGAAAATGAAACCGCTGGAGCCTCTGTTCAGCAGGCTCTGGTGTAGCTCCCAGAGGCACAATGGTGCTCCTCTAGAATTTGGACGAAAAACGTTTTCACGGGAATAAGCAACCTTGATCAAGCCAGGTGGGTCTTGGAAAAACGAAATTGCTGCATGTGCCTGGAATACTGACAAGCACACACGTGTGTCACTCCAAGGCGCATTCAGCAAGGAATCTGCATCGATTGAGCCAAGACAAAGGAAAGTTCAGGGAGGCAGCACCCGTGTAGAAAAGCATTTGTTCTTCAAAGAGGAGGCCAATCTTGTGAAACGACATACCCATGGCAAATAGTTTTCATCGGCAGAGTTTCATGGAGCAATATTGCGGGGAGAGAAAAGGCACCACCTGAGGGAGGCAAGCTCAAAAAACTACCTAGGGCAGGAGACGGGTCGCCCCCGGCACTAGGGGTGTCGGGCCTCAACATTGTAAGCAGAGTTCACTGAAGTCCCTGAGTGAAGTTTTCTCCAGTATCCTACGTCTACGTTCCTAAAATTTACTGTGCGGTTTCTGATGACTCTGGGTTACGAACGGCCACCATTCACCGTTCTCCTTACACTCGTGCGTCTCCATCGACCTTAAAGGAAAGGGAGGACACGCAGATGCTGGCAGCTAAATTCAGCAGAGTTTGTCTCAACACAAAAGAGACAGCTCTGTGGGGTCCCGTCTTCCATGGTAAAACATTTCCAAGGGAATAAGAAATCTTCCCATCGCAATGACAATATGAGAGAATTGCCACCGATGGATTTGCCGATGTGCCTACAAACATCTTCAGGCCATGAAGTAGTGAAGCACGAGAACCCAGGCGCTTCACCCTTTTCCCTAGACCAGTGAAACTTAAGGAGCCACTATTGACCTGTGAGACATGACGTTGCTGGAAGCATCAGTGTACAGAGGCATGGGAACCTCAAAGGAGTTTCTTCCGTGTGAAAATAACAACCAGGCTGAACTTCATGGCAGGGTTCCAGATTCCTAGGAATTCCACGGGCTGTATTGCTCAGAGATAGAACCTACTGCTTGGGGCACAATCTGAAAAGCTTGCTGGACTCACGGCTTTCCCAAAGACCCATGATTCTCAAAGAGCGAGAGTAAGTTTGACGGAAAAAACAAACTGCCGGTGTTGCCTTTTTTACCTTGAAACCGGCAAGAAGCAAGATTTCCCTTAAACCTTGAATCTCAGAAACATTTTGATCGTGAAGGAAAACCAGTGAGAGCCGATGTACTTCCAATAATCCAACACTTAAACCTCAAACCTAAATCCTATCCTAAAACCAACCCTAATCCTAACCCTAACCTAGGTGAAAACCTAACCCTAGGTGTAAACCTAAACAGAGATGTAACCCTAAGCCTAGGTCTAACTGTATTCCCCTAACCTTAAACTTAACCCTAACCTAAGGCTCACCCTAAACCAAGCCCTAACCCTAACCGTATGTCTACCCTAAGGCTAACCCTAATCCTAACCCCAAATCGGATGTGAACATGCAGCTCCCCCTACAACTAACCTTACTCCTAACCGTCATTCTTTGCCTGAACCTAACTTAACTCTATCCCTCACCTTCAATCGATACCTCAATTTCACCGTTAATGTAAACCAATCCCTTAAACTAGACAGAGAGCTAAACTTAACCTTAATGAAAACGGATGTAACACAAACCGTAAGCCTGACCCCAACTCAACCTCTCACACTGTCTAACCCTCACACAAATATTAACCCCAACCCATATCTAAACAGTCAAGTTTACCATAAGCCTAAATGAGACAATAGGTTCGCTCATCCTTAAGCACTGAACCCTACTATTACCTTCAACCTCACACTCACCCTACATTTGATCCTCAGACTTACCATAACCCGAATCCTCACACAGCCGTAACTCTAACGTGAACTCTAACTCTGTCCCTAAACATGCCCAAATTCCTGTACCTATGCCCGTCTAAAGTTAAACCTAAACCGAAATCTTCTGTGCCACCATTTTGCAGCAGTTTAAAGAAGTACACTGGGAAAGATTTTTCTGCAAGAAAGAAACTGCAGGCGGCGTGCCTGAAGTGAGAATATCATACTGCACGACCTCTTTGGCCTCAGATGCTAGAAGTGACATGAGTGGGCACTATAAAGAAATGGGAGTTTACTTTCTCCGTGATCATCAACCTTTGTGGATTCTCTTTGGTCTAGACGCCTGAAATAAAGACAGTTGTCCTGAGTCACATAAACCTCCACCGAGTGGTCTTAGTGAGGCGCAGGTACTTGCCGGTATCAGAGAATTCCGAAGAAGGCTGAACGTCCACAATTAAATGCTCATTGCCCAGAAATGAAGCGCCAGCCGGATCAGCCTGGGAAACAAGCTTCCATTAGACAATGAAGATGTGAGAATCTGGTACGGCCACAGTTCACGGTTTCCATAGATCCATGCAATTCCGTGTTGAATTTCAGTCCGAAAATGAAACCGCTGGAGCCTCTGTTCAGCAGGCTCTGGTGTAGCTCCCAGAGGCACAATGGTGCTCCTCTAGAATTTGGACGAAAAACGTTTTCACGGGAATAAGCAACCTTGATCAAGCCAGGTGGGTCTTGGAAAAACGAAATTGCTGCATGTGCCTGGAATACTGACAAGCACACACGTGTGTCACTCCAAGGCGCATTCAGCAAGGAATCTGCATCGATTGAGCCAAGACAAAGGAAAGTTCAGGGAGGCAGCACCCGTGTAGAAAAGCATTTGTTCTTCAAAGAGGAGGCCAATCTTGTGAAACGACATACCCATGGCAAATAGTTTTCATCGGCAGAGTTTCATGGAGCAATATTGCGGGGAGAGAAAAGGCACCACCTGAGGGAGGCAAGCTCAAAAAACTACCTAGGGCAGGAGACGGGTCGCCCCCGGCACTAGGGGTGTCGGGCCTCAACATTGTAAGCAGAGTTCACTGAAGTCCCTGAGTGAAGTTTTCTCCAGTATCCTACGTCTACGTTCCTAAAATTTACTGTGCGGTTTCTGATGACTCTGGGTTACGAACGGCCACCATTCACCGTTCTCCTTACACTCGTGCGTCTCCATCGACCTTAAAGGAAAGGGAGGACACGCAGATGCTGGCAGCTAAATTCAGCAGAGTTTGTCTCAACACAAAAGAGACAGCTCTGTGGGGTCCCGTCTTCCATGGTAAAACATTTCCAAGGGAATAAGAAATCTTCCCATCGCAATGACAATATGAGAGAATTGCCACCGATGGATTTGCCGATGTGCCTACAAACATCTTCAGGCCATGAAGTAGTGAAGCACGAGAACCCAGGCGCTTCACCCTTTTCCCTAGACCAGTGAAACTTAAGGAGCCACTATTGACCTGTGAGACATGACGTTGCTGGAAGCATCAGTGTACAGAGGCATGGGAACCTCAAAGGAGTTTCTTCCGTGTGAAAATAACAACCAGGCTGAACTTCATGGCAGGGTTCCAGATTCCTAGGAATTCCACGGGCTGTATTGCTCAGAGATAGAACCTACTGCTTGGGGCACAATCTGAAAAGCTTGCTGGACTCACGGCTTTCCCAAAGACCCATGATTCTCAAAGAGCGAGAGTAAGTTTGACGGAAAAAACAAACTGCCGGTGTTGCCTTTTTTACCTTGAAACCGGCAAGAAGCAAGATTTCCCTTAAACCTTGAATCTCAGAAACATTTTGATCGTGAAGGAAAACCAGTGAGAGCCGATGTACTTCCAATAATCCAACACTTAAACCTCAAACCTAAATCCTATCCTAAAACCAACCCTAATCCTAACCCTAACCTAGGTGAAAACCTAACCCTAGGTGTAAACCTAAACAGAGATGTAACCCTAAGCCTAGGTCTAACTGTATTCCCCTAACCTTAAACTTAACCCTAACCTAAGGCTCACCCTAAACCAAGCCCTAACCCTAACCGTATGTCTACCCTAAGGCTAACCCTAATCCTAACCCCAAATCGGATGTGAACATGCAGCTCCCCCTACAACTAACCTTACTCCTAACCGTCATTCTTTGCCTGAACCTAACTTAACTCTATCCCTCACCTTCAATCGATACCTCAATTTCACCGTTAATGTAAACCAATCCCTTAAACTAGACAGAGAGCTAAACTTAACCTTAATGAAAACGGATGTAACACAAACCGTAAGCCTGACCCCAACTCAACCTCTCACACTGTCTAACCCTCACACAAATATTAACCCCAACCCATATCTAAAGAGTCAAGTTTACCATAAGCCTAAATGAGACAATAGGTTCGCTCATCCTTAAGCACTGAACCCTACTATTACCTTCAACCTCACACTCACCCTACATTTGATCCTCAGCCTTACCATAACCCGAATCCTCACACAGCCGTAACTCTAACGTGAACTCTAACTCTGTCCCTAAACATGCCCAAATTCCTGTACCTATGCCCGTCTAAAGTTAAACCTAAACCGAAATCTTCTGTGCCACCATTTTGCAGCAGTTTAAAGAAGTACACTGGGAAAGATTTTTCTGCAAGAAAGAAACTGCAGGCGGCGTGCCTGAAGTGAGAATATCATACTGCACGACCTCTTTGGCCTCAGATGCTAGAAGTGACATGAGTGGGCACTATAAAGAAATGGGAGTTTACTTTCTCCGTGATCATCAACCTTTGTGGATTCTCTTTGGTCTAGACGCCTGAAATAAAGACAGTTGTCCTGAGTCACATAAACCTCCACCGAGTGGTCTTAGTGAGGCGCAGGTACTTGCCGGTATCAGAGAATTCCGAAGAAGGCTGAACGTCCACAATTAAATGCTCATTGCCCAGAAATGAAGCGCCAGCCGGATCAGCCTGGGAAACAAGCTTCCATTAGACAATGAAGATGTGAGAATCTGGTACGGCCACAGTTCACGGTTTCCATAGATCCATGCAATTCCGTGTTGAATTTCAGTCAGAAAATGAAACCGCTGGAGCCTCTGTTCAGCAGGCTCTGGTGTAGCTCCCAGAGGCACAATGGTGCTCCTCTAGAATTTGGACGAAAAACGTTTTCACGGGAATAAGCAACCTTGATCAAGCCAGGTGGGTCTTGGAAAAACGAAATTGCTGCATGTGCCTGGAATACTGACAAGCACACACGTGTGTCACTCCAAGGCGCATTCAGCAAGGAATCTGCATCGATTGAGCCAAGACAAAGGAAAGTTCAGGGAGGCAGCACCCGTGTAGAAAAGCATTTGTTCTTCAAAGAGGAGGCCAATCTTGTGAAACGACATACCCATGGCAAATAGTTTTCATCGGCAGAGTTTCATGGAGCAATATTGCGGGGAGAGAAAAGGCACCACCTGAGGGAGGCAAGCTCAAAAAACTACCTAGGGCAGGAGACGGGTCGCCCCCGGCACTAGGGGTGTCGGGCCTCAACATTGTAAGCAGAGTTCACTGAAGTCCCTGAGTGAAGTTTTCTCCAGTATCCTACGTCTACGTTCCTAAAATTTACTGTGCGGTTTCTGATGACTCTGGGTTACGAACGGCCACCATTCACCGTTCTCCTTACACTCGTGCGTCTCCATCGACCTTAAAGGAAAGGGAGGACACGCAGATGCTGGCAGCTAAATTCAGCAGAGTTTGTCTCAACACAAAAGAGACAGCTCTGTGGGGTCCCGTCTTCCATGGTAAAACATTTCCAAGGGAATAAGAAATCTTCCCATCGCAATGACAATATGAGAGAATTGCCACCGATGGATTTGCCGATGTGCCTACAAACATCTTCAGGCCATGAAGTAGTGAAGCACGAGAACCCAGGCGCTTCACCCTTTTCCCTAGACCAGTGAAACTTAAGGAGCCACTATTGACCTGTGAGACATGACGTTGCTGGAAGCATCAGTGTACAGAGGCATGGGAACCTCAAAGGAGTTTCTTCCGTGTGAAAATAACAACCAGGCTGAACTTCATGGCAGGGTTCCAGATTCCTAGGAATTCCACGGGCTGTATTGCTCAGAGATAGAACCTACTGCTTGGGGCACAATCTGAAAAGCTTGCTGGACTCACGGCTTTCCCAAAGACCCATGATTCTCAAAGAGCGAGAGTAAGTTTGACGGAAAAAACAAACTGCCGGTGTTGCCTTTTTTACCTTGAAACCGGCAAGAAGCAAGATTTCCCTTAAACCTTGAATCTCAGAAACATTTTGATCGTGAAGGAAAACCAGTGAGAGCCGATGTACTTCCAATAATCCAACACTTAAATTAAACCTAAATCCTATCCTAAAACCAACCCTAATCCTAACCCTAACCTAGGTGAAAACCTAACCCTAGGTGTAAACCTAAACAGAGATGTAACCCTAAGCCTAGGTCTAACTCTATTCCCCTAAACTTAAACTTAACCCTAACCTAAGGCTCACCCTAAACCAAGCCCTAACCCTAACCGTATGTCTACCCTAAGGCTAACCCTAATCCTAACCCCAAATCGGATGTGAACATGCAGCTCCCCCTACAACTAACCTTACTCCTAACCGTCATTCTTTGCCTGAACCTAACTTAACTCTATCCCTCACCTTCAATCGATACCTCAATTTCACCGTTAATGTAAACCAATCCCTTAAACTAGACAGAGAGCTAAACTTAACCTTAATGAAAACGGATGTAACACAAACCGTAAGCCTGACCCCAACTCAACCTCTCACACTGTCTAACCCTCACACAAATATTAACCCCAACCCATATCTAAAGAGTCAAGTTTACCATAAGCCTAAATGAGACAATAGGTTCGCTCATCCTTAAGCACTGAACCCTACTATTACCTTCAACCTCACACTCACCCTACATTTGATCCTCAGACTTACCATAACCCGAATCCTCACACAGCCGTAACTCTAACGTGAACTCTAACTCTGTCCCTAAACATGCCCAAATTCCTGTACCTATGCCCGTCTAAAGTTAAACCTAAACCGAAATCTTCTGTGCCACCATTTTGCAGCAGTTTAAAGAAGTACACTGGGAAAGATTTTTCTGCAAGAAAGAAACTGCAGGCGGCGTGCCTGAAGTGAGAATATCATACTGCACGACCTCTTTGGCCTCAGATGCTAGAAGTGACATGAGTGGGCACTATAAAGAAATGGGAGTTTACTTTCTCCGTGATCATCAACCTTTGTGGATTCTCTTTGGTCTAGACGCCTGAAATAAAGACAGTTGTCCTGAGTCACATAAACCTCCACCGAGTGGTCTTAGTGAGGCGCAGGTACTTGCCGGTATCAGAGAATTCCGAAGAAGGCTGAACGTCCACAATTAAATGCTCATTGCCCAGAAATGAAGCGCCAGCCGGATCAGCCTGGGAAACAAGCTTCCATTAGACAATGAAGATGTGAGAATCTGGTACGGCCACAGTTCACGGTTTCCATAGATCCATGCAATTCCGTGTTGAATTTCAGTCCGAAAATGAAACCGCTGGAGCCTCTGTTCAGCAGGCTCTGGTGTAGCTCCCAGAGGCACAATGGTGCTCCTCTAGAATTTGGACGAAAAACGTTTTCACGGGAATAAGCAACCTTGATCAAGCCAGGTGGGTCTTGGAAAAACGAAATTGCTGCATGTGCCTGGAATACTGACAAGCACACACGTGTGTCACTCCAAGGCGCATTCAGCAAGGAATCTGCATCGATTGAGCCAAGACAAAGGAAAGTTCAGGGAGGCAGCACCCGTGTAGAAAAGCATTTGTTCTTCAAAGAGGAGGCCAATCTTGTGAAACGACATACCCATGGCAAATAGTTTTCATCGGCAGAGTTTCATGGAGCAATATTGCGGGGAGAGAAAAGGCACCACCTGAGGGAGGCAAGCTCAAAAAACTACCTAGGGCAGGAGACGGGTCGCCCCCGGCACTAGGGGTGTCGGGCCTCAACATTGTAAGCAGAGTTCACTGAAGTCCCTGAGTGAAGTTTTCTCCAGTATCCTACGTCTACGTTCCTAAAATTTACTGTGCGGTTTCTGATGACTCTGGGTTACGAACGGCCACCATTCACCGTTCTCCTTACACTCGTGCGTCTCCATCGACCTTAAAGGAAAGGGAGGACACGCAGATGCTGGCAGCTAAATTCAGCAGAGTTTGTCTCAACACAAAAGAGACAGCTCTGTGGGGTCCCGTCTTCCATGGTAAAACATTTCCAAGGGAATAAGAAATCTTCCCATCGCAATGACAATATGAGAGAATTGCCACCGATGGATTTGCCGATGTGCCTACAAACATCTTCAGGCCATGAAGTAGTGAAGCACGAGAACCCAGGCGCTTCACCCTTTTCCCTAGACCAGTGAAACTTAAGGAGCCACTATTGACCTGTGAGACATGACGTTGCTGGAAGCATCAGTGTACAGAGGCATGGGAACCTCAAAGGAGTTTCTTCCGTGTGAAAATAACAACCAGGCTGAACTTCATGGCAGGGTTCCAGATTCCTAGGAATTCCACGGGCTGTATTGCTCAGAGATAGAACCTACTGCTTGGGGCACAATCTGAAAAGCTTGCTGGACTCACGGCTTTCCCAAAGACCCATGATTCTCAAAGAGCGAGAGTAAGTTTGACGGAAAAAACAAACTGCCGGTGTTGCCTTTTTTACCTTGAAACCGGCAAGAAGCAAGATTTCCCTTAAACCTTGAATCTCAGAAACATTTTGATCGTGAAGGAAAACCAGTGAGAGCCGATGTACTTCCAATAATCCAACACTTAAATTAAACCTAAATCCTATCCTAAAACCAACCCTAATCCTAACCCTAACCTAGGTGAAAACCTAACCCTAGGTGTAAACCTAAACAGAGATGTAACCCTAAGCCTAGGTCTAACTCTATTCCCCTAAACTTAAACTTAACCCTAACCTAAGGCTCACCCTAAACCAAGCCCTAACCCTAACCGTATGTCTACCCTAAGGCTAACCCTAATCCTAACCCCAAATCGGATGTGAACATGCAGCTCCCCCTACAACTAACCTTACTCCTAACCGTCATTCTTTGCCTGAACCTAACTTAACTCTATCCCTCACCTTCAATCGATACCTCAATTTCACCGTTAATGTAAACCAATCCCTTAAACTAGACAGAGAGCTAAACTTAACCTTAATGAAAACGGATGTAACACAAACCGTAAGCCTGACCCCAACTCAACCTCTCACACTGTCTAACCCTCACACAAATATTAACCCCAACCCATATCTAAAGAGTCAAGTTTACCATAAGCCTAAATGAGACAATAGGTTCGCTCATCCTTAAGCACTGAACCCTACTATTACCTTCAACCTCACACTCACCCTACATTTGATCCTCAGACTTACCATAACCCGAATCCTCACACAGCCGTAACTCTAACGTGAACTCTAACTCTGTCCCTAAACATGCCCAAATTCCTGTACCTATGCCCGTCTAAAGTTAAACCTAAACCGAAATCTTCTGTGCCACCATTTTGCAGCAGTTTAAAGAAGTACACTGGGAAAGATTTTTCTGCAAGAAAGAAACTGCAGGCGGCGTGCCTGAAGTGAGAATATCATACTGCACGACCTCTTTGGCCTCAGATGCTAGAAGTGACATGAGTGGGCACTATAAAGAAATGGGAGTTTACTTTCTCCGTGATCATCAACCTTTGTGGATTCTCTTTGGTCTAGACGCCTGAAATAAAGACAGTTGTCCTGAGTCACATAAACCTCCACCGAGTGGTCTTAGTGAGGCGCAGGTACTTGCCGGTATCAGAGAATTCCGAAGAAGGCTGAACGTCCACAATTAAATGCTCATTGCCCAGAAATGAAGCGCCAGCCGGATCAGCCTGGGAAACAAGCTTCCATTAGACAATGAAGATGTGAGAATCTGGTACGGCCACAGTTCACGGTTTCCATAGATCCATGCAATTCCGTGTTGAATTTCAGTCCGAAAATGAAACCGCTGGAGCCTCTGTTCAGCAGGCTCTGGTGTAGCTCCCAGAGGCACAATGGTGCTCCTCTAGAATTTGGACGAAAAACGTTTTCACGGGAATAAGCAACCTTGATCAAGCCAGGTGGGTCTTGGAAAAACGAAATTGCTGCATGTGCCTGGAATACTGACAAGCACACACGTGTGTCACTCCAAGGCGCATTCAGCAAGGAATCTGCATCGATTGAGCCAAGACAAAGGAAAGTTCAGGGAGGCAGCACCCGTGTAGAAAAGCATTTGTTCTTCAAAGAGGAGGCCAATCTTGTGAAACGACATACCCATGGCAAATAGTTTTCATCGGCAGAGTTTCATGGAGCAATATTGCGGGGAGAGAAAAGGCACCACCTGAGGGAGGCAAGCTCAAAAAACTACCTAGGGCAGGAGACGGGTCGCCCCCGGCACTAGGGGTGTCGGGCCTCAACATTGTAAGCAGAGTTCACTGAAGTCCCTGAGTGAAGTTTTCTCCAGTATCCTACGTCTACGTTCCTAAAATTTACTGTGCGGTTTCTGATGACTCTGGGTTACGAACGGCCACCATTCACCGTTCTCCTTACACTCGTGCGTCTCCATCGACCTTAAAGGAAAGGGAGGACACGCAGATGCTGGCAGCTAAATTCAGCAGAGTTTGTCTCAACACAAAAGAGACAGCTCTGTGGGGTCCCGTCTTCCATGGTAAAACATTTCCAAGGGAATAAGAAATCTTCCCATCGCAATGACAATATGAGAGAATTGCCACCGATGGATTTGCCGATGTGCCTACAAACATCTTCAGGCCATGAAGTAGTGAAGCACGAGAACCCAGGCGCTTCACCCTTTTCCCTAGACCAGTGAAACTTAAGGAGCCACTATTGACCTGTGAGACATGACGTTGCTGGAAGCATCAGTGTACAGAGGCATGGGAACCTCAAAGGAGTTTCTTCCGTGTGAAAATAACAACCAGGCTGAACTTCATGGCAGGGTTCCAGATTCCTAGGAATTCCACGGGCTGTATTGCTCAGAGATAGAACCTACTGCTTGGGGCACAATCTGAAAAGCTTGCTGGACTCACGGCTTTCCCAAAGACCCATGATTCTCAAAGAGCGAGAGTAAGTTTGACGGAAAAAACAAACTGCCGGTGTTGCCTTTTTTACCTTGAAACCGGCAAGAAGCAAGATTTCCCTTAAACCTTGAATCTCAGAAACATTTTGATCGTGAAGGAAAACCAGTGAGAGCCGATGTACTTCCAATAATCCAACACTTAAATTAAACCTAAATCCTATCCTAAAACCAACCCTAATCCTAACCCTAACCTAGGTGAAAACCTAACCCTAGGTGTAAACCTAAACAGAGATGTAACCCTAAGCCTAGGTCTAACTCTATTCCCCTAAACTTAAACTTAACCCTAACCTAAGGCTCACCCTAAACCAAGCCCTAACCCTAACCGTATGTCTACCCTAAGGCTAACCCTAATCCTAACCCCAAATCGGATGTGAACATGCAGCTCCCCCTACAACTAACCTTACTCCTAACCGTCATTCTTTGCCTGAACCTAACTTAACTCTATCCCTCACCTTCAATCGATACCTCAATTTCACCGTTAATGTAAACCAATCCCTTAAACTAGACAGAGAGCTAAACTTAACCTTAATGAAAACGGATGTAACACAAACCGTAAGCCTGACCCCAACTCAACCTCTCACACTGTCTAACCCTCACACAAATATTAACCCCAACCCATATCTAAAGAGTCAAGTTTACCATAAGCCTAAATGAGACAATAGGTTCGCTCATCCTTAAGCACTGAACCCTACTATTACCTTCAACCTCACACTCACCCTACATTTGATCCTCAGACTTACCATAACCCGAATCCTCACACAGCCGTAACTCTAACGTGAACTCTAACTCTGTCCCTAAACATGCCCAAATTCCTGTACCTATGCCCGTCTAAAGTTAAACCTAAACCGAAATCTTCTGTGCCACCATTTTGCAGCAGTTTAAAGAAGTACACTGGGAAAGATTTTTCTGCAAGAAAGAAACTGCAGGCGGCGTGCCTGAAGTGAGAATATCATACTGCACGACCTCTTTGGCCTCAGATGCTAGAAGTGACATGAGTGGGCACTATAAAGAAATGGGAGTTTACTTTCTCCGTGATCATCAACCTTTGTGGATTCTCTTTGGTCTAGACGCCTGAAATAAAGACAGTTGTCCTGAGTCACATAAACCTCCACCGAGTGGTCTTAGTGAGGCGCAGGTACTTGCCGGTATCAGAGAATTCCGAAGAAGGCTGAACGTCCACAATTAAATGCTCATTGCCCAGAAATGAAGCGCCAGCCGGATCAGCCTGGGAAACAAGCTTCCATTAGACAATGAAGATGTGAGAATCTGGTACGGCCACAGTTCACGGTTTCCATAGATCCATGCAATTCCGTGTTGAATTTCAGTCCGAAAATGAAACCGCTGGAGCCTCTGTTCAGCAGGCTCTGGTGTAGCTCCCAGAGGCACAATGGTGCTCCTCTAGAATTTGGACGAAAAACGTTTTCACGGGAATAAGCAACCTTGATCAAGCCAGGTGGGTCTTGGAAAAACGAAATTGCTGCATGTGCCTGGAATACTGACAAGCACACACGTGTGTCACTCCAAGGCGCATTCAGCAAGGAATCTGCATCGATTGAGCCAAGACAAAGGAAAGTTCAGGGAGGCAGCACCCGTGTAGAAAAGCATTTGTTCTTCAAAGAGGAGGCCAATCTTGTGAAACGACATACCCATGGCAAATAGTTTTCATCGGCAGAGTTTCATGGAGCAATATTGCGGGGAGAGAAAAGGCACCACCTGAGGGAGGCAAGCTCAAAAAACTACCTAGGGCAGGAGACGGGTCGCCCCCGGCACTAGGGGTGTCGGGCCTCAACATTGTAAGCAGAGTTCACTGAAGTCCCTGAGTGAAGTTTTCTCCAGTATCCTACGTCTACGTTCCTAAAATTTACTGTGCGGTTTCTGATGACTCTGGGTTACGAACGGCCACCATTCACCGTTCTCCTTACACTCGTGCGTCTCCATCGACCTTAAAGGAAAGGGAGGACACGCAGATGCTGGCAGCTAAATTCAGCAGAGTTTGTCTCAACACAAAAGAGACAGCTCTGTGGGGTCCCGTCTTCCATGGTAAAACATTTCCAAGGGAATAAGAAATCTTCCCATCGCAATGACAATATGAGAGAATTGCCACCGATGGATTTGCCGATGTGCCTACAAACATCTTCAGGCCATGAAGTAGTGAAGCACGAGAACCCAGGCGCTTCACCCTTTTCCCTAGACCAGTGAAACTTAAGGAGCCACTATTGACCTGTGAGACATGACGTTGCTGGAAGCATCAGTGTACAGAGGCATGGGAACCTCAAAGGAGTTTCTTCCGTGTGAAAATAACAACCAGGCTGAACTTCATGGCAGGGTTCCAGATTCCTAGGAATTCCACGGGCTGTATTGCTCAGAGATAGAACCTACTGCTTGGGGCACAATCTGAAAAGCTTGCTGGACTCACGGCTTTCCCAAAGACCCATGATTCTCAAAGAGCGAGAGTAAGTTTGACGGAAAAAACAAACTGCCGGTGTTGCCTTTTTTACCTTGAAACCGGCAAGAAGCAAGATTTCCCTTAAACCTTGAATCTCAGAAACATTTTGATCGTGAAGGAAAACCAGTGAGAGCCGATGTACTTCCAATAATCCAACACTTAAATTAAACCTAAATCCTATCCTAAAACCAACCCTAATCCTAACCCTAACCTAGGTGAAAACCTAACCCTAGGTGTAAACCTAAACAGAGATGTAACCCTAAGCCTAGGTCTAACTGTATTCCCCTAACCTTAAACTTAACCCTAACCTAAGGCTCACCCTAAACCAAGCCCTAACCCTAACCGTATGTCTACCCTAAGGCTAACCCTAATCCTAACCCCAAATCGGATGTGAACATGCAGCTCCCCCTACAACTAACCTTACTCCTAACCGTCATTCTTTGCCTGAACCTAACTTAACTCTATCCCTCACCTTCAATCGATACCTCAATTTCACCGTTAATGTAAACCAATCCCTTAAACTAGACAGAGAGCTAAACTTAACCTTAATGAAAACGGATGTAACACAAACCGTAAGCCTGACCCCAACTCAACCTCTCACACTGTCTAACCCTCACACAAATATTAACCCCAACCCATATCTAAAGAGTCAAGTTTACCATAAGCCTAAATGAGACAATAGGTTCGCTCATCCTTAAGCACTGAACCCTACTATTACCTTCAACCTCACACTCACCCTACATTTGATCCTCAGACTTACCATAACCCGAATCCTCACACAGCCGTAACTCTAACGTGAACTCTAACTCTGTCCCTAAACATGCCCAAATTCCTGTACCTATGCCCGTCTAAAGTTAAACCTAAACCGAAATCTTCTGTGCCACCATTTTGCAGCAGTTTAAAGAAGTACACTGGGAAAGATTTTTCTGCAAGAAAGAAACTGCAGGCGGCGTGCCTGAAGTGAGAATATCATACTGCACGACCTCTTTGGCCTCAGATGCTAGAAGTGACATGAGTGGGCACTATAAAGAAATGGGAGTTTACTTTCTCCGTGATCATCAACCTTTGTGGATTCTCTTTGGTCTAGACGCCTGAAATAAAGACAGTTGTCCTGAGTCACATAAACCTCCACCGAGTGGTCTTAGTGAGGCGCAGGTACTTGCCGGTATCAGAGAATTCCGAAGAAGGCTGAACGTCCACAATTAAATGCTCATTGCCCAGAAATGAAGCGCCAGCCGGATCAGCCTGGGAAACAAGCTTCCATTAGACAATGAAGATGTGAGAATCTGGTACGGCCACAGTTCACGGTTTCCATAGATCCATGCAATTCCGTGTTGAATTTCAGTCCGAAAATGAAACCGCTGGAGCCTCTGTTCAGCAGGCTCTGGTGTAGCTCCCAGAGGCACAATGGTGCTCCTCTAGAATTTGGACGAAAAACGTTTTCACGGGAATAAGCAACCTTGATCAAGCCAGGTGGGTCTTGGAAAAACGAAATTGCTGCATGTGCCTGGAATACTGACAAGCACACACGTGTGTCACTCCAAGGCGCATTCAGCAAGGAATCTGCATCGATTGAGCCAAGACAAAGGAAAGTTCAGGGAGGCAGCACCCGTGTAGAAAAGCATTTGTTCTTCAAAGAGGAGGCCAATCTTGTGAAACGACATACCCATGGCAAATAGTTTTCATCGGCAGAGTTTCATGGAGCAATATTGCGGGGAGAGAAAAGGCACCACCTGAGGGAGGCAAGCTCAAAAAACTACCTAGGGCAGGAGACGGGTCGCCCCCGGCACTAGGGGTGTCGGGCCTCAACATTGTAAGCAGAGTTCACTGAAGTCCCTGAGTGAAGTTTTCTCCAGTATCCTACGTCTACGTTCCTAAAATTTACTGTGCGGTTTCTGATGACTCTGGGTTACGAACGGCCACCATTCACCGTTCTCCTTACACTCGTGCGTCTCCATCGACCTTAAAGGAAAGGGAGGACACGCAGATGCTGGCAGCTAAATTCAGCAGAGTTTGTCTCAACACAAAAGAGACAGCTCTGTGGGGTCCCGTCTTCCATGGTAAAACATTTCCAAGGGAATAAGAAATCTTCCCATCGCAATGACAATATGAGAGAATTGCCACCGATGGATTTGCCGATGTGCCTACAAACATCTTCAGGCCATGAAGTAGTGAAGCACGAGAACCCAGGCGCTTCACCCTTTTCCCTAGACCAGTGAAACTTAAGGAGCCACTATTGACCTGTGAGACATGACGTTGCTGGAAGCATCAGTGTACAGAGGCATGGGAACCTCAAAGGAGTTTCTTCCGTGTGAAAATAACAACCAGGCTGAACTTCATGGCAGGGTTCCAGATTCCTAGGAATTCCACGGGCTGTATTGCTCAGAGATAGAACCTACTGCTTGGGGCACAATCTGAAAAGCTTGCTGGACTCACGGCTTTCCCAAAGACCCATGATTCTCAAAGAGCGAGAGTAAGTTTGACGGAAAAAACAAACTGCCGGTGTTGCCTTTTTTACCTTGAAACCGGCAAGAAGCAAGATTTCCCTTAAACCTTGAATCTCAGAAACATTTTGATCGTGAAGGAAAACCAGTGAGAGCCGATGTACTTCCAATAATCCAACACTTAAACCTCAAACCTAAATCCTATCCTAAAACCAACCCTAATCCTAACCCTAACCTAGGTGAAAACCTAACCCTAGGTGTAAACCTAAACAGAGATGTAACCCTAAGCCTAGGTCTAACTGTATTCCCCTAACCTTAAACTTAACCCTAACCTAAGGCTCACCCTAAACCAAGCCCTAACCCTAACCGTATGTCTACCCTAAGGCTAACCCTAATCCTAACCCCAAATCGGATGTGAACATGCAGCTCCCCCTACAACTAACCTTACTCCTAACCGTCATTCTTTGCCTGAACCTAACTTAACTCTATCCCTCACCTTCAATCGATACCTCAATTTCACCGTTAATGTAAACCAATCCCTTAAACTAGACAGAGAGCTAAACTTAACCTTAATGAAAACGGATGTAACACAAACCGTAAGCCTGACCCCAACTCAACCTCTCACACTGTCTAACCCTCACACAAATATTAACCCCAACCCATATCTAAAGAGTCAAGTTTACCATAAGCCTAAATGAGACAATAGGTTCGCTCATCCTTAAGCACTGAACCCTACTATTACCTTCAACCTCACACTCACCCTACATTTGATCCTCAGACTTACCATAACCCGAATCCTCACACAGCCGTAACTCTAACGTGAACTCTAACTCTGTCCCTAAACATGCCCAAATTCCTGTACCTATGCCCGTCTAAAGTTAAACCTAAACCGAAATCTTCTGTGCCACCATTTTGCAGCAGTTTAAAGAAGTACACTGGGAAAGATTTTTCTGCAAGAAAGAAACTGCAGGCGGCGTGCCTGAAGTGAGAATATCATACTGCACGACCTCTTTGGCCTCAGATGCTAGAAGTGACATGAGTGGGCACTATAAAGAAATGGGAGTTTACTTTCTCCGTGATCATCAACCTTTGTGGATTCTCTTTGGTCTAGACGCCTGAAATAAAGACAGTTGTCCTGAGTCACATAAACCTCCACCGAGTGGTCTTAGTGAGGCGCAGGTACTTGCCGGTATCAGAGAATTCCGAAGAAGGCTGAACGTCCACAATTAAATGCTCATTGCCCAGAAATGAAGCGCCAGCCGGATCAGCCTGGGAAACAAGCTTCCATTAGACAATGAAGATGTGAGAATCTGGTACGGCCACAGTTCACGGTTTCCATAGATCCATGCAATTCCGTGTTGAATTTCAGTCCGAAAATGAAACCGCTGGAGCCTCTGTTCAGCAGGCCCTGGTGTAGCTCCCAGAGGCACAATGGTGCTCCTCTAGAATTTGGACGAAAAACGTTTTCACGGGAATAAGCAACCTTGATCAAGCCAGGTGGGTCTTGGAAAAACGAAATTGCTGCATGTGCCTGGAATACTGACAAGCACACACGTGTGTCACTCCAAGGCGCATTCAGCAAGGAATCTGCATCGATTGAGCCAAGACAAAGGAAAGTTCAGGGAGGCAGCACCCGTGTAGAAAAGCATTTGTTCTTCAAAGAGGAGGCCAATCTTGTGAAACGACATACCCATGGCAAATAGTTTTCATCGGCAGAGTTTCATGGAGCAATATTGCGGGGAGAGAAAAGGCACCACCTGAGGGAGGCAAGCTCAAAAAACTACCTAGGGCAGGAGACGGGTCGCCCCCGGCACTAGGGGTGTCGGGCCTCAACATTGTAAGCAGAGTTCACTGAAGTCCCTGAGTGAAGTTTTCTCCAGTATCCTACGTCTACGTTCCTAAAATTTACTGTGCGGTTTCTGATGACTCTGGGTTACGAACGGCCACCATTCACCGTTCTCCTTACACTCGTGCGTCTCCATCGACCTTAAAGGAAAGGGAGGACACGCAGATGCTGGCAGCTAAATTCAGCAGAGTTTGTCTCAACACAAAAGAGACAGCTCTGTGGGGTCCCGTCTTCCATGGTAAAACATTTCCAAGGGAATAAGAAATCTTCCCATCGCAATGACAATATGAGAGAATTGCCACCGATGGATTTGCCGATGTGCCTACAAACATCTTCAGGCCATGAAGTAGTGAAGCACGAGAACCCAGGCGCTTCACCCTTTTCCCTAGACCAGTGAAACTTAAGGAGCCACTATTGACCTGTGAGACATGACGTTGCTGGAAGCATCAGTGTACAGAGGCATGGGAACCTCAAAGGAGTTTCTTCCGTGTGAAAATAACAACCAGGCTGAACTTCATGGCAGGGTTCCAGATTCCTAGGAATTCCACGGGCTGTATTGCTCAGAGATAGAACCTACTGCTTGGGGCACAATCTGAAAAGCTTGCTGGACTCACGGCTTTCCCAAAGACCCATGATTCTCAAAGAGCGAGAGTAAGTTTGACGGAAAAAACAAACTGCCGGTGTTGCCTTTTTTACCTTGAAACCGGCAAGAAGCAAGATTTCCCTTAAACCTTGAATCTCAGAAACATTTTGATCGTGAAGGAAAACCAGTGAGAACCGATGTACTTCCAATAATCCAACACTTAAACCTCAAACCTAAATCCTATCCTAAAACCAACCCTAATCCTAACCCTAACCTAGGTGAAAACCTAACCCTAGGTGTAAACCTAAACAGAGATGTAACCCTAAGCCTAGGTCTAACTGTATTCCCCTAACCTTAAACTTAACCCTAACCTAAGGCTCACCCTAAACCAAGCCCTAACCCTAACCGTATGTCTACCCTAAGGCTAACCCTAATCCTAACCCCAAATCAGATGTGAACATGCAGCTCCCCCTACAACTAACCTTACTCCTAACCGTCATTCTTTGCCTGAACCTAACTTAACTCTATCCCTCACCTTCAATCGATACCTCAATTTCACCGTTAATGTAAACCAATCCCTTAAACTAGACAGAGAGCTAAACTTAACCTTAATGAAAACGGATGTAACACAAACCGTAAGCCTGACCCCAACTCAACCTCTCACACTGTCTAACCCTCACACAAATATTAACCCCAACCCATATCTAAACAGTCAAGTTTACCATAAGCCTAAATGAGACAATAGGTTCGCTCATCCTTAAGCACTGAACCCTACTATTACCTTCAACCTCACACTCACCCTACATTTGATCCTCAGCCTTACCATAACCCGAATCCTCACACAGTCGTAACTCTAACGTGAACTCTAACTCTGTCCCTAAACATGCCCAAATTCCTGTACCTATGCCCGTCTAAAGTTAAACCTAAACCGAAATCTTCTGTGCCACCATTTTGCAGCAGTTTAAAGAAGTACACTGGGAAAGATTTTTCTGCAAGAAAGAAACTGCAGGCGGCGTGCCTGAAGTGAGAATATCATACTGCACGACCTCTTTGGCCTCAGATGCTAGAAGTGACATGAGTGGGCACTATAAAGAAATGGGAGTTTACTTTCTCCGTGATCATCAACCTTTGTGGATTCTCTTTGGTCTAGACGCCTGAAATAAAGACAGTTGTCCTGAGTCACATAAACCTCCACCGAGTGGTCTTAGTGAGGCGCAGGTACTTGCCGGTATCAGAGAATTCCGAAGAAGGCTGAACGTCCACAATTAAATGCTCATTGCCCAGAAATGAAGCGCCAGCCGGATCAGCCTGGGAAACAAGCTTCCATTAGACAATGAAGATGTGAGAATCTGGTACGGCCACAGTTCACGGTTTCCATAGATCCATGCAATTCCGTGTTGAATTTCAGTCCGAAAATGAAACCGCTGGAGCCTCTGTTCAGCAGGCCCTGGTGTAGCTCCCAGAGGCACAATGGTGCTCCTCTAGAATTTGGACGAAAAACGTTTTCACGGGAATAAGCAACCTTGATCAAGCCAGGTGGGTCTTGGAAAAACGAAATTGCTGCATGTGCCTGGAATACTGACAAGCACACACGTGTGTCACTCCAAGGCGCATTCAGCAAGGAATCTGCATCGATTGAGCCAAGACAAAGGAAAGTTCAGGGAGGCAGCACCCGTGTAGAAAAGCATTTGTTCTTCAAAGAGGAGGCCAATCTTGTGAAACGACATACCCATGGCAAATAGTTTTCATCGGCAGAGTTTCATGGAGCAATATTGCGGGGAGAGAAAAGGCACCACCTGAGGGAGGCAAGCTCAAAAAACTACCTAGGGCAGGAGACGGGTCGCCCCCGGCACTAGGGGTGTCGGGCCTCAACATTGTAAGCAGAGTTCACTGAAGTCCCTGAGTGAAGTTTTCTCCAGTATCCTACGTCTACGTTCCTAAAATTTACTGTGCGGTTTCTGATGACTCTGGGTTACGAACGGCCACCATTCACCGTTCTCCTTACACTCGTGCGTCTCCATCGACCTTAAAGGAAAGGGAGGACACGCAGATGCTGGCAGCTAAATTCAGCAGAGTTTGTCTCAACACAAAAGAGACAGCTCTGTGGGGTCCCGTCTTCCATGGTAAAACATTTCCAAGGGAATAAGAAATCTTCCCATCGCAATGACAATATGAGAGAATTGCCACCGATGGATTTGCCGATGTGCCTACAAACATCTTCAGGCCATGAAGTAGTGAAGCACGAGAACCCAGGCGCTTCACCCTTTTCCCTAGACCAGTGAAACTTAAGGAGCCACTATTGACCTGTGAGACATGACGTTGCTGGAAGCATCAGTGTACAGAGGCATGGGAACCTCAAAGGAGTTTCTTCCGTGTGAAAATAACAACCAGGCTGAACTTCATGGCAGGGTTCCAGATTCCTAGGAATTCCACGGGCTGTATTGCTCAGAGATAGAACCTACTGCTTGGGGCACAATCTGAAAAGCTTGCTGGACTCACGGCTTTCCCAAAGACCCATGATTCTCAAAGAGCGAGAGTAAGTTTGACGGAAAAAACAAACTGCCGGTGTTGCCTTTTTTACCTTGAAACCGGCAAGAAGCAAGATTTCCCTTAAACCTTGAATCTCAGAAACATTTTGATCGTGAAGGAAAACCAGTGAGAGCCGATGTACTTCCAATAATCCAACACTTAAACCTCAAACCTAAATCCTATCCTAAAACCAACCCTAATCCTAACCCTAACCTAGGTGAAAACCTAACCCTAGGTGTAAACCTAAACAGAGATGTAACCCTAAGCCTAGGTCTAACTGTATTCCCCTAACCTTAAACTTAACCCTAACCTAAGGCTCACCCTAAACCAAGCCCTAACCCTAACCGTATGTCTACCCTAAGGCTAACCCTAATCCTAACCCCAAATCGGATGTGAACATGCAGCTCCCCCTACAACTAACCTTACTCCTAACCGTCATTCTTTGCCTGAACCTAACTTAACTCTATCCCTCACCTTCAATCGATACCTCAATTTCACCGTTAATGTAAACCAATCCCTTAAACTAGACAGAGAGCTAAACTTAACCTTAATGAAAACGGATGTAACACAAACCGTAAGCCTGACCCCAACTCAACCTCTCACACTGTCTAACCCTCACACAAATATTAACCCCAACCCATATCTAAACAGTCAAGTTTACCATAAGCCTAAATGAGACAATAGGTTCGCTCATCCTTAAGCACTGAACCCTACTATTACCTTCAAACTCACACTCACCCTACATTTGATCCTCAGACTTACCATAACCCGAATCCTCACACAGCCGTAACTCTAACGTGAACTCTAACTCTGTCCCTAAACATGCCCAAATTCCTGTACCTATGCCCGTCTAAAGTTAAACCTAAACCGAAATCTTCTGTGCCACCATTTTGCAGCAGTTTAAAGAAGTACACTGGGAAAGATTTTTCTGCAAGAAAGAAACTGCAGGCGGCGTGCCTGAAGTGAGAATATCATACTGCACGACCTCTTTGGCCTCAGATGCTAGAAGTGACATGAGTGGGCACTATAAAGAAATGGGAATTTACTTTCTCCGTGATCATCAACCTTTGTGGATTCTCTTTGGTCTAGACGCCTGAAATAAAGACAGTTGTCCTGAGTCACATAAACCTCCACCGAGTGGTCTTAGTGAGGCGCAGGTACTTGCCGGTATCAGAGAATTCCGAAGAAGGCTGAACGTCCACAATTAAATGCTCATTGCCCAGAAATGAAGCGCCAGCCGGATCAGCCTGGGAAACAAGCTTCCATTAGACAATGAAGATGTGAGAATCTGGTACGGCCACAGTTCACGGTTTCCATAGATCCATGCAATTCCGTGTTGAATTTCAGTCCGAAAATGAAACCGCTGGAGCCTCTGTTCAGCAGGCCCTGGTGTAGCTCCCAGAGGCACAATGGTGCTCCTCTAGAATTTGGACGAAAAACGTTTTCATGGGAATAAGCAACCTTGATCAAGCCAGGTGGGTCTTGGAAAAACGAAATTGCTGCATGTGCCTGGAATACTGACAAGCACACACGTGTGTCACTCCAAGGCGCATTCAGCAAGGAATCTGCATCGATTGAGCCAAGACAAAGGAAAGTTCAGGGAGGCAGCACCCGTGTAGAAAAGCATTTGTTCTTCAAAGAGGAGGCCAATCTTGTGAAACGACATACCCATGGCAAATAGTTTTCATCGGCAGAGTTTCATGGAGCAATATTGCGGGGAGAGAAAAGGCACCACCTGAGGGAGGCAAGCTCAAAAAACTACCTAGGGCAGGAGACGGGTCGCCCCCGGCACTAGGGGTGTCGGGCCTCAACATTGTAAGCAGAGTTCACTGAAGTCGCTGAGTGAAGTTTTCTCCAGTATCCTACGTCTACGTTCCTAAAATTTACTGTGCGGTTTCTGATGACTCTGGGTTACGAACGGCCACCATTCACCGTTCTCCTTACACTCGTGCGTCTCCATCGACCTTAAAGGAAAGGGAGGACACGCAGATGCTGGCAGCTAAATTCAGCAGAGTTTGTCTCAACACAAAAGAGACAGCTCTGTGGGGTCCCGTCTTCCATGGTAAAACATTTCCAAGGGAATAAGAAATCTTCCCATCGCAATGACAATATGAGAGAATTGCCACCGATGGATTTGCCGATGTGCCTACAAACATCTTCAGGCCATGAAGTAGTGAAGCACGAGAACCCAGGCGCTCCACCCTTTTCCCTAGACCAGTGAAACTTAAGGAGCCACTAATGACCTGTGAGACATGACGTTGCTGGAAGCATCAGTGTACAGAAGCATGGGAACCTCAAAGGAGTTTCTTCCGTGTGAAAATAACAACCAGGCTGAACATGGCAGGGTTCCAGATTCCTAGGAATTCCACGGGCTGTATTGCTCAGAGATAGAACCTACTGCTTGGGGCACAATCTGAAACGCTTGCTGGACTCACGGCTTTCCCAAAGACCCATGATTCTCAAAGAGCGAGAGTAAGTTTGACGGAAAAAACAAACTGCCGGTGTTGCCTTTTTTACCTTGAAACCGGCAAGAAGCAAGATTTCCCTTAAACCTTGAATCTCAGAAACATTTTGATCGTGAAGGAAAACCAGTGAGAGCCGATGTACTTCCAATAATCCAACTCTTAAATTAAACCTCAAACCTAAATCCTATCCTAAAACCAACCCTAATCCTAACCCTAACCTAGGTGAAAACCTAACCCTAGGTCCGAACCTAAACAGAGATGTAACCCTAAGCCTAGGTCTAACTGTATACTCCTAAACTTAAACTTAACCATAACCTAAGGCTCACCCTAAACCAAGCCCTAACGCTAACCGTATGTCTATCCTAAGGCTAACCCTAATCCTAACCCCAAATCGGATGTGAACATGCAGTTCCCACTACAACTAACCTTACTCCTAACCGTCATCCTTCACCTGAACCTAACTTAACCCTATCCCTCACCTTCAATCGATACATCAATTTCACCGTTAATGTAAACCAATCCCTTAAACTAGACAGAGAGCTAAACTTAACCTTAATGAAAACGGATGTAACACACTAACCGTAAGCCTGACCCCAACTCAACCTTGCACACGGTCTAACCCTCCCACAAATATTAATGCCAACCCATATCTAAACAGTCAAGTTTACCATAAGCCTAAATGAGACAATAGGTTCGCTCATCCTTAAGCACTAAACCTTCAACCTCACCCTCACCCTACATTTGATCCTCAGACTTACCATAACCCGAATCCTCACACAGCCGTAACTCTAACGTGAACTCTAACTCTGTCCCTAAACATGCCCAAATGCCTGTACCTATGCCAGTCTAAAGTTAAACCTAAACCGAAATCTTCTGTGCCACCGTTTTGCAGAAGTTTAAAGAAGTACAGTGGGAAAGATTTTTCTGCAAGGAAGAAACTGCAGGCGGCGTGCCGGAACTGAGAATATCATGCTGCACGAGCTCTTTGGCCTCAGATGCTAAAAGTGCCATGAGTGGGAAGTATAAAGAAACGGGAGTTTACTTTCTCCGTGATCATCAACCTTTGTGGATTCTCTTTGTTCTAGACGCCTGAAATAAAGACAGTTGTCCTGGGTTCCCCTGCCTCTGTACACTGATGGTTCCAGCAACGTCATGTCTCACAGGTCAATAGTGGCTCTTTAAGTTTTTCTGCTACAGGGAAAAGGGTGAAGCGCCTGGGTTCCCGTGCTTCACTACTTCATGGCCTGAAGAAGATGTTTATAGGCACATCGACAAATCCACCGGTGGCAATAACCTCATATTGTTATTGCGATGGGAAGATTTCTTATTCGTTAGGAAATGGTTTACCATGGAAAACGGGTCACCACAGAGCTGTCTCTTTTGTGTTGACACTAACTCTGCTGAATTTAGCTGCCAGCATCTGCGTGTCCTCCCTTTCCTTTAAGGTCGATGGAGACGCATGAGTGTAAGGAGAACGGTGAATGGTGGCCGTTCGTAACCCAGAGTCATCAGAAACCGCACAGTAAATTTTAGGAACGTAGACGTAGGACAGCGGAGAAAACTTCACTCAGGGATTTCAGTGAACTCTCCTTACAATGCTGAGGCCTGACATCCCTAGTGCCTGGGGGCAACCCGGCTCATGCCCTAGGTAGTTTTTTGAGCGTGCCTCCCTCAGGTGGTGCCTTTCCTCTCCCAGCAATATTGCTCCGTGAAATTCTGCCGATGATGAAAACTATTTGCCATGGGTATGTCGTTTCACAATATTGGCCTCCTCTTTGAAGAACAAATGCTTTTCTACACGGGTGCTGCCTCCCTGAACTTTCCTTTGTCTTGGCTCAATCGATGCAGATTCCTGTGCTGAATGCGCCATGGAGTGACACACTTGTGTGCTTGTCAGTATTCCAGGCACACGCAGCAATTGCGTTTTTCCAAGACCCACCTGGCTTGATCAAGGTTGCTTATTCCCGTGAAAACGTTTTTCATCCAAATTCTAGAGGAGCACCACTGTGCCTCTGGGAGCTACACCAGGGCCTGCTGAACAGAGGCTCCAGCGGTTTCATTTTCGGACTGAAATTCAACACGGAATTGCATGGATCTATGGAAACCATGAACTGTGGCCGTACCAGATTCTCACATCTTCATTGTCTAATGGAAGCTTGTTTCCCAGGCTGATCCGGCTGGCGCTTCATTTCTGGGCAATGAGCATTTAATTGTGGAAGTTCAGCCTTCTTCGGAATTCTCTGATACCGGCAAGTACCTGCGCCTCACTAAGACCACTCGGTGGAGGTTTATGTGACTCAGGACAACTGTCTATATTTCAGGCGTCTAGAACAAAGAGAATCCACAAAAGTTGATGATCACGGAGAAAGTAAACTCCCGTTACTTTATAGTGCCCACTCACGTCACTTCTAGCATCTGAGGCCAAAGAGCTCGTGCATCATGATGTTCTCAGTTCAGGCATGCCGCCTGCAGTTTCTTTCTTGCAGAAAAATCTTTCCCACTGTACTTCTTTAAACTTCTGCAAAATGGTGGCACAGAAGATTTCGGTTTAGGTTTAACTTTAGGCGGGCATAGGTACAGGCATTTGGGCATGTTTAGGGACAGAGTTAGAGTTCACGTTAGAGTTACGGCTGTGTGAGGATTCGGGTTATGGTAAGTCTGAGGATCAAATGTAGGGTGAGTGTGAGGTTGAAGGTAAGAGTACGGTTTAGTGCTTAAGGAAGAGCGAACCTATTGTCTCATTTAGGCCTATGGTAAACTTGACTCTTTAGATATGGGTTGGGGTTAATATTTGTGTGAGGGTTAGACAGTGTGCGAGGTTAAGAGTTGGGTTCAGGCTTACGGTTTGTGTGTTACATACGTTTTGGTTATGGTTAAGTTTAGCTCTCTGTCTAGTTAAAGGATTGGATTACATTAACGGTGATATGGAGGCTTCGATTGAAGGTGAGGGATAGAGTTATGTTAGGCTCAGGCGAAGGATGACGGTTAGGAGTAAGGTTAGTTGTAGGGGGAGCTGCATGTTCACATCAGATTTGGGGTTAGGATTACGGTTAGCCTTAGGGTAGACATACGGTTAGGGTTCGGGCTTGGTTTAGGGTGAGCCTTAGGTTAGGGTTAAGTTTAAGTTTAGGAGAATACAGTTAGACCTAGGCTTAGGGTTACATCTCTGTTTAGGTTTACACCTAGGGTTAGCTTTTCACCTAGTTTAGGGTTAGCATTAGGGTTGTTTAGGATAGGATTTAGGTATGAGGTCTAATTTAAGTGTTGGAGTACTGGAAGTACATCTGCTCTCCCTGGTTTTCCTTCACTGTCACAATGTTTCTGAGATTCATGGTTTAAGGGAAATCTTGCCTCTTGTCGGTTTCAAGGTCAAAAGGCGACACCGGCAGTTTGTTTTTCGTCAAACTTACGCTCGCTCTTTGAGAATCTTGGGTCTTTGGGAAAGCCGTGAGTCCAGCAAATTTTTCAGATTAAGTGTGCCCCAAGCAGTATGTTCTATCTCTGAGCAATACAGCCCGTGGAATTCCTGAGAATCTGGAACCATGCCATGAAGTTAAGCCTGGTTGTTATTTTCACACGGAAGAAACTCCTTTGAGGTTCCCATGCCTCTGTACACTGATGCTTCCAGCAACGTCATGTCTCACAGGTCAATAGTGGCTCTTTAAGTTTCTCTGCTATAGGGAAAAGGGTGAAGCGCCTGGGTTCCCGTGCTTCAATACTTCATGGCCTGAGGAAGATGTTTATAGGCACATCGGCAAATCCATCGGTGGCAATTCTCTCATATTGTCATTGCGATGGGAATATTTCTGTCATTGCGATGGGAATATTTCTTATTCCCTTGGAAATGTTTTACCATGGAAGACGGGTCACCACAGAGCTGTCTCTTTTGTGTTGACACTAACTCTGCTGAATTTAGCTGCCAGCATCTGCGTGTCCTCAATTTCCTTTAAGGTCGATGGAGACGCACGAGTGTAAGGAGAACGGTGAATGATGGCCGTTCGTAACCCAGAGTCATCAGAAACCGCACAGTAAATTTTAGGAACGTAGACGTAGGACACCGGAGAAAACTTCACTCAGGGACTTCAGTGAACTCTCCTTACAATGCTGAGAACTGATACCCATAATTCCTGGGGGCAACACGTCTCCTGCCCTAGGTAGTTTTGTTGAGCGTGCCTCCCTCAGGTGGTGCCTTTTCTCTCCCAGCAATATTGCTCCGTGAAATTCTGCCAATGATGAAAACTGTTTGCCATGGCTTTGTCCTTTCACCTCATTGGCCTCATCTTTCAAGTACAAATGCTTTTCTACACGGGTGCTGCGTCCCTGAGCTTTCCTTTGTCTTGGCTCAATCGATGCAGATTCCTGTGCTGAATACGCCATGGACTAGCACAGGTGGGTTCTTGTCAGTATACCGGGCAAACGCAGCAATTTCGATTGTCAAGACCCACCTGGCTTGATCAAGGTTCTTTATTCCAGTGAAAACGATTTTTATCCAAATTCTAGAGGAGCACCAGTGTGCCTCTGGGAGCTAGACCCGGGCCTGCTGAACAGCGGCTCCGGAGTTTTCATTTTCTGACTAAAATTCAACACGGAATTTCATGGATCTAAGGAAACCGTGAATTGTGGACGTACCAGATTCTCACATCTTCATTGTCTAATGGAAGCTGAAGTTTCCCAGTCTGATCCGGCTGCCACTTCATTTCTGGCAATGACCATTCAATTGTGGACGTTCAGCCTTCTTCGGAATTCTCTTATACCGGCATGTTCCCGCGCCACATAAAGACCACTCGGTGGAGGTTTATGTGACTCAGGACAACTCTTTATTTCAGGCGTCTAGAACAAAGGGAATTCACAGAGGTTGATGATCACTTATTAAAGTCCCGTTTCTCTATGATGCCCACTGATGACACTTCTACATCTGAGGGCAAAGAGCTCGTGCAGCATGATATTCTCATTTCAGCCAGGCCGCCTGCAGTTCCTTCCTTGCAGAAAAATCTTTCCCAGTGTACTTCTTTAAAATGCTGCAAAATAGTGGGACAGAAGATTTCGGTTTAGCGTTAACTTTAAACGGGCATAGATACAGGCATGTGGGCATGTTTAGAGACAGTGTTTCACTGGTCAAGGGTAAAGGGTGAAGCGCCTGGGTTCCCGTGCTTCACTACTGTATGGCCTCAAGATGATGTCTAGGCACAGCGGCAAATCCATCGGTGGCAATTCTCTCATATTGTCATTGCCATGGGAAGATTCCTTATTCGCTAGGAAATGTTTTACCGTGGAAGACGGGTCACCACAGAGCTGTCTCTTTTGTGTTGAGACAAACTTTGCTGAATTTTCCTGCCAGCAGTTGCGTGTCCTCCCTTTCTTTTAAGGCCGATGGAGACGCACGAGTGTAAGGAGAACGGTGAATGGTGGCCGTTCGTAAGCCAGGATCATCAGAAACCGCAGAGTAAATATTAGGAACGTAGACGTAGGACAGCGGAGAAAACTTCACTCAGGGACTTCAGTGAACTCTCCTTACAATGCTGAGGCCTGACACGCCTAGTGCCTGGGGGCAAGCCGGCTCCTGCCCTAGGTAGTTTTGTTGAGCGTGCCTCCCTCAGGTGGTGCCTTTTCTCTCCCAGCAATATTGCTCCGTGAAATTCTGCCGATGATGAAAACTGTTTGCCATGGCTTTGTCCTTTCACCTCATTGGCCTCATCTTTGAAGTACAAATGCTTTTCTACACGGGTGCTGCCTCCCTGAGCTTTCCTTTGTCTTGGCTCAATCGATGCAGATTCCTGTGCTGAATACGCCATGGACTAGCACAGGTGGGTTCTTGTCAGTATACCGGGCAAACGCAGCAATTTCGATTGTCAAGACCCACCTGGCTTGATCAAGGTTCTTTATTCCAGGGAAAACGATTTTTATCCAAATTCTAGAGGAGCACCAGTGTGCCTCTGGGAGCTAGACCCGGGCCTGCTGAAGAGCGGCTCCGGAGTTTTCATTTTCTGACTAAAATTCAACACGGAATTTCATGGATCTAAGGAAACCGTGAATTGTGGACGTACCAGATTCTCACATCTTCATTGTCTAATGGAAGCTGAAGTTTCCCAGTCTGATCCGGCTGCCACTTCATTTCTGGCAATGACCATTCAATTGTGGACGTTCAGCCTTCTTCGGAATTCTCTTATACCGGCATGTTCCCGCGCCACATGAAGACCACTCGGTGGAGGTTTATGTGACTCAGGACAACTCTTTATTTCAGGCGTCTAGAACAAAGGGAATTCACAGAGGTTGATGATCACTTATTAAAGTCCCGTTTCTCTATGATGCCCACTGATGACACTTCTACATCTGAGGGCAAAGAGCTCGTGCAGCATGATATTCTCATTTCAGCCAGGCCGCCTGCAGTTCCTTCCTTGCAGAAAAATCTTTCCCAGTGTACTTCTTTAAAATGCTGCAAAATAGTGGGACAGAAGATTTCGGTTTAGCGTTAACTTTAAACGGGCACAGATACAGGCATGTGGGCATGTTTAGAGACAGTGTTTCACTGGTCTAGGGTAAAGGGTGAAGCGCCTGGGATCCCGTGCTTCACTACTGTATGGCCTCAAGATGATGTGTAGGCACAGCGGCAAATCCATCGGTGGCAATTCTCTCATATTGTCATTGCCATGGGAAGATTCCTTATTCGCTAGGAAATGTTTTACCGTGGAAGACGGGTCACCACAGTGCTGTCTCTTTTGTGTTGAGACAAACTTTGCTGAATTTACCTGCCAGCAGTTGCGTGTCCTCCCTTTCTTTTAAGGCCGATGGAGACGCACGAGTGTAAGAAGAACGGTGAATGGTGGCCGTTCGTAAGCCAGGATCATCAGAAACCGCAGAGTAAATTTTAGGAACGTAGACGTAGGACAGCGGAGAAAACTTCACTCAGGGACTTCAGTGAACTCTCCTTACAATGCTGAGGCCTGACACGCCTAGTGCCTGGGGGCAAGCCGGCTCCTGCCCTAGGTAGTTTTGTTGAGCGTGCCTCCCTCAGGTGGTGCCTTTTCTCTCCCAGCAATATTGCTCCGTGAAATTCTGCCGATGATGAAAACTGTTTGCCATGGCTTTGTCCTTTCACCTCATTGGCCTCATCTTTGAAGTACAAATGCTTTTCTACACGGGTGCTGCCTCCCTGAGCTTTCCTTTGTCTTGGCTCAATCGATGCAGATTCCTGTGCTGAATACGCCATGGACTAGCACAGGTGGGTTCTTGTCAGTATACCGGGCAAACGCAGCAATTTCGATTGTCAAGACCCACCTG